>NC_140978.1:13495349-13600349 GCF_056783735.1 Eptatretus burgeri
AGAAATGCCGCTGATTCCATTTATTTTGGATTCTTTTCACTCTGGTCAATGACGTTTGGATCGAGGAGAGATCGAAGGTGGAACGACGGTGTAGTTCCTTACAAACACTGTATACACATCTTAAATGACGGTAAATAGACGCCCTATTTTTGAAGGACTACCATTCGAAAAATAAAACCTAAATCAAAAATCGGCTCGAGTAAAATTTTCTAAATATCTCGAAGTGTTTAATGCCGAAGTCTCGTTTCTCCACATTCAAAACTGTCGGACAAGTATTGAAAATAGTGAACGTGCGGTTTTTCGGCCGCTGCATCGCAACGGGTGGTTGCTTAGCAACGAAACTCAAACGCGCACATTCCCACGCATATGGCACCTGAGCGCCAATTTCATCGAAATCGGTTTGCTGGTTTGTGCTGTGGAGCCTCGCGTTGCAGACAGACAGACAGACAGACAGACAGACACACACACAAAACCCGACAATATGGGATATCTAGCGAAATCAACAGACAGAAAGAATAACACACAAGACCAAGCAATATACTTGAAAATTCTTCGATTTTCCCAAGTAACAATCAAGCAAACAAACCAAAATGCAATCCCCTCTCCTCTGGCAAGCGTAATAATCACATATTATGTCCATCGTTTTCCGCTTCAGCGTCATTATTAACAGTGCATGAGAAACAACAAAAGGCTCGTGGTGCGAGGTATGCTTCAGTCACATTTGGCTCGGCGGTCGTAGGGTCTAAAAAATGTACGGCCACGAGCAATTATAGGGCGGCCGCAGTATTTCCACGGTCACACAATGTAGCAGTCACATATGTTTTTATTTTTCGGGGAGCCGCACGGGGTATTTAGAAATTGTGGAGACCGAAAACGTGGGGGTGCCGTACGGTCTTTGATTTGATGTCGCACAGTGACCTCAGGGCGTCCCTGCGGCTTCCATAGAATTTTCAAGGCAGCCGCAAGGTAGCCTCAAGGTGCCTGCAAGGCGAACGTAATAATTTTTATTTTATTTTTATTTTTGTAATTTTTGGGGGGTTGGCAAAATTCATTTTTCATTGATGAGAGCCTACGGCAGCCGCACGAATAACGCAAGCCCACCGTACGCCCTACATATGGTCGACGTGGAACACATCTACGCCATGGCTATAGCTTGTCGAATTGCTATGGCCAACCTAGAAATAAAAAAGTTATAACTCCTCGCTATAATTCCACGGAGACCCTACGGCCTGCAAAAGATAGTCATATGCCCTAGGGCCACCCTGAGGCGACCTCAGAAACTCTGCGGCCACCGCACGTTTCTGTCAATTCAGGGGGGGGGGTATGGCCGCCGTATCCTAGCCGTGGAGCAAATGTGACTGTGGAGTTAACCGTCACAACTCAGCTCAAAAACCCCCCCTTTGGTCGAAATAAATCAGTACCCGAGATGATAAGATGATCGGTACCCAAGATGATCCCCAAGATGCCCGCGATTGGTCAAAACCCGAGATATTTCAGGGTTTCATATATATATATATATATATATATATATATATATATATATATATATATATATATATATATATATATATATATATATATATATATATATATATGAGTTATAGTGTGTGTGTGTGTGTGTATGTGTATGTGTATGTGTATGTGTGTGTGTGTGTGTGTGTGTGTGTGTGTGTGTGTGTGTGTGTGTGTGTGTGTGTGTGTGTGTGTGTGTGTGTGTGTGTGTGTGTGTGTGTGTGTGTGTAACCAAACTCCTGGACCCAATCTCCAAATTTTGCATGGGTACATAAATGGTAAGGTTATGGGCACACCCCTTCCCCTCCCCCCCTTCCCCCCCCCTCATGCAAGGCAATTCTCTGTATGCATGTGCGTGTGTGTACGTCCGAAAATCATAGTAAAAAGGGCAACATGAGACTGCTCGACAACAATAGATTGAGGAAAAACAGACCTCAAACAAGGAAATGATGCCATTTGGCCCAACATTGCTGTGGTGCACTCCCGTGTTAATTTTTCCCACTTTAAACATCAATCTTGATGATTTACTAAAGTGTAAATAACCCGATCGTGATCGGATGACACAACGAGTGTGTGTGTGTGTGTGTGTTTTTTTTTCTTTCACAAGGCTTTGTGATGCCTTCCCTCCCAATTGAGATTGGATATCAAGATATCAGCAGGACATCAAAGCAAAGACCTGTCCTCCATTGTTCCCAGGCTGTAATTAACAAATAAAACATTTATGCATCATGCTGGCAGAGTTGGGAAGCCATGCTACCTGAGCTTATAAATTGTCAGTATATGAGACTGCTTCGGCACATATTGAGTGCCGCTTAGAAAGGTCTTGCACACCTGCCTGTCTAGATAAGTTTAATAATGGTTCAATCCCATCTTAGGAGGCTTTGCCCTTGTTCTACCAACCGACGGGCACGATTTTTCAACATCTTTGCGGATGAAGCAATCAAGTTTAGAAAGCCTTCTGCAAAATTTCTATTGTAAGTCTGCTGGAATCATTTTTGAAACATACAGAACTGCTCTGCCTGCATAGACTCGGGTGATACGAATTAAGAGCTACGTGGGTTGGTGTAGCGAAGAGCCAAAGGTTGGGAAGGGCGGGGGGGGGCATAGGAGAATGGCTGCAGGTATTAGCATCCTGCACAGGATGAAATATTAATAAAAAAAATAATTCCCTGAATACCTGCAGCAACAATGTGGGTATGCCAAAAAAAATAATGGAACTATCATAAAAATGCTTAACTAGGTATGCTACTTGTTCTTTTCCAAGACGACCTGTATTTTATAAAGCACTTGTAAATTCAAGGGGGCCTGTGAGGAATGCAAATCAGGTGTACCTTAAGATTTTTCCTTCTCCTGTCCATTGTTATCCCTGAAAAAAGTGAGACTAGAAACAAATCCTTGCCTTGTCTACATACATAGGACCCTCAAGGCTCGCAATCAGAGGTGACAGACACAGCAGAAGCTGTTGATTTTGCTTCTATTTTCTCATTAGGAGACTTTTAAGGTACCACCGTCTCAGGTAACTCGACAAACGACCTGTAAACACATGGGCAGTTGCAACTGGCCTGAAACTTCGAGTAGATTTTATCAGTGATTGCACCGAGGGAAATGTGCAAAGGGTCGTCTTTGGCTGCGCGAAGCATTCTGGAAGATGTTATAGGAATGAAGTCGGTGATGAATGAGGCTCGGTGTTTGCTCCGTGAGTCTCAAGGGAATCGGAGACTTCATCCACATAGGTGTCTCACGGCCCGGCAGTCCAGAAGGATGGCCTGGCATTCACCATGGCACTGTCAGGATGTTCGTCGAGATGTGGAAATGAGAAAGAGAAATGAAGCTTTTGGGGCACCAGAGCAATTTTATCTCTTCCACCTAACAAAATCGTAGTGTCACACTGCATTGTATCAAATGCTGCTATTCCATAGTGTACTTAAAGGAAGCCAAGACAGGTAACCCTGCACATAAGTTATTATTTGTGGCTGACAGAGTCAAACAAGAATAGCCTTAAAACTTAAAGTAAGTCCCACTGAAAGCCAAGATAAGTTATGGAGAGGGTCCCTGGGTGACCAATTGTTAGGGCCGCACTTGGCCTGTGAGACACATCAGGGCACTTGCATGTGACAGTAAAAGTAACAGACTTTTAAAATAAGCAAAGGCACATGTGAATTCTCGTGGGTAATTAAAGATAATTCAATGTTTCAGAAATTTTTACTGCTGTGGTTTGTTTTATAAACTCAGAAATTGCCACAATGAAACGAAAAAGTGGTGTGAGTTTGAAATGGTGTGGCACAGGAAGCAAACACCCAGGGAAAATAAGCACTTTTGTTGTAATGGGAATGTATATTCTGTTCAAAAACCTAATGCAAGCAACTATGTGTGCTTCTTAACAGGCTAATGAAAGGTATGATCCTGAGTTCAAATCCCCCTTGGCTGTTGAATTAATACGAGGTGGGGTGAACTCGGCCTGTCATCCTTCCGAGGTCCGCAAAATGAGTGCCAGCATGCTGGTATACTCTGTCGGAGTGGTGACCCGTCCAGGATTGTGCCCAACAGCCAAGGAGACTGCTTCAGCAGCACCAACGCTCTGCAAAGAGTATGGTCCCAATGGATGGATGGAAAGGTGTGTGTCCTAATATCTTTTCAAACAATTGTTCTGTGGAAGGACAGTTGTGCATAATGTTGGTTGTGTATGTTCGTCTGGGATGCAATTACAAATTCAGCCTGCTGGTTGTATCATTGCTGAGACATGGACTTGCTGCTGATGCAATGCCCCCTGTAGGTTATGACAGAATATTGGAATTTGGCTTGGGGGGCAACGCCAACTCACCTATTCTTCCTGAAAGACCGTAGGATCTTCAACGTCCACCAAATAATGCAATCAATCAGAGCACACCGTTTAGTGTCCATCTCTACTGAAGGATGGCCATATACTTTGATGACTTGCCCTGCCTGTGAAACACCAGGATGATGGTTTATAAGATTAGATGTGGCGTCATTCGAATCTCATCGGGACAGGTCATACGTGAGTGAGCATACATTTCAGATATCTGGCTTACGAAACACGAGGATGCCCCCAATGATGTGGTGTGAATTGCAGGAAAAAAACTGTCAAATAAAATGGCAATGGAATACTCCACAAAGTCCATGTCAGAGAATTTTTAATATCCCTGCAAAGCAACCTGTCACTAAATCGTAAAGAAAGCAAAGTGTTAGGGCCAGAAATTTCTTCATCCGGTGCCACCGTTTCCCATAAATTAAATCGGCAGAAATGCTTTTCGTCTTTCGATGCAGTACCAGAGTCAGTGTAGTTATGTTACAGGAGCATCTTCAAGAGAGTAATCTGGATTGCCTCCTTCCATATGCCTCAGCTGCTTTCACATGAGCATCACTCAGCAGGACAAGCAAGCCAAACTGTCCCTATTGCCTGAGACGTATTGACTGATGCTGATGAAAATTGATGCGACAGCAATGTCTATATATATATACACACACAATCAAATACAATACGTCACTTTGCTGATGGAAATATTAAGGGGGGGAGAGGGGAGAGAGAGGGGAGAGGGGAGAGGAGAGAGGGGAGAGAGAGAGGGGAGAGGGAGAGGGAGAGGGGAGAGGGAGAGGGGAGAGGGAGAGGGGAGAGGGAGAGGGAGAGGGAGAGGAGAGGGAGAGGGAGAGGGAGAGGGAGAGGAGAGGGGAGAGGGAGAGGGAGAGGGAGAGGGAGAGGGAGAGGGGAGAGGGGAGAGGGGAGAGGGAGAGGGAGAGAGAGAGAGAGAGAGAGAGAGAGAGAGAGAGAGAGAGAGAGAGAGAGAGAGAGAGAGAGAGAGAGAGAGAGAGAGAGAGAGAGAGAGAGAGAGAGAGAGAGAGAGAGAGAGAGAGAGAGAGAGAGAGAGAGAGAGAGAGAGAGAGAGAGAGAGAGAGAGAGAGAGAGAGAGAGAGAGAGAGAAAGCTGGGAACCGGGAAAGAGCGAGGAAGGGTGGAGTGAGGGGAGAGTGACACCTCAGCAAATGTTGATATACACTGCAGAAGGGAGGGTGCAAGGAGGAAGTGAGAAAGAGAGGGAGAGGGAGAGAGAGAGGGAGGGGGTGAGGAGGTGAGGGAGGGAGGGAGGGGGCGAGGGATTCTGGCAGATGTGAAGCCCAGTTTATCATCCATCCGAGAGACGGCACACACAATGATGAATCACCCTGCCTGTGAACACACCGGAAGGACAGTTTATAGCTGGATAGGGATCCAAATCCGGGCGACAGAGTGAGCATGTGTACCTCTCAGCTTTTCTGCCATGATATAGCGATTCATTGTTTCATAACTGAAAACATTTTTTACTCATTGTGATCAAATCATTTATTTTGCCTTCCTACCTCCGGTATATAACTGCGGTATAGCCATTGAAACATAAAGGCATGCCAAGTGGCTTCACCAAGCAAAACGGTTGAAGAAACTTTTAAGAATTAAATGTTTCATTTTTATTTGTATTTATCTATGCCGAAGTGACGGGTCATACAACGGAAGATCGTACAAAAAGGGGAAATGTCATGGAAAATAAAATTTCACACTTTCAGCAGGCCAGCCACCACATGTTGCACCACAGAACAACACATGGCTGAAAACGCATGCGAGTGACCCCTGAACTTTGTTCAAGTCAATTGATGTACAGTATTCAATGACAGTGAGGATATTGTTGAGCACTTTCCTAGTGGCTTAAGCACTCTGATGAAACGATTGATAAGAAACGGCTCCCTTGGCACACAATTGGCAATCACCGAACTGTCATATGCAACATACACCTCCCGGAGATGCCCAAAATATCACATATGTCCGAAGTGGACAAATGAACACTTTTCTACGAGTCGGAACTGCTTGAAAGTTCGATTCTGGGGCTTAAATTTTTGTAATTCTTCTCACTTTAACAGATACTCGTGCTGGTCGCATTTGGGAAATTTAATATAACAACGAACGCTGATGTCTCCGGGCATTGATGAGTATTGCAATGTACCCAGTGATTCATAGCTCTGATGAACAGCTTGCTCAAAGTTGCGGCCTGTTCCAGTCAAGGCAAGTTTAAGCAGGCCAAAAAACATCTCAGCTTCAGACCCCAGCGAGGTTACCCAGGGAATGCCTTGAGAACCCAGAGAGCGAGGTGGCCGAGGATCGCCTGATGAAGGATATAATTAAATAAGGCCGTTAATTATCTTCCAAAGGGGTGTTTTAATTAACCCAAACATCCAATTTTCACTCTTGCATTTCCTTGGAGTTTTCTTAGTGTGCATGCTAAGTTTCAGGCTGCTAGGTTTTATAGTTTTGGAGTTATGGAGAAGACACACACACACACACACACACACACACACACACACACACACACACACACACACACACACACACACACACACACACACACACACACACACACACACACACACACACACACCAACAGCTGCATGTGACAGGTGGAAAAAAATTTGGCTCGGTAATTTAGAAAACATGCTAACACCGCAAACGGCTCAGAAATCGAGTGTTGTTTCACAACAACTTGCTCAGGGTGACGGAGCACAAACCACTCGCTCAGGGTGACGTGGTTTAGCAAAAGTATATATATATATATATATATATATATATATATATATATATATATATATATATATATATATATATATATATATATATATATATATATATATATATATATATATATATATATATATATATATATATATATATATATATATATATTTGAAAGTAGCCTGGTGTTGGCTTAGTGGTTAAGGTGGCGGCTTGGGATCCCAGGGTCCTGAGTTCAAGCCCCGTTGGCTGCTGAATTAACACCAGGGGGTTGACTCAGCCTGTCATCCTTCCGAGGTCGGCGAAATGAGTGCCAGTGTACTGGTCCCGGTGTATGCCCCGGTAAGAATAGGTGTACCATATCCCTGTGTGTCGTAAGAGGCAACCAGGGTTGGCGTCAGGAAGGGCATCCGGCCATAAAACATTGCCTCAAGAAAAAGCCAAACCCCTGCACAGCAGGGAAAAATGGCTGTAAAAACGGTCTTCTTCTTCTTCTTCTTCTTCTTCTTCTTCTTCTTCTTCTTCTATATTTGAAAGTGTGTCTGTCTGTGTGTGTGTTTCTCTGTGACCTATGCACGCGAAAAGTACTGGACTGATCCTCACCAAACTTCACATGCTGACAGAACATGTTCCCGGGAGTGTCGCGATGTAAAAGAATTGTACTTCCGACTTCCGGTTTCCGAATTATGACGTCATCACCTGATTGCGGAACGTTAATTTTTCAAGTTCAGCCGATTGACATGGGACCAACAGAATTTGCTGGAGAATGAGAATTAATTAAGTCGCAAATGATGACATGAAACCAGCCTCACATTGTTGAGGCATTATGGTTTTTTATCTGATGCGGCAATAAATCTTAACATTTTTGGACTCGAGTCTTCTGCATATAAAACATGGCGGGGAAAATATAATATTATAGTGATGATGAAAAAAAATAATAATGGTGGCAGCCTCTACAATTTTACAATTAACTGTGGCATATACTCCTTCAGACCCGCCGTCATAGACGGGATTCCTGTGCGGAGCACGGGTATCCCTGCTAGTATTATTTATGCAGTGCCTTCAGAAAGTATTCACACCCCTCGACTTTCACCACATTTTGTTGTGTTACAGCCTGAAATATATAATGGATCTTAACAAAATACCACATAATGAGAAAATTAAAACAGGTTTTTAGAATTCTTTACAAATCAAGTAACAATAAAAAGCTGAAATCTCTTGCGTTAATAAGTAATCAACCCCCTGAGTCAATACTTTGTGGAAGCGCCTTTGGCAGCAATTACAGCTTCGAGTCTTCTTGGGAATGTCTGTATCAGCGTTGACATCTGTATTTCAGGATTTTCTCCCATTCTTCCATGCAGATTTGTTCAAGCTCTATCAAGTTGGATGGGGAGCAACAGTGAACAGTAATCTTCAAGTATTTCCACAGATTCTCAAAGGGATTCAAGTCTGGGCTTTGGCTGAGCCATTCACGGACTTTCGGTTCTTGTTCTGAAGCCATTCCTGTGTTGCTTTGGCTGTATGCTTAGGGTCATTGTCCTGTTGGAATGTAAATATTCACTGCACTCTAAGGTCTTTTGCACCCTGAAGCAGGTTCTCCTCAAGGATTTGCCTGTCTTTGGCTCCATTCATTGTTCCCTCTATCTTTACAAGTCTCCCAGTCCCTGCCGATGAAAAGCATCACCACAGTAGGGATTGCGTTAGATGGGTGATGAGCTGTGTTTGGTTTCCACCAGACGTCGCACTTTGCATTCAGGCCAAAGAGTTCAATTTTCTTCTCATTAGACTGCAGAATTTTTGCCTCAATCTCTTCGATTGTGGCAGTCTTTCACGTGCCTTTCTGCAAACCCCATGCATGCTGTAATTTGCCTTTTTCTCAGGAGTGACTTCCATCTGGCCACTCTCTCATAAAGCCGAGATTTGTAAAGTGCTACAGAGATTATTGTCGTTCTGGCAGATTCTTCTCCCACCTCTCTAACCAACGTCCTTCTTATCGAGTTGTTCAGTTTGGTAGGACGGCCAGCTGTAGGAAGAGTCAAGATAGTTCCATATTCTTTCCATTTCCTAATGATGGAGCTCACTGTACTTTTGGGAACTTTCAACACACTAAGAATTGTTTTAAACCCTTCCCCAGATCTATGCCTCCTCACATTTCTATCTCAGAGTTCTACGTACAGTTCCTTGGACTTCATGGTGGAGCTTCTGCTCTGAAATGCACCGTCAACTGCAGGACCTTATACAGAAAGGTGTGTTTCTTTCTAAATCATGTCCAATCATTTGAATTGGCCACAGGTGGACTCCAATGAAGTTGTAGAGATATCTCAAGGAAGATCAAGGGGAATTGGATGCACCTGAGCTCAATATGGAGTGTCAGAGTAAAGGGGTTGAATACTTTTTGATGCAAGATATTTCAGTTATTTCGTTTTTCATGAATTTGTAAAAAATTCGAAAAACATGTTTTCACTTTGTCAATTGGGGTATTTTGTGTTGATCAGTGACAAAAAAATTAAATTTAATCTATTTAATCCAATCCACAAAGAAAGCTGCATTTATCACGCAAGAAAAGCAGCACAAGGTAAGTCTTTTTCTGTCCCAAACCCTACCTGGTTTCATCCACTGCTGCAAGCATTCACAAGTAGTACATGGATGAGAACCTCAAAGCTACCCGCCCCAATCAGCCACCAGACCGGTTTCATTGCATCTTGGCGAGTTGTCAATGCCAACGTAGACAGAAACGTGCACCACTGAGGCTGTCAAACATGTACCACGTGCAATGCCGAGAGCAGTCAGCATAAAAAACTAAAGTTTCAATTATTTTTACGAAATTAACGGTCCCAATATCCAATTACCAAATTTAAAACAAATTGCTAAATTAAAGGCCCAACATCGGGTTACTTCGACTTTAGTAAACCATCAAGAAGATTGATGGTTTAGAGCAGTAGTAAAAATTAACCTGGGAGTGAAACATGGCAAAGATAGGCGAAATGGCCATATTTCCTTGTTTGAGGTCGGTTACTTCTCAGTCTCATGTTATCAAGCCGTCTGTTGTCTCTCTTCAATCTGCTGACGTGTTTTTTTTTTCACTTTTCTCAGTGTCATGGCGAGGAGTCCGACATCTCTCTGTTTCTTCAATGCGTGCTTTGTTTGTTTTGATGAAGATATATATCTGCCAAGTAAACTTCTCTTATTTTGCGGCGTTGTTTCTGGAAAATAATTGAAGACAACTAAGCCATATATAGAATTCAGCTTCAAATGTGACAAAAGGGCTGAGGTATAACAATAAAGGAAGCTTCACCTCTCCAATGCAACCGACATACGATGCTCTATCTCCCAGTCATTATTTGTCGTGTTAAGATAACATCGGTTTGCTGACTGTGGAACCTTTCTATGTTGATTTGCATTCTGCATATGGAATGTAAGTAATTAACTGCAATGAGTTTGATTCCAAACAAATAATTTACCTGAAAAGTGTTGCAGAAGTGTTGACATGCCTCTCCCACTGTGCTTCCTGCCGCTGATCAGCAAAAACACCATTATTTCACGTTCTAACCTCAACTTGATTAAGAATTGAATTATTTTAAAGCGGTGAAGCCACTTCAATATTTGGATATTTCCTTCTGTCCATCCGTAAAAAAAAACATGAAAAAGAAGAATTTAACTCAATGTGTTCAATTCTCGAGGGTTGAAAAGGGTAATTCTTTTTTGTTCTAAAGAGTAATCATGTATAAATATATATATATATATATATATATATATATATATATATATATATATATATATATATACATATATATATATATATATATATATATATATACATATATATTTATTTACATATATAGAAATAAATAAATATATATATATATATATATATATATATATATATATATATATATATATGTAAATAGCCTAGTGTGTTGGCGCAGTGGTTAGGGCAGTGGCTTGGGATCCAAAAGGTCCTGAGTTCAAGCCCCGTTGGGCCACTGAATTAATACACCAGGGGGTTGACTCAGCCTGTCATCCTTCCGAGGTCGGCGAAATGAGTACCAGTGCACTGGGCCGGTGTATACCCCGGTTAAAATAGGTGTACCATATCCCTGTGTCGTAAGAGGCGACCAGGGTTGTGTCAGGAAGGGCATCCGGCGTAAAACATGTGCCAAATCACTATGCGGATCATACGGATGATCCGCTGTGGCGACCCCTAACGGGAGCAGCCGAAAGAAGAAGAAGAAGATATATATGTAAATAAATATATATGTATAAAATTTGGCCTGTCTGTTTGTCTGTCGTGTTATAACTTAGAACGGATGAAGTGATTTCAATAAATCGAACTACAGTGGGAACTCCCAGGAAGGTTTGTGATGAAAAAAAACATCGTTTTTTTAATGGGTACATGGGCAAACACGGTGAAACTGCAAATGCAAACTTGCGACGCTGGTTATCCCCACACTCTCAGGAGTCCTTTTTCTTCTTGCCATATTGATTAGCCATTACAGCAAAGCTTGGTATTTCCATCAGCGAAATGATGGGGGCATGTATTCTAGTTTAATACAATATAATAGCAAAGGTAGACAGCATGCATGCTGGGCAAAATCGGGTCCCTCCTTCCACCCCTTCTCTCCCTAGTCCCTCCTATTCTTTCCCCTCCCTCCTATTCTTTCCCTTCCCTAATCCCACCCCACCCACCCTCCCTCCAGGCTCTCACCCATCTAATCCTCCTCCAAGGTCCTCCCACCTCACCCTTTCCCTTCCCTCCTCCTGAATCCTCTCGCCCCACCCCATTCACGTACCACCTCACCCCATCCCTCCAGATTACCTTCCGAGCCCTTCTCCTCCACATCCACCTCCCTCCTCCCACCTCCACCCTTCCCCTCCTTCTACCCACAAAGGAATTTTCGCAGGGTGTATATTGAAGTGTATGTGTACATAATAGTGATAGTGTATTTTACATAGTGTACATAGTGAAGTGTATTTTTTTATAACTTGTACTTATGGACATTACGCACAGCTACGAGTAAATTAAATTGCAAGAAAAAAAATCGAGGAAAAAAATTATAATAAAAACTTCAAGTGTGCGTGGCTCCGCCCACAAGGGGCATGGCTCCGCCCACAAGGGGCGTGGGATGCTCCTCATGCAAAAAATACACAACTAGACCATGATATCAAGCTTGTGTCCAAGTTTCATCAAGATCGCATCAAGCATCTCGGAGCTATGCTCTGGAGAGTAACAAACAGACAGACAGACAGATACACAGACACAACGAAAATAGTGGTCACTGCAAGCACCCGCGAACCCCAAAAAATAGAGAAAAAAAAACAAATAAAAAGTTCAAGTGGGCGTGGCTCCGCCCACAAGGGGGCTGGGATGCCCCCCATACAAAAAGACACAACTAGACCATGATATCAAGCTTGTGTCCAAGTTTCATCAAGATCGCATCAAATGTCACGGAGCTATGCTCTGGAGAGAGTCACAACGAAAATAGTGGTCACTGCTGGTGCCCGTGAACCAATAAAGCCATCTTGAATGGGGCTGACCTTCCCCTCCCCTCACGCTTTCCTCCTCCGAAACTCTCTTCCTCCTCACAACTCTCTGGGCAGTGTCCGTGCCTTGATTTAATTACAACGAAAAAATGCACAAGCTCTAAAACTTCTTAACCGGAGGAAGATTTCAAATTTTAAACTGTGGAATTGAGCTTAGCTGCAGTTCTGACTGTTTAAAAAGTGTTCATTTTCTAAAAACAAAAAGTGTGTCCAGACGTCTCCATGTGGTGTCTAGTATGAACGGGCATATCTTAAGTGCCATTTCAGCCATGCCATTACTTAACACCAGAGATGATACAAACACAGCACTTACCTCAATTTTCTCAGGAAACACTCGTCTCTCCAACCGATGCAGGCAAACGGTCCAAACCCAGCTCATGTTCACTGTTAGTGGGCCAATAATCCAACGTGTGGAGAATTGGTAATATGTTAAAATTTTCAGTTTTCATTCCAGATTTTGACACTTAGTCCACAAGATCCGATTCTCAAATCTTAAATGATGCTTCGATTATATACTTTAATTAGTACATGAGAGTAGATCGTGTTTCCAAGGAAAGGCATGTTTGACTCGGCAAAATCAAAATGGTGGTGAAGTTGGGCTGACCGAGGATAAGCCTTTCACGGAGGTAAGCTATTAATTATCTTCAAAAGGGGCGTTTCAATTAACCCAAACACCTAATTTTCATTCATGCACTCCCTTGGAATTCCCCTAGTATGCATGTAAAGTTTCGGGCCACAAGTTTTGATGATTTTGGAGTGATGGAGGACACACCCACATATTTATAATTATAGATGTTCTCCATAATCCATGATTACGTTCGCACTAAATTGACTGTTTGATCAAAAATTTTGCTTGGATGTTCGAGAACATGACAAATCGACGAGTTTTGGTTTTGCAAAAGGGTGTTGGTGCCAAATGTTTCCACTCACCTAACCCAAATGCTAACACACTATTTTTTTAAATAACCATGCTATACTTCTTATTGCACCATATCACACCACTTTATATCATGACATGGACTGGTATGCCACATCAGTACGATTTTAAGCATATTTCTCCTCGTCGTTAGCAACTGTTCCATCCAATCCCAATATAAAATATATTTCATCATTGATTCATTGAGCAAAATTACATTTATTTTTTATTTTTTTAAAATCTTTTTCAGATAAAAATCGAACCTTTCTTTCTTCAGGCCATGTATCCATGTAAAAGGCGAAATTAATCAGAAGCTGCATTTCATATGCAAAAGGGTGATTTCTTGAGACAGAGGAGAAACAAGAAGCACGATTTTAAAATAAATAAATAAATAAATCGAGAGAAAAAGACAAGAATCACGATTTTAAAATAAATAAATAAATAAATAAATCGAGAGAATAAGACAAGAATCACGATTTTAAAATAAATAAATAAATAAATAAATCGAGAGAATAAGACAAGAATCACGATTTTAAAATAAATAAATAAATTAATAAATCGAGAGAATAAGACAAGAAGCACGATTTTAAAATAAATAAATAAATGAATCGAAAGAATAAGAGAAGAAGCACGATTTTAAAATAAATAAATAAATAAATCGAGAGAATAAGACAAAAAGTACGATTAAAAAAAATAAAAATAAAATAATAAATCGAGAGGATAAGACAACAAGAAGCACGATTAAAATATATATATATATATATATATATATATATATATATATATATATATATATATATATATATATATATAACGACAGAATAAGACAACAAGAAGAGCAAGTGCATCTTCGACTGATTTAAATGTACTTGGAGCACAAAACAGAGGTTTAGCAGAGATTTGTTAGTCCACAAACGGATGATAAGAGGACATCAAGGCAGACACAAAATCGTCTCCAGTATTAGAGAACGTGCATCCAACTCGACACAGCCAGCTCGTGAATGAATGCATATATATATATATATATATATATATATATATATATATATATATATATATATATATATATATATATATATATATATATATATATATATATATATATATATAAATAAAACATTCCCTTCTTTGTATTCTCATTCATGGTATGCAGGCTGTTGCGGAGATGAGCAAGACTGGAATCTTTTTCTCCAAACAAAGGAGGGTTATTAATAGTGTACAATTCATGGAACGTTTACCGATCGCAGAAGCTGGAAATATAGTTTGAAGGTTGCGAGAGTGAAGAATTAGCTATTCTGTTGACAACGTGATTCGTGTCGCATTGAAGCTGTGGATTTTACTTTTCCCGTAATTAATGAAGAATCACCTTCAGACAGAGTTATCTAACCCATGAGTTATCATTCTTTGTACTCGGGTGTAAATTCAATGGCAGCGCGTAATTGAAACTCTCTGCGAACGAAGCCCTTTGCTGGCGATGCATCGCCACAAAAATTTTCGCGGAGCAAACATTTGCTCGTTCTGCAGATAGACAGAAATGAATGAGGCAGTCCTCTGGAAAAATGCAGGCATAAATGGAGCTCGCCTGGCAATGGTCACTGCCTCATGTCGCAGGGACTTACGAGGGGACGATAAGCACAGGGGAGATGGAGGATGGGAGTGGGGGGTTGCTGGAGCTGCTCTAACCCTCCACCATTCTCACGTTCCCTCATCGGTCACTCTCGCACAGTGAGATGACATTCTGTAGGTGCATTCCCCTGCTTTCAGAGAGGTATAAGAGGGCGCGTGAGAATAGCATTTGCTGCAACGAGTGCAGCACAACACACTCCAAAGACAGCAAAGGCTTGCATCTGAATATCTGGTGCTGGTCCTCATGGTGGTTGTTAGATGGATTGTTCTTCGCATACTTTGGAACACAGTTCAACCGCTTCACTTCGCCTCGTATTTGAAGATCTCTGCGGAGCGAATTTTGTTTCCTTGTCTTTATATCATTTCAGAAGAAGCCACCTGGTATGCAATATTGCTCGCCGGCAGATGAAATATTCAGCTCAACCAATGCAAAAAGAGTTACTTAAGCTCCTTTCATATTTTCTTCAATGACATTCAAATAAGCTGCATTCTTCCCCAAAATCAAATTTTGCTTTGCCGTGATCATCACTGCAGCCAGTCTGCCTCACTTTGGAGCTTGAGCAATCGTTCTGAATAACGAGCTCTCTCCTCTGCAAATCGCATTATTCCTGCCGTGGATTGAATGCTAACATGCCGTTCGGCGCGCAAGGGGCCGTGCTGTCTCATCATGCTGCGCCGAGATGTGAAGAGTGAGGGCCGGTCTTCGGGGTAACATCCGGCCCAAGAGATAGCTCAGCTGTGCCTATGAAGTGGGTGGACCGGGGCTTATCGATGCATGGAACATAGAGTCTATTCTCAATGGGCTTGCTTTATGCTGAACTCTAAATGGATTCGTTGAAATGCTTAAGAATATTTTTTTTTTAGCCAACAGATGTCCACAAATTTGTGCCAAAGTTTGCAATTCCTGGGGCTGTAAAACAGTTGATGAAATGTATTTAATATTTTTTCAGATGCTCATCATGAGTCAAGTATTTGCATTGAATTCCCCACAGTCTAGAATTTGGCGTCGAGACCTTGCAATGTGTGAATTCCAAAATTTTCATTGGAATAGTGGCCTTGCTTGGTTGGATCAATGCCTGGCAACAGCACAGGGTAGCCATCTGGTGGGTGAGTCTTCACAGCAGGGAGATCCATTGGTTGACAATGCATACATTAAGAAATTGCCCCATGGCTTCTTTTCCAGAATGCAGCATATTTTGGACGTTTGGTGTGTCCAGCTGTGTTATTGGGTCTTGGCAATTTCTGTCGCTGGAAATTGCAAGCACACTTGTAAATGCTTCTGAAGTCACATTCTTCCTCAATAAAGCTGCATTCTTCTTGTCGAGACAGGGTGGTGTCATGGACTACTAATCCTCCTTTCAGGTAAGAAGTGGACACGGCCATGTGGATTTTAAAGTTAATCTCAAAAGGTCAACTTTACTCTCCAAAATTCAAGCCAAAAAGGTAGTGTGGACCTTCAGGAAGGTGTTGACCCAAATAATTTTTGACTAGTGGAAAATACTTGAAAATTCATTTTTGGGTGTGTATCTGACATTTACCAATTGTGCGTGAAGCAAAAAAGTGGTGTTAAGCAATTGTTTCACTCTCTGTGTGTCTGTCTGTCTGTCTTTCAGATGTCAGTCCATGATTGAGGAACTACCTTCAATTTAATTCTACATTTTGAACACTGTAGAACATGAATTGGAACACAAGCATACAGTTTACTTGTACTTTGGCTCTGGATTTGGCAAAACATAGGGAATGTCATCCCGATCACACATTGCAGAGAGGAGTGGGAATTTTTAAGTCTGTCTGTTTGTCTGGCAGTCAAACAAAATTGTAAATCATTCCAAAGAGGAAGCTTACTGTTTTTAGGGATATCATAAAGGACACAAACAACAGGCACAAATAACTAATTTAACACGTTAAATAAGATGGTATAAAAGACTGCATCAACGGTGGTAAACTTCTGAAAATAGTTTGTTTTGTTTTCACAGCTTTTTTCATTTCAATTGAATTACATATTTGAACACTGTATAACAAGAATCGCCTTCATGGCACTTAAAAAGAAAAACAAACCTTCTGTTTGGAATTACTACTTGAAAAATATTCATGCCATCTCATGCCCTGAGGGCAAAGTAAACATTAGAATCAGAATTCATGCCCTGAGGGCAGAGTAACTGTGAGATTCTGCATTCAGACAAATATGGCAGCACCTAGCACTGGGGAATATCAAGATTCAGCCAAAATTGCGGCTGGTAGGAAATGTGGATCGTGCTCGAAAACACAAAGCAAGAGTTTAAAAGACTCTTCCAATGATATATATATATATATATATATATATATATATATATATATATATATATATATATATATATATATATATATATATATATATATATATATATATATATATATATATATATATATATATCTCTGAACTCTCTAGTTTGTTTTTGGTCTCATGAATTATGGCTATTATCATGATTAATAAATGCCAACATTGAAAAGCATAAGCCATCGAGCTCATGGCTAGTCAGAAAAGGTACCGATGGAGGGGTTCATGCCACCAAATTCTCCCCAATATGTTCGCCATGTTGTTGATGGGAGATTCAGGGTATGTTTTTTTAAAGCTTCTGCACCTTCTACAGAATATCGACCACATATCGAGTAGCTGGTTAAGGTTTGTGCTTGGACATTGCATGCTCGTGTAAAACTTGTGTTTGTCATGAGTTTCTAGCATTGAAGGCATTAGGTTTTCATTGTTAATTGCAGTGGATGCATGCTCCTTGGGATCATTCCCACATAAAGATCATGTGTGCTTGGATCAGGAAGTTTATCACGTATTGTTTATCCAGTACTTTCAGCTTCAGGATTAATTGATTCGTTCATGTTAACCTCCAGATGCCTGTCGGGTCAATAGTCATTTGTAATGACTTAAGCCTGGAGTTTCTAAACCTAATTATGTTTCCGGTTTTGCTTCATGTTTTAAGTTGGTTTGTTGTGAAAAATCACTGTGAGTCTTCACAGGTACGACGACTAAAAATCAGAAACAACATTAAAGCCTGCAAACCTGCATGTCTGGTCAATGTCATTTTGATGGAGTCATAGATAGTTCAACATTTATTTCTCATTTAACATCTGAAAGAGCTCAAACCCGAACTATGGAACAAGTGAGAACAATTATTGATATTTGTTGATGAAGTGTACAGTGGAAAGGAAGTTACTTTCTAAATTTAATTTTGGAATATCAGGCACAATCAAACTTCTGATGCATCAAGCAAGTAATGGTGTCAAACAACACAACAATTTCTTCTTAAGAGGAGCTGTAGACAGGACCAATCCACAAATTATGGATCGCTCAATGGATACGACAACTACTACTAATCCACATACCAAGTTAAGGGATATAGCCACTTCCTTGGGGGGTTTACCCTTTTGCACTTGCTCCCTTGGGAAAGGGGGAACGTGGAGGTTAGGGCAAGAATTTGGATATATTTTGTTTTTTTAGCCACGGTGCTGACGATAGCTTGCCTACTCTTTGTGAAGGACACCGTGGGTCTTCAACGTCTACCAACTAATGCCCGCAGACGGGACGCCTGCTTAACGTACATCCGAGGGATGGCACATACATTGATGAATCGCACTGCCTGTGTAACACCATGGTGACGGTTTATAGCTGGGCCTAGATTCAAAACCAGGCTGGACAACTTTGAGGTGAGTGTGTGTAACTTTAGGCCATTCTGCAAGTCCACACAATATATACTGTGCTATTATTCATCTGTAGGTGGTGAAATCCGTTGGTGGAGGAATGTAAAAAACAACAGCCCCCCCCCCTTTTGACACACACACACACACACACACACACACACACACACACACACACACACACACACACCAGTTATATATTTTCATCATCATTTTAAACTGTGGCATCTAAGGGTTCATCACTTGCACTTATCTGCTGAATCACTACGTGTGAAATATTACGTTTTACATCATGAGAGTCATTATGGTTTTAAAGATGTTGGATCAGAGATAAATGTTTTCTTTTCATGGAATTATGGACCATTATTTAATGAACCTACACTTGAGTGAGAAATAAACTGTCACGGTACATGATTTATGATCCTGGTGGAAGAAGGTGTCAATCAGTTGTACGGATATCGAATTATGTTTCGACCAATAATTATTGTGGAACAACATTGCTGTGGCTCAGACATCTTGCATGGAGATCACTCACAAGTCTCTTGATTGGAAGGGCGAGTGTGAAATACCCTACTCGTGTTTAGCAGCGACAAGAAATCAATGGTTTAATATGCTTTATAAAACAACGATTAAGAAATATAATTTAGTGGTGAGGATCAAAGAAGGCTCTACCTACCATCAGGGCACTGTGACCTCATCATCATTCTGGGCTTATTATGGCAGTTTGAAGGGGTGGCAGGATGGCTGAGAGGTTTGCACACTTGCCTCTAAGATATCTAACCTGGGTTCGAATCTCGGTATAGCTATAAACAGTCATACAGGTGTTACACAGTACAGGCAGGAAGATTCATCAATGTATGTGCCGTCGCTTGGATGGATGTTAAACCGGGTGCCCCCTATACTGGCATTCCCTGGTGGACGTTAGAGATTATTTGGTGTTCTTCGTGAGTTTTCGTCAGCACCATGGGCAAATTCCACATTCCCGCCCTTACTATATAGTTGAACGTCAAGCCTGGCCAGCCAGTTCGTGAAAGACTTGGACAACCTCCTTGCCCCCCCCCCCCCCTGCCCTGCCTCCCCTCTGGCCAACACTGCAAGAATATGGGGATAAATATGGAAAGGGCTACTGTCCAAATCCATATTGCAACAGCTAATAAATAATACTTCTTTCAATGAATGACAGATGTTGATATTTACTGCACTGTGCTACCTCCTCTGCCCACTCTTCCCACCAACCTCCAAACCACAAGCAATTTTCACGTGATGTGCAGTAACATGACAACATACTTGTGTTGGAGATTCAATGCAGATATGATATCGCAACATTTTTATGAAGAAAGGGGGAAAAAATCGTCACAATTACATTAAATTACAAGTTGTCCTATTGGTGTTCCCATCTGAACCCCTGTCTCACGTTTGCGAAGAACCCAGGTACAAATGCCATATCTCGTATGGGTTTATCCCAACTCATGTCCTTGTAACTCCTGTGGAACTAAAACGATGTCGACTTATGTACTTGTCCTGCATGTTATATAAATTATGTAAAACTTCTTCCATGAGCTGAAGATAAATTTAAATTAAAAAAAAAAAAAACTTACAAGATGAACAATAAAGTAAATCATCAATCCATTGGGACCATACTCTGTGCAGAGCGTTGGTTCTGCCTAAGCAGTCTCCTTGGCTATTGGACACAATCCTGGACGAGTCACCACTCCGACACAGGATACTAGCCGGTGTGACCACTCCTTGGCTTTTTTCACAAGATCTTGGCTCTTCGTTGTCCACCTTGGCGTCTTGGTTTTCTATAGGTTTTCTTGGCGTATGGGTTTTCTATTATCATCGCTTTTCCGAAACCTTGTGAATTGGCATTTACGTTGGCATTTATGAAAATGAGGAGTAGTCACACTGATACCAGCATGCTGGCATTTATTTTGCTGACCTCAGAAGGATGACAGGCAGCGTCAACTCCACCTGGTATTAATTCAACAGCCGAATGGGATTTAAACTCAGGATCCTAGAATCCCAAGCCCACCAGCCCAACCATTAAACCAACACCAGGCATAATAAAGTAATGTGTGCTCTATAGTTGGTAGCTCAGCAAGTGACGTATTCACCTCCAAAACGTCTGGTTCGCTGTTGGTTCAATACCTAACATGAGGTGTCAACTAAAACTGCCTTATCTTGCATTTCCAGCAGGGGGAACTGTATCCTGAAGTATGCCCATCCTTCAAAATGACATGAGGCAGGCTGTCTCATCTCCATTGCAGATAACATATTGGAGTATATTTCACAGCAGCCGTTTTTTTGGCCAATAGAATTGCCCAGGTGTAAAATTCTGTACATTGTTTAAGTGTACGATTGGTCACCTTTTCTTTGTACCCTTTCTGGTCTATTGTTAATCACCTTTTAATATCTATTTAGTTAATATTTGCATCTTCTTACATATGGCAGCTTGGCTGCCATATAGCTTTGACTTTGTTGGGGCACAGCTGTGCTGCTGATGGTGTACTCCTATACCAGTACACTGGTACTTATTTCACCAACCTTAAAAGGATGACAGGTTGAGTCAACCCCACCTGGTGTTAAGTCAGCAGCCAACGGGGCTTCAATTCAGGACCTCAAGATCCCAATCCAACCACCCTAGCCACAAAGCCAGCACCAAGCTTAATACTTGCATGAGTATGGAAAACAGAGAGTTTAAAATCCCTCTGTAAACAGACCAGCTACGTCAATCTTGCTGACAAGTTTAAACTAAAGAAAGCCTTTCACACCTGTCGTTTCACCAGAGTGGTGATTCACAATGATTTCACAGCACAAGCAAAGCGGTGGCCAACAAGGACATAACACGAGCTCTGAAAATGTCTCATTGGACCCCAAACGAATAGGCTGTTTCTGATGACAGGAGCTCCATTGAAAGGACAGCAGGTGCTCTTGAAAAATCTTTGCCACTGATTACTCCTACTTCCTAAGTGCAGAAGCAACAGGAATATCGTTTTCCTTGAATCCGCCTCTCGGCCCTGCGAGACAAGCGGGAAATGCTGTCAAATGGATGCATGGAGGAAATGGGGGAAGAGATCGGAAGCATTGCATCTCCATGGCTAAAAAAAACACAAAACAGAAAATTCCATTTATAATGATGGCAAGTCTACCTGACCAGGTTACCTCTTCACCTGATAACAAATGCTGCTGATTGCATCCTGTCAGCTTGCTGAAACATCTCATTATGCTCCAAGATCGATCAAATTGCATGCCCCGACTGGACTTTGGATTGTCCTGCCTATGTCTATTCAACTCCCATGAATCTTCAGTAAAATGCAGTCCAATTATGTGATCGGATAAAGTGGTTATTGGCATTGGGACTTTCATCTTTCCCCACATCCCTTGCAACACCTCCACATTGCCGGAAGCTTCGTGAAGTCTGGTGGCATTCACTGTTGTCATGTTTTGACATAATGGGTGAGCTTCGAAAATAAGCGTGTTTGCCAGACCAACGGGTGATGCGTTGAGACCGATTAAAATTTCATCAGGAAATCTTCGTTAATTTCCAGTGATGCGGTCTTGTTCAAGCAGGCAGTGAATTATTCAGGAGCAATCATTCAAACAGGCCATTTTCATGCACAGGCAGCTGCGTGGGGTTACCCCCGACGTGGGACAACTTGTGCACGCAGCATCTGGTTGCAGGCAGATAAGGGTGGCAACAACTCGAGTTTGTGTTCGATATTATAAAATCTGTCTGCTCATCAGCAGACATTGTTGTGTGTGTGTGAGTACACATGCATGAGTGTATTTATGCATGGATTTTGTGTAATGTTGAGCAAAATGCTTGAATATACTTATGCAATGTGGAACAATATGTTCAGCATTCTGAATGTCCACACCAGAGGGTCCTCTGCCTACAGAGGGTAATTTCAACTGAAAAATGTCCAGTGCATGAAAAAACGGATCAAGGAGGGTTTATGCTTCCTGGGGGGGGGCGAGGGGGGCAGCTTGCCCCTAATCTTAGTCCATTTGCGTGCGTGCGAGCACACGTTCAACTTGGGAGCAGAAGGTTAGATCCCAATCAATATTACACATATTGGACTTTCCAGTAGAATGAAGAACTAGTGTGGCTGGTGAAAGTTAGTGTCAATCTGTATCGGTGGACATGTAAATAATGGATGAAATCAAAAGGACTTTGATTGAGGTATGCTAACCACCATGTGAAACACAGAGAAGCTGATGTTTCAGGTATTAACCCTTCGTTGGTTTGCTCGGATGAAGGGTTACTGGCTCAAATGTCAACTCCTTGATTTCTACTGCGGTTGGCATACCTCAATCAACATCCTGTTGATTTCATCCATTTTTGGAATTGTCTTCCTGGAAAGGTAATGGCAGTGGAGGGGGGTGGACATGTAGAAATGGGAATAGATAGGTGCTTGGATGGATTGGAGATAGAGGAGTATGGGGATATTGGCTTGCTATGTGCATGGGTGATAGACACTGTGGTTGGTGCAGTGCAAGAATGATGGGCTGAATGGCCTCATCCTGCACCAAAGTTCCTTGGGTGTTGCCTTGAAAGAAATACCTTCCTTCTGAATCAAAAGCCACCATGCAGCCTCACTTGTGACAATTCTCTCCTTTGAAATGAGAAAATGGTCCACATGATGCTTTGATTGTATTTATGTTGTATTTTCATCATCTCTTACTCCAAATGAGGAATTATTTATCAGCTTGAGCATCTGCAACGTCAGACAATCATTGCAGTATTTCGAAGCTGACCTCAATTTATTTTCTTTGCTGCGATTTTGCAGCTTGTTCTTTTCCTTTGGACAGGGTCTTTCATCATGTGCCTCATCAATGAAATTCTTCTCTGCTGATGTAGGTGCCTAAAAGATTCAATTAAATGATGACTTTGCCCAGCTTCAAGCAAAGCTTGGGGTCGGGACGGACTATGGAAGATCCCTCTTCCTCCCCTCATCCTTACGTATTATCCCCGAGAAGCTATCTGTGATTCATTTTCCAGAACACTTCCAAATGGCTGAATTTTGTGACTTGCAAAATTGAAGATTTTTCAAGTATATTGGTTAGTCGATTTTGTTATTCTGTCTGTCTGTCTGTCTGTCTGTCTGTCTGTCAATCGCCTGCAGGTCACAAATTTAAATCGATCTTCACAAAACTACACCACATGGCAGAGTTTGGCATAAGCAAGAAGCCGATTGTTTGAGGTCAAAAGGTAAAAAGGTCAACATAGGCCAAATGTCGACAACTTAGATGAGATTTCTAAAATCCTTAATTTTCATCCCATTGACTTGAAATTTGAACAGGATTTATATTTCAGGCCACTGAATTCAACTAGGAATTATTTTTGAGGACAACATTGGCAGGATTTCAAAAATTGTCAATTTTCATCCGATTGATTCAAAATTTGAAGAGGAGTTGCATATTTGGACAATGAATTCAACCACCAATTATTTTTGAGATCAAAATTTGTTTCATGAATTTTGCAAGTATCGTGCTCTGCACGACGTCATCTTCTTGTTTGTTTATTTATTTTTTAACCTTCATGTCCATTTCTTCGCTGGAGTCACAAGTTAAGTTCAAAAACCAATGTGAACATGAGATTAATAAAAAATACTACAAATGCCAAATACCTTTTTTTAAAATGAAGTTACCAGCACTTTTCACTATCTTCCTAGCTTTTATGCAATGTTGCATATCACGAGTCTTCTTGTTAACTCTAAACCCACAGCCATTTTTGTTTCCTTTCCACATTTTTTTTTTCAGGCTAAAGCTGCGACAAAGTGCCGACACGCTCATTTTTATGAGATGGCTTGCCGTGAAACATCTTGCAAAACATGCTCCCTGTTTGTCCCTGAAGGGCCATTCCCTTCCTCAGAGCTGCATCTTCTTGCAACCTCCTTGTGTTCCGTTCAGCGGAGGATGTATGTTTTTTTTCATGAGCCCATGTGATAACATGGCTCAGTACTTACTGTAGATATTTGTATTAGATTCGTTTAACTTGGTAATTGGCTTGGTGTGCATGTTACGATTACATCACACAAGCTGCATGGTGCTTTTCTTGCTAAGTGGCAAGAGCGTTCGTAAAACATGCCGAAAAAAGATTATGTACCAGCATGTTAAATATGGCACCAATCTCCTTTCTGTAAAATTGAGAGTCTCCAACTATGTTTATAAACACAACCTGCTATGCCCAATCAAAATAAATGAATACATAATATATTGTCATCACCGGGGAATCGAACTGTTTTAATTTTAGAAGTTCCTATCAATTACAATCATTCTTATATTGTTGCTAATATTTGGTTGTTGTCGTGTTATTTAAAAACTTACCTGTCTGATACAACATGATCAATTACCTGTCATTCTTATTAACCCTTTGAAGCCCAGGGGCCGTTTTACCAGGCGCTTGTCAAACCTACATGTTCCCCAGTGGCTGGATTTTTCTCCAGGGAGCCAACATTGGGGGAGCCGAAAGTCCAAGCAGCTCAGGGCTCAAAGGGTTAAGGTAATTATTATTATTAATTCTAATATTTCTTGCAATTACTTCTTAATATTTAATATTTCTAATATTTATTATCAGGAGCTCAAAAAAAAACCTATTGGACACGATGTAATGAGTTACCTACAAAGTATTCCGGACGTTATCACTGACAAAACATAAGGGAGCAATTTAACGACGATGAAAACTCTTGTATTGCAGATATGTTTTTCTTTTTGTCAATTAAACAGAACATCTGCAGTCTGACTCCCTTAGGATCAGCAGCATGCGACTAGGCAAGTGGAGCAGCAGTACTTCACCAAGTTATTCAAAGAATGCATTGCATACAATGCAATAAAGATGGATGAGAGGAGGACGAAGAGGCCCTCAACAACACTGCGATACATACAACCTTTACTACTGCACTGTACTACTTTTACGACTACTACTAATACTTTAATGGCCCCAATTAATTCTAATATATTTGCGGGCTCAGCCGAAGGGAAAGCTTGATGCAAGTCTTTCACGAACAAGCTGGTCAAGGCTGACGTTCAATTGCAGTGGATTTCAGCAGGAATTTGGATTTTGTTAATGGTGCCAGTGCTAACTCGTCTACCCTTTCCAAATCACACCATTGGATCTTTAACATCCACAAGATTATGCAAGCACTGCAACCAGTTCAGGGGTAATTTATTGGTGTAAAAGCAGTGCAGTCGTCTTTGGAGCCTTCTAATCACCCCTTTTCGGATGAGCACTCCTGAAACAATACTACTAGAAAGATGACTTTGAGAAAAATCTCCACCTTGTTGCAGAATATCTTTTTGTCTGGAACAATACTCTGAAACGACAATACTTGGTGATGACTACTATACCGTATATCCTGGTGTATTCTTCTCATCTTTTGATGAGAGACCACATGGGTATTTTGGTCAATCATTCCTCACTCCTGTTTGTCAATCACTCAGAATTGAGAGAAACGCGATGACAGTCGGCATAGGGGCCAACCAACTGATCAACCAATATGTGTAGACATACGTGTACTCCATGCTTAGCTGAGACCGCCCCATTGCGAACATTCCTGCATCCAGGGCCCAAGAGTGACCCTGCACGTCTAGTTAACACGAACGACTCAACGGGCAACAAACATGCAACTGAGATCAATTGTACTTAGATACTTTTGCATAATTATGAAAGTTTCTAAAATTGTCTCAATATGGAGAACATAGATCGACTGGAACATAGATCTTCCACCCGTCCACACGCAGTTCTTTATCAAGAATAAAGTTTGTGATCATATCCCTGAAACGTAAATATAAATACAACGTTGTTTTTCGGTGAAAGCTACTCAAGGTTTCTAGGTTGTATACAGTAAGTACTGTAGTTGATAATCACACTGACTCCAATCTGTCGATTCCCGAAAAATTGCCGATATGGGTCAAGCACGCATGGGCGTCGATTGCTTTTGAAAAGTGGGGGGGGGGGACATTGCATGTCCAGACCACGAAGCCCACTTCGTGCCAGCATGGACACAGCAAGTCTACCCTTGCAAATTCTTGATTTTATACACTCGTTGACATGCTGCCTTCTGATCACACAAATCCCTTAAATTAATCTGATGATCTAGCGACAATCTTTTTATCAAATGTATGCAGACGGAGAGAAATTAAACATTAATCATAGATATTTCAAAGTTTCAAGTGTCATCAAAGAAATATATATATATATATATATAGAATTGTTTATCAAGCTCCTTCTCACGACCCTTGAACTGATTCACTAAACATAAACTGAAAACTAGACTAACATACATGAAATTGATATTACACGAGTATGGTCAACTTACCTTAAAACTTGCCAAAAATATGAACCCACTTGTCTGCCGATCCAGTTAAAAACTTTGTAGCAATGTCTTGGGGGTCAACGGCAGTCAGACGATCTCGGTGAACATGACAGATCATGGTATGGTTGAGGCGTTGTTGGGTCATTGTGGAACGTAACCAAGTCTTCATACATCTGAGTGCGCTGAATGACCATTCAGCTTCGCATGATCTTGCTGGGGAAACCAATAGAAGCCTAAGCAAACGTTCTACCTGTGGGAACATTCGACAGACTTCCTGCACCATGTCTACAAATATCTTACGGTAATCCTCAACAGATGAACCACTGAACTGGTTACGAAAGAAGCCAAGTTCTTGCTCTCAGGAATCTGACAGTTCGGGATATTTGTGGACTATTTGTGGTTTGAATGACCCAGACAGGAGCATTTCACCCAAGTCCCTATACGCCATGAGGTCGGTTGATGTGAAGTACTCGTTCAAGTTCTCGGATGCGCTGTCGACTTTGAAAAATTCAACTCTGTATACCTCCTCTGCAGAATTGGCAGTGTATTCCTGCGTGCCTCCATCAAGTCTCTTCGGAAGCTTGCACGTATGATGGAGGGTCACTGGATCTAGTTGGCACTGCTGGAGCTTCTGTTGTGCTGCTTCGAAAACCTCCTTAACAGTCTGGTCGGTACGGAGAGCTTGGAGATTCTGTGCAGTTACCTTTGCAGCAGTAAGCATACCAGAGACGGTAACTTGTGAATGCTGAAGTGCCTTATTGGAGGTATTCAAGGGATTGGAGAACGGGCAATGATGCAAACAGACCGAGAACACTCTTTCCTGATGAAAGACAGCTTTGAATACCGCTGGCTCACGATGCCGTGTTCGTACCAAAGTCATCACTTGCTTATTGAAGGGCATCCAGTACCGCTTCATAGTTATCCAATATCGATTTCACGGCAGGAGAACGAGTTAACCAACGCGTCGGGCAAATTGGCCTCAGGCGTGTAGGGCAAGGAGTGTCAGCATCGTCAGCGTGGATATTCAAAGTACAGATGCTTGAATTTTCCAGAGTTGTTGTAGATGTTGCTGAGTACCTGGACATAATCGAGGACGTCTCTTATGAATGGTGCAGTTTGTAGGGCTTTGGATGTACAATCCTCTTTATTTTATTTTCAAGGCTGCATTTAAAATTTCTAATTTAATCATTCTAAATCACACAGTTTAATGAGACACCTTATTCTGTCGGTCTATCCTTCGTCTTTGTCCTCGTGCAAACGGAAAATTATTCGGATGATGGCGGAAGAGAAATTCCTTCTGGAACGTTATTTTTCCTTGTAAAAATTGCAAGCCTCGACTAAGCTACAAAGCCTAAGCCTTTTTAAATCGGATTTTCGAGGTAATCTGTTTACGACCCTATAGATACTGTATAATCCGAGAACAGAATTCAACAATAATTTTCCGTTCGTTTGTCTGAACCGCTGAGGTGAATTTTGCATATTTTTCAACAGCTACTTTTTAAAATCTATAATTTAATCCTCATAAGTCCGACGACCGAATTATACCTCTCGTTTTGTGGGTCTATACCTCCCCTAAGTCCAAGTACCGTTGAAAAAAATATTTACATTAACCGACGCAGAAGCGAGTGAATCAGCGCATTTTATTTTATGTTTCACAAGTATTCAAAGCTAATTTAGTCGCCAAAATACCCACTTTCCTTCGATTTTCACCCGGTTTTCAACGTTGGGATTTAGACCACTGTTATCGACTGCGAAATATGAAAACAGAATTACAAAATATCTTTCCGTTCGTTTGTGCGAGCCGGTAGAGTGAAACCGCGTCATCCTGCACAAGCTCCACAATCTCAATCAGCATACCAGGCCGCGAAATCTTTTATTGGCTTATAACTCGACGGTGCAAAGTCACAAGAATTAAACACACACATCATCGTGCAGGTAATAACATCAGGCATCCGGCGATATAAGTTAGAAAGGTGAAATAAACTATTTTGGTCGCTAAAGGAGCCCCGAGCCGTTGCGGCCTAACACTTTCCGAGGCGTGGCGCTCTGGGCCATGAAGTCGCGATTTCTTAAGCACTCATAAAATGACGATACAAAGTCCGAAAACGTCCCAACATAACTCAAAATGTCCAGGTCACGTTCCTTGTTAGTGGGTGAACAATCCAACGCTTGGCGAATTCTGGTTCGCAATGATAGGAAGAGCCGACATCGAAGGATCAAAAAGTGACGTCGCCATGGACGCTTGGCCGGTGGGAGACCATGTCTTGGGAAGCACGGATTCTCAATGTTGAATTGTTAACCTATCATCTTTAAAGAACTATAATAGACCAATAAAACTTTAATAGAGATTTAAAAATTTATTCTTGTATTTGAGGAGCATCCCGGCCTGGTTGTACTAGAGCAGCTCGTTTTGTGTTACGTAACTTACATTCAATGAAAAAAGTGGGGGGGGGGGGAAATCGATATGTTGTCCCCCCTTGATAAAAAGTGGGGGGGGACATGTCCCCCCCGTCCCCCACCAATCGACGCCCATACAAGCAAGTATGTGTGTGTGTGTGTGTGTGTGTGTGTGTGTGTGTGTGTGTGTGTGTGTGTGTGTGTGTGTGTGTGTGTGTGTGTGTGTGTGTGTGTTGTTCATTAAGCATGAAATATTTTTTTCTGCGAACTCCCCTACACCCATCTCTCTCTCCCATTCTTGCTCAACTTCCTCACAATACAGTGCAGTACCCACCTCCTGCATCTCCTCTCTCACAGTGTCCATCTCCAGATGTGTCGAGAGATGGATGCCACCTCCAGAAGCGTCCGGGCAACAACCTTCTCCAAACTCGTCCAGACGGTATCCTTCCGGGCAGTAATTGTGCCTGGACGGGAGTTTGTCTCCGGGCCGTGTTTATAGTATGACCGGTAGAAAATGGATTTCAGACATTATTTTGTTTCCATCTTCACTGTTATTCTATGCAGAATCATTTTGATGAGACAGTATGAATCGTAATTGACCCTCCACCGCATGTCTGCCTTCCCTTCCTCTCACCTCACACTGTCTTCCCTTCCCCCAGCCCTCCTTGCTTCCCCTCACTCCTGTCTCCTTTCCCTCCACATCTTCAATCTCCCCCACCCATCCTCCTCCCCCCTGCCCCCGACCCTTCCCTCCCTCTCTTCCCCCTCCCCCCTTAGTATTACCGTCAGCAAAGTGACGGGTGATACTTGCTAGTATGTGTATGTGTGTATATATATATATATATATATATATATATATATATATATATATATATATATATATATATATATATATATATATATATATATATATCTAACACCCAATCATGTCTCTCACCCGTAATTGGAGGGAGTAACAAATCAGCTCTTTTGGAGAGACACTTCCTCACTTTTTCACTATAAAGAGAGGAAGAAAGAGAATTATGAGATCAAGGAAATGGAGCTTCGGAAACAGGAGCAGGAAAGGGAACAAGACGAAATCATTGGAGCTTCAGAGCCAAGAGCAAGATCAGGAACAAAAGAGAAAATAATTGGAGATTCGGGAAAGGGAAAGACAAAGCGAATTGGAGCTTCGGGGGAGAGAAAAGATTAAAGAAATAGAGAATAGAAAAGGGAAGTAAAACTGCTTCTGAATCAATATCTCTGTCGACCAGTCAAAAGTCTTGGGACGTTACCAGACATGTGAGACTTGTTGCACCATTTAATGAGAGAGAAGTAAATAAGTACTTCCATCTTTTTGAAAAAGTTGCACAAACCTTGCAATCGCCTAAAGAGTCTTGGACTATGTCATTGCAAAGTGTTTTTGTAAGGAAAGCTCAAGATATTTACTCTACTTTACCTATTAACCTGTGTGCACATGATGACGAGGTAATATCTACTATTCTTAAAGCATATGAATTAGTTCTAGAGGCTTACAGGCAGAAGTTTGGGCAGTGTAGGAAGAAAGAGAGTGAAACTCATGTGGAATTTGCTTGGGAAAGAGACTTTGTTCGATAGGTTATGTATTGCCAAAGAAATTGTGAAAAATTTTGAAAAACGTTGATAGGTTAAAGCAGTTGATGTCAGTGGAGGAGTTTAGGAATGATGTGCATTGGGACCTTCAGACGCATTTGGATGAATGAAAGATAGATGAATTGCGCACTGCAACAACAATAGCTGACGACTATGCTTTGACTCACAAAATCCATTTTCACAAACCAGGTTTTCCAAATAAAAGGTTCCTGGTGAGTTACAGAGTCAACATAGTCAGGGATTAAAACCCTTCCTTAAAGGTTATCAGGAAAACTCACATGCCAAGTGGGATTATTCGAAGCCGGTTGACCGGAAAATAATTTTTCTAGTGTTCAGAGAACACCCTCAAATTATTCATCCGTGCCAACTTGTTCTTACATAAGAAGAAAGGACACATAATGTCTCAGTGTCATATGGTGGAAAGACACCAAAATTATCATCAGCTCGGTGCTTCATTTGCACTTGTTAACGTGAGGAACCGCCCGTTGCGGACAGTGACTGTTAAAGGGTCCCCAGGCAAAAATAACATTCCTTTTCTGTAGTATATGATAGTACAACTCTCAAATACTATAATTCTAACTGTAGTATTTTTTCCTGGGGCGGATCATTCAAGAAGGAGGTAATGTCCTCGTGAGACGTTATTAATGAGGGATATAAGCCTTTCATTACAGAGGATTTTGTGTCAGCTGTAGGCTGATTTTGTAGGCTGTAGATTTTGTGTCAGCAGTATTTAATGCTGGAGAGCACTTTGCAGCGATCTGAGAGAATGGCGACTGGTACCAATGCATCGTAAAAGGAGTTGGTGGTTAAGTTAATGCACCCCTTTAGTTGGTTAACCTAGAGTCCGAGTTGGTATCTGGACTTGTGATTCTCGGCTTACAGTCTGCTCTTTCGGTGGAAGGCACTTCTTATATCATTGCAAATGATTTAGCCATTGGTGGAGTATTGATTAATCCACAGATGGTGGAATAACCGATTGCAGAGAGCAACATGGAGCAGCTAGTGCAGAGAGTAACATGGAGCAGCGAGGGAAGGAGATTTCTATTCTGTTTCTGTCATGTGTAGTGACTTCTTGTAAGTCAAGGAAGCAGTCTGAAGAGAGAGGTGTAAAAGAGGATGTGGATGTAGAACCTGCATACACTTTAGAAGGCACTTTTATGGACCAGGTCAGTGATGATGTTAATGCTTGGAAAGCAAGTGGTGGTCATATTTTTGGACTAGAAGACAAATCTGGCAGCCAATCAGACCCTACTTGTGTCACAAGAGAGAGACTTATAAAACAGCAAATGAATGCTGCTGAGCTAAGAATGCTAGCTAATAAAGCCCTCATGGAGAAGGAGGCTACCAAAGTACCAATTTGCTACTTTAAGAAAGATGGGGTATTAATGAGGAAGTGCAGACCACTTCAGGTATCAGCAGATGATGAATGGAAAATTCATTTTCAAATTGTTGTTCCAAAGCTGCAACAGAATGAGATATTGAGCTTGGCACATGAGACACCGTTGGCAGGTCATGTAGGAGTGAATAAGACATGTGACAAAATTTTGACACATTTCTTTTGGCGGGGTTTGCGATGTGATGTGGCAAAGTTTTGTAAATCTTGTCATTCATGCCAGATGGTGGAGAAACCAAATTAAATGATTCCTTCAGCACCACTAAAACCAATTCCGGTTTTTGATGAACCATTCATTCTGGTTATCATTGATTGTGTTTGTCCCTTGCCAAAGATTAAGGGAGGCAATCAATACATGTTGAGGATCATGTGTGTGTCCACAAGGTTCCCAGAAGCGATACCTCCAAAACAAAATTTTGGTGCCAAACATTGTTCAAGCATTAGTTGAGTTATTTAAACTTGTTAGCCTACCAAAGGTCATGCAGTTTAATCACGGATCTAATTTCATGTCAACCCTTTTGCAACAAGTTTTGCACCAGTTGGGAGTGAACCAGGTTAAGTGAAGTGCTTACCATCCAGAGTCACAAGGTGCTTTGGAAAGGTTCCACGAGACTTTGAAAAACATGATTCAAACTTACTGCTTTGAGTGTCACAAGGATTGGGATGAAGGAGTACACTTATTGTTGTTTGCTGTCAGAGTCAGTTCAGGAGTCATTGGAATTCAGTCTTTTTAAATTAGTGTTTGGCCACACTTTGTGAGGAGCATTTAATCTTTTGAAGGAGCAGTGGCCTAATGAGAAGTCACAGTTAAATTTGATTGATAATGTGTCTGATTTCAGAGAGGGATTGGCAAAGGCAGGTGAAATAGCAAGAGGGAACTTAAAAGGAACACAGGACAAAATGAAAGCGAGGCGTGACAGACATTCCAAGGACAGGGAATTTAGTTCTGATGAATTTAGTTTTGGTGCTGCTGCCAAATGCAGGTCAACCATTACAGCCAATATATTTTAGACCTTACTTCATTGAAAGAAAAGTCAGTGACACTGATTATGCAGTTCAAACTCCAGGTAGATTCAAGCAGAGATGACTGTGTCACATAAATATGATAAAAAAAACTATCATGAAAAATTTTGTTGACCCCATTAGGGACAATGCTTGTTTGAGGCTAACACTGATGTTTTATCACACTTCGATCAGAAATTGGGTCATTTAATAATTTAATTTTACTTTAATTGAATTAGAAATAACAATTTAATATCTAAGTGGTCCCTAAAGAGCAAACGTTTATGGTATGACCATGCAATCTAATCCTGTGCATGCAATCAGGTCCAAATGCATGTAATCTAGTCCTTTTGGCTATGTGGTCCGTTTTTGTATGACCATGAATTTTGGCCTTTGGCCCAAGGTGCATGCATATTGGTTTGACTTTCACATTTCCAGGTGCATCTCCCTTTCTCTCTTTTCTCCTCACTCTCTCTTTTCCTCCCTCCTCTTGATGATAACAAACAAGTGCATCCCTCATACACGACAAATGACCCCTCGTGGTTCACCCTGCAAGACATTTAGTTGACCGATGGGTTGTCATCCTGGCATTCTCTGAGTTGAGATTTACGTTACTGCTTGAATCATGTATGATATTCTTCTCTGTGAAACTCTTTTTGATCGTGAGATATTCATACCCCTTTTGCGGCTGTTGTAACATGGATGCTTATACTCCTGGTATTTTACAACTGAATGTGAAGGGAGTGACTCTAGATAAAAATCAAGTGCTGCTTAAAATATCCTCATCTCATGATATGCTCATCATCCTCCTCCTCCAATAAGTCCACACATGTGATGAAAGTAGAGCTACCTTCTCAGGCTACCAATTGGCTGTTTTCATCCCCAGTAGTCATGGCCTCGCAACATATGTGAAGTCGACTGCCAGCGACGTCAAAGTTGTTTCGACATTACAGCCAGGTGCTGAACTCCAGAGCCACACAATCTGTGTTCAGGGCCACAATGTTTCAAATACGGAAAAGCCACCCCCGCTTCACAGCAAGGATCGACCCCTAGTTACCTCTTCAGTACACATTGCCGGCGATCTCAACTGCCCACATACTGAATGGGGCTACAACTACTCATCAACTGAGAGTGAAACCTTGAGTGATTGTGCCTCCCAGTTTGACCTCCAGTGAAATTTTGATAAACGAGAACCTGGGATTTTCTACTGAAACTGCTGGGGTACGAACACCGATCCAGATCTGGCCTGGTGGAAGGATAACTCCTTTCCCACCCCTCAAAGGAATGTGTTGGAATGCTTCCCAAACTCTCACCACTGCCCAGTTCTCATGATGTTTCTCAAGTTGCCCCCACTCCTACCTTGCCTGCAAAGCGCTGGAACTTCAGAAAAATTGATTGGGAGATGACTACGATCCAACAACAAAAGCAGTAGAATCCTTCCTGCTCTTGACTCTGAGGACGTTGGCGCCAGCTATGCTGCCTTTTGCGTGCAATAAATATCATGGCAATTTCCAAGAGGTGCATCCCTCGGGGCCATCAAAAAGTATACATTCCTGGATGGGATCCTGAATGTGAGCACTTGCACAACACAGTCAAGACTGCTACAAATAATGAATAGATGAGCACTGCTGCTGCTGAACTTCAGTCTGACTAGATGAGGCCTGCAGATCCAGATGGCAGGAAGCAGTAACAACCATCGATTTCACTCACTCCATGGAAAATGAGAGCATGGAAAATGGTAAATCACCTTTCTGGCAGATCAGCAAAGAAAAAAGCATAGCCTTATCTCTTGACTCAATAGCAAGAACCCTCATCAACAATGGCCACTACTCCAACCCAGACAAACCATTTTCCTGCAAAGTAAATGTCAAACGGAAACGCTTCTGGACAGCACCATCTGCTGACCATGGATTGGTTGTAGACTTCATTGCAGTGAAATTAAAGTTTGTCCTGGAAAGCCTGAAATGGCTTTCAATCCCTCGATATTTTTTGTTGACCACATTAGGGACAATGCTTGTTTGAGGCTGACTAACACTGATGTTTTATCACACTTCGATTAGAAATTGGGACATTTAACAAAGCTGTTCCCCACCACCTCTTATTGTCCCCCATCCAATCTCTCGATATTTTCTTCCCCTGTTAATCCACCCCAAACCCACCTTCAAATTCCCTGCTTTCCTTCCTGAAAGTCCCCGTAATGTCCATCTTGTATTCCCCATGTTCCCTGCCCCCATCCCTCTCTCTTCCACAGATCTCCTAATGTCTGTGTTCCCCACTGTTTTGTCCTTCCCACACCCGCCCCTCTTGTCTCAAGCCCCCCTTCCTGTGCGTTGGGTGTTAGCTCTTACATGAGCCTCGACAAGGAATACAAAAAGAAGAAAAAAGATGAACATGCACCTTAAAGATCGAGGAAGTCAACTCAGAGAACAGGGAGTTATTGCAGATTTTTTGAGTGTCTCCCAGATGTAGCACAAATGCCTGTTGAATACATTTACTTCCACATCTTAAAAACAGACGACAAAACTCACAAAATTCGGTAAAATTATGGATTTTTCTTCAAGATTGTGTCTTTCTCCAAGAGGGCAGTGTCATGGCTACCATCTGAAAGAGGGGTGATGTATTTTACATGTGGACTTAGAAACATTCCCATCAGTATTATCTTGGACTGTGCTGTTTCTGAATGAATCTCTGATTCATGAAAACAAAACTGTTTATACAAGCATCATTATTCTTCCTCTTTCGTATGGCATGTCTCTGAGTTGTTGGTCTATGAAGTGAAGTTAGGTCTTCAGCCAGCCTTTGGCCTTGTGATCAGGTGCTGTAGTTCTTGCTTTCCTCCCTCGAGGTGATGTTGCCTTTGGAGCAGTCTTGCACAAGATGATCTGCAACCTCTGAGAGGCCACACACACAGCCAAGTGAGTCAACAGGGTCCCAGTAGAACATGTTGTGATGTAATCTGCTAACACCCATTCAGAGGTGGTTAAGGTGCCACCTTCCTCAGAAGATCACATTCAGGGGACTTGGTGGAACAGTAAAAGTGTTGGAGATGGCTGATGCGTTGGTAGGTTTGCCATGTTGCTTTATCTGCCACTTGTTTGCTCAGGCCATAGTCGGTCATGATTCAGGTTTGAGCCACTACTGTAAAAATGTTGCAGTTCTTGGGATGGGGGGGGGGTATTCTCTTAGCTTGTTATGCAGGGGTCACCATGGTTCTGAGATGCATTGAGAGCTGCTTGTCTCATCATGGCTGCTCATCTTATGTGATGTGGATGGATGCCTGCAAGGACTGAAAGGTGATGGGTGGGAATAGAGTGAAGGCATCCACTGATGACCCTCAAGGAAGAGTTGAGATACACATCGACCTTCTTAGTGTGGTGGCTCCTTCCCCATGTGAACATGCAGTATTCTGCATGGGCGTGCATGAGGACATGTGTTGAGGTGCGTAAGGTGGTGAAATCAGCTCCCCAGTTGTGGCCAACTATTTTGCAAATAAGGTAAACTCAAACAGCTGTTTTCCCTGCTACCTTCTCGGCATGCTGCCGAAAGGTCATGGAGGGTCCACTTTCATGCCAAGGTAGGAAGGAGTATGAGTGGAGGGAAGCTGGGTATTATTTAGCTTGACTTCCAGCTGCCTGTCTGCATTACTCTTCTGAAGTTGGAAAACAGAGCAGACCAACTTCTGTTTGTTGAGACAAAGGTGCAATTATTTGTGGTAGCAGTTCATAGAAGCAACATCTTGGCTGAGAGTGGTCTCAACTTCCTCAAAAGACTTGCTCAGATGCAGGATTGCAAGATCATTGGTGTGGGCAAGTTTGGTACCTGTTATCTCAGTGAGGTCTGATGTGTACAAGTTGAATGGCAGGGGTGCTAAGACTGAGCCTTACGGAACTCCATTCTTCAGGCTATGGATTCTGCTGGTTTGTCTGTTAAAGTTATTTCTGAAGCAGCGGTTGGAGATCAAGACTTGGATAAAGCAGCAAGCCACAGTGCCAAAGAAGACAAGTCAAAGAAGACAGCCCCACATTTCTGGTGTGAGTCAATGGCCGTCTCAATAATGTCAGTTGCAGCTGGAACGTGGTTTTCAGTGCTGCAATTCTTCCTGAAGTCTGCTTCTTCTGATGGACATGATCCCTCAACAAGTGGTTATATCCTGTTTAGGATGAGCTTCTAAAGAACCTTGAATGGGACAGATAACAGCAATATTGGCCTGTAATAATTTGGGATGTCTCTAGGCTTGTTGGGTTTTAGGATGGCCACAACGTTGGCCTTCTTCCAATGCTTTGAAATCCTAAGTAAGGAGAAGCAGTATGACACAAAACAATTAAGCAGTGGAGTAGGCAAGTCCTTGCATTCTTCAACTGCTCTGCATGAAACTTTAGGGTGCATGTTCATCTCCTTTTTTTTTGTATTCCTTGTCGAGGCTCATGTGAGAGCTAACACCCAACGCACAGCAAGGGGGGCTTGAGACAAGAGGGGCGGGTGTGGGAAGGACAAAACAGTGGGGAACAGAGATTTTAGGAGATCTGTGGAAGGGAGAAGGATGGGGCGAGGAACACGTGGTATACAAGATGGACATTACGGGGACTTTCAGGAAGGAAAGCAGGGAATTTGAAGGTGGGTTTGGGGTGGATTAACAGGGGAAGAAAATATCGAGGGATTGGATGGGGGACGATAAGAGGTGGTGGGGAACAGCTGTTTTGAAGGCCTGGAGGGAAGAATGGGATTGAACAGAGTGAGGGAGTTTATTCCGAAGGTGGGGAAAAAGAGGAATGAAAGACTGAAGGTGAGCAGTGATTCGTGATTTTGGTAGTTTCACCAGAAGGGGGTTGTTGGCAGACCATGAGTGCCCTGCAGAAATATGGGGGGGGGGGAGGACATTTCGCAGACAAAGCGGGGGGGGGGGCGAGAACAGAGAGGAGATGGTAGAAGACAGAAAGACCACCGATCTACCTGTGGTGAGAGAGTGAGAGGCCCAAAGACTCAGCCTCATCGCAGGAGAAACCAATGATCCGAAATGCCTTGGTTTCCACAGCTTGAAGCTGAGAAAGGTGAGAGGCAGGAGCACCAGCCCAGAGGGGAGAGCAGTCCTCCATCAGGCTGCGGACGAAAGCTTTGTATGTTGTGAGTTGCTCAGGTAGGCTGAGGAAGGACTTTGCACGATGGAAGATTCCCAGTCGGCGACTGGCTTTGGAGGCCAGGTTGGAAATCTGGCTTTCCCAGGAAAGATCATGGCAGATATTGAGACCGAGAAGCTTGAAAGAAAGGACTTCTGGAGGATTGTTGAGAAAGTATATGGGGGGTGGGGGAGGGGGTTCCAAACGGTCCTTTCGGAGAGACATAATGAGAGTGTGAGATTTGTCCGGATTGAAAGACATGTTCCACGTGTTGAACTATTTTGTGATTTTACCCAGATCTGCAGTGACTGAAGAAGCTGCTGCTTGCGGGTCTGAGGGATGACAGATGGTAAAGCAGAGGGTGGAGTCATCAGCAAAGAGACAAAGAGGATTTCCAGAGAGTTGGAGAGATCATTGATGAAAACCAGAAAAATAACAGGGCCCAGAACACTGCCTTGAGGAACTCCAGCCTGTACAAGAAGAGGGGATGGAAGAACTCCATTTAAGGCCACCCGTTGGCTGTGACAGGAGAGGACGTCTGCGAGCCATGAGTGGAGATTGTCTTGGATACCATAGGAAGAGAGTTTGGTGAGCAGGGCAGGGTGCCAGACCGTGTCAAAAGCACACGATCCGTCTGGGGATATGGCTCTGATTTCATGTATGGCATTGAGGACCTCCATCCATTGTTGGGAGAGCAGAAGCAGCATATCCAGGGTAGAGTGACCTGTTCTGAAACCAAATTCATGATCAGAAATCAAGCCATTGGAGAAGAGGAAGGATTTAATGTCAGAAGGGACGATGGATTCCACAACCTTGCTGATGATTGGAAGAAGGCTAATTGATCTGTAGTTGCAGGGATCTGTTTTTGCCCCTTTTTCTGCAGGGCTTGTTCAGCCTTTCTTTTATCGAGGGATTTTACTGCGCCAGAAATTCCTCGACTGGGAGTACCATTTGTGCTGCATCCGACACATATAGAAATTAGAAAAGGAAGAACGCTACCACCTGGCTTCATTGTTCAAATTATTTTCTTCGGTTATGTTATTTTTTGTGTTAATGCAGAATTTTAATTTAGGACTTCAAACTGTTCTTTGATAAACAAAAGATCAACAATTGTGCTGCCTTTAATTTTAATTGTGGCTGCATGAATTGTGCACAATGTGTGGTTACAAAACATGAACACATTTTTCAAAGTTCACGATGATTTACGCACACCCAACAATTTTCTCTTTCCCTTTCATTTCCGGCATTTATGTCATTGGAATTTATGTTCATTCATTTGTATGCAACACGTAGATGCTGGTTTGAATTAATGATGGGAGTATGGCTCTGTTAATGATGTAGTTTAGAACAGGAATTTAGATTTTTGCAAAGTATAAGTGATAAATCACCAACATTTATCAAAGAGATCATGGCATATTCAGCATCCACCAACTACTTTAAGACAACTGGTATCCAGCTTATTGTCCCTTTGAAGGACAGCAAAATCAGTGATACAATAGCCTGCTTGTGAAGCATCAATATGCCAGTTTGTCATTGGGCTAAGAATCAAATCCAGACAAGAGAGAATACATGTAAGTGTGCAACTTCTGCACCATGTTATTGGACAAAATTTTTGTTAAGCTTATAACGCCTTTTTCAACATCAATTTCAAACAACTTGATCTCACTGATTGTCAGATTGGATTCCAGCACAGTCACTCGACTCTGTTCGTGCTGCTGCTTCTATCTCAGCAATGGTCGGAATCTCCAAGCCTCAAACAAGAGGTCAGAACAATCTTCTTACACATACTATCTTGGGGATTCAAGACAGTTTGACATCCTGCATTACTTGGCAGGCTCACCACTGCTGTCTTCAGCATACAAGGCTGCCTTCATACCCGACTTTCTGATTTTTTGGCAAAAATACAATGCATTGCTACAAATTGAATCCATATTTTTCGCTCTCATCGGAGACTGGAGTGCCCTAACATCAGGTTCTATGGCGTAAAGTTGTTCTTCATCTACATAAACGATCTCGCCGATGATCTAGAAAACCTATAATTTTAAAGATGACTCCACAATTTGTAATCTAGTATTCCATCCCACTAACAGCCCCTTCATGCACATACTCTTAACTCCTGCATCACACATGAGCAGCTGCATCACTCTGCCTCCTACCTACTACTCCATCTCTCCTACCTTCTACTGCATTACACATGAGCAGCTGCATCACTCTGCCAATCTGAAATTGATTTGATACTGGTCTGACAAATGGAACATGAATTTAAATCCTGGCAACTGTAATGAGCCTCAACCAATTACTCGGGAAGAATTACGAAACCAACTCATCTCTCTATTTCCATGGTCAGTCATTGGAAGAGATTCAGCCTCTTGAACTTCAATGTCCTCGCTTTGGCAATAACCTCTCCTGCACCGACTACATAGCAAAGCTGATCTGCAAATGCAACCAATGGCTTGGGCTACTCATGCATTCCAAGTCACTTCATTAAAAAAAATAAAAATACTCACAACATATGAGGCTTTTGTCTGGACCTCAGTGGAGTACTGCTCCCTTAAATGTTGGTGCCACAGAAACACGTCTGTCTCCTAAATTATGTGGAATCTAAAGCTCTCGACATTAATAGCATCTCTCACAATGAGGACGAAGTACAAGGCTTGATGCTCTCACATCACCGGTAAGTCGGTGGCCTCTATTTTTTAAACCACCTCTCTTCCTATCTTGTTTTCCTAAGCTCTCCTGTTTCTCCAGGATACAAACGTTTTTCCATTACATGCCCCCGGTTAAACTCTCAAAATCCAGAATTGTTCTGTCAGTAAAACCCACTTGGTTAAACTCCCAAAATCCAGGCAGCCCCTTACAGTTTCATTCCTCTTTTCCCTAATTTGTACAACTGCTTCCCAGAGATGGTTCAGTCATTTTCTTCCCTCTTGAGCTTTAACAGGCAAAACACCACCATCTCATGTCATTTTCCAACCCTACCTGTCATCATTTATATTCCCATTAACCCGAATTAACCCAAACTTCTTATACACAGGCTATTGTGTTTTCTCTTCTCCACTCTCTACTTCCTGTTCATTAATTCTGTTGGCCTATAATATGTCTGGTGCCTTTATATCCTCTGTCACCATGTTTTGTTTGACATGAGCCTTGATCTTCTCCAAAAAAAAAGGTAAAAATTTGTTTTCTAATTTTTTTTGACAATATGCATAATATTCTTCAGCGACTCCAATTTCAAAATGCATAGCAACCATATTTAACTTTATCATTTCTTTTTGAGCTCTCAGGCCGATTGCATTGACTGTACACATGTTTTTGAAGTCAACCATTTTTATAATAGACTGCTTAATACAGTTGCTTTCACAATCCTCCTGCTGAAACATAAGCTTTTGCAAAATCATTATATCCTCGTTAATTTCTAATCTCTCTCATGGGTAAAATTTGCCATCCAGAGAGAGAGAGTCTGAATTGCTTTTCCTTACATATTTTGCAATAATGCATTATTCTTCGGATAATCAGTACCTCCATCACTTTTTGTAAAAAAAAAAAAGATCCATAAATATAAGTTTCCTACAAGCACTCCAAATTCTATATCCAACCAGCACTGTTGAATTGTTGAATGTTACGTATTGGCATCATCTTTTCAAGAATGATTTGAGTTTTTTTGAACGAAGCCTTTTGCTTAATATTTCTTCTGCCTTTAGATTAGGTGACCATTCACTCATGTTCCATGCAAATTAATCGATAACAAACTTTAAAATCTCCTTCACCCTTTAAAATCACTGGTTACTCTAAAAGAGTCCATCGTAACTATCTGTGCCGATCCGTCGATTCACTGACGGATTTAATCAAAGGATGGCATATTGCACTTTACACACATATTGTATGTCTATCTGTGAGTGTTAGTGAGGACGTAAAATGAAATGAAACACACGAAACAAGAATATTTTACAACATGCAGTTGTGCTTGTTTTTGCTGCTGTAGTAATGGCTGTGGTTGTTGATTTTGTGCTCCTTCTGTGCACTTGTACTCATATATATATATATATATATATATATATATATATATATATATATATATATATATATATATATATATATATATATATATATATATATATATATATATATATATATATATATATATATATATATATATATATATATATATATATATATATATATATATATATATATATATATATATATATATATATATATATATATATATATATATATATATATATATATATATATATATATATATATATATATATATATATATATATATATATATATATATATATATATATATATATATATATATATATATATATATATATATATATATATATATATATATATATATATATATATATATATATATAAATATATATATATATATATATATAAATATATATATATATATATATATATATATATATATATAAATATATATATATATATATATATATATATAAATATATATATATATATATATATATATATATATATATATATATATATATATATATATATATATATATATATATATATATATATATATATATATATATATATATATATATATATATATATATATATATTTCTATCGCTTGGAGAAGTATTACGATATATAATTTTGTATGCTCATTCCATGTCCATCAAGCTTTATTCGAAAAGGTTCCTGCTGTTATCTTCTCCACTAATAGATGTCAATGTATGTGTACGTGTCAGTGTATCAAGTGTGTGTGTGTCAGTGCTCTCCTCCATAACTCCAAAACTATAAAACGTAGCAGCCTGAAACTTTGCAAGCATACTAAGAAAATTCCAAGGAAGTGCAAGAGTGAAAATTGGGTGTTTAGGTGATTTTAAAACACCCCTTTTTCAGATAATTAACAGCGTTATTTAATTATATCCTTCATCAGGCGACCCTTGGCCACCTCGTTCTCTTGGGTCTTAAGATGTTTCCTGGGTTACAATTTTTTTAACGATAAGGTTGTTGTTTTCACTTCCCTCACTCATATTATGGAATGCCTGTTCATCATAGCTATTAATTGCTGGGTACATTGCAATGCTGAGAAACATCCGGAGATGTCAGCGTTCGTGGCTTGACATTTCGGGTGTCTCCAGGAGGTGTATGATTAATGTTGCTAATCACGTGCCAAACTCACCGTTTCTTGGTAAGTGTTTCATTGGAGTGCTTGCTTGAGTGCTTAAGCCACTTGGCGAGCGCTCTCCAAGCTGCTTGGTTGTTGGTGTCTCGGGAGATGCAATTTTATTTTTACAGGATTTTGTTTTTTTTTAACCTTTTGTGTGATCTAATATAATCCACCCCCCATTTCGACATCGATACATCTCTAAAAACAATAAGGTCCATCCGACCAGGTGTTTGCCATGATCTGGTTATGAAGGCACAGAGCAGAGATTGACATTTTGTGTTCTTTGCCTTGATATATTTTTCCATTGAATTTTGTTAATTTCCCACTTGAATTCCTCTATCAAAGAACTCTGTTTGAAGGTAAATCTTTGTGTTTGTCGTTTTTATGTATTTTATGCGTGTGTACGTATACAAACTGTATTACCATAACGGAAGTGTGTGTGTGTGTGTGTGTGTGTGTGTGTGTGTGTGTGTGTGTGTGTGTGTGTGTGTGTGTGTGTGTGTGTGTGTTTGTGTTTGTGTTTGTGTTTGTGTGTTTGTGTACATACGGGGCTTCAGAATGAGGAATGGAGTCCTCCCGGGGGGGGGGGCTCAAAGTATCCACCTTCCTTTCGGTAAGGGGTCATGATTCATGGACCAAGCTGCAAAGTTTTCTGTCCTCAACATTTTGTGCAGAGGGTTCTCGTCAGGGTCGTCGTTGAGCCCTGGACAGCTTCGAACTGTAGTCCGTTTGTAATAATATTCCCAGAGACGGTTTTTTAGCTCACCTGTAAAGTAGTTCTGGGGAGCATATGGGATGGCATCTCGTCCGACCATCCGTCCACAAATAATTGCCACTTCTCAGAAACTACACATACGATTTCAATGAAATTTGACCACAACCTTCATCACCCGTGATGGCATTAAAACAAAAAAGGGTGTCTGAAGGGGTCTACAGAGGGAGTTTACTGGGGGGGAGGGGTTGCCCCCCAAAATATGTATTTGCATTCTTCTCAGAAACCACACACACAATTTCGATGAAACTTGACCACAACCTTTATCACCCATGATATATCAAAGTTTGTTCATGGCATTCAAAAAAATATCTCTAGGTATTTACTTGCCTCTCCATTATATATTTTGTGGGTTATCCATGCCTCGCAGTGGTTACCTGGTTATCTTATCCAGCCACGACCATGTCAGCGCCCAGGGGTACTGCCCCATGTTTAATATATCTGTGAGGTTCTTTGTCATCATTCCTGTAGCTCCAGTTATCACTGGTAACAACTTTGGCATCCTTCTGCTTCCAGGATCTTCTCATTTCATTCTTTAGGTCTTCGTGTTTGGTCATTTTCTTGAGTTCTGCATAGTTTAGTCAAAATCGCTGGTATTAACACCTCAGTTAGCAATGCTTTCTTCTCGTTTTTTTGTACCTAAGTATGATAGCTGGTTGCAACGCTTTGTTTTCGATGTTCACGGAATCATTAGTTCGTATGTGAGCAGTACTTCCTTTCAGTGATTGCTTTTGGTGCATGCTCATAGTTTTTGCAGATGTGCCAGCAGATTACTTTACAAACTATTGTGGCGTTGTGTGTACAGCTGTTCTGACATGTTTTTTTTGTGTGTGTGTTTGGTCATTAAGCATAACATATCATTCTCTTTACTCACTTCACTTCTACCCCTCCCTTTTCTCTCTTCTTTTTTTCATACTATCTCTCTCTCTCTCTCTCTCTCTCTCTCTCTCTCTCTCTCTCTCTCTCTCTCTCTCTCTCTCTCACCCCTCCTCGCAACCTCCATCCTGCAGAGTAGAGCAATGTTTGGTGAGGCATAGCTCTCCCCACCCCCCACTCCCTTTCCTCGCTCTTCCCCCATTCCTAGCTTCCCCACCCTCCTGCCTCCTCTCTCTCCCCTCCCTCTCTCTCCTCTCTTCTTATCTCTCCCTCCCCTCCCTCCTCCTGCCCATTAATACCCCTGTCAGTGAAGCGACGGGTTGTATTTGCTTGTACAATAATAAAAATGGTACTGTTTGAACCGCTGCATGAAATTATAAATCCCAAAAGGTTTTGAAAACAGAAATCTTCATGATTAAATGGCTACTCATTTTTGTTCTAAGTAAATTGATTATTAGCTTTCACCAAAGTAAATTGATGACTAGCTTTCCAACAGTACCATTTTTATTATTCTATGATAGCAGGAACACTTTTGAATAAAGGATGATGGATGGATGGACATATGGATGGACATACGGATGCTGGTCCTACAAAAAAATCGATGCAATGATTGAATGGAAAATTAGTCTCAGAGAAGGCTAGTGTTGGTCTGCATTGGTGGTCGAAGAGAACATTGGATGGAATCAACAAAACATTGATTGAAGTATGCTAAGCGCAATGAGAAGCGAGGGGAAGCTGGCGTTTTAGGTGAAAATCCTTTGTCAAAGTAAAAATAACAGAAAACGAGATTGATGCTCAAGCAAGAGTAAGGCATGTGGTACTTGCTAGAGAGCCTCCTTGGTATGCTTTTCTGTCCACTGTCGCTGATGATTTGCCAGTAAGCGATGAACCCAGTCTGGCAGCTGGGTGTGCGGCATTGGGATTCTCATGTGTGTACTATGTGTGAATGTCTTCATAGCTGTGGAGGAACTTTGGGAGGGGGTTAAGGGTTTGAAACAGCAAAGCGATTTCTTTGGGTAGGCCTTCTTGGTTGCTTTATGCAGCTTCTTCGGCAGGAAGACCTTCGATGGTGTCGACACACACACACACACATATTGATATACATAAATAATATATATATCTATATATATATCTATATATATCTATATATATATATATATCTATATATATATATATATATATATATATATATATATATATATATATATATATATATATATATATATATATATATATATATATATATATATATATATATATATATATATATATATATATATATATATATATATATATATATATATATATATATATATATATATATATATATATATATATATATATATATATATATATATATATATATATATATATATATATATATATATATATATATATATATATATATATATATATATATATATATATATATATATATATATATATATATATATATATATATATATATATATATATATATATATATATATATATATATATATATATATATATATATATATATATATATATATATATATATATATATATATATATATATATATATCTATATATATATATATATATCTATATATATATATATATATATATATATATATATATATATATATATATATATATATATATATATATATATATATATATATATATATATATATATATATATATATATATATATATATATATATATATATATATATATATATATATATATATATATATATATATATATATATATATATATATATATATATATATATATATATATATATATATATATATATATATATATATATATATATATATATATATATATATATATATATATATATATATATATATCTATATATATATATATATATATATATATATATATCTATATATATATCTATATATATATATATATATATATATATATATATATATCTATATATATATATATCTATATATATATATATATCTATATATATATCTATATATATATATCTATCTATATATATATCTATATATATATATATATATCTATATATCTATATATATATATATATATATATATATATATATATATATATATATATATATATATATATATACATGTATGTAGCCTCATATTGAATGTAATTGAACAGTTGAAGAACAGGAAAAATTATTGGTGGGAAAACATATTGGCAAATAAAATGTTAACACAGTGGGATTCATACATACCTCACCTAGATAATTCTCGCATCCCCCCTCCCATTTCCATTTCCTTTATCCACAATGCGTTTCTCAGTCTTGAAATGATCTCTGTGTAATCATGAAAAATAGATGGGATGATACATTAAAACCTGCCATTATCGCTGTTGGCTTGTAATGGACTCGGTGCACAGAATTTTTGATTTTGGTTTGTTTGTGGCTGGAACTCACCAGAAGCAGACATTTACATCATTCAAGGCTGATCCTGAAAGGAGGAAAGATATAGTACTGTATGGCAGAACAGAAATTTTATTTCTCAGATGCAAAAAAACACAACACATCAACACAGTACCCAAAGAAATACGATAATTGCAACGATACAATAAATAAACTTGTGAAATAGGAACACTTTCTAAAAGTGTTATCAAAAGTAATCTAGCAAATTATGTGAAGGTAACACTTATCACGTGTAGGTAAGGTACATTTCTCGATTCCCTGTGCTCTCATCGACTCCTTCACTTCTCTGCTTCGTGACTTGGCCTGTTCTCGGAAATCGATCTGCTCCGTGAGTCGATTCTCTGCCTGAGTTGGTTATAATAGCAATACATGGCAGAGATTTACTGCCCGTTTTGAGCTTTTGGACCTTAAACAGTGTGCAAGTCGCTGGGGTAGTTTATTGTTTGTGCTTGCCTATAGTAGCTCTGTTAAATTATACAAATTGCTTTTACTGCCACATGTGTATGGGGGTAGAGATGCTTTTATATGTCAAGCTTTTACGAATATCGAGAGAAAAATAATTATGGTTAATTTTTTTTTTACTTCCTATATATATATTTCAGGCTTTATTGCTTGTTGAGGAGCGACGACACAAATCACGCATACATGCAGGCAGATACATTACACAACACCAGACTTGACATTCAACCAAACAGCCACTGAGATTGAGGGAAGTAACATCACTTTGGGTACCAGTGATGTCATCTTTATGACTGCTTTTCTCTCTGCACTCAGGCAGTCAAGGAGGAATTTCCTCCTCTCCATGGATTCCAACCAATGTGGACCCCCACCCCCCCCCATGCTCTGTCCTTTAAACACTGAGTTGCAAGCAAACAAGGAAGCAACACACCATATTTTAGTCTTTGGCATGACTTAGCGGGGGTGGAGGCGGGGGAGGGTTAATTGCCCACCTTCCAGATTCAGAGTGGACGCTGGAACCATACCACCGAGTCTGGTGCACTTTACAAACTAAACAGTCAAACATAATTTACATCACCAGTGTTGGATACTGCAAAGGTCTTGCGTAATATGTATGATGTATTACATAACTATTTCTGGCATTACGCATGATGTATGACGCACTATTTTGGGTCTGGGAAGGAGGAGTCTGTGTGCTCTGTCATGGCCACCAAAGTCAGGCCTGCGTGTTCAATTCTCATGCTGTTTGAATAGATTTGTACCTATATTTGTGATTTATTGAATCTTTAACAGGCCATCAGTGGCAGTATCACAGACCATCGCCACAAATCGTAAATCAAATGTAATCAGAAAGGGATAGCGATGTCAAGTGAGTAATTTGTCTGGACTCACAAACATTCCCATCAGTCGTGGAGAGTGAGGTTTCCAACTTCCTATCCATAATCAGGAAAACAAAAGTGTTGATACAAGATTACCAAAAAGGCCAAGAGAGATATTTGCTCTACAAACGCCATGTTGTTGCTGCAAAGCTATAGTTTTGAAGTCATTGTTGTTCCAGTAGTGTCGTTGTGCTGTGGCATACATCCAGAAAGCCTGTTCCCTCATTCACTCACCAGGAATGTAGTTCCAGGGAGGTTCTCGGATGGTGCGTTGTCCGTCCGTCCAGCCGTCCGTCCACAAATACTTGCACCTTCTCTGAAACTACACATTGGATTTCGAAGAAACTTTAACACAACGTTCATGGCCGTGTATACACCAAAGTTTGTTCATGGCATTTATAAAACATCGGGCCCTTAGGGGGTCGACATGGTTTGCCCCCCAAATAGGTATTTGCATTCTTCTCAGAAACTACACATGCAATTCTGATGAAACTTAACCACCACATTCATCACCCATGATGCACCAACGTTTGTTAATGGCATAAAAAAATAAAAGAATCGGGGTCTGAGGGGGGGGGGGTTATCGGGGGATTTTATGGAAGGGTTGCCGACACATTAAATTTTGATGAAACTTGACCACGACCTTTATCACCCTTGATATACCAAAGTATATTCATGACATTACAAAAATCGGGGTCGAAGGGGGTGTAAGGGGGGGGGGAGTTTCATATATATATATATATATATATATATATATATATTTGGATTCTTCTCTGCAACTAAACACATAATTCCAATGAAACTTGAACAGAACCTTCATGACCCATGATGTAACAAAGATTGTTCACACCATTATAAAATCGTGGTCTAAGAGAGTCTACTGGGGGTTTCCCCCAAAATTGGAATTTACTTTCTTCTCAGAAACTACACACTCAATTACGATGAAACTTAACTGCAACCTTCATCACCCATGTCGTACCACAGATTTTCCATGGCATTACAAAAGTCAGGCTTGAAGCGGATGTAAGGGGTGGGAGGGTTGTTCCACAAAATATGTATTTGCTTTCTTCTCTGAAACTACAAATACAATTTACATGAACTTGACCACAACAATCATCACCCGTGATGTACCAAAGCTTGTTCACACCATTAAATAAATTGGAGTCGAAGGGGGTCTACAGGAGGGGTTACCCCCCCCCGAATATGTATTTACTTTTTTCTCAGAAACTACATACCATTCCGATGAAACTTCACCACAACCTTCAGCACCCGTGATTTATCAAAGATTTTTCACACCATTTAAAAAATTGGGGTCCAAGGGGTTCTAGAGAGGGTCAGTTCAGGTCAGGTATGGGAGCATGTGCCAGAGCAGCACGTCGCTGCATCCACTTTCCACCAGTACTCCAGGGGCCTCTGTCTGGCCATCCCCCAGGCAGATGCCTGTCCCATTCCCATCTCCTTGAGATGCCGATCAACCTGCTGCAGGCACGAGGCATGTGGTCGGCCCATTGATCTCCTCAACTCACGACGCTCCCTTGCTGGGAGAATCTAATGAGCAGGATCAGCATCAGGAAAATGAGCCAGATGTCCATACAGCCACAGCTGACACTCACGGACTATGCAGGTTACAAATCTCATTTGAGTCTCTATCAGCAACCACTGATTCAACACAAAGTCTGAACAGTAACAGCCAAGGATTCTCCGAAGAGACCTTGTGGCAAAGGAATTAAGTCTCTCCATCTCACATCCCTGGTCAGAGTCCAAGTTTCACATCTGTAGACCAAGACTGGAAGCACCAAGGACCTGAAGACTCGGACTTTCGTCCTCCTGCACAGGTACCGACAGTGCAACACCCCATGATCCAGTGAATACATGACTCCCCAGGCCCTACCCAAATGTCTATTGAACACTGGCTCACAGCCAGCAGGGACATGATTGTCACTGCCAAGGTAACTGAATGTATCTGTGACCTCAATATCCTCACCACAAACAGGTGCAGTCAAGATATCAGCATCCAATATGTCATTGAGAGCCTGGATCTTAGTTTTGACCCCGGAAACCCGTAATCCGAGGGGCTCCGACTCCTCAAACAGCACCACGAGGGCCCCCAAAAGGATATCCAGTCTCCACAAAGATGACCGCATCATCAAGTAAATCAAGGTCAGGGATCTTAATATTCCAAAAAGAATGCACCGCAGCTTGGTCTCTCCGACATCCTCCCCAGAATCCAGGCCATACAAGTGCTGAAAAGAGTGGGGGCCAATGTACACCCCTGACGAACTCCAGTAACAACTGGAAATAAGTCAGAGATGGTATCACCACATCTCACAGCATTCTAAGTGCCAGAGTGTTGTTCAGACATTAGATCGATCAGGTTTGGTGGCACCCCATAAAGACCAAGGATCTTCCAGAGGGCAGCCCAATTCACTGAAACAAATGCTTTGCAAAGTTCAACATAGGCTACAAGCATCCCCTGCTGAAACTCTCATCTGCATTTGGTGAGGACCCAAAGGGCAAGGATACAGTCAGTCGTAGACCTCTTTGGTGTAAAGCCTGACTGCCACGGGTGCTGGTGCTCAAGCAGATGGTGGCGAACACTGTAAATAATTATCCGAGCAAAGACCTTGCCTGGCACTGAGAGCAGCCTCGCACAAAGACCTTGCCGAGCAAAGACCCACGATAGTTGTTGCAGACCTGTCGATCAACCTTCCCTTTCCAGACAGGGACAACAAGGCCCTCTTCCAGTCAGTGGGATGATGCCTGTGTTCCAGGCAGAGCACAGAACTGCATGCAACGACATGAGTACAGCATTTCCAACAGCCTTGAGAAGTTCAGCATGGATGCTACAGATCCCAGGAGCTTTACTCCATTTCAACCGGTTCACCGCAGCCTGTTTTTCCACAAATTAAGGTGGATCACAGTTGATTGGAGGGTCAGCAATGGGGACAGTAACACCCCTGACATGCAACTCAACAGCTGCTGGATCAGCCTGGTACAGCCGCTCAAAGTAACTATCCCAGCCGGCTTTCACTTCGGATTCCTCTGTTAAGTCCACCACCCCCTGCTCTCACAGCAGCACACCGAGGGAGTGATATGGAGGAATGCAATGCACAAATTCTCCTGTAAGTAGGACGAGAATCACTTGACCACAGGTGATGCTCTACCCCCTCACAGATTCCTCACACGTAGGCCTCCTCTTCCACCCTCAGCACACATACAGTTTTGTGCCTCAACTCCCTGAACAGCTCAGTTTTGTCATGAAGCATGCCACTGCAACTGGTCAATTTTATCCAATGTCCATTGAGAGACAATATTCTTCTTTGCCCTCTGGTGAGTTCCAAGACATCAACCGGCAACCTCAAGGATGGTGGTCTTGAAGGCACTCTGCAATTATTCAGGATTCCCCAAAGCATGCAGACCCCGAAATCTACCCTCTCATCTTTGACCTTGCCAACATCCAGGCTCAGCTTGGATAGTACCATTCTCCTGGATTGAAGCTGCAATGTCAGAGTGGCCACCACAAGCCTGTGGTGGGCATTGAGAAAATGAACACTCTGGTAGACCCTGCATTTTGGTCGTCCTCCAGTGACCATCGAACACATGGCCAATCTCTTTTGCCACACCAACAGCATTAGAATACCAAGTTCAGCGATGTACATGTGGGCGCTGAAACTTTTAACTAGCCAACCTAAGTCCAAGACTTCTGGCAAAGCAAAGGAACTTGGTGTTATTCTGGTTCACAGTTCCAGACCCGTGGACACCAACACATGTCTCATAACTGATCGGGGTATCAGTTCTACTAGATGCATTGAAATCCCTCAAGACAAAATAGTATTTTGGCTGGGACACTGATCAACCAAACACGAGCGTGGCATAGAATGCGTCCTTCATGGTGAGATAACTTGCCTCAGTTATAGCAAACACAGAGACCAGGGAAACAATACCGAAGGAGTGATGGATCGTTCGTCTCATAATACGCTCATTGACTGGTGTAACCTCGATTAACATTGGAGTCAGCAAATTAGACACAGCTGGAGCAACTCCTTGGGCATGGTAACCATCAGAGTGACCACACCAATAGTAGATGCAACCATCCGCCATGATCTCGCCACAATCTGGTCTCTGAACCTCAGAGAGTGCTGCAATACCGATGTCCAAACGCTTGAACTCAGACAATAACAGAGACAGGTGATCATCCTCTCTTTGGGATGGGACATTCCAGGCCCCAACCTGAAGGGACCTCAGTTTAACTCCAGGAGACTGCTGTCTGGTGGATGACACATCAGCACCACCACAACACATACAACCGCAATCTGACCCGGGAAGGTACTCCATGGTTTTCCTCCGATCATCAAAGAGTGGGGGTCCTGAAGGTCAGGAATGGGAGCATGTGCCAGAGCAGCGCGTCACTGCGTTCACTTTCCGCCAGTACTCTAGGGGCCTCTGTCTGGCCATCACCCAAGCAGATGCCAGGCCCATCCCAATCTCCTTGAGATGCCGATCAACCTGCTGCAACCACGAGGCACGTGGTCGGCCCATTGGTCACCTCCACTCATGAGGCTTCCTCGCTGAGAGAATCTGAAGAGCAGGATCAGCATCAGGAAAAAGAACCACATGTCCATACAGCCAAAGCTGACGCTCACAGACTATGCAGGTAACAAATGTCATTTGAGTCTTTCTCAGCAACCGCTCGTTGGACACAAAATCCGACCAGCAATAGCCAAGGATTCTCCAAAGAGACCTGGTACCAAAGGAATCAAGTCTCCATCTCAGATCCTTGGTCAGAGTCCAAGTCTCACATCCATAGAGCAAGACTGGAAGCACCAACTACCTGAAGACTCGGACTTTCATCCTCCCGCACAGGTACTGGCAGTGCCACACCTCATTATCCAGTGAATCCATGACTCTCCAGGCTCGACCCAGACGTCTGTTGACCTCTGAATCACACCCAGCAGAGACATGAATATCACTGCCGAGGTAAGTGAATCTCTCCACGACCTCAACATCCTCACCACAAACAGGCACAGACAGGACAGCAGCATCCAATAAGTCATTGAAAGCCTGGATCTTAGTTTTGACCCAGGAAACCCATAATCTCAGCGGCTCCGTCTCCTCATTCAACACCCCGAGGGCCCCCAAAAGGATATCTAAAGTCTCTGCAAAGATGACTGCATCATCTGCGAAAACAAGGTCAGAGATCTTGTCATTCCTAAACGATGCACCGCAGCTTGATCTCTCTGAAATCCTCAGTATAATCCAGTCCATACAAGTGCTGAAAAGTGTGGGGACCAGTACGCACCCCTAACGAACTCCAGTACCAACTGGAAATATGTCAGAGATGGTCGCACCATAGCTCACAGCACTCTCAGTACCAGAGTGTAGTTCAGACATCAGATCGATCAGTTTTGGTGGCACTCCACGAAGACCAAGAATCCTCCAGAGGACATCCCGATTCACTGAATCGAACACTTTACAGAGATCAACATAGGCTGCAAGCAGCCCCTGCCGAAACTCACGTCTGCATTCGGTGAGGACCCGAAGCCAAGCATACGGTCAATCGTTGACCTCTTTGGTGTAAAGCCTGACTGCTCAGGATGCTGGTGCTCAAGCAGATGGTGGCGAACCCTATCAAGAATTATCCGAGCAACGACCTTGCCCGGCATTGAGAGCAGCGTCACCCCTCGGTAGTTCTTGCAGTTTTGGCAATCACCCTTCCCTTTCCAGAGAGCGACAACGAAGTCTCTCTTCCAGTCAGTTGGGATGATGCCTGTGTTCCAGGCAGAGCACATAACTACATGCAACGACACGAGTGCAGCATTTTCACCAGCCTTGAGAACTGCAGCATGGATGCCACAAATCCCTGGAGCTTTACCCCATTTCAACTGGTTCACCACAGCCTGTTTCCACAAGCGAAGGTGGACCACAGTTGATTGGAGGGTCAGCAACAGGGATTGTAACACCCTTCACGTCCAACTCAACAGCTGGTGGATCAGCCTGGTACAACCGCTCAAAGTAACCGTCCCAGCCGGCCTTCACTTCGGACTCCTCTGTCAAGAGCCTACCACTCTCTGCTCTAACTGCAGTGCTCCGAGGGATGGGCTTGGATGAAGGCAATGTGTTTATTCCCCTGTAAGCAGGATGAGAATCACTTGACCACAGGTGATGCTCTACCCCTTCACAGATTATTTGCACATAGGCCTCCTTGTCCACCCTTAGCGCACGTACAGTTTTACGCCTCAGCTCCCTGAACAGCTCAGCTCTGCCATTCAGCCTGGCTCTGCGACTCTTTTCAATGGTATCCAGCGTCCCTTGAGAGACAAATTTCTTTTTTGCCCTCTGTTGAATTCCAAGACATCCATTGGCAACATCAAGGACGGTGGTCTTGAAGGCACTCCACAACTCTTCAGGACATCCCAAAGCACCCAGACCCTCAAAAGCTCCACTCAGCTTGTTCGCAAACTCCTCAGCTACCCTCTCAACCTTGAGCTTTGCAACATCCATCCTCGGCTGGGATGGTACCATTCTCCTGGATTTAAGCTGCAACTTCAGAGTTGTTACAACAAGCCGGTGGTCAGTATTGAGGAACTGAGCACTCCGGTAGACCCTGCAGTTCTGGATCCTCTTCCAGCGACCATCAACGAGCACATGGTCTATCTCCTTTGCCACACCGCCAGCATTGGAATACCAAGTCCAGCGATGAGCTTGTGGGCGCTGAAACCATGAACCAGCCACCCCAAGTCCTGACTTCTTGCAAAGTCAAGGAACTTAGAGCTATTCATATTCACAGTTCCAGACCCATGGGGACCAACACATGTCTCATAACCATCCCTATCAGTTACAGTCGATGCATTGAAATCCCCCAAGACTAGAAGTGTATCTCGTCTGGGGCACTGATCAACCACAGACTCCAGCGTGGTGTGGAATGCATCCTTCACGGTGAGATCACTCCCCTCAGTCGGAGCATCAACAGAGATCAGGGAAATGACTTCGAAGGAGTGACGAATCCTTCGTCTCATAATACCCGCGTTGACCGGTGTTACCTCAATTATCATTGGAGTCACCTTATTGGACACAGCTAAAGCAACTCCTTGGGTATGGTAACCATCATAGCGACCAGACCAATAGTAGGTGTAACCACCCACCATGATCTCGCTGCAATCCGGTCTCTGAACCTCAGAGAATGCTGCAATACCGATGTCCAAACGCTTGAGCTCAGATGATAACAGAGACAGGTGATCATCCTCTCTTCAGGATAGGACATTCCAGGCACCCACCCGAAGGGACCTCCTCAGGTTAACCCACGGAGACTGCCGTCTGGTAGACGACACCTCAGCACCACTCCGACACACTCTCCCGCAATCTGACCCGGGAATGTTACCCCGTGGTTTCCCTCCTATCAAAGATTGGGGGTCCCGAAGGCTTTGCCCCAATTCCGTCATCCAGTGAGCTGCCGTGCAAAGGGAAGCTGCACAGGAGGTACTCCCACAGAGTGGGTTTTCAGATTTCTTTGCGTTTTTGTGTTTTGCGGAATGAAGGGTTTTACAGTCAGAGTGCAAATCCTGCTGCCAACCTCCTTATAAGAAGTAATCCAACTGCAGCAGGATGTCCGCAGACACAGTTTGGCACTCGATATGGATGGCAATTGGCTCACAAAGAGCTCCTCCACCATTTGACAGGTTTTGTTTTTAATCCTGCTGGGTGCCATAACCATAAACCCTCCTCACCAGGAAACCTGGTGGCAGAGACCGTTTTGTTGATGACATCCCTACCATGAAACAGGTTAGTATAGGTTTACATAATACCAGTGGCAAGTCAGAGATCTAATCTGGCCTGACCTGACAATAACTGGCCTGAGGATATAATCCTACACAGGCCAAAATAGATCTAATCTGGCCTGAAGAGGAACGATTCGCTCAGAATGATGGAGCATGAATAACTCGCTCAGAATGGCGGAGCATGAGCAACTCACTCAGGTGATGGAGCATGAACCACACCCTCAGAATGACCAAGCAGGAACAACTCACTCAGAATAATGGAGCAGGAACAACTAACTTGGAATGACGGAGCACAAATAGCCAACTCAGAATTACAGAGCATGAACATCTCGCTCAGAATGATGGAGCAAGAACACCTTGCTCAGAAGGATAGAGCAGGATCAACTTGCTCAGAATGATGAAGCACGACAAACTAACTCAGAATAACAAAGCGTGAACACCTCGCTGAGAATGACAGAACAGGAGCAACTCACTCAGAATAATGGAGCAGGAACACCTTACTCAGAATTACAGAGCATGAACAACTCACTTGGAATGACTTGGCATGGCAAAAGCGTTCGCAGTGAGTGAACGATTCTCTTCGAATGACTTAGCGTGGTTGTTATTGAATTAATCTGCGATATAGCAAAAGCACATGTTATACGAGGGTCACCTTATATCCATATATGTACCTCTACCTTGTAGCAACTACTGACTGTACATCCCGATCGGGACATTAAATATACCACTGTCGACTGTAGGGCACTCGGCAAGCATGTTAAGCACTCAAGCAAGCACTCGATTTAATGGTTGATAAGGACGGCTGGCCTGGCAATTGATAGCTATGTCCGAATGTCCAAACTCTGTCTGAATTAAACAAATGGATACTTTTTTGGGGAATTGGAATTGTGGCTGCATTCGATTTTGGAGCTTAACTTTTGAGTTAACCTAACTTAACTTAACTTAACTTAAATTCAGCTGAGTTTAAGAGATTCTAGAAGTTATCACATGTGTGGAAATGAAATAATGCCACAAATTCTGGCATCTCCGGGCGTTTATTAGCATTGCAATGTACCCAGTGATTTGTAGCTATGACGAACAGGCATTTGATAATATGAGTAAGGAAACTGAAAAAAACTTTATCGTTAAGAAATTGTTGTGGCCTGTTCCAAGTCAAGGTGTGGTTGAGCAGGCCAAAAAACATGGCAGCTTCAGACCCCAGCGAGGTAACCCAGGATACGCCTTAAGACCCCAGAGAGCGAGGTGGCCGAGGAGCTCCTGATAAAGGATATAATTTAATTAGGCCATTAATTATCTTCAAAAGGGTTGTTTTAATGAACCCAAACGCCCAATTTTCATTCATGCACTTCCTTGAAGTTTTCTTAGTATGCATGCAAAGTTTCAGGCTGCTAGGTTTATAGTTTTGGAGTTATGGAGGAGACACACTGACACACACACACACACACACACACACACACACACACACACACACACACACACACACACACACACACACACACACAATAATATAGATACGTTTGTATGCCTTTAAAAAAATAGTTTCTGCATGAATCCTTCAGGAATTTCCAATCTTCCTGGGAACAAGTTATTGGTACCATTAATAATTGTTTTTGCCTTATGTTAAATTGTTCGTAATTCCATCATCCTTATAAATTGCAATCACTCTTTGACAAATGTGAGCAGATTTGTCAGTGAATGACCATGAATTGCGTCACAGGTTGAGGAAAACATTAGCCTCACTCAATCATGTTGTAAGCTTTCCTAATTCTTCATGCAAATTAGCAATGAAGACCAGGTTGGTGGCCTTGTCGCCCTTCATGGTTCATCAGGCACAGTTAAAGACTTTTCATCCAACCCCTCATGAGACAATCAAGCTGTGTCGAGGCATGATTTTTTAAGCCTGCTCCTCCCTCTAGAGTCTAGATTCTAGAACAATGGAAGGCTGGCTTATTGCCGTTGCAGAATTTGTTTCTACAATTAGTGCCCTCAATTTTTATTGGTACTACAAAGTTTCTTAGACCCCTCGGAGTTCTAAATCACCATTTATCACTCTTTTTTTTTTCCTTCATGCACTCCTAATTTCCGAGCTGTATCAACGTCCGAGCTCTATCTCGGAGATGACTGGGACTTACAGAATGAAATTTTGCATGAATAATTTTAATATAAAGTATATGGGGGTTGACAAAATTATTTTGACCTTGACCTATTTGAGGTCATGACCTAATTCGAGACATTTTAACATTTTCACCATAACGACTAAGGTTTGTCCGATCAGAACAAAATTGTCCTCTCTCGATAGGCTCGAGGAAGTCGCATTTCGATGTAATTTACATCATGCTCCAAAGGGCTAAATGTCAAGGCATTGACCCTTTGAATCAATCGCTTTAATTAAACCCCTCTGAGTACTAAGGCCTAAGTCACATTTGCCACGGCGGCCGTGGGGTCTCCAAAATCTACGGCCACTAGCAATTATATGGTGGCCGCAGTATTTCCACGGTCACACAATGTAGCAGTCACATGTTTTTATTTTTCCGGGAGCCGCACGGCGTATTTATAAATTGTGGAGACCGAAAACGTGGGAGTGCCGTACGGTCTTTGATTTGATGTCACACGGTGACCTTAAGGGGGCCCTGCGGCGGCCATAGAATTTTCAAGGCAGACGCAAGGTAGCCTCAAGGTTCCCGCAAGTCGACCACAGGGGGGCCCTAAGGTGAACGTGCGGCGAGACAGACGGTAACGAATGGGTTAATTTTTTTTTTAACCAGTTTTTTTTTCGGCTTGGAGAATTGCTACGGCGAACGTAGAAATGAAAAAAGTTATAACTCCGCGTTATAATTCCACGGCGACCCCTACGGCCTGTAAAATATAGCCGAACGGCGAAGGGCCACCCTGAGGCCACGGCAGAAACTCTGCGGCTGCCGCACGTTTCTGTCAATTCAGAGGGCGTACGGCCGCCGTATCCTTGCCGTAGAGCAAATGTGACTTAGGCCTAAACTACCATTTAGGTTTTTCTCACTTTTTTTCTGCCAATGCACTAGGTCTTTTGGAATCAAATTTTGCACAAATAATGTGAGTAAAAAGTATGACATTTACCAAATTTTATTTGATGTTGACCTAATTTTAAGGTAATGAGCCAATTATGGAGATTTTAACATCTTCCACCAAAACTCGAGGAAGATCGATTCAATTGTAACGAAATTGCCCTCTATAGATAGCCTAGAGCAAGGCATATTTACTCCTAATTTACAGTATACCCTTCCAGGTTAAAGGTCAAGTTCTTTAAGACCCCTCTATGTACTCAACCACCATTTAGGTTTTTCTCCTTTTTTCTGTCAATGTCTGAGCTGTATCTCAGATCTGGCTGGGACTTTCAGAAATGAAATTTTTCATCAATAATAGGAATAAAATGTTTGCAGGGTTACCATTTTTTTTTTGACCTTGAACTAATTTTAAGGTTATGACCCAATGATAAGCATTTTTATATTTCTCAACTTAACTCAACTCGGGTTTGTACAATCAGAACGAAATTGCCTGCTCCTGAAAGCCTCGAGCAAGCTGCATTTATGCTTTATTTACATCATAGCCCTCCGAGTTAAAGGTCAAGGTGAAATGGCAGTCTGAAAAAAAAAAACACTTCTTTTTGTCATTGCTTAATTATGCTAATGTGAAATCTCAAAGACTGTTTGACATTCCAAGATGTTCTTGCATTATAATAGTGTACCTACACTTAGGTTGTGCACCTGATATTTGATTACTGTCCTTGACCTACTTTTTTGGGATTGTGACCTATGGATGTAGCGTGTTCACCTTTGGCTTGTCCGTTCTGGGTTAGATTCCTGTCCCCACTATCAACAGAGGTGATGAGGCAGACAGTATGTGACATCTCTGTCCAGAAGATGGGGGTGTTAAACAAGGGACCTTTCTGCCAGCATTATCTGGGGGACATAAAGGATTCCATGCTACCTTTTAGAAAGGGTAGGCTATAACGTGCTGATGCCCCTGGAAAAATTCAGATTCCTGCCCTGACTACCACTGGAAAGATGCTGGCAAACCACACAGTGCACGTAAAGGTAATCGGATATATAATTTAAAGGTCGAAAGGTTCTATATGTCTAAAGGGTATAAAAGGTAATCGGAATCATAATGGTATTCAGGGTTCTTACAGATTTTAAGGGATTTTGAGGGGGTATTAGGGGTCTAAAGTGTCTTTGGGGACTTAAATGCAGTTGGGAGTCTTAAGACTTGTGGGGGGGGGGTCTTAAGGGTCTTAAAGGTATGAGGAGTTGTGGAGGCCTTGAGGGTATTAGGGTTCTTGGGGATCTTAAACGTTTTCTTAAAGGTTTATTGGGGGTCTTCGGGGCCTTGAGTTTAAATGCTCTTCGGGGTCTTAAGTCTTGGGGGGTCTCAGGGTTCTTTAAGGGTCTTAAGGTTCTAAATGGTCTTAGGGTCTTAGGTCTTTGAGGTGTCAAGGAGTTTAAAGGCATAGAAGGGTCTACAACTCACATACAAGGATGCATGCATGGCTCCATATATATATATATATATATATATATATATATATATATATATATATATATATATATATATATATATATATATATATATATATATATATATCTCAGAGGAGAGTGAACATACGTCAAAGCTATTTTGCGAACCCGACTGTTCAATTTGATGTGCCCATTTATTTTCTTTCAACTTTCTTACCAATTTGAAATACCAAATAAAAGTGTAAACTCGATTGTAAGCAATCACCGGATCTTCACCAGATTGAATACTATCAAGTGTTTATTCAATATAAAATATTCACCTCAAAAATCGATCTTCAGTTTTTAGCTCTCTTTGGTTGGCATGGGAAGTATTCCTGCCTGAGTGCTTATCTCATGATTCTGCCATTGCAGGCTCCAATCCCATATGCTTTTGAATTGTCTATGGTCTACGAATGTCTTTGTAAAGTAATTCATTTTAAAACAATGGAAGGTCTTCCAAAATATTTGCCTTTTATGATGTGTTCCAAATCTAAGCCTTTGTCAATGTAGAAAAAAAAAAGAAAAAAAAATTGTATTTCATGTGCAATATTTTTTAGATTGCTCCACAAATTAATCATTTTTTTTTCTCATCTTCATACTACATTTTGTTTGTTTCTACTTGGCCATTTTGATTGATTCAAGTTCTTGAGTAAAAGCATGGCAGAGGTTATATAGCGCAAACAAAATATACTTGCAATCAAACAAGAGGAGACTTCCCTTTGAAGAGTTGCAGCAAATTGCATGTACGTATGGACATCCATCTGGCTGAGTTTTACCTGAAAAAACAAGAACTCTCACAAAGACGTCAATTTCATACAGCACTTCTTTTCATATCAACACCTGTTTATTATGCAAACACGAACAAAGAACAGGTGTCCGCCAAGATTCCAGGCATTTTGTTTGAAAATACATGTCCTGTACACGTCAATTCAACGTAGCATGATGAATCTCCTCTATTCTGCCTCATGTTTTACCTTTTGTACAATAATTTAGAGATGAGAAATTGTGTGTTTTGTTTGAATATACAGTGCAGCAGAAATATCGTTGAGATGTAACGTTGAAAATACCAAAGGAGATCGTAATTGGCTCGGGTTGTAATAGCTGGAAAGTGAAAATTAAACAGGAATGTGTAAGTAACTGGAGGAAAAATAGTTTGTCTTGCTATCTCACACTCTCTGAGGACATTGGAGTATGGGAATTTGAATCATGACAATTGCGATCATGATTACCTCTGCCAATGAGGGTGGGCGGAAGTAATGTTTTTACCCAAGATACGTAATGTTTGTTTACAAAATGTTTAAATTTTGGTGAAGATACGAATCAGGATCCGAATTCGTGAATTTTTAAAGTGATTCTTCACCATTGAGAGGTTGCAGGGCCAAAAACGGTATACAGCACGATATCTCAAAAAGTTTTCGATGGATTCAAACAACTCTTGGTGAACAGAGTTGCGTTTATGACAAGAAAGAATTGGTTCAGTTTTGGTGAAGACCCGAATCCGGATCCGGATACGAGAGTTTAAAATTTTTTAAAGTGTGTCTTCACCATAGAGAGATGGGGTCAAAACGAAAATTATATATCATGATATTTCAAAAAGTTGTGGTTGAGTTTTAACAAAACATGGTGGATGAGTTGGTTAGGTGAGAAGAACAAACGATTCGATTTTGGTTCAGGTCCGGATGCAGATCTGGCCTATCAGTGGAATAGAAAACATAAACTGTTCAACCTGGTGGAGGTATGTGCACTACCAAATGCAGTTCTAGTTACCCTCGCCGAAGTATTTGGAGAGGGTATTGCATTTGGATCCGTTTGTCTGTCTGTCTGTTTGTCCGCACAGAACTTTCGTGTTTTTCTCCAGAACCACTTGTTGGATGGAGACAAAATTTTCACCATTGCTGCGACTACTCATGTAGAATGATTCGATGATAATTATGACGTCATAGGTTATGTGCTGCCCTCGTTGTGACGTCATAATTATGTAGAATGCACCATCTGATCAGTATGGAAATTTTTGAGGGTCATCCCGGGATAAAATGATATATAGAGAAAAAATAATAATAATGACGTCATCAGTCACGTGATTTGGCAACCACATTGTTTTATAAAAAAAAAAATAAACCTTCAAAAATCTTCTTCTCTGAAGTGGCTGAACAGATCGATGCGAAACTTTACACAAATGACCACCTGTCCATGAGGAACAAAAGGTTCACACATATGATGTCATTTGTCACATGGTTTGGCAGCCTTTGGATTTACCCTAAAACCTATAAAATAATACAACCCTCAAAAGAAGACCTGGCAAGAGTTTGCCATCTCTGATTGCCCTTTTTCTTGCTAATATTGTTATGCTTCATAAGAAGGGGTACATATGTTCAGGCTGTGGACACCATACATGTTTGTGAAGCTTTATAGTTTCTTTCTTGTCTTAATGAGTGTTAGCATATGGAGTCTTTAAATGTTGCCAATGAGGGGGTGGGCGTTGTCAGTTTTTTTTTCTGGTTTTAGCCCCCGTTGGACTTAGTCTGAAACGGGGGCTAATGGATTTGGTCTTGATTTTCATGTTCGTGCATGCGTGAGTGCGTCTGCAACCACATCTCGGACATGCATGGACCGATGTTGTTCAAACTTGGCAGACAGATAAGGAATGAGGGCTTACATAAACTTGTGATTTTTTTTTAAACCAAGATCAGATCCAAGATGGCCGACTGATGGCCATCTTAGTTGTAAAAAAAACCCGAAGTTGAACATGTCCTCAATAATTTCTCGGATAAGCATTTACTGATGTTGTTCAAACTTGGCACACAGACCAGGAATGATGACTTACAGATGTATGTCATTTTTTTTCGAGACCCGACTGGGTTCGAACGTCCCATTAAAAAGGAGAAACTCGCAACCTTCAAGGATAATGGCAAGGCAAACAAGCATGCCCAAGACAAACGTATTACATCACTGGTTTGTACTCAGGATTTTATGGGATGACTAGTCATCATAGCTTGCCAGAGAAAACTAGATTTGGAACATGTCATCTCTTATCCGCTGACACCAGTTCCCCTATCCATGTGTCGCACTGATGGCACTATGGTGAAGACTGAGAAGAGTAACCTTCTGGACATTCTTGAGAACAAAGTTCCATCTGCTATACCTCGCTCCATTGATGCCTGCATCATAGATGGCATTTTCCTGCTCCACCTTCTTCCACCACACATCCCAGGAACATATGGTGCCTTAGCTGCAGGGATTTCAAGACAGGTTGTTGCCCTGTCCCATTTAAGAGTTCACCTTGTGTTTGATGCATATCTTGGGGAATGCTTCCGTTTTTATGTGCTGGATGGAAGGGTCATTGAAGAAGAAATGGAGGCTTTGAAGACAACCCATGAGGAAGCTGATACATTGATATGTACTCATGTAAGTCACATTGACAATGACAAAGCGACAAACATTGCAGTAAGGGCTTCAGACACTGATGTAGCCATCATTCTGTTGAATCACTGTGAACGATTCAGGGCTCACATTTGGATGGATACAGGGACATTGGCCAAAAATAACCGGAGATTCATAGATATAACTTCTCTCAGTAAGGCATTGGGAACACCACTATGTCAAGCACTCCCTGCTTTCCATGCCTACACAGGCTACGACTACACTTCAGTATTCCACAAAAAAGGGAAGAAACGTTCATTCAAAATCCTAGAGGAAAACAGGAGCATCCAAATGGCATTTGGAGAAATGGCTCGAGGAAAGTTGGGAACAGATGCCTTAGAAACAATCATGTCCTTCACAGCAAGAATGTATGGTGCCAAAGCAAATCATACGCTTTCTCTGAACAAACATCATTTCAAGGTCTTAAAGACGTATGCACCAAAAGCTAGAGCAAAGAATCCCCTTGAGAAACTGAAGGGGATCGATGGATCAATGGTTCCAGCGTGTGAGGCTGAATTCACCCAGCAAATCAAGCGTGCAACGCTCGTTGCCAAATCCCATGAGAAAGTGATACAGCAACAGCCTACAAAGGAAGATGGATGGGAACTTAAAGGAAATGTCTATGAAGTCCTGTGGTTTGATGGACCCCAAATGCCGGATTCACTTGTCCCAGAAGAAAGGGAGACAGAAACTGATCTGGAGGATGACTATGATCTGATGGACTTTGAACCCAGCTCCTCAGATGAGGAGGATATGCCATCCTCAGATGAAGATGAGGAATTGTAATCTCACTGGTTATATCGACAAAATATGGCATTAGCATTATTAGTCACAGGAGCACAGCAACTACCAGTTTCAAAACTCAATACAAACAACGTGGCATCTTCAAAGCCTGGATTTGATGTAAATTGACTTTAACCTTATCTTAAGTGACCTTCCCACCACATAAGGTGGTCTTAATTTGGTGATTATTGATGAAGATATCGAACGTTTTCCACCAGTTTTCAATTGTGTAGGTTCTATGTCAATTAAAGTAGAATCAAAGGTCATTTGGTGCAAATTGACCTTTGACCTTGTCTTAAGTGACCTTTCCACCAGATAATCTTATCTTAAGTTTGTAATTCTTGATATTTAGACCTTACTCAATATTTTCCATGTGGATTTAATGTTGTAGCTTTGACGTCAAATAAATCCCTAATTAGCACTAATTAGTGTCTGTCTTAAGTGACCTTTCCACCACAAAATTTTGTCTTAAGTTGCATATTCATAATTAGTATGGCATTTGTCACGATGTAGTATTGGTGTCAGCCTTGTAGGCACCAAGTTAAAAAAAAAGTTGAATTTGGGGGTAATTAGAAAGACCCCCCCTACCTCCCCCCCCCACACTGACTGCACTTAAGACAAGGGTTTCTGTGGTCAGGTAGGCTACCTGTACCCCACCAAACAGTCAAAGCTTTTGTAGCTCCCATGTCAATGAAATCTCAGCTAGATCTTGGACCAAGTTCTCCTCATGTGGAATGAGTGTGATGTTGTATGATGTCATAGATGCCTTCGTTGTGATGTCATAATTGCATCTGTAGAACACTACATCCGATCAGTCCGAAAAGTTTTGAGGGTCATCTCTGGATAAAATGGTGCACAGAAAAAAACTGATGATGTCATCGGTTATGTGATTCGGCAGCCATATTGTAAAAAAGAAAATAAAAAACCTTCAAAAATCTTCTCTGAAATGGCTGAACAGATTGAGGCAAATATTTATATGTATGACTGCTATCCATGAGGAACAAAAAGATCACATAAATTATGTCATAGGGTACATGGTTTGGCATCCATATTGGATTTACTCCAAAACCTATAAAAATCTTCTTCTCCAGAACGGCTGTACAAGTCGAAGGGAAACTTCACACAAATGTTCCCCAATCCATTGGTGTACAAGTTTGTTAAGGAATAATTGATAGGTCACATGGTTTGGCAGCCATATAGGATTGAGGAAAAATATTAAATAATGTTTTCTCTGGAACTGCTTAATAAACTGATGTGAAACTTCACATTTATGATCTAGTAATGATGGGGAATGCAAGTTTTAAATTTCAACTTGACTGAATCCATGGTCTGGCAGCTATAATTATTTCTTTTTTGATAAGGGTTCTTTTTTTTCTTTCTTTTTTTGAATAAGGCTCAATTGGCTGTGCTTGAATGGGTTTGAGGGTAGAGGAGAAGCAGCTGAAATGTAAACCCTATCCAGGTTCCTCCTGATGACTTCATCTTTGCTTTATGCTTGTTTGGGTTCCTTCTAATTACTCAAATGAAGGACTGTACCAATTTGGTCTTCCATTTGATTTGAATTGAATTGATTTTAATCCCATTCTAAATTCAATTGAATAATGAATAATAATAATAATAATAAAAAAGTCATGTGTCCGATCAAAGCGGGTTGCATCAAAGCGGGACATCTTGGTACCCAGTCATCACTGCCAGCAGTTATAAAGTGGCAGTTCAAAATTATGTCTCATTAATTATGCAACACACCATTACACAAACACCACACAAAATACACCACACAAAAGAAGTCTTGGTGAGGGTCTGCAATCTCTGATTGCTCTTTTTCTTGTTAATTATTTATTTTTTAAAGGAATGGCTTGCCTTCCATTGAGACCATTTTATCACACAAATATTCATGTTCATGTTCATTTGGAATCTCTGGAGGATTAAATTTACTGTAATCTTATTTTAAAGTTGGTGAAGAATTGTCACACTGGATCCCAAGCCGGTGATAACTGGATGGTTCTGCCTTGTGAAAACATGGAACCATCTTCTATCTTCTCATCCAAACTCTCTCTTCCTCTTATGTGGCGACTTCAATTGTCATCACGCCAGTTGGCTAGGTGTGGGTACCTCTCTCACCTGCCATGGGACATCAGCAAAAGCTTTCTGTGACTCATTGGGACTGACTCAATCGGTCAACTTCCCGACCCGGATCTCAACCAATGGTACTCCATCTCTTCTGGATCTGATTTTGACAAATTTCCCTGACAATATCTGCTGCTCTTCCTTCGCTCCAATTGGTTCTTCTGACCACGTCCTTGTTAAAGTGGACATCTCTCTGGCTGTTATCAGAGAACCACCTCACCGCCGTCGAGTCTGGCATTTCACTCAAGCCGACTGGCAGGGTCTCCGAGCAGCCATCAAACTTACAGACTGGTCTCCTATCACTACTTTCTCAAACATCAACTCATCCTGGGAATTCTTTCAAAGAAACTTGCTCTCCCTCATGCACAGATTTATCCCCTCTCGTGTTCAGTTGTCTTACCCTTCCTCCCGCCCTTGGTTTACTGAAGCTTGTGGCGAGGCAGTTGTCCTGAAACAACTTGCCTTTGCCTCATGGAAAGCAAACCCAACTGAGGGCAATCTCAGTTCTTTCCACAAAGCTCGGAACAAGTGTGTATCTACCCTCAGGAGAGCCAGAAAACAACATCTTTCTCATCTCAAGTCTGAACTCTCAAACCTCTCTCCCTCCTCAAAATCCTGGTGGCGTTTAATCAAATCTGTTTCTGGTGTATGTTCCCCCTCCATCCCCTCCCTTACCTCAAATGGCCGCACTGCTGATTCCACACGTGATAAAGCTGAATGTCTAAACTCGGTGTTTGCAGCTAAATCTTGTGTCCCAAACCCACCACTATCTCTACCCACTTTACCCAGTCGCACCCAACTGTCCCTGGACTCTGTATCCTTTTCTCCTGACAAGGTGGAGAGCTTGCTTTCAAACCTCGAGTCAGATTCTGCAACCGGTCCAGACGGCATCAGCCCACGTGTCCTCAAAGCCTGCTCTTCTGCTCTTGCTCACCCTCTCTCTGTTCTATTCACCCTCTCATTTTCCCAAGGTCATCTGCCATCTGCTTGGAAATCTGCTAACATCACTGCCCTGCATAAAAAAGGTGCAAAAACAGATCCCTGTAACTATAGACCAATCAGCCTTCTCCCAATCATCAGCAAGGTTATGGAATCCATCATCGCTTCCAGACATGAAATCCTTCCTCTTCTCCAATGGCTTGATTTCCAATCATCAATTTGGTTTCAGACCAGGTCACTCTACCCTAGATATGCTGCTACTGCTCTCCCATCAATGGATGGAGGTCCTCAATGCCAGACAGGAAATCCGAGCCGTATCCCTGGACATATCACGTGCTTTTGACACAGTCTGGCACCCTGCCCTACTCACCAAACTCTCTTCCCATGGTATTCAAGGCCATCTCCACTCATGGCTCGCAGACTTCCTCTCCTGTCGCAGTCAACGTGTGGCCCTAAATGGAGTTCTTTCATCCCCTCTTCCTGTGCAGGCTGGGGTCCTCAAGGTAGCGTTCTGGGCCCTGTTCTTTTTCTGGTTTTCATCAATGATCTCTCGGACTCTCTGGAAAATCCTCTATTTCTCTTTGCCGATGACTCCACCCTCTGCCGTACCATCTGTCATCCCTCAGACCGGCAAGCAGCAGCTTCTTCGCTCACTGCAGATCTGGATAAAATCACAAACTGGTCCAACACGTGGAACATGTCTTTCAATCCAGACAAATCTCACACTCTCACTATGTCTCTTCGAAAGGACCGTTTACAAAACCCCCCCATCCACTTTCTCAACAATCCTCTGGAAGAAGTCTTTTCTTTCAAGCTTCTGGGTCTCACTATCTGCCATGACCTTTCCTGGGAAAGTCACATTTCCAACCTTGCCTCAAAAGCCAGTCGCCGACTGGGAATCCTCCGTCGTGCAAAGTCCTTCCTCGGCCCTCTTGAGCTCCTGACCACTTACAAAGCTTTTGTCCGTAGCCTGATGGAGTACTGCTCTCCCCTCTGGGCTGGTGCTCCTGCCTCCCACCTTTCTCGACTTCACGCTGTCGAAACCAGGGCTTTTAAGATCATTGGCATCTCCCGCAATGAAGCTGAGTCTTTGGGCCTCTCACTCAATCACCGCAGGTTGGTCGGTGGTCTTTCTGTCTTCTACCGACTCCTCTCCAGCCTTGCCCCCCCTGCTCTCTCTGTGATTTGTCCCAACCACATTTCCACAGGTCGCTCAAGGTCCGCCAACAACCCCCTTCTGGTAAAACTACCAAAATCACGAATCACTGCTCATCTTCACTCTTTCATTCCTCTTTTTCCCGCCTTTGGAATAAACTTCCTCCTCTATTCTTTCCCATTCTTCCCTCCAGGCTTTCCAAACAGCTGTTCACCACCACCTCTTATCTTCCCCCATCCAAATCCTCGATCTTTTCTACCCCCGATAATCCACCCAAGCCCACTTCCTTCAATTCTCCTGCTTTCCTTCCTGAAAGTCCCTTTAATGTCCATCTTCCCCTCGCCATGTTCCCCGTCCCATCCCCATCCTTCCCCATCCTTCCACAGTTCACCTGTGTCTGTTCCCCAATGTTTTGTCCCTTCCACTCCCGCCCCTCTTGTCTCATGCCTCCTTGCTGTGAGTTGTGTCTTAGCTCTCATACGAGCCTCGACCAAGGTATACAAAAAAAAAAAAAAAAAAAAAAAAAAAAAAAAAAAACAGTTATAGGCTACTCTTGATGTCTCAGCGATTTCAGTGTAACAGTAACCTCACCAGTGTGGTTGCATCCTGTCATGAGGCTGCCATCAATTCGAAAATATAATTTAATTCATTCTTCTCCTATTGAAATAGGAACCATCTGGTTGAACTGAACCAATTCTACAAAACAAGACAGATTATTTTTTAAAATTTGTTATTTTGATATTTTATTAATAACAATTGATTTTCCAATTGCATATAGGACTGACTATGTTTCAATTCAAATCCTCTGTTTGCATCACTAATGAGGCATGGTTGTACTAATCATGCATTGGCAGGAATTTAGAACTTGGCCAGGATTCTGATGACAATTGCCAACTATGTTGAAAGACACTGTGGGATCTTTAACATTCACCAGCAATCAATGCTCGCAGATGGGTCCCCGTATGATGCGATATACAACTCTGATGGTATATAGACCTCTTGAGAATCAAACCCAGACTAACTAGACAGCTAAAAAGCAAGTACATCATCTCTGCACCATCCCACCAAATATTAATAACAGTTGTTTGTCGAAAATATTTCTTAAATAATCAGAATATAAATAATAATGATGATAATAATAATAATTTTTACAGCCATTGTCACAATAATCGCACATACTCCCAGTGCCTGCACAGAGCTTTCTAAGGCAGCCATGTGACCTTTTCAGAACCAGAGCCGGAATTGATTTGGCCTGGTCAAATTGGGAGGATTGTACAACCATTACAAGCAAAGCTAGCGTGCCCAGAGAATGCAGCCGTGGAAGATCGACAGCAGAACCATCTTTAGGCATTCTGTTGCCATCAGTCAGCGTGCTCAAATGAAGGCTTCACCAAAAGTGCAATCTGGTAAAGCCTCCTGATGAAGGTGTGAAGTAATGTGCAAGGCATCGACCTGTTGCAAAGGTTAGCCTTATTAACAGGTGTTATAAAGGCTAATAATGACTGTCTACATTAACTGTGCCGGTGTTGAAGCTAGACTGAGATCACACTTTGGTGAGCAACTCTGGAATGTGCATTCTGAAATTGTTGTCATTGATGTTGGTTGGTTTTGATTATATTTGTACATGAACATCAGCTATCATCCATACGATTCAAGAAACTGTATTCTTGCAATCCGCCATGCCATAATCTGCCGCTGCAACACACTGTAATGGCCAGCATGGAGACGGTTTCTAGGATGACAAGTAGTAACTCTAGCTATTGGGGCCAATGCACACATATTTAAAAAAGTCACTGCATTCTTGAAATGACATATCAGATGACTCCCAGCCAAATATTGTTGTAGTTGGTGGTGTCTTCCAGTCTGTGTTCGAAAATGATCCATTGTGGCTCTGAATGCATGATGGGTCACAAGTGAAATCAATAAAATGGCACACCTGTGTTCACATCCATGCACACAAAATATTCGTTTATTTGGGTGTCATTACCTCCACCACTGAAGGTTGGCAGAGGTTATGTTTTCAAGCCTGTCTGTTTGTTAGTGAGCAAAATATCTTATAAAGTTACGGACGGTTTTGGACGAAATTTTGTGGACAAGTGGGGGTATGCGACAATGATGAATTGTTTAAACTTTGGTGAAGATCCAGATCTAGATCTGAATAATATAATTTTAAAGAATGATTGTTCACCATGGAAATATTGGCTCAAAACGATAAATAGCACGATATTTCAAAAAGTTGTGGACGGGTTATGAGAAAATTTGGTGGATGAGTTGGGTAGGTGACAAGAGCAAGCCGATTAGATTTGGGTGTGTGACAAGGACGAATGACCTGGATCCAGATCTGGCCTATCAGTGGGATACAAAATGTAAACTGTTCATCCTGGTGGAGGTATGTGCTCTACCAAGTTCCGTTCTCATTCAATTTGCCTTACCCACGACATTGACTTTGATAATTACATGTCAATGAAAATTGTGATTCGCTTCTTATGACAAATGCCATTAAAAAAAAAACCCAAGCAAGTATTTGCACAAGGTTATGAGAATAAAGTTAACAGATTTGGCAAATAAAGATCATTTTTTGGTTATAAATCGTTAGAACTGCCATTTATCTAATCAGTTACACATTATAGTAACAATTTAATGAAAAATAAAATAATATACACGTGAGAGTTTGTCTTTGGATATAATCAAGATTTCCAATTGGAAGAATGAAAACTTTCATCTTCTGCTTGCATATTGTAAATAATACAGAAATAGGAAATGTTGCCATGACAGAGGGGAGCGAGTAATAATGAGCTTGATAGACATCTTCCTCTTCAACATTCCATTCTTCAATAGCTGCTGAAGGAGTTTCCTCAAACAAACATCTTCCCAGCTAAAGTCAAGAGAATTTGATAAAGATACCACCCTACAATTGCCAACTGGTTGTGGTTCTTTTGGATCTTTTAAAGTTAATGGGTACTGTAAGGTCTCACTCAATCAAGGGAGATCTTGCTTAATGTTCTCTTACATGGCAATCAATATAAGAGCATACTTTAGGATGCAACTGCTTACAAACTATTGGGACAATCGTTGGAAGTCAGATTCCATCTGTAAGAGTTAAATGCAGATGTGATAATTCAATGAGAGCGTGCAAGCTTTCCTAATATTTTACCACTACCAAATAATGAGGAGAGCACAAAGCATATTACAAGAAAATTCATATTGAGCCCATTGAACAAAATATTTGATGACATCACTTAAATAGGACAAGACAAGTGTCACATCAGGTCAGATTAGATCTGTGACTTGCTAAAGGTACCATGTAAACCTGTACTAACCTATTCCATGGTCGGGTTGTCGGTGACTAAACCATCTCCCCTCCCCCCACCCCTCCCCCCACCCCCTCACCCCACCCCCTCCCCCACCCCCTCCCCCCACCAAGTTTCTTGGTGAGGAGGGTCGATGATATAGACACCTGCAGGATGAAGAACAAAACCTGTCAAAGGGCAGAGGAGCTCCTTGTGAGCCAACGGCCATCCATATCTAGTGCCCAACTGTGTCTGTGGACGTCCTCCTGCAGTTGGGTTACTTCTATATTAGGAGTTTGGTGGCAGGATTTGCACTGCGACCTCAGTAAAAACCTTCATTCTGCAAAACATAAGAAAAGCATAAAAGAAGCATCTGAAAACCCACTCCGTGGGAGTACCTCCTGTGCAGCTGTCCTTCACAGGGCAGCTCACCGGATGCCTCGATTGGGGCAAAGCCTTTGGGACCCCCAATCATTGATGATAGGAGGGAAACCATGGGGTAACCTTCCCGGGTCAAATTGCGGTAGTGTGTGTCGGGGTGGTGCTGAGGTGTCGTCCACCAGAAGGTGGTCTCCTTCAGTTTAGGTGGTCGGTCCCTTCGGGTGGGTGCCTGGAATGTACTATCTCAAAGAGAGGATGATCACATGCCTCTGTTATCATCTGAGCTCAAGCATTTGGACATCGGTATTGCAGCATTCTCTGAGGTTCGGAGACCGGATTGCGGCGAGATCATGGTGGGTGGTTACACCCACTATTGGTCTGGTTGCTTTGATGGTTACCATGCCCAAGGAGTTGCTGTAGCTGTGTCGAATAAGCTGACTCCAATGATAATTGAGGTAACACCGGTCAACGAGCGTATTATGTGACTAAGGATTTGTCACTCCTTGGGTGTCATTTTCCTGGTCTCTGTTTATGCTCCGACTGAGGCGAGTGATCTCACCGTGAAGGATGCATTCTATGCCATGCTCGAGTCTGTGGTTGATCACTGCCCGAGGCGAGATACACTTATAGTCTTTGGGGATTTCAATGCACTGACTGGAACTGAAAGGGATGGTTATGAGAAATCTGTTGGTCCCCATGCGTCAACAACTGTGAAACAGAATAGCACTATATTCCTTGACTTTGCAAGAAGACATGGACTTAGTGTGGCTGGTTCATGGTTTCAGTGCTCACAGGCTCATCGCTGGACTTGGTATTCCAACACTGGTGGTGTGGCAAAGGAGATTGTCCATCTTCTCGTTGATGGTCAATGGAGGATGATCCAGAACAGTAGGTTTCTACTGGAGTGCTCAGTTCCTCAATACTGACCAAGGCTTGTTGTAGCAACTCTGAAGTTTCAGCTTAATTCCAGGACAATTGTATCACCCTCTGGAGGATTCTTGGTTTTCGTGGGGTGCCAGCAAAACTGATGAATCTGATGTTATTACTGGAGTTTGTCCCGTTATTACTGGAGTTTGTCCAGGTTGTGTACTGCCCCCCACACATTTCAGCACTTGTATGGACTGGATTCTGGGTAGGATGTCGGACAGAACAAGTTGCCGTGCATCCTGTGGGAATGTCAAGATCTCTGACCATGATTTTGCAGATGATGATGATGATGTACTCTTTGCGGAGCCTCCAGATATCCATTTGGGGCCCTTGGGGGTGCTGAATGAGGAGTCGTAGCCGCTGGGATTACGGTTTTCCTGGGTCAAAACTAGGATCCAGGCTTTCAATGATGCTGCCATTCTGTCTGTACCTGTTTGTGGCTAGGATGCTGAGGTCACAGAGAGAGTCACTTACCTTGGTAGTGATATTCATGTCTCTGCTGGCTATGAGCCAGAGGTCAACAGACATCTGGCTCGGGTCTGGGGAGTCATGGATTCACTGGATCATGGGGTGTGGCGCTGCCGGTACCTGTGCGGGAGGACGAAAGTCCGAGTCTTCAAGTCCTTGGTGCTTCCATTCTTGCTCTATGGATGTAAGACTTGGACTCTGACAAGGGATCTGAGATGGAGACATTATTCCTTTGGTGCGAGGTCTCTTCAGAGAATCCTTGGCTATTGCTGGTCGGACTTTGTGTCCTTGAGCGGTTGCTGAGAGAGACTCAAATGAGATTTGTTACCTGTATAATTCCGTGAGCGTCAGCTGCGGCTTTATGGACACGTGGCTCATTTTCCTGAAGTTGATTCTGCTCACCAGATTCTCTCAGCGAGAGAATCTCATGAGTGGAGGAGGCCAATCGGCTGACCAATGCCTCGTGGTTGCAGCATGTTGATCATAATCTCAAGCAGATGGGAATTTGCAAGGCATCTGCCTGGGGGATGGCTAGACCGAGCCCCCTGGAATACCGGCAGAAAGTGGACGCAGTGATGCGCTGCTCTGGTGCATGCTCCCATACCTGACCTGACCTGTATTGGAAACGTTGCTGTTATATCTATCAACATTATGCCTGTCAGCTGTTCCATCACCACAGAGAACAACAAATGAATAGTTTTCCAGTTCAATTAACAGCGTTAAAATTGGACATTTACAGTAACAATATCGATGCCCAGCTGGACGTGAAGTCAATTTCATATCTATTTCTCAACAAAAGGAACTTTGAGTCACATAAGCTCGCTAACTGTTGACTCAAAGCCACCAGTCTGGCAGCGAGCATCAGAAGGTTGGAAAGAGCTCATGTCCCATTTTTTAAAACTGTGTCCACAAACATGGCAGAACTAGCGGCCCGCCAGACAAGTAGCTGTCTGTGCAGAGCTAAATAACACCTTCTCTGTTGCTGGAGAGCTGATTCATCCACATTACACATTAATTGTCAGCTGTTTTCTCAAGTACTGTAATATTTAAACAATGAAACTATTTTTAAGCATCATGAAAAACATACTGCAGACCCAATAGATAAAGATATATGGGGATATTTATCTATTCCCTGTTGCTAATATTTGCTGGAATGGCCCACAGTCTTTTGCTTGTACTGTTGACACGCATTGATTTTATGCTTGCTTTGGTAGCTAATTTGTATCCTCATCTAAATATATTTAAAAAAATAATTTCTTCTTTTTATTTTTTGAGAACAAAATCTTCAGCAAAATGGCATTTTCTGTACCGCATAGAGCCAAGTGTGCTGCTTGGTTTGAGTGGACAGAGTGTGGTGACCCTTCAGCACAAATTTCCCACTGACTTTGGAAAAGAGCCGCCAGCTAACAAAACCATTTTGAAATGGCACAAAGCTCAAATTGAGACGAGAAATGTTCAAAACGTGCAGCACAAAAGGAGCCTGTCTAGACAATCAGAAGGAAATTTTGCCTGAGTGGTGGAGCACTTTGAAAGTGATGGAAATCGATCAAAATTTATAACTAATTTTTGACACATATGAATTCAATTAAATTTTTACTACAAAAACTTGAAATATGCACCTATATCATGTAAATATTTTGTTTGATTTCGTTTCTTTGCAACATAATTGCAGGTGTTCAAAACCGGGAGCAGATACGTGGCCCAACCTGTAAATCGATGAGGGTAAAATTATCTCTGATGCTAATGATTCCAATTAAATTTTTTTTGTTCAATGTCACAAAGGAATATTGGCGTTTTAATTCAAAAGTTGTGTCTGCCTTGATGTCCTCTCCTCATCCATTTGTTGACTCTAATGAGCAACAATTTGCACAACATTCACATAACTGGTGAAGATACAAGCGTGGAGTTCAATCAGTTCAGTCATAGCAGGGGCTATGCAATGCTGCCTGGCTGAGTGAGCTTTTCCCAGCGGTGGTTTCAGCCAAAGGACGGAGAAGCTCCTTGTGAGGCAACGGCCATCCATATCTAGTGCCCAACTGTGTCTGCGGATGTCCTCCTGCAGTTGGGTTACTTTTACTTAGGAGGTTGGTTGCAGGATTTGCACTCCGGCCACTGTAAAACCCTTCATTCCACAAAACGTACGAAAAGCATGAAAAAAAATCTGAAAACCCACTCCGTGGCAGTACCTCCTGTGCAGCTGCCCTTCGCAGGGCAGCTCACTGGATGCCTCGATTGGGGCAAAGCCTTTGGGACCCCCAATCTTTGATGATAGGAGGGAAACCATGGGGTAACCTTCCCGGGTCAAATTGCGATAGTGTGTGTCGGAGTGGTGCTGAGGTGTCGTCCACTAGACGGCAGTGTCCTTGGGTTAACCGGAGGTTGACCCTTCCAGTGGGTGCCTGGAATATCCTATCCCAAAGAGAGGATGATCACCTGTCTCTGTTATCATCTGAGCTCAAGCGTTTGGACATCGGTATTGCAGCACTCTCTGAGGTTCAGAGATTGGATTGCAGTGAGATTATGGCAGGTGGTTACACCTACCATTGGTCTTGTCACTCTGATGATTACCATGCCCAAGGAGTTGCTGTAGCTGTGTCCAATAAGCTGACTCCAATGATAACTGAGGTAACACCGGTCCACAGTCATATTATGTGACAAAGTATTCGTCACTCCTTGGGTGCCATTTCCCTGTTCTCTGGATATGCTCTGACTGAGGCAAGTGATCTCACCGTGAAGGACGCATTCTATGCCACGCTTGAGTCTGTGGTTGATCCACAGGCAAAATGCTCTTCTCGTCTTGGTGGATTTCAATGCAGCGACTGGGACTGAAAGGGATGGTAATGAGACAAGTGTTGGTCCCCATTGGTCTGAAACTGCGAACCAGAATAGCACTAAGTTCCTTGAATTTGCAAGAAGTCATGGACATAGGGTGGCCGGTTCATGGTTTCAGCACCCACAAGCTCATCATAGGACTTGGTATTCCAACGCTGGCGGTGTGGCAAAGGAGATTGACCATGTGCTCGGTGATCGTCGCTGGAGGATGATCCAGAACTGCAGGGTCTACCAGAGTGCTCATTTCCTCAATACTGACCACAGGCTTGTTGTAGCAACTCTGAAGTTGCAGATTATATCCAGGAGAATGGTACCATCCCAGCCTAGGCTGCATGTTGGCAAGCTCAAGGATGAGAGGGTAGCTGAGGAGTTTTCAAAAAGGCTAAGTGGAGATTTGGGGGGCCTGGGTGCTTTGGGGGGGATCCTGAGAGTTATGTAGTGCCTTCAAGACCACAGTGCTTGATGTTGCCAGTTGATGTCTTGGAACTCACAGTAGGGTGAAGAAGAATTTGGTCTCTCAATGGACACTTGATACCATTGACCAGAGTCACAGGCCAGGCTAAATGGCAGACCTGAGCTGTTCAGGGAGCTGAGGCATAAAACTGCATGTGCACTTAGGGTGGACAAGGAGGCCTATGTGGGAGGAATCTGTGAGGGGGTAGAGCATCACCTGTGGTCAAGTGATTCTCGTCCTGCTTACAAGGGAATTCACGCATTGCGTTCCCCCAAGCCCATCCCTCGGTGTATTGCAGTTAGAGCAGAGAGTGGTGGGCTCTTGACAGAGGAGTCCGAAGTGAAGGCCCGTTGGGACGGTTACTTTGAGCGGCTGTACCAGGCTGATGCACCAGCTGTCGAGTTGGACATCAGGGGTGTTAAAATCCCGATTGGTGACCCTCTAATCAACTGTGATCCACCCTTGTTTGTGGAAACACAGGCTTCGGTGAACTGGTTGAATTGGGATGAAGCTCCAGGGATCTGTGGCATCCATGCTTAACTTCTCAAGGCTCGTGGAAATGCTGCATTCATGTAGATTCATGCAGTACTGTGCTCTGCCTGGAACACAGGCATCATCCCAACTGACTGGAAGAGAGGCTTCGTTGTCGCTCTCTGGAAAGGGAAGGGTGATCGCCAAAACTGCAAGAACTACCGAGGTGTGACGCTGCTCTCAGTGCAGGGCAAGGTCTTTGCTTGGATAATTCTTGATAGGGTTCACCAGTATCTGCTTGAGCACCATCGGCATCCAGAACAGTTAGGCTTTACATCAAAGAGGTCAATGATTGACTGCATCCTTCCTCTTTGGGTTCTCACCGAATGCAGACCCGAATTTTATCAGGGGCTGCTTGCAGCCCATGTTGATCTCTGTAAAGCATTTGATTCAGTGAATTGGGATGCCCTCTGGAGGATTGTTGTTATTCGTGGGGTGCCACCAAAACTGATCAATCTGATGTCTGAACTATACTCTGGTACTGAGATTGCTGTGAGATGTGATGATACCATCTCTGACTTATTTCCAGTTGTTACTGGTGTTTGTCAGGGGTGTGTACTGGCCTCCAGACTTTTCAGCACTTGTATGGACGAGATTTTGGAGAGGATTTCAGAAAGAGCAACTTGCAGCACATCGTTTGGGAATGTTAAGATCTCTGACCTTGATTTTGCAGATGATGCAGTCATCTTTGTGGAGACTCGGGATATCCTTTTGGGGGCCCTCGAGGTGCTGAATGAGGAGTCAGAGCTGCTGAGATTATGGGGTTCCTGGGTCAAAACTAAGATCCAGCCTTTCATTGACATCTTGGATGCTGCAATCCTGTCTGAACTTGTTTGTGGCGAGGATGTTGAGGTCACGGAGAGATTCACTTACCTTAGCAGTGATATTCATGTCTCTGCTGGCTGTGAGCCAGAGGTGAACAGATGTCTGGGTCAGGCCTGGGGAGTCATGGATTCACTGGATCATGGGGTGTGGCTCTGCCGGTACCTGTGCGGGAGGACGAAATTCTGGGTCTTCAGGTCCTTGGTGTTTCCATTCTTGCTGTATGGATGTGAGACTTGGACTCTGACCAAGGATCTGAGATGGAGACTTAATTCCTTTGGTACCAGGTCTCTTTGTAGAATCCTTGGCTATCACTGGTCAGACTTTTTGTCCAACGAGCGGTTGCTGAGAGGGACTCAAATGAGATTTGTTACTTGAATATTCCATGAGCGTCAGCCGCGGCTGTATGGACATGTGGCTCGTTTTCATGACGCTGATCCTGCTCAACAGATTCTCTCAGCGGGGGAGCCTCATGAGTGGAGGAGGCCAACGGGCCGACCACTTGCCTCGTGGTTGCAGCAGGTTGATCATTCCCTCAAGGAGGTGGGGATGGACCAGGCATCTGCCTGGGGGATGGCTCGATGGAGGTGCCTGGATCACCAGCGGAAAGTGGACACAGTGACGCGCTGCTCACGCACATGCTCCCATGCCTGACGTGACCTGTTTTGGCCATGAAAGTAGCAAACATATCCTAAAAAAACACACACAAACAAAATTATTTGTATGATTTTGATATTTTCAATGCCCATCGTGTGCCACAAACACTATTTCGTTGTTTTTTCCCCATGCAGTGTCGTGTGTGTGTGTGTGTGTGTGTGTGTGTGTGTGTGTGTGTGTGTGTGTGTGTGTGTGTGTGTTGCCGGGGGCTTGTGGCTTGTACCCATGACCTGACCATGGACACCCCCAGCACATTTACTAAATTTGGTGAATTGGCCTCGTTGGTATTTTTTCAATGACTTTCAGATGTACATACATACATGTGTAGAATTTTCTTGCTGGGTGAGTGGGGAGTGGGGAGTGTAACTTTTGGGAGGAATTTTTTTGTGCCCTTGCCTTTTTCGACATTGGGCCAGCTGTTTTTTTGCATGATTTTCAGAACTACTCAAAAATAAATATGCAGAATTTCCTTGAGGGAGTGGAGATTTGTTTGGGGAGGGGTGGGGATAGCTTAAAACATTGCCCAGATCCTGAAGTACATACACCCAAAATTTGGGGCCTCTGGGTGCTATGGTTTTCCCATAAAAGAAAAACGTACAAATGTGCAAACAAACCAACAAATGCACAAACAGACACTTGAAAATATTGAAATAGATTAACATTAACACCCCACCAATCTCTATGCCCTTTTCAATACTATCTTGTGTCATCTCTCCTATTCTCTCCACACTGCTTGCACACGTTCTGAACCTTTCTCTTTCTTATCATTCTTCCTAAACTTACTGTATCACGTCTCCACTCCCACAGGGACATGCTTTTCCAATGTTTCTTCCTTTATTTGTGATTTTTGTTTTTTTTATTTTGTGCCAATCTTTTTGAAAATTGGGGTTGAGGTTCCTTCGACCAATACACACAAACACCTTTATCATTCTTTCAATGTAGGCCCCTGTTCCGATTTGCAGGAGTCAAACGAGAAACAATAAATATCACATATTTTGCCTTGCCATTTCCTTGTATCCCAGCTAACACAAAACATTTCAAACAGTTTGTAGCCAAATGCTCTGAAAACATTATTTTTTCGGGGTTTTTCAAACATCACACAAACATTATCAAATTTATTGCATGCTTAAAAACGTTTTCGAACCATTTTGATATTAATTTGTAATATCATAACAGCATTTTAAAAATGTTCTCAAAACGTTTATTCCTCAAAATGTTGTTCAATTACGTTTTTTGATGTTTTAAAAACCCTAAAAAATAAAGTGTTCACAATGTTTGACATAATTTGTTTTTATGATGGAACCATATTAATCTTAGTTGGGACTAAGGTTGCTACAAAGGTGCTTCAAGCACCCTCTGTAAGGATGCATGGAAAGATTTAGGGGTCTTTTATGGATTTACCAGGTGTGAAAGATCAAAACGAGTTACAAAATTAATATTTTTAGTCTGCCATATATCTGCATTTCAACCAAACAATTCCGGTTCTGGGTTTGCTCCACGTGTTCTGTAGGTTGAATCTGCAACTGTACTGTACACCTCAAACAAAGGTAAATTTTATGAACGAGATCTTTCATGTCTTTCTGTTATACTCTCGTCCCTGTGTTGCTGTTTGTGTTTTCGTCAAATTTTCCATGTTAAATTGTACCTGGTTGTGATGTATTGTGAAATTTGTGTCCCTTTTAAAGTCGGCCGACACTTCTAGTACTCGGCCAGTCGGATTATTGCTTCTTTTTCTATTTTCACCCCCATGTGCTTCGTTTCTGCTCCTTTTCTCAGACCGATTTTTATTTCTGAATCCCTTAGCTTAATCCTTTTCCTGGCCTCGCTCCATGGAAACAACAAAAAGACAAATGATTAAAAAACTCTTCTTCATTCCAAAATAAACCAGAAAGCATCTGAAAATGCAAAGCCCATCCACATCCACTTTGTACTCAAACTAAACTTGACAAAAACGATAGTTAAAAATAAATGTACATTTTATTCATTTGTGTTCTCCAAAATCTCATAATAAAGGTTTGTTAAAGATTTCATGACACAAGCTCAATTGGTAAAAATGTTACATCCTAGACATACACACATTCTCAATGGTAAACAAGCTCAAATGAGCTAAGATCCTCGTCCTCTTAATGATGACGTCATAAAAACGAATATTACGTCATTATGATGTATCAGGTTTGCGATAAATTATCTGTGCTAATGCCCGGCATGATTCCCGCAAACAAAATTCAAACAGCTTGCCTAGTTTCGGTGATAATGGTATAGGTGATTTCCATTAGCGGCGATATTATGACGTCAACTTTTTTCGAGGAAGAATTTCCAAAATCGGAGATGGTTACTGCCTGCACGTGGGATTTCTGCTTATACTTGGCAAGTTTCACGAAGATCCGATGAAAACTCTGGGTTGTGAAACAAAAAATGTCAAAAAAATAGGAATGACGTCATAAAAATTGATATGACGTCATAGTGATGTATCATATGTGCGGTCATTCATCTTTGTTAATGCCCTGTTTGATTTCCGCAAACAGAATTCAAAAGGCTTGCCTAGTTTCAGAGATAATTTTTAAGGCACTTTCCATTTGCGGAGATATTTTGACATCATAACCTTTTTTTCTAGGAGGAATTTTCAAAATCGGAGATCATTACTGTCTGCGCAGGGTATTTTTACATATATATGCCAAGTTTCAGGAAGTTTCGATGAAAACTGTAGGCTGTGAAACAAAAAAGTCAACAAGAAGAAGATGAAGATTAACAATGTGAATAAGACTTAGAGATCCTCCACGAGGATCTAACAAGGATTTTGATTAAAACATTTATGGCTGGTCTACCACTTCACTGATGACATCTTTACAATCCTTTGTTCCCGATTCGGAGTAGAATGAGAAGTTTCCAATTTTTCTGCTTAGTGGTTTCAGAGATATAATCCTTAATTTTTTTGCATTTAATCCAAGATGGCTGCCATGCCATGTGACCTATGATGTCATAATTTCCGTGAAAATATTCTCAATTGGGGGGGGGGGGTCGCTCCTCCCCTAAAAATGTGTCAATCAGACAAGTGGTTGCTGGAAAAAAACAATGTTAAAAAATAGAGCGAAAAAATGGTTGACCAATAATAATAATAATAATAATATTAATAATGAGAATTATTTCAACAAAGTTATTCATTTATCTTCTCCATATTCTCATATCAATAAATATTTGTTGAAAATTTGATGACAAAAGCTCAATTGGTAAAAAAAAAACGTTATGGCCTGGACAGACACACAGACAGAGACACGCACACAGAAGTGATTGCAAAACCCCGTCTTCCGCTGAGTGGGGGACAGGCTAAAAACAATCACAACAACAACAAAATATTCCACACACGCTTCATCCTTCATTTTATTTTTAATCCATTCTTCTTTTCAACAACCCCAAACTGAATTTTCACTGAATAAAACGTTTCCACTTTCAAAAGTTCCAACATTAAAAAAAAAAAACACAAAAAAAAAATTAAAAATGCCTCACTCTCCTTACAATGGTGTGGAAACCAAGGCCTCAAGATCATTGGAATCACTGACAATTCAGATGAGTCTTTGGGCCTATCAATTCACCATTGCAGACAGTTCGGTGGTCTCTCTGTCTTCTCAGGTCAGGTATGGGAGCATGTGCCAGAACAGCACGTCGCTGCGTCCACTTTCCGCCGGTACTCCAGGGGCCTCCGTCTGGCCATCCTCCAGGCAGATGCCAGGCCCATCCCCATCTCCTTGAGATGATGGTCAACCTGCTGCAACCATGAGGCACGTGGTCGGCCCACTGGCCTCCTCCACTCATGAGACTCCCTCACTGAGAGAATCTGGTGAGCAGGATCAGAGTCAGGAAAACGAGCCACATGTCCATACAGCCGCAACTGACGCTCATGGACTATGCAGGTAACAAATCTCATCCGAGTCTCTCTCAGCAACCGCTCGTTGGACACAAAATCCGACCAGCGATAGCCAAGGATTCTCCGAAGAGACCTGGTACCAAAGGAATTAATTCTCCGTCTCAGATCCTTGGTCAGAGTCCAAGTCTCGCACCCATAGAGCAAGACTGGAAGTACCAAGGACCTGAAGACTCGGACTTTCGTCCTCCCGCACAGGTACCGGCAGCGCCACACCCCATGATCCAGTGAATCCATGACTCCCCAGGCCCGACCCAGACGTCTATTGACCTCTGACTCGCAGCCAGCAGAGACATGAATATCACTGCCAAGGTAAGTGAATCTCTCCACGACCTCAACATCCTCACCACAAACAGACACAGACAGGACAGCAGCATCCAAGATGTCACCGAAAGCCTGGATCTTAGTTTTGACCGAAGAAACCCGTAATCCCAACGGCTCCAACTCCTCATTCAGCACCTCGAGGGCCCCCAAGAGGATGTCTAAAGTCTCCGCAAAGATGACTGCATCATCTGCAAAGTCAAGGTCCGAGATCTTGACATTCCCAAATGACGTACCGCAACTTGATCTCTCCGACATCCTCCCTAGAATCCAGTCCATACAAGTGCTGAAAAGTGTGGGGGCAAGTACACATCCCTGACGAACTCCAGTAACAACTGGAAATAAGTCAGAGATGGTACCACCACACTTCACAGCACTCTCAGTACCAGAGTAGAGTTCAGACATCAGATCGATCAGTTTTGGTGGCACCCCACGAAGACCAAGAATCCTCCAGAGGACATCCCGATTCACTGAATCGAACGCTTTACAGAGATCAACATAGGCTGCAAGCAGCCCCTGCCGAAACTCTCGTCTGCGTTCGGTGAGGACACGAAGTGCAAGGATACGGTCAATCGTTGACCTCTTTGGTGTAAAGCCTGACTGCTCTGGACGCTGGTGCTCAAGCAGATGGTGGCGAACCCTATCGAGAATTATCCGAGCAAAGACCTTGCCCGGCACTGAGAGCAGCGTCACCCCTCGGTAGTTGTTGCAGTCTTGGCGATCACCCTTCCCTTTCCAGAGAGGGACAACAAGGCCCCTCTTCCAGTCAGTTGGGATGATGCCTGTGTTCCAGGCAGAGCACAAAACTGCATGCAACGACACGAGTGCAGCATTTCCACCAGCCTTGAGAAGTTCGGCATGGATGCCACAAATCCCTGGAGCTTTGCCCCGTTTCAACTGGTTCACTGCAGCCCGTGTTTCCACAAGCGTAGGTGGACCACAGTTGATTCGAGGGTCAGCAACAGGGATTGTAACACCCTTGACGTCCAACTCGACAGTTGGGGGATTAGCCTGGTACAACCGCTCAAACTAACCGGCCCAGCGGGCCTTCACTTCAGACTCCTCTGTCAAGAGCCTACCACTCTCTGCTCGAACTGTAGTACTCCGAGGGATGGGCTTGGATGAACGTAATGCGCGAATTCCCCTGTAAGCGGGACGAGAATCACCTGTCCACAGGTGATGCTCTACCCCCTCACAGATTCCTCGCACATAGGCCTCCTTGTCCACCCTCAGTGCACGTACAGTTTTACGCCTCAGCTCCCTGAACAGCTCAGCTCTGCCATTCAGCCTGGCCCTACGACTCTGGTCAATGGTATCCAGTGTCCCTTGAGAGACAAAATTCTTCTTTGCCCTGCGGTGAGCTCCAAGGCATCCACTGGCAACATCAAGGACGGTGGTCTTGAAGGCGCTCCACAACTCTTCAGGACCCCCCAAGGCACCCAGACCCCCCAAGTGTCCACTCAGCCTGTTCGCAAACTCCTCAGCTACTCTCTCATCCCTGAGCTTGGCAACATCCAGCCTCGGCTGGGATGGTACCATTCTCCAGGATTTAAGGTGCAGCTTTAGAGTTGCTACAACAAGCCTGTGGTCAGTATTGAGGAACTGAGCACTCTGGTGGACCCTGCAGTTCTGGATCATCCTCCAACGACCGTCAATGAGGACATGGTCAATCTCCTTTGCCACACCGCCAGCGTTGGAATACCAAGTCCACCGATGAGCTTGTGGGCGCTGAAACCATGAACCAGCCACCCTAAGTCCATGACTTCTTGCAAAGTCAAGGAACTTAGTGCCATTCTGGTTCATAGTTCCTGACCCATGGGGACCAACACACACCTCATAACCGTCCCTATCAGTTCCAGTCGATGCATTGAAATCCCCCAAGACTAGAAGTGTATCTCGTCTGGGGCACTGATCAACCACAGACTCGAGTGTGGCGTAGAATGCATCCTTCACGGTGAGATCACTCGCCTCAGTCGGAGCATAAACAGAGACCAGGGAAATGACACCTAAGGAGTGACGAATCCTTAATCTCATAATATGCTCGTTGACCGGTGTTACCTCAATTATCATTGGGGTCAGCTTATTGGACACAGCTACAGCAACTCCTTGGGTATGGTAACCATCAGAGCGACCAGACCAATAGTAGGTGTAACCACCCACCATTATCTCGCCGCAATCCGGTCTCCGAACCTCAGAGAGAGCTGCAATCCCGATGTCCAAACGCTTGAGCTCAGATGATAACAGAGACAGGTGATCATCCTCTCTTCGGGATAGGACATTCCAGGCACCCACCCGAAGGGACCGCCTCAGGTTAACCCAAGGAGACCGCCGTCTGGTGGACGACACCTCAGCACCACTCCGACACACTCTCCCGCAATCTGACCCAGGGATGTTACCCCGTGGTTTCCCTCCTATCAAAGATTGGGGGTCCCGAAGGCTTTGCCCCAATCCCGTCATCCGGTGAGCTGCCCTGCGAAGGGAAGCTGCACAGGAGGTACTCCCACGGAGTGGGTTTTCAGATTTTTTTGCGTTTTTGCGTTTTGCGGAATGAAGGGTTTTACGGTGGCCGGAGTGCAAATCCTGCCACCAACCTCCTAATAAGAAGTGACCCAACTGCAGGAGGACGTCCGCAGACACAGTTGGGCACTAGATATGGATGGCCGTTGGCTCACAAGGAGCTCCTCCGCCCTTTGACAGGTTTTGTTTTTAATCCTGCTGGGTGTCCATATCCAAACACCCTCCTCACCAGAAAACCTGGTGGGGGAGATGGTTTAGTTGCCGACAACCCGACCATGGAACAGGTTAGTACAGGTTTACATGGTACCTGTAGCAGGTCACAGATCGAACCTGACCTGACATAAATCTGTCTTCTGCCGCCTCCTTTCTGGTCTTTCACCCTCTGCTCTTTCTGTGTGTTGTCCTTCCCAGGTTTCTACAAAGTTCAGTTGTTCAACCATCAACCCCCTACTGGTGAAACTCTCAAAAATCTGGAATCACTGCTCACCTCCTTTCTCGTCCTGGATCCAGCTTAAAGTGTCGCAAAAAAGTTTATGTGCAGGGATTTTCAAATAGTTTTTGCAATCTATGAACATAAAATATCAAAATTATTTTGGTTAGACATTTGCACGATGGGACATTTTCAGGATGGCAGCCATTTTGGAAAAAGGCTGTTTCTAACACTGAAATCACCAAAATTTCAACATTTTATTGCATGAAAAGGACTGATAGAGTGATATTTTGCCTTTTCAAGCTGCAGGACAAAGGCAATGCATAAATGATTAGACTCTCGCATTTTTGAGCATATGGAGACCTACCACCATGAACTGACTGGGAGAAAGTCGGAAGTGTTTGACCAAATTGTCACTCGGTGACTTCAGTTCCGAGAAACCATGGGCAATCCCTTCAATGTCACTCAAAACGTAGGCTTTCACAACCTTGTCACAATGTACAGTGTTGCTGAACGTATAAAAGAACGGCTTCTCAATGTAATGGATCACAGAGAAGACGCTTATACATCATTTCGCCAGGAGAGATGTATCACCAAAGAAAAGAAACTGGGAGATAGAATATCTCGAGTTAACCTACCGAATTTAAACTTCTCTGAGGGACCAAGTAAACAAACTAGTTCTGCACCAGTGACAACAAAGGAACTTGGCTTAGCACAAAACAGACTTGAGATAGCCAGACAACGTGGAGAGACCATGAAGGATATATGATCTCATGATCTACTACAGACAAGCCCATTATTTGATGGTGAAGTTCCGAAGAAGCCAGCAAAGCACATTCTTATAGTAGAACTAGAGAAGAATTTCTCAACAGAGGACTGTTTATTTGAACCTGTATCCTGCTCTAAAACAACTGTACTTGTCCACTTCATGTCACAAATACGTATGATAAAGATGACAACACAGAAAACATTTGGCCAGTCAATAAAGACCATCTTCCAAAAGGCACAGTCTGTATGTTCTACTCAAGAAATCCACATCATCTTAGACAGTTACTTAGATAAATCAACCAAAGAGTCAGAAAGAATCTGAAGGGCATTGTCCCCGGGAAGCATGGACTTGGTATCAATCTGTTCAGAAACACCAGTGCCTGTCCAGTTGGAGAAATTCTGGGCATCGTCAACAAACAAACAGAATCTACAGAGCCTCGCCATCACTGAAGCCAAGATGTATTCAGCACAGACTAGTACATCACTTGTAGTGAGTGGGGTTATAGTGAATGGTGAGGTTCTTCCAGCTCAGAGGTTTACAAATGGAGAAGCCCATTCCCTCATGGAACTGAAGAATTCTATTGAGGAGGCAGATTATCAGCTTGTACCACATGTTAACTGGGCAGCTCAGCACAACACTAAGAGGGTTGTCCTGCTTTCGAATGACAGATGTCATCGCCATCATGCTGCAGTATATTGAGACATTCAAATCTAACGGGCTGTCAGAACTTTGGATACAGTTTGGAACTGGTGAGAAACAACGATTACTAGCACTCCATACTCTTCAGAAAAGACTTGGCCTTGATTTAAGTCATGTGTTAGTCAAAGCTCACTTATCCTCTGGGAATGATGCTCTCAGCAAGATAGGCACGAAGCATGGAGCATTGGCTGCTGATCCGGTGTCATTCCTAACCGACTTTGGCGAGACAGATAACCTTTCTGATACTGATGTGCAGAATCTCGAGAAATATCTTGTTAAGGTCTGGTCAACTAAGGCACAAGTTGACACGTTTGATGAACTTCGATATGAAGACTATCACAAAAACCTAAATAAGTCACTGGCTACTCTTCCACCAACATCCAGTGTCATAGAGGGACATATACAAAGAACATTCCTTGCTGTTCGTGAAGCTGTTACTCTTTTGGACCAGAGAGTTTCCCTTGAGCCTACTGACTGTGGCTGGGAAGAATCTGATGGAGTACTTGTACCATCAAAACACCTAAAACCACTTCCAGATGTCCTACTAACAGCTTGCGGCTGTAAACACTGTAAAACCAAACGGTGTAAATGTAGAAAGGCAAACCTCAATTGTTGTATATTTTGCAAATGTTCTACTTCATGTGATAATACATAAAAGACATTAAAAATTTCAAGTTGAGAACAACTTCTCTGTAGAGATAACAATTCAAATATATCTGTACATAAATAATTCAATTGAAAATTGTTAAATCAAAATATTGTTGAGTTCTTAAGCACCGGTTTGGTTAAACCATCACATTGCTGAACTGGCGGCGGTCATATTGGAAATTGCATCATGTGAGAGTCTAATCATTTATGCATTCCGTTTGTCCTGCAGGTTGAAAAGTCAAAACATCACTTTATCAGTCCTTCTCATACAATAAAATGTTGAAATTTTGGTGATTTGAGTGTTGGAAACAGCCTTTTTCCAAAATGGCTGCCATCCTGAAAATGTCCGATCGTGCAAATGTCTAACCAAAATAATTTTGACATTTTATGTTCATAGATTGCAAAAACTATTTGAAAATCCCTGCACATCAACTTTTTTGCGACACTTTAGGCTGGATCCAGGACTATTCATTTCTTTCTCCTTTTTCTTGCCTGTGGAACCAATTTCCACATTCTTTTCAATATCACTCTTCCCTCCAAGTCTTCATGCCAGCTGTTCATCACCATCTCAGATCATCCCCCAGACAAAAACCATGATCTTTTCTACCCCTGTTAAACCATGCCCCTCCAATGTTTTTTTTTTTTCCAGTTTTTCCTTCCTGAGTGTTTGCTTCTGTATCCATCTTTTCGAGCCCTGCATCTTCCCCTTTATCCTTACCTCCCCCTCATTCTTATCTGCATCCCTTGTTTGTCCATCTCCATCTATTTTGTCGTTCAGCTCTGCTGTTGATGTTTCCCCCATTTCTTTCTGTTCCTTTTGTTCAGTTGCGTCCTGATCTGTTCTTTGTTCCAGCTCTCCACAAGCCTTGACTGTGTTCAAAAAAACAAAATCCAGCATCATTCCCCTTCCGCACATACACATTTGTTCCACCATTCCCGCCACTGTTGGAAACATTTGTAGAAGTCCTCTTTGTTAATGGCCTTCAGACGGTCTGTCGTCTATGATTTATGGGAGTGAGACATGGATAATGGACGGAGAGCCATCACGAAGGCTGGAAAGGGTGGAAATGTGAATGGTTTGGTTGATGTGTGGAATATCGTTGAGACGAAGACAAATGATGAGTTGCAGAAGATGATGGGAATAGAGCCTGTGAGTGAGGTTGTGAAGAGAAACAGGTTGAGATGGTTGGGTCATGTGTTGAGGAAGGATGAAAGTGCTTGGGTAAGAAGAGTGATGGAGATGAATGTAGAAGGAATGAAGACTGAGAAAGACTTCGCTAAAGGTGGTAGAAGAAGAAATGCGGGTAAGGGGGTTAACAAGGTGAGATGCTGAAAATAGGACAAAGTGGAGAAGATTGTCATGGGGCCTGCAAGGCTAACCCCCACTTCCAGCTGGGAAACTGGTCTTAGAAATTCCTGTTGTAGATGGTCTGTCGTGCTTGATTTGATATCTTCGATTGGTCAAATCGCTTCCATTTTATTGTTTTATTGTTTTAACACTTTGGGGAACAGCCAAAAGTCATACGGTGCATAGTCGGGCAAATAAGGTGGACACAGGATTTGACAAGAATGTTTTTATCCACCAAAAATCTCCGAAAAGAGATCGCCGTGAGGCGGGCATGTTGTGATGGAGGAGCCATCTGCTCCTCCATTCTTCTGGTCCATCTGACTGCTTCTGTCAAACGTTTTAAAAGATCCTTATAGAAAGCTGAATTAACGGTAGCACCTGGGGGAAGAAATTCTGAATGAACCATTCCTTCCATGTCGAAGAATCCAATCAACATGACCTTCACTTGTGGTCTCGACTGACGTGCCATTGTCGGTCTTGCTGATGTGGGTGTCTTCCACTGGCTGCTCTGTGCTTTCGTTTTTGGGTCATACCCATAAACTCATGACTCGTCACTCATTATAACTTCAGGTAAGAATGTTGGATCCAAAACTCATCAGTATGGGTGAAACAACTTGAAGACACGACTTTCTCTTTGTTCATCTGTGAGGATGTGTGGAGCAAACTTTGCACTGACGCATATCATCTTCAAACCGCCTATCAAGATGGACTGAACTGAACCAAATGAAAGACCGGTCTCTTCCACGATTTCTTGAGTGGTTGAACATTGGTTTGCTCAGCTGATAGTGCTGACCTGTGTGACGTTTTCATAGTTTTGGGCTGTTGACAGATGACTGCTTCTTTTGTCATCTTCCAGCAACTCATTTCCTTGCTGAAACCTTTGAAATCACTTGAAAACAGTTTATTTTGTCAAAGCATCATCTGGGTAGACTGTTCCGAGCATTTTGTGTGTTTCTGGAGCCATCTTGCCAAGTTTAAAACAAAATTTCATGTTTGCACTTTGCTCAAAGTTTGACATTTTCGACAAAAGCACCAAATGCCACAAACATGTCCTCACACAAAGCAATCTCACAGCATACTGGCACGTCGTAGATTGGGTGTTGGTTACGTTATGGCACGTCGGATGGTTTGCATATTGAGCCTCGCCCACTGACGTCACCAATCAACACACGTTCGATGGTAGCCACATCTTTCACCAAACCTTTTGATCACACCTCGCATACATTTGTCTCATCTCTTTTCCTCCACCAGCCAAAGTGGACACAGGTTATGTTTTCCACCACTATTTTTTGTCTGTGAGCAGGATGGCTCAAAAAGTTATGGACAGATTCGGATGAAACTTGGTGAACATGTTGGTTGTGTACTAGTAAAAAGGAGAAATGGATTCATTTTTGGTGAAGATTCGAATATGAATCCGGATAGGAGAATTTTTAAATTTTAAGTGCTCCTTCACCATTGAGAGATGCAACCAAAAACGATCTGTAGCATCCATCCATCAGGACCATCCTCTTTGCAGAGCATTGGTGCTGTTTAAGTAGTCTCCTTGACTATTGGACACAATCCTGGACAGGTCACCACTCTGACACAGGATACCAGCAAGCTGGCACTCATTTTGCCGAGCTCGGAAGGAAGACAGGCAGAGTCAACTCCACCTGGTGTTAATTCAACAGCAGAGGGGTATTTGATCTCAGGATCATTGGATCCCAAGCCCACTACCCGAACCATTAAGCCAACACCAAGCATTATATATGGGCATGATATTTCAAAAAGTTGTGTACGAGTTCTGACAAAACGAAATGGATGACTCAGTTCGGTGATTCGATTTTGGTTCAGGTCCGGATCCAGATCCGACTTATCAGTGGGGAAACAAAATGTAAACTGTTCAGCCTGGTGTCAGTCTGCACTCTATCGAGTGCCGTTCTCATGCTGGTCAAAATTGGTCACAACGTCAAACTTTTTGGCTTACCAAGTCTGTATATTTAAACCAATAGAGGCATGAGGAGGCACGAAAAAAACCCTTCCACAGTACCTTCAGTATACATGAGATAAACAATGTTTTCATTTTAGAGAGGTCAAAGTGTGGTTGTGGTGGTTCGGGGGGGGGGGGGGAGAAGTACGGTTGGGGGAGTTGTGTTTGGAGGCATTTGTCTTCGAATATCTGCGATTGTAGTTTAGTTTTAATATTCCAACTTTAATATTCTAACCTCCACTTCCCCTACCACATCCCTCCTCTCTCCCCTCCATGCCGCTTCCCCTTATCCACTTATAAGGAATATCTAACTGAATAAAGATGAGAGCAAGCGACACAGAATTGATACAAAATTAAAAGTAATAACGTGTAAATGATATGGTTTAAAGATCACAATTAAATTATGTTTTAATATGTACTTTACTCATGTATATTGAACCTCCCAATTTGGAGAGTCAGCAAGGCACAGATAAAGTCCCACAACAGCAAATGCTGCACGATCTGTGAGCAACAAGGGTCGTCTCCCACACAAACATGTAATCCGCCCTGTTAAAGGCCCGGTCACACCTTGACGTTTTAGCCAACGTATGCCGATTTTTGAATTTTTTTTCTAAAACGCTGGCACACGTTGAATACGTTATGGGTAAGTTTTGATAACATTGAGAGCACGCTGAAAAACACTGCCATACGTCGTTGCACGTTGGCTTTAAACGTTGTACTTTTTGGTTGTCCTCAAATTTTTTCATGCTTGAAATTTCACGACGTATGCCAGCGTATGACTCACACGTTCCGTTACGCTGGCCACAAGTTGTATGCACGGTCTGCGATCGTTGACAGACGTCAACACATGCTACTTGTAAGTTAATCATAAGTTGAGACACGCCGAGGTAATGTTTAGCGTACCCGAAACTTATTTCTAACCTATGATTAACGTGTTGTTGGCACGTTACGCGATCGTTGCCACACGTCGACAGACGTTACTTTTAAGTTACTCATAGGCTGAAAGACGTCGGTGTAATGGATCGTCCTTGCGTCAGCGTCCACGGCCACGGCCAGGACACTTATTTGCAGCATTCTTCAAACTTTTCTTCGGCATGACGAGGATGTTCACACTTCGATGTCTAGCTTGGCTATGATTCCAATTGTCCATCGGCAGCGTCTATTTAAAATAGTCGAGTTTGAGCGTTTTAACATGTTCAGAAGAAACGCTTCAAATTTCAAAACCTCAGCGTCAAAAAAAACAAACAAAAAAAAAACAAAGGCGAGTGACAGCAATTTAAATCGTTCATTGTAAGCAATGAAAATAGCTGAGTGGTACCGTTTAAAAGTCGTTGAGTGTAAAAAAAATCCAATTGTTGAGCGCAAGCGTCTACTTTCAATAGTGGAGTTTGAGCGATTTCGCACGTTCAATAGAAACGATTAAAATTTCCAAACCCCAGCGTCAAAAAACAAAGGCGAGTGACAGCAATTTAAATCGTTCATTGTAAACAATGAAAATAGCTGAGTGGTACCGTTTAAAAGTCGTTGAGTGTAAAAAAAAATCCAATTGTTGAGCGCAAGTGTCTACTTTCAATAGTGGAGATGCAGCCATTTAAATCGTTGAGTTTATCATTTAAATCGTTAAATCGTTAAACGCAAGTACGATCCATCATAACCCACACCCTCCCCCTCACACTCACCTACTACTGCCAACATGAACAAACTACTACTAATACTAATACTAATACTAATACTGATAGTGATACTGTTACTGCTGACATGGACATCGACTCAAAAAGGACTCGAAAACACTGTTGGGTTCCCCTTTTATGAGCAGCATTTTTATATACCAATTCCCAAAACCGCTGGGAACACGTCTTTATATGGCAGTTGTAAGCTAGAAACACATTCATTTATTTTTTTTGTCGACCGGAAGACGTCATTGGAATACGTCTACATAGGTCAATGTGTGTTGGGACTACGTAAAGAATTGGTTCAAAGCACGTCAAACATAAGTTAGAAATAAGTTTCGCATAAAAAAGACATTACCGCGACGTGTTTCGACTTATGAGTAGCTTATAAGTAGCCTTTGTGGACGTGTGTAATCGTCCACATATCGTGTGTAAAACTTATCCCCATCGCATGCGGAACGTGTGTCATACGCCGAGTACGTCGTAAAATTTTGAACATGTTTAAAATTTCTTGACATACTCTACTTACTACGACGTATGATAGCGTACTTTAGCGTTCTACTCACGTATATCAAACTTACTCATACCGTATTTGACGTGCCCCAACGTTTTAGACACATTTTTCTTAGGTCGGCATACGCTGGCAAGATCGCCAAGGTGTGACCGCGATGTTGACACTTCCATTTCTACGGCAGTTATGATTCGAATCGTTGTGCGTCAGCCTTTTAATAGGGTACGGCACGACATCGTCGGCGATGCGTGCAACGTGCTATGCCTAAGTTAGACTATCGTTGGGAATCGGTTGTGTAGGCCGACAACAGGTTCAGCATTCGTTGGTATAAGTTATCTATAACATAACGAAACGTTCTGTGTCCGTTACCAATGCGTTATACATAAGACCAAGTCGCTATGAATACGTCCGAATCTTTAAAAAAAAACATCAAAAGTTCAACGTAAGCCAGCGTTTTACATACATTTTAATACGTTGCCATCACTGGCTAAAACGTCAAGGTGTGACCGGGCCTTAAGCACCGGTTAAGAGGTGGGGATGCAGTCTGGCAAGTTAAATTAAACGAAAACCGACTTTTCTCACTGAATATAGTATGATGCAGATGTCATGCATATATGTAAACCACCACATCTCCTCCAAACTCGAATGGCTTCCACAGGACTATTCTGGTCTTTAAATATTAAGACTAAATGGCCACAAATAAATAAATACAGAGCTGCCGACCGGTTTTGACCTTATTTTGAGCTCATGAGGATTGCATCCTACAAATTTGTTAATTGGTGATCATTCAATGAACATATGCATATGACATCAGCGGCATGTCATATTCAGTTGGAAGAGCCATTTTTTGTTATATATATGTATATATATATATATATATATATATATATATATATATATATATATATATATATATATATATATATATGTATATATATATGTATATATATGTATATATATATGTATATATATGTATATATATATGTATATATATATATATATATATATATATATATATATATATATATATATGTATATATATATATATATATATATATATATATATATATATATATATATATATATATATATATATATATATATATATATGTATATATATATATATATATATATATATATATATATATATATATATATATATATATATATATATATATATATATGTATATATATATATATATATATATATATATATATATATATATATATATATATATATATATATATATATATATATATATATATATATATATATATATATATATAATATCACACTGGAAGATGGTACACACACTCACCTCGAAGCTATCTCATCTGCATTTGCATCCTGACCCAGCAATAAGCCATCATACCATGGTATTTTGCAAGCAGCGCGATTCATCAATGTTTGTGCCATCCCTCGGACGAACGTGCAACTGAGCATCCCATCTTCTGGCATGAGTTGACTGATCCCACGGTACCCTAAATACTGCTGGGAAGGCAACGACAAACCACCCGGTATAACTCTTGCAAATAAACTGCTTCGGCAGCATCAATGCTGTGTCGTGGAGTATGGTGGATCAAAATCAGAATATATTAATTTATGTATTTTATCTTGTTCATTTTGCAAGATGGGATGCAGTTCGAGTTTACCATATCCCAAAAGGAGCCAGTAATCAAAGAATCATCTGCAATTAATGTAGCAAAGGGTATTCTTAAATTGTGTGAATATGCAACTTATGTAGATGAGTGAAGGATTTCCTTCAACGTACTACTCCGAAGGGTGTCAGCTTCTTCAATATATGGGAAGAAAAATGTTAATATCAACAAGAATGACATTCTACACTTTGTAAAAGAGGAAATCAATCAAACGAATTGAGGGAAAATTGGATGCCTTTCTCAGAATGCATGGTCAGCAATACTGGATGCAAGATAAATTTCATCTTCAAAAGGATGTTCAGTAAGCCTTTAGTTTGAGGTTCCATTGCAGAAGCACAGTTCTGCAGAACAAAAACAGCCTGACTAGTTGAGGGTCCATATATACTTGTTAACCAGGAATTGAAAATATATTAATGGATTTTTATCACATTGGTGATGCTACTGCCTGTTAACCCATTCTTATGTTACCGTGAATATTTTGAGTGATGATGAAAACAATTTTTTTAATAAAATGAAAAAAAAAATAGCCAAACCCTGAATTAATATTGTTCTAATTGATAGTTTTATGATTCATATAACTATGCCATTTTTGAACAAAGCAACCACCGAGCAGTTCTGAAGCAATGAAAAGCTCTACATTACCAACTCCAGATTTGCTTCTGCAACCATCTTGTCCACTCCCTGCTTCCCTCGCCAATCACTCACCTGTTGTTTGTCCAACTCCATCGAATTTGTTCTTCAGCTATACTGTTGATGTTTCCCCCTCTCTTTCTGGGGTTCCTCTTTTTGTTGATGGGTTCCTCTTCTGCTCTTGAATCTTGATCCATTCTGTGTTGTAACTTCCATGAGCCTTGACTTTGTATAAAAACAACAACAAATATATTGGGAAATTCCGTTCATTGTTGTTCAAAAAAAAATTACATTCCAGTCACGACGAGAGATTGTAAGAAACTGAAAAACACAAAAATATTTTGATGAATCACTTTATAAAATTCAAACTCCAATAATGTGTCCATCTATATATAAAAAGGAAAAGCACGGTCCGTGAGTCTGTGAGTCGGTCAATCCGTGAAGCCGTGTGATTATATGCCTATTAATTACGTACTATTTGAACGTTGGTTGCAGACTGCGCGTCTATTAATTACGTACTTTTTGAACGTCAGTTTCACCCTGACTTGACGCACGTACGTCTGTTAATTATGTACAATTGGAATGCACGTTTGCTGAGACCACGTTTAGATTGCTGAGACCTCTTCGACCGTTGAAGACCATTTAAGACCCCCAACAACCTTAAGACCCCAAAAATCCATGAGGACCCAAAGGACTCAGATGACTCAAAAGTTAGCGTGGACCCAAAAGACCCCAAAAGTCTCTGAAGACCCAAAAGTCACCGAGGACCAAAAAGATCCTGAAGACTCAAAAGTCCCCGAGGACTCAAAAATACCCAAAAGAACCAGAGGACACAAAAGATATGATATCACCAATATTACAAGTAAATTTGCACAAAAGAAATGTTTGTATTATGATTGGTGAAAATCATGATGACACAGCAAATCTGTGACGTCACTCTCTGCAATGACGTGTGCAGAGGAGAGCATAGCGGGCCGATCCACACGAGTATTACAAATACATTTCAAAAATATAATATCACCAAATTACATATAAATTTGCACAAAAGAAGTGTTTGTTTTATGATTGGTGTAAATCATGGCAGCACAGCAAATCTGTGACGTCACTCTGCAATGACGTGTGCAGAGGAGAGCGTAGCAGGCCGATCCACACACGTAATCTATAATATTAAAATGCCTGACAGGATCACAGCTTTGACTGTGTATGCACGTTCGCTACAAAATTGCAGTGCAAAAATATTTTCACACGAGGAAGGTCAAGGTCACAATAAAAACTTTAATTTCTTCATCAAACTGATATAAAACATGAAATATGGCCGCTTTGTCAGCTGATAGAGTACCGTTACTGATGGCTTTGCATCACAAATGCACTTCGTGCGTTATTTACACCATACTTGAGTTGGTTTGACATCGGGGTGGCAGTGAGCTGCACAGGTACACGTCCTCATGAACGAGGTTTTTCTCAGAGGTCGCTTCACAAAGCTTCATCCTGCAAATAACGTCACACTACTCCTGACGTGGTCTCTTCCACGGGTTTGCAAGAGCAAAGTGGTGGTTTTGGTGCTTGGGCAAGAGAGGCTGACCATGCACTCCCTCCCTGTCATCGAACCTAATGTGCATAATTATGTTCAATGATGTTCCCTTTGATAGAAAATATGTTAACACTGAAAAACATATTTTGGTCTCTGTATTTTAACACCCTATTGGGACCCCTATCAAACCATCCCATTTTCACTAATTCAGCCAATGCTGAACGCTTATGATGCTCTCTCAACAATAACTTGTTCAAATGAAACCAACTTGTTATTGTCCCAAGCTTAATAATTGGACAAAGTTTGAATGACATGACAAGGTCAATTATTATGCTAACAAGGTTGAGCATATTCTGAACTTCATCAGATTTACTGTTAACCCAATGGAGTGAAATCCAGTTATTTTATTTTATACTAGCAAATACAAACCGTCGCTTCACTGATGGGGAGGGGGGGAGGGTATTAAGGAGGGAGGTTGAGAGATGGAGGGAAGGGAGAGAGAGAGGAAGAGAGGAGAGAGGGAGGGGAGGCTAGCAAGGGAGGAAGAGCGAGGAAAAAGGGGGGGGTGGGGAGCGCTATGCCTCACCAAACGTTGCTATACCGCAAGAGGGAGGGATGCGAGGAGAGAGAGAGAGAGAGAGAGAGAGAGAGAGAGAGAGAGAGAGAGAGAGAGAGAGAGAGAGAGAGAGGGAGAGAGAGAGAGAGAGAGAGAGAGAGAGAGAGAGAGAGAGAGAGAGAGAGAAGAAGAAGAAGAAGAAGAAGAAGAAGAAGAAGAAGAAGAAGAAGAAGAAGAAGAAGAGAAGAGAAACAGACACAGAGAGGAGCATGAACAAAAAAAAAGAAGACAGAAAGGTGATGGGTGAAGGTGGGGTTATTAGAGAGAATGATATGTTATGCTTAATGAACGAACGCACACGCAGAAACAAACTCATGTCAGAACAGCTGAACACAATGACACAACAGAGTTCATTATGTAATCCGCTGGCACATCTGCAAAAAATTTAATGTCCCAGTTCGAGAAAACTTGTGGGCACATGAACCAAAAGTAATCACTGAAAACTTGGATGTTCCGACTGCTCATGTATGAACTAATGATTCCATTGAGCGTGAACATCAAAAACAAAGCGTTGTGACCAGATATCATACTTCAGTACAAAAAAAAAAACAAGAGAAGAAGGCATTGCTGATTGAGGTGTCAATACTAGTGATTTTGGACTAAACGATGCACAAATCAAGAAAATGACCAAACACCAAGAACTCAAGAATGAAGTGAGAAGATCCTCGAAGCTGAAGAATGCCAAAGTTGTAACAAAGAAAGCTGGACCTTCAGAAATGATCACAAAGAACCTCAAAGAGATATTAAACATAGGGGCAATACCCCTGGGTGCTCACATGGTAGCGGCTGGATAAGATAACCAGGGAACCACTGGTCAGCATGGATGATGCACAAAATATATAATGGAGAATAAAGTAAATACCGATGGATTTTTTTAATGCTATGAACAACCTTGATACATCACTGGTTATAAAGGTTGTGGTCAATGTCATTGAAATTGTGTGTGGCTTCAGAAAGGAAAGTAAATACATATTTTGGGGGAACCCCCCCCCCCTTGTAGAAGCCCTTAGACCCCAATTTTTTTTAATGTAATGAACTTTGGTACATCACGTGTGGTGAAGATGATGGTTAAGTTTCATTGGAATTGCGTGTCGTTTCTGAGAAGAAAGCAAATGCATATTTTGGGGGGCAAACCCCCTCTCCTCAGAGACACTTCCAGACGCCAGTTTTTTTAATGTCATGAACAAACTTAAGTAAATCGAGGGTGATGAAGGTTGTCGTGATGTTTCATCAGAATTGTGTGTATCGTTTAAGAAGAAAGCAAATACCTCTTTGGGGAGGCAACCCACTCCCCCCCCCCACTTAAACTCCCTCTGTCGACACCTTCAGACCCCGTTTTTTTAATGGCATGAACAAACTTAAGTACATCAAGGGTGATGAAGGTTATCGTGATGTTTCATCAGAATTGTGTGTATCTTTTAAGAAGAAAGCAAATCCCTCTTGGGGAGGCAACCCACTCCACCCTCCCCCCCCACTTAAACTCCCTCTATCGACACCTTCAGACCCCGTTTTTTGTTTTAATGCCATCACGGGTGATGAAGGTTGTGGTCAAATTTCATTGATATCGTTTGTGTAGTTTCTGAGAAGTTCCAAGTATTTGTTCACGGATGGACGGACGACGCGCCATCCCATAAGCTCCCCGGAACTACATTACAGGTGAGCTAAAAACAATCCCTGGGAATATCATTACAAACGAACTACATTTGAAAGCTGTCCGGGGCTCAGCGACGATCCTGAAGAGAGCCCCCGACACAAAACTTTGAGAACAGAAAACTTCACAGCTTGGTCCATGAATCGTGACCCCTTACTGAAATGAAAGTGGATCCTTTGAGCCCACCCTGGGAGGACTCCATTCCACATTCTGAAACGCACATTTGGAGATACCAATCAATGATGCACATGCACACACCCTTATATTAGTATAGATTTATGTTAATATTTTGTGATGTTTGCAAATCGCCCAAAACGGAAACAGCAAACCGCGTCTGTAATTGCCGAAAAAAAAGGGATCCCTGTGGACTGTGCCGTCATGGATTGCAAAAGAAGGTTTTGAAGCACGGCGTTTCACTCAATGAAGTTACACTTTCTGCACATTCCATTTTTTTTTTCACTCAATATAATGGTCTGAAAAGTATTAAAAGTTAAGTTTGATGCTTTGCTTCAATAAATACACCAAGGTGTAAAAATCGCTGATTTGTTAAGTTTTTCGGATTTCACTCCAGATTTCGACACTTATTTTGTTCATCAGATCCGATTCTCAAATCCAACATAATATTTCGATTATATACTTTAGTCCGTGAGAGAAGATTGTGTTTCCAAATCGAGGCATGGTTGAATCGGCCGAACAAAATGGCGGCTGAAGACTCGAGCAACCACAGAGGGCTGACAAAGATGGCAGCTTGTTTTGGGGTTTTTTTTGCGATGAGCATCCCCTAAATTATCTTCAAAAGGAGTGTTTTAAATAACTCAAACACCCAATTTTCACTCTTGCACTTCCTTGGAGTTTTTTTTAGTATGCATGCAAAGTTTCAGGCTGCTAGGTTTTACAGTTTTGGAGTTATGGAGGACACGAACACACGCACACACTCACACATTGCCTTTTATTAGTATTTGGGTTAGAGACTTGAAAATTTTAAAATCTATTTTAAAGAAATTGATTGCTCATCAACCCTTACAATTGGAAACTAGAAGGGCACTCGGTAGAGCGCATACCTCTGCCACGGAATGCCTGATCCACAAGAATATGTTGGGCCCATTACATTTTTGAAATGCCATGCCATATATCGTTTTTGGCCTGATCTCTCAATGGCGAAGAATCACTTTGAAATTTTAATAATTCTGGTATCGAGATCCGGATTCGGATCTTTACCAAAAATCGAATCAATTTGTTGTGGTCACACAACCACCTGTCCACGAAGTTTCATCCGAAAACGTCCACAACTTTTTGATATATTGTGCTATATATTAGTTTAGCCCCATCTCTCATTGGTAAAGAATCACTAAAAAACTAGAAGGGCACTCAGTGGAGGGCATACCTCTGCCCCGTGATGCTTGAACCACGAGAACATATTGGGCCGATTAACTTTGTGAAATATCATGCTATATCGTTTTTGAGCCCCTATTTCTCAATCGTGAAGAATCACTTAAAAAATTCCAGTAGTCGGATCCGGATTCAGATCTTCGCCAAAATCGAATTAGTTCATTGTGGTCACACACCTAACCTGTCCATCAAGTTTCTTCCGAATCAGTCCACAACTTTTTGAGATATTGTGCTATATGTTGGTTTAGCCCTATCTCTCAATTGTGAAACAATCACTTCAAAACTTATCAGATCCGGACTCGGATCTTCAACAAAATTGAAACGATTCTTCCTTGTCACACACCCAACATGAAAACCAAGATTCATCCGAATTTGTCTGGAAATTTTTGAGATAATGTAACATCCCCTTATATCGTTTTTGGCTCAATCTTTCAATGGTCGACAATCACTTTAAAAATTCTAGTAGCCGGATCCGGATCCAGATCTTCACCAGTCTCATCAGTTCGTCCTCGTCACACACCGATCCGGTTCATCAAAATTTCATCTGGATCCGTCCACAACTTTTTGAGATATCTTGTAGACAAACAGACAAACAAAAAGAGGTGAAAACATAACCACCTTCACCTTCGGTGGCGGAGGTAATTATCATATCCGGAATCGGATCTTTACAAAAATCGAATCAGTTTGTCCTTGTCACACACCCAACCTGGTCACCAAATTTCATCCGGATACCTCCACAACTTTTGGAGATATTCTGCACACAGAGAGACAAACAAACAAACAGACAGAGAGGGATGAAAACATAAACACCTTAACCTTCAGTGGCGTAGGTATATATCATTTGAAATATCATGTTTGGTCCTATCTCCCAAAGCTGAAGAATCACTTAAAAAATTACCAGATCCATATCCGGAGTCGGATCTTCAGTTTGAAGCATTTCTTCCTTGTACCACACCCAACATATCCACCAAGTTTCGCCCAAATCCGTCCACAACTTTTTGAGATATCATGTTATATATATAGTTGCTGGCTATATCCCTCAAAGGTGAAGAATTACTGAAAAAAAATGTCTAGCTGGATCCAGATCTTCACCAAGATCTAAGCAGTTTGCCCTTGTCATATAACGGACCTGTCCACAAAAATTTCATCTGGATCCGTCCGCAACTTTTTGAGATATCCTGCACATAGATAGACAAACAAACAATAAGAAGACGTCATGCAGAGCATGACATTGCAAAATCCATAAAACAAATTTGACCTCAAAACATAATTGATGGTTGAATTCAATGACCAAATATGCAACTCCTCTTCAAATTTCAAGTGAATCGGATGGAAATTGACACTTTTAGAGATTCGGCCTATGTTGACCTTTTGGCCGAAGCGGACCTCAAAAATAATTGCTCGTTGAATTCAATGACCTGAGATATAAATCCCCTTCAAATTTCAAGCCAATCGGATGAAAATTGAAGATTTTAGAAATCTCACCAAAGTTGTTGACCTTTGGTCTATATTGACCTTTTGACCTCAAAAAGAACAGGCTTCTTCCTTATGCCGAACACTACCATGTGGTGAAGTTTCATGAATATCAGTTTAAAATTCTGGCCTGTAGGCAATAAACAGACAGACAGACAAACAGACAATAACAAAATCGACAGACCAATAAACTTGAAAAATCTTCGATTTTGCAAGTAACAGACAGAGAGGGGTGAAAACATAACCTCCTTCACCTTCGGTGGTGGAGGTAATAATGTTCAGAAGAGACTACTAACAGAAGTTTAGAAGAGATTGCTGGCTACCATCGAGATTGTTACCAGAAGTTCGCGATGAATCTTCGTAATTTGACTCAATGCGACATTGATACTACAAGGAACAAGCTCTTCTCATGACAAAGACACAATCATATTTCAACCTGACTGCATTTTTTGCAATAAGGAAGGTTTGAATGGGGTTTAGACCAATGGTTTATGGACAACAGAGAACACTTCAAAGTTTGAGTGAGATGGCTGAAAGAATGTTGTTGATGCTGCAAAGAAAAATGGTGATGAAGAGATACTGGTTATAATTAGAGGAATTCATTTGTTTGCCTGTGAAGTTTGGTATCACAAGAGTTGTCGTAAGAATCGTAATATAATGGGCGTAAGTCTGGAACTTCAAACACACTTCTCTCCGAACATATTCTGTTCGTACTTCCGAAATCTTCACATTATGTGTTCCATGTATTTACTCAGGTGATAGCGCATTCAAAAAATGGAATATAGATAGCATTTTAAAAGAGGGAATCGATGACGTCACAATCAGCAGCGCTCGGCGGCAAACCGACGGCCGGGTCCCAGACGACGTGCTTGACTTAACCGAGTCCATGAGTTCAGGACGTTTGTTCAAATCAGCATT
>NC_140978.1:13605349-13695349 GCF_056783735.1 Eptatretus burgeri
TGCAGACAATCCGACCGGCACAGGCCTTGCAGCACAGCAGCTGCAGACGATCCAGCCGGCACAGGCCTTGCAGCAAAACAACAGCTGCCGATGAAGTGGGCCGGCCTTTGCCTTGCAGCAACGCAGCCAGCAGATGAAGCTGGCCAGCCTTTGCCGTTCAGTGGAGGTTGGTGGAGGGAGTGCGGTGGTGCTGGCCACTCAGAAGGCGGGCTCGGACCTACCTACCTGTCTCCCTCCCACCTATCGCCTTTGCCTGTCACTGTACATACCCACTCCCTTAATTTGTCAAACCCCAATTTAGCCCCAACTTATTTTTTTATTTTTCTACTTCCCCACTATAAATCGTCCCCTAACCCCCTGTACTGTCCTTGTTCGGCTAACCTATCCTGTCACCTAGCCTACTCCCAACCCCTACGTTCCCTTCCCGGAGGGGAACAAGGGAGAGCTAACGTCCTGTGTCGAGGCCCAACAAAGCCTCAGAATGGCCTCCCCAGAGTTCAGCGATCTTAACACAAAGTGGGACCAGCGGCCCACAACGAGAGCGAGGGGATGGATGGTGCGGAGGGGTACACTTCCTATCTACCCTAACCATTTAACTGTTAAACTACCCGGGGCTTTCAACAAGCGCCTCTCGCTTAAACTATTGGTTCTACCAACACAGAATCCCATCGCCTGTGTTGGTGTCCTCACAATTTCGGGCCTCGCCCCCCAATTTTCTCTCCGTGCCCTCACACGGTCTCATGGCTGGGACATGTGGCTCCCTTTGGCAGGCACGACCCTCTGCCGATTCTCCGACGATGGCACCCCCGGGCACTACACTGCCTCTGAGCCTACCAGCTCCCTAACACCGGGGAGTGCCCCCCATGGCACCTCCCCTGAAACGCACACGTGGCAGGCTGGCTTCCCAGGCCCCTTTCCGAGGGTCACCCGTGCCCACAACACTGCCCACGCAGCTAATGGCGCCCCGGGCCCCCGCACCAAGCAGGCGCACCCGTGCCCACTACGCTATCCCGGCCCCCCGTGGGCCCTTGGCCTACCGCGGCCGACTAGCCTGGTGCCCGGGGTACCCACTCAGCGATACTCACCTTTCGCAGCCACGCTCCCAGCCCGTCAACAGGGCTCCTGCACCCCTCCAAATGGGTTTCGAGCCTACATTCACACCAACAACAAAACGACCTCCATTTTTCAATTTAACTAACCCCCTAACTCACTCTACACTGACCCCGGTGTCCCTTGGGCGGGAGTCACTCCTCCCCCCAATCACTCATCGCACCATGCAGTCCCCATTTGCTCCATACACACAGACCCGCTGGCCTCACTCACTCACCAAGCACATGCTTCCACTTCACTCACCAATCTTCAACACACTCACCGCTGAACTCTGCCATCCTTCTAACTACATCCCCTAACTAACTCGTGCTCCCACGTCGTTCCTTATACTATAGCACGTTCCATTTAACACTACGTAGCTAAGCTACGTCCCCGCTACACATTCACTGTCTGTCACTGTCTTCTAAATAATCCCATACTCCATTTTCCCAACCTAAATCTGACTAACAATCCCTCTAACTAATCCATTCCACGGGCCCCATGAGGACTTACCCCTGCCCCATGGAGTCGGTCAAACTAAGCTAACCCTTCCCCCTAACTAGTTTCCATCCTGTGCCCTGGGAAGGGGGTCTTCCACCCCTTGCCCAGGAATCCTGTGCACCCGAAAGTGAGGCCTGCTTTTTTTTTTTTTCACATGCGCAGCACCAGCGCGGCCACTCGCAGCTCGCGCACTTTGCACCTGCCCATGACGTCATGCAGCTGCACGTGTTCCTCGTCCTTCCTTGGACGGTACCATCCGGCAGGGATACCCCTCCTGCCGGATTCCAACCCCACGTGCAGCCATGACGTCACCGTGCGCATAAAAAAAAACACAAGCCCCACGTCTCGAGGGGTTCCCCACGCGAACACATGTGCTCTGCCCGTTGGAGCTTCACACACACGCCCGCGTAGAGAACCCGTCCGGTCCAAATCCATAATCCTGCCTAAACTTTGTCCGTCCGCCGGATCGGCAAATCCACCGCTGGCGTTTCCGGACCGGGACTTCACTCTCGCAAGCGAGCACGTGGGGGCCTCGTGCGTTGCACAGCACGGACCTCGTGCTCAATGCTGGGTGAACCCGGCACGGTCCCCGAAACAACTACAGCCGCTACTCGGCTTCCTTTCCTCACATGTCGCCATCGTCGCCATTCGACCCACGCACACCTGCGTGTTACGACGCTCACACTCCATTCCATTACATTCACCCCGGGAGACGCGGCTGCATGTTCACACATGCCCACCGACATCTCCCTTACATACCGCTCTCTCACACACACGGTCTCCCTTGCACTCGGCCGTTCACTCACGCATGCCATTACCCTTGCACACGTGGCTCCCCTCACTCGCGGCCTTCCACTCACTCGTGCCATTTCCCTCACACAAACCACACCACTCACACACGCGGGGGTACTCACCCGCGGTTCCTCATCCACACACCGTGCCTCACTCATACACCGTGCCTCACTCACACACGCGGGGGCACTCAACTGCGGTGTTTCATCCATACTGGCCGTTTCATCCACACACACGGCCTCACTCACACACGGTTCCTCATCCACACAAGGCATGCTGGGAAGCACGCCCTTTGGCACACTTGCCACTACACCACTCACACACGGGGTCGCTTCCACACACGGGGACGCACTCACACCTTGCACCACACACACAGGGACAACCACACTGGGGATTCGTGTCCCCACAAGGGTCTCCGGGGCTCTATACCCCCCAAGCTCTCCGTGCACCTGTCCACAGCACTCCTCCCCTCGAACTCGCAAAGCACGACCGAACTCACCTGGTCGTGACTCGCCTCAAGGGGGCATACTCCCTCCCCTCGTTCCTGGAGGAGGCCATCCAGCTGCTCGCACTGGGTCTCTACCCAGTCCGCGAGCTCACCCCCATTATCCTCCACTACCTCTGTGTGTGTGTGTGTGCGTCACTAACCTTGTCCAATTCACCCTCTATCTCCCGTGTCTCTATACATTTTATTCTTTCTGTCGTCTCCTCGTGTCTATTGGTCTCTGCTTCTTTCTGGCGTCTTTCCCTTATCTTTATGTAGGTCAACCTTGCTTTCTCCTTAATCGCTCCCGTCCTTCCCTGTTTTTCACTCCTTGCTCTTTCACGATCTCCACGTACCTCATCCTTGCTTTCCGTCTTAATTGTTCTTTTCTCTCCCTCGCAATTCCTTTCACCTCGTCTCTTATCTCCCATGTCTCTATACATTTTCTCTCCTTGTTCCTTATTTCTGTCTCTTCCTGGTTCCTTTTTCCTTCCCATCTGAGTCGTTCTTTCTCTCTGAGCCCCATTAGTTGTTCGTTCTCCCTCCGGAGCTCCTCAATCTCCGTTGACTCCAGTCTCGCTCTCCGTTTTAGTTGTTCAATTTCACACTCATATAGTTGTTGTTTTCTCTCCCACTGTTCCTCCTGCTCTTTGTTTTCCAATCTCATTGTTTCTTTCAATTGGCTCATTTCCTTCCTGTGTTTCATTCGCTGTTCTCTCACTACTCTTCCTCGTTTCCTCTCCTGTCGTTCCTTCTCCAGTTTCATGGTTTTCTTCATTTGGTTAATCTCCTTTTTGTGTTTCATTCGCTGCTGTCTAATTACTCTTCCTTGTTTCCTCTCCTGTCTTTCCTTATCCAGTTTCATGGTTTTCTTCATTTGGTTCATCTCCATTTTGTGTTTCATTCGCTGTTCTTTGTCTATCTCCTCGTACTCCAGCCTCAGCTTTTATTTCAATTGGTCAACCTCAGATTCATGTTCTTTTTGTTTTCTATTCCATTGTTCCTCTCGTTCTTCCCTCTCCAATCTCCTTGTGTCCTTCAATCTCCTGATTTCTCCTTCCTGCTTCATTCCTTGCTCCTTCAACTTCTTCTCGTATTACAACCTATTTTTTTCCTTTTGTCGTTCAGTTTCAAATTCATACTCTTTCAGTTTTTTATTCCACTGTCTCTCTTGTTCCTCGTTCTGCAATCTCATCATTTCCTTCAATTGACGGATTTCTTTCTCCTGCCTCATTCCTTGTTCTTTGTATTTCCTATTCCACTGTCTTCCTTGTTCCTCATTCTGCAATCTCGTTATTTCTTTCAGTTGGCTGACTTCCTTCTCCTGTCTCATTCCTTGTTCTTTGTATTTCCTATTCCACTGTCTTCCTTGTTCCTCATTCTGCAATCTCGTTATTTCTTTCAGTTGGCTGACTTCCTTCTCCTGTCTTATTTGTTCTTCCTTCATTACTCTTTTTTGCATCTCATTCTGCAATCTCGTGGTTTCCTTCAGTTGGCTGATTTCCTTCTCCTGTCTCATTCCTTGTTCTTTCAGTACCCTTTCTTGTTCCTCATTCTGCAATCTCGTTATTTCTTTCAGTTGGCTGACTTCCTTCTCCTGTCTGATTCGTTCTTCCATCATTACTCTTTCTTGCATCTCATTCTGCAATCTCGTGGTTTCCTTCAGTTGGCTGATTTCCTTCTCCTGTCTCATTCCTTGTTCTTTCAGTACTCTTTGTTGTTCCTCATTCTGCAATCTCGTTATTTCTTTCAGTTGGCTGACTTCCTTCTCCTGTCTGATTCGTTCTTCCATCATTACTCTTTCTTGCATCTCATTCTTTAATCTGGCCTTCGCTTCCAGCTGTTCGATCTGTACAGTGTGGTTTCTTAAAGTTTCATTTTCCGTTCTCTTCCTTTCCTCTTTTAACACTCTCAGTTCGTTTTGTAGTTCCCTCTCTTTGTTCTGGTGTTTCTGTAACTCAGAAACTTTCTTTTCCAATTCCTTTCTCATCTCTGCACACTCCGACTTTGCTTTGGCTTCTAATTGTTCAATCTGCTCAGTGTGGTTCCTTAACGTTTCATTCTCTGCTGTTGTTCTTTCTTCTCTCACCATCCTCAACTCGTTTTGTAGTTCCCTCTCTTTGTTCTGGTGTTTCTGTAACTCAGAAGCTTTCTTTTCCAATTCCTTTCTCATCTCCGCACACTCCGACTTTGCTTTGGCTTATAATTGTTCAATCTGCTCAGTGTGGTTCCTTAACGTTTCATTCTCTGTTCTCTTCCTTTCCTCTTTTAACATCCTCAGTTCGTCTTGTAATCCTCTTTCTTTGTTTTCGTGTTTCAGTATCACAGAAGTTTTTGTTTCCAATTCCTTTCTCAATTTGCGTGCTTCTTCACTCATTTCATCTCTTCTTTCCACCGCTTCCCTCCTCAATTCGTCCCTTTTTTTACTGTATTCATTTAGTTTTTTTCTGCCATTCCTTTCCCATTCTTATCTCCCCTTCCAGGATTTCTCTTTTAAACTGGCTTGCCCTTACCTCTCGCTTCAGTAGTTCCAATTCCCCATCTTGTTTGCGTTTTTCCTTTTCGAGCTTTGTTTTCCTTTCTCCTTCCTTCCTCAATTCTCCCTGCAGTTCTTCGAACTGTTCTGACTTTTCCAGCAATTCCTCCGCCCTTTCCTCGAGCTGTCTCTCTCCTCTTTTTATCTTCCATTCTAGGCTTTCTCTTTCCTGATTGCCTGTTCTTATCTCTTCCTTCAATTGTTCCAACTCCCTATCGTGTTCACATTTTTTCTCTTCCAACTGTATTTCCCTCACTCTCCCCTCCAGTTCTTTGAACCGCCTTGCTTCCTCCAATAATTTTTCCATTAATTGTTTTACTTCCAAGTCGTGCTCCTTTTGTTTCTTTTCGAGCTCGGTTTTCCATTCTTCCTCCCATTGTTTCCTTTCCTGGGAGATACCAATCTGCTGTTCCTCTATTCTTTTGTTCAGTTTGCTCTTCGCATATTCCAACTGACGGGTATAAAACACTACCAAATTCTTTTTCCCACATAATTTGTCGACTCCATTGGCCAAGTCATGTTTTTGCCACCGAATTCGTTCCAGTAAATCGTCCAATCGCTGTGTCCCCCCGTACACGTAATTTTTCTGAAGCGCGTCTGCGTGCCGTTGTGACTCTTCCACTCCACGTTGCACCTCCTCGATATATTCTTCATAACGCTTCACCTTTTCCAAGACATCCCCCAATTGTGCCTGAAGCCTGCCAATGCTCGCATAGTCATCCTGCCATGCCTGCCATGGCACATGCCGTGACCACGTGCCTTGAACCGGTGACTGGGAGCTCACGCCTCGTGCTATGCCATTAATATCAGCCCGCTCCGTGCTGCCATTGTGCGACTCCGTTTGCCGGCAAAGTTCGTGCTCAAGCCGCTCCCACTGACCACAGTTAGTGGTGGGGTTATAATTATAAAAAGAACCGACCTGGGCCATGGATCCTACATGACGACACATACCTAATACCCCCGGCTCCCGCTCGCCTTGAGACGCCATCTTATTTCTCGTAAAAAGGGTTAATTTGAATCGCTCGTAATTTGGAGGGAATCGGGGGTCGCTCCTCTCACCCCTGGACCGATTCCCGTGAATTTAGCTGGAGACAGGAGAGCCCGTTTTCCCGTTCTCCAATACCAGTGCCGCGAGGAGGGCGATGAGTTTATATTGCACGACCTGACACCAGTGTTGCGGATTCGCGCCCGCCGGCGTGCGAGCGGCCACGTAACTCGAATCGCGGCACGTCGCCCACGGGACGGACAATCCCATCGTGACCCTCTCGGACTAATGCCGGGAACTAGTCACGGGTGGGCCTTTCGGCGTCACCACGATCGTGCCAATCGGCCCCCGCGTGGGATAAGGTTGCTAGCCAAATTCGACCTACCTAAGTACCCACACGGAGGGTAGACCGGGCGATCGCACCTCGCCGCAGGTCGACTTCGGACACGGGCCACTTTAAGCGACCCGTTCCGTACTATCGGGATAACCGAGCGGTGTTATCGTCAACCTGGACGGTTCGATTAATTATCGGGCGTTTTAGCCCATGACCAACCCTTTACGTGAAGTAAGATGGAGATTCAATAAAGGAAAAGACGAAGCGAAATGGGAAAACAGTTCAACATAAAGCACATTTATTTCACGATGAACGGAAAGCACACATATACAATTACACCAAAAGCAAATGTAAAAGAAGAAGAAACACACAATAATACACAAAAAGCAAATGTAAAAGCAAAAGACAATGCAGAGCTAACCGACTACCGAGCACACGGCAACACTTATACAGTTTTACTTCACAGACGGCGCCGACAACACATATACTCAAAGCAAAAGAAAAAGGGACCACCCTCCACTATGAGGGGGCAGACGGCCTTGGGCCGAGACCACGTCGAGCCTACCCGTCTGGTGATGAGCCGCAAAATGGCGCTGGCGCCCCGACTCCGCGGGCCTCGCTGGGACTGCCTGGTATGGGGTGGGTATCTCCACCACGACCTCGGTCACGTTGCCGGCCTCTCCCCTCCGCAGCTCCCCGACTCTGACACGAGCACCCCCTCGACCGCCTTCGCCACCTCTCCAACTCTCCACAGCTCCGTCCAACTGCCTTCTCCGACTCCTCTCTTGGCTGGCTCTTCCCAACTCCACCGACTCTGCGAACTGCGAACTGCCCGTTTGGCGAGCGAACGCAGCCCTTTATATTCCCCGGGGCCTTGCTCCTTCGCCTTCGACCCTTTACCTTCAACCCTTCACCTCTGGCTGGCTCCCCATTGGACCGATGAAAAGTGGGCGTGAATGCTTTTTGATCCATGAATTTGCATATAGCGATATTACTCCAACGCACCTGGAGGCGGGGCCAAATCGCCCCACGCTCGCCGATAGGACGGAACAGAAGTGGGCGTGAGTCGTTTTTGTTCCGTTTTCTTCGGAAAGGCTGTGATGTTTCTGCACACGCTGCTCGGTGCGCGCCCTGCACGAGTCCAGTATCGGTGCCCACAAGCGGCGCGGAAATGGCGGTGATGCGATGGTTGCGAGAGCGAGATGTGACGGTAAAGGTCGTGGCTGTTGGCGTTGTTGTTGTTGTGAAGCGGCGTTGCGGCTGGTGGTTGTTGTGTGATGGCTGTTGAGACGTGGTTGGTGGTGGTAGTAATGGCGGCTGGTCCAAAATAAAGATAGTAAAAGAAAAACGGCTATCTAGAAGGGTCGCAGCCCGAATGAATGACATTTATTCCCTCGAAACAACGGGTTTGGGCCGAACTACACATATACTTACAGAGATATCTCACCTAAGGGACCTGAATGGTGGTTTGCGAATTTCGTCAACCACAACAATATATATACATACATATATATATATATATATACATACATATATACATATATATATACATACATATATATATATATACATATATATATATATACATACATATATATACATATATATATATATATATATATATATATATATATATATATATATATATACATATATATATATATATATATATATATATATATATATATATATATATATATATATACATACATACATATATATACATACATATATATATATATATATATATATATATATATATATATATATATATATATATATATATATATATATATATATATATATATATATATATATATATATATATACATACATATATATAAATATATATATATATATATATATATATACATATATATATATATATATATATATATATATATATATATATATATATATATATATATATATATATATATATATATATATATATATATATATATATATATATATATATATATATATATATATATATATATATATATATATATATATATATATATATATATACACATATACATATATATATATATATATATATATATATATATATATATGTATATGTATATGTTTTGTTTTTTCCTTACTTTGTTTTTTAATGATTGGATTTTATTGGTAAGTGGAAGATGGTAATTCATTGCCTTTGTGGCTGTCAAAATGGCTTCGGGTTTTTACTGCTATTTTAACTCCCTCAGGTCCATCAGTTCATGAATGTTTCTACCTGTTGTAACAGGACGTTGGACAAATGTTTTGTCAACATTTAACAAGCTTATGTGGTAAAGTATGCTCCTGTGATCTGGCGATCGGACCATAAAATGGTCCATCTCTTGCCTAAATACAGAAAAAAGTTGAAAAGAATGTTTGTTCTGTGCAAGAGGGTTAAAACTAGAACAGCAGAGGATAAACGAACGTTCGAAGGGTTGTTTCCTCTGCACAGACCAGGATGTATTTTTCCACTCCTGTGAGGACCCCAATGATCTCACTGATATGATCACAGATTATGTGAAGGTCTGTGAGAACCTTGTGACCTCAGAGAGAACCATACGCATGTTTTCCAAAAACAAACTTTGGGTTACCGCTGAAGTGAAGGCTTGTTTGATGAAGAAGTAGTGAGGATTCCTGCAGAAGGAGGTCTGCACCCTTAGGATGGCGAAGAAAGAACTGCGCTCTGTCATCACCAAGTATAAACAGTCATGCAGGGATAACATCGAAGAACAACGACACGATGGTGATGTCGGAACGTTTGGAGGAGACTCAGAAATACGATTGGTATGATCGAGAAGGTTAAGGATGGTGTATTACTCACTAGTATTCCTAAATCCAAAGTTGCGGACGAATTGGGTGACTTTTATAATAGATTTGATGTTCTGGGGAAACGTGCAAAATGTGAAACTGTCTGTGAGGATCTAGATGCTCAAGCACGTGGCATTTTGCTAATTTGTGAATCTGATGTCATGAATTGCTTTCGGGGGTTGACTCGAAAGGAGGCTTGTGGTGCAAATGGAATCAAGTCTTGCGTTTGAAAGAGTGTGGTTTAGAACTTAACAATGTTTTCACTAGAATTGTTTCAGTTACTTTTAATTACTCATACTGTCCCTATTTGTTGGAAAAAGTCCATCATTATTCCTGTGCCAAGAAATATTCACCCAAGGCAGCTCAATTATTCTTGACATTTTGCGCTTACCTCCAACCTGTGTAAATGTATGGAAAAATATATATTGAAATTTATAAAATTCGATGAAGTTCCAAAAATGGATCCTTTACCATTTGCATGCAAAGCGAGATGCAATGTTGAAGATGTATGACTCAGTTTGCTTCATCTAATCCCAAGTCAACTTGACAAGAATGGAACCTATGTTTGTGTATTTATTGATTTCCTGTTCGCCTTTAAGACTACACGACCATTTACCCTTCGGAAAATGTTGAGTGACCTGTGCTTGAACCCCTATATCATACTCGAGATGAAAAGTTTTTTTTTACTAGACCGTCCTTAGCAGGTGAAGGTGAATGGTAGTTTATTGAAGGTATCAATCTTGACTACTGGTGCCTCACAATACTGTGTATTATTACCTCTACTTTTCAGTCTGTGCACCAATCGACTTCCCAAAGTATCAGCTAATGCTGTTGCTTCTAGGCTGTTCCTCAACTCTAAAGTTGCCTCAACTAAGGAGGCTCACCATGAAGCTTGTAAAGAACTCTCCAAGACCATTTCATCATCTCCTCCTACATCCCTGCTTTCTTCCTCCTATACCAGGGTTAACATGACACTGTCCTTTCCTCCACCAAAGCAAGGAAAGCAGCAGAAACTTATGGTATCTGTCTTGAATTATTGAACAACCTGGGATCTCAAGGATGTGATTGTTTGGCTTCTATTTTCACTAACATCCATGCACCTGGGGTCATAACCTCAACCAGGAGAGAGGTTAAAGTCATTGCCATCCTTAAGCCAGGGAAACCATCCAGCTATCGGCCCATATCTCTGCTATGTTATGACATGCAAGTCATTTGTGCGTGTCCTTCTGGCCAGGCTCTCTCCACTGGGAGAGCCCAACCTTCCGAGGGAATAAGCTGGCTTCAGACCTGGTAGTTTTGTTGATCAAGTGCTTGTACTTACCATCCACATTGAGGCTGGATACCAATGCGCGCTCAAGACAGGTGTTGCACTAATTGACCTTTCATCAGTGTATAATATGGTATGATGACATGGTCATTTGTTGAAAGCTGTCAGACTTTTCCAGTGCCAAGCCACAATGTGTGTCCTTAATTGTATGCTTAGCAATCAAAGAGATAAGGTTTCATTCGGAGAGAAACAAGCTCCATAAGGACTTTGAATGATGGTCTTCCCCAAGGGTCTGTTTTAGCTCCCGTCCTCTTCAGCATATATGTGAGTGCCATGCTTTGCACCACTTTCAGATGATCTTGCCATTGTTACCTTAGCAATCAAGCTTGAATATCTCAACAGTATCCTGTCCCAAAACATAAAGGTAATGGAACAGCACTTCATCTACAGGCACCTCTGCCCAAACCAAACTCAGACCACAGTTACCACTTTCCAACTCAGCAACCGACAGCCTAGCAACAAACTTCATGTTTCCTTTTGTGGCAAACCAGTCAGGAATAAACTGTTCCCCAAGTTCCTTGGAGACACCCTTCATCACAGCCTCATGTTCCACGACCACCTAAAATGGGTCACACAAATGGTCAAGACCAGGGAAACACAATCCTGAAACTAATGGGCACCAGCTTGGGATTAAATGCACACAACTTTACAGCCTTGCACTGCGAGCAATCAAAAAGGTGGATCTTTGCACTGCTGGCCTTGCTCTTGTGTACTCTCCAGCAGAATACTGCTCCCCTGTTTGAGCAGAGAGCAGCTACACAAAGCACTTAGACTGTCCTGAAAACAATGATGCAGATAATCAGCGGTCCACTGAAATCAACACCCATGCAGTGGTTCCCTGTCCTGATTAACATTACACCCCCTGATGTGTGCCGGAAAGCAAGAATGTTAAGAGAGGTTATATTTTTTGTGTACCTTGTCAAGGCTCGTATGAGAGCTGACACACAACGCATATCAAGGGGGGGGGGGGGGAATGAGACAAGAGGGGCGGGAGGGTGAAGGACAAACCAGTGGGGAACAGTGACAATAGGAGATCAATGGAAGGGAGAGGGATGGGGTTGGGAACATGGGGTATACAAGATGGACATTCATGGACTTTCAGGAAGGAAAGCAGGGAATTTGAAGGAGGTGGGTTTGGGGTGGATTAACAGGGGTAGAAAAGATCGAGGTTTTGAATGGGGAAAGATAAGAGGTGGTGGTGAACAACTGTTTTGAAGGTCTGGAGGGAAGAATAGGATTGAAGAGAGGCTGGGAGTTTATTTCAAAGGTGGGGAAAAAGAGGAATGAAAGAGTGAAGGTGAGCAGTGATTCGTGATTTTGGTAGTTTTACCAGAAGGGGGTTATTGGCGAACCTTGCGCGCCGTGCGGAAATATGGTGGGGAAAAATCACAGAGCGGGGGGGGGGGGTGGGGTCAGACTGGAGAGGAGACGGTATAAGACAGAAAGACCACCGACCTGCCTATGGCGAGAGGGTGAGAGGCCCAAAGATTCAGCCTCATAGTGGGAGATACCAATGATCCGAAATGCATTGGTTTCCACAGCGTGAAGCCGAGAAAGGTGTGAGGCAGGGGCACCAGGCCAGAGGGGAGAGCAGTACTCCATCAGGCTGCGGACGAAAGCTTTGTACGTGGTCAGGAGCTCAGGTGGACCGAGGAAGGACTTTGCACGATGGAGGATTCCCAGTCGGCGACCAGGTTGGAAATGTGGCTTTCCCAGGAAAGGTCATGGCAGATTTTGAGACCCAGAAGCTTGCAAGAAAGGACTTCTTCCAGAGGATTGTTGGGAAAGTAGTTTGGGGGGGGGGGTGTTCAAAACGTTCCTTTTGGAGAGACATCGTGAGAGTGTGAGATTTGTCCGCATTGAAAGACATGTTCCACATGTTTGACCAGTTTGTGATTTTACCCAGATCAGCAGTGAGCGAAGAAGCTGCTGCTTGCTGGTCTGAGGGATGACAGATGGTACGGCGGAGGGTAAAGTCATCAGCAAAGAGATAAAGAGGATTTTCCAGAGAGTCGCAGAGATCATTGATGAAAACCAGAAAAAGAACAGGGCTCAGAACGCTACCTTGAGGAACTCCAGCCTGGACATGAAGAGGGGATGAAAGAACTCCATTTAGGGCCACACGTTGACTGCGACAGGAGAGGAAGTCAGCGAGCCATGGGTGGAGATTGCCTTGGATATCATCAAAGATTGACCGCATCAAAGCCAATTCAGAGCTTTTAATCCATGAAGACCTGAATAATTTATCAAATACGTGACTCAAGTCATGCAAACCTGTCTGGGGCTCCACAAATGTTTTGAGTGATGCGGGGTTTAACACAAAGGACAAGTGGTGCAATCTCTGGATAGACAATAATATTGCGAACACAAACCTAGTGAGTAATCCGAGAGAAGAGCCTCCAGCTTTCGGTCTCCCCCAGAAACAGTGGTCTGCGTGTAACAGGATCTGTACTCTTCATGCAAAAACATCACACCACCTCCACAAATTAGATTTCAAAGACCACCCAGTATGTGACTGAGGTCACCAAGATCATACTATTTATCACATATGAAGAATATTTATGTTAATATATGAAGAATATTTTCAAAAAGTCATTTATACCATATGCAATTCGAGTGTTAAATTCAAATTTTTTCGACATTTTGCTGTTTCATCCATCTTCCATATTTTACTTGATATTCTTATTCCCTGTTGATGCACTCTGTTTCTACATTGAAGTTTTGAATTCTCTGTGTCATTGAAGTGGAAATTCGCTGGAATTGGGACAACAAAGATTATTTTTGTGAACGCAGAGCAAGGGTAAAGGGAAAAGTGTTAATGAAGAAGAGAGGCTTAAACAAGAACACTTAAGAGGAAGTGCACAACAGGGATTTCAGTGGTGTATATAAAGTCATGGGTGGTGAAATTCTGCAAAAATGTGAAGTCATGCTAAGTTAAGTAATCTACGGCATCTGCTCTTCATATCACTTACTTTTTGAACCCAAAGTACCGAACAAGTAAGTTAAAAAGTAAACTTGAAACACATGACATGTATAAGAGCAAGTTGTCTTTCTGTAACCTAGATGACAAGGGAAAGTTTCAGAATTTCCTCGTGTACAGCTCTAGCATCAGTGTTGATGAAGCAATCAAAAGCACACAGAAGCTTGGCACGAGTAACATAACTGCAGAGGTTGCCCTCGTTCTGCAATGAAGCATTATGAATGCTTTTGGGAAATAATAAACATTACCATGGCCCATAACAGCACAATACCGAGAAAGCACAGATGACATCCTTCCTCCCCCAATTCGAGAGGTTTTTCAGTGATGTATTATCTGGATAGCCATCTAATCACTCATGGAAAGTCACATGAGTTGTCAGGTCAATAGGTCAGGACATTTGTAGGGCCACGATGAATTGGCAGTGGAAGATGACCAAACATATCCTGATTTTCATGACACTCAGGCATCCGTTTCGAAGTGCAGCTTATGAATTGGTTTGGCTATTCTGAGAGTTATTAGTTTTCTCTCGAACTCGAAACATCAATTGCACAAGTACTTAAGCAAAAGTCTACCATGCTATCAACACAGATTGCTCGTCAGCCTGATGTTGCCTCTGTTTTCCATTCTGGATTCGATATTTTTGATCAGTTTCAGTCTTCAAGATTAACGGGTGCAGGTTCAATTCACACTGCACATGGGGTCATGATGCCTGGATGTCATGGGTCCTGAATGTCGTGGGAGCTTTAAACCCAATATTCCCTCAGTCCCAGAGACCAAGAATCGGTCTCGCAAACTCCAGCAATAATTTATAACACCAGCTTGTTATGTTGGCAAAAGATCAAGTCCAGACTTCAGAGTGCAGCACTGGTAATGTGAAGAAGGAGAAGAAGCAATGAAGGAGTCAGTGAGAGAAGAACTGTCCTCGATATTCTCAAGCCAAGTAAACAGTTAAGGAAGTCAAGAACTGCAAAGCTGGGCAGGATTTGTCTCCTCAACTGGTGTGGTCCCCTTCCAACCTGACCACCATTGATTACTACCCTGAAATTAATAATCCAATCAGTGAGTACATGACTGCGCAAGAGTGCTGAAAGGGGAACCTAAACCTTATTTTTTTTTCTCCTGAAAACCATTGACAATCATTCATCATGGTCTGATTTGAAGGAGGAAAAAAAACTGAAATTTTTTTCCCAATCACAAAGTGTCGAAAAACAGCCCGAGAGTGTCAAATTTCGATTTCACCAATGACGTCACATCTGGAAGCCACATTGATCCGAATGGTGGCTTTACATAGATAAACAGTGCATGTCAATCTCTGATTCCAATGCTGATTCCACCATCATCAGCAATTCACAAGGTTCTCAGAATGTTGAAAGTGATCAGTGGGATTTTGAAGGAATGGTGGGAGACAAAATAAGTGATGGAAACGCTTTTGGGGGGATTATGGAGCCGTGTTGTTTTGAACCTTGTGCGAGTGATTCAGATGAAGAAGGCGGACGTGTTCATGAAGAAGAAAATGCTGGTGGTATGTTCACTACAGATTGGTAGGTTTTGATTTTTTCCATTCAATTGACCATTTATAAGGGAGGGATTTTATTTTAATTGATAAATCGGTACATATATATATATATACACACACACACATATATACACGAGGTGTGTTCAAAAAGTATCCAACCTTAATTTTTCGTGCGTAAACAAATGAAGCTCGGGAGGCGTGGTTTGGTGCACGTATGTAGGCGATCCTAATCTGTATGAGTGAATATTTTCCCACCTGCAGAATCTGTCAGTCGCCGACAGACCGCCGATGAGTGAGGCAGTGTAAGTGAGCGCCGTAGGATTTTCGTTTTTGACAAAATGACGGATCACTGTGGTCACATCGCCAGTGATCACCGTGTTGAAGAAGTTGGGATCGCTGTTCACAGTCTCCAGCATGTCTTGTGCGATCTCCAAACGAAGTTGATTATGCTCGATCGTTAGCAGCTTTGGCACGAACTTCGCTGAGATTCTCCTTAAGCCCAAATCCTCAGGCACAATGGAATGAACGGATCCAATGCTGACGCCCGCCTCGTCTGCAAGTTCTCTGATCGTGATTTGACGATCCTGCATCAGCAGGGTCCTCACTTGGTCAATGACGATCTCATTTCGGGATGTTGAGGGCCTACCAGAACGTGCTTCACTTTCCACTGATGTGCGACCATCTTTGAAGCGGTTGTATCACTCTTTTATCTGTGTGGTGCCCATTGCTTCGTTCCCGAAGGCCTGTTGAATCTTGCGGATCGCTTTCACGCGGGAATCGCCAAGCTTTACACAAAATTTGATGCAGTAGCGTTGTTCAAGTTTTTCCGTCATTTTGTCAAAAACGAAAATCCGACGCCGCTCACTTACACTTCCTCACTCATCGGCGGTCTGTCGGCGATTGACAGCTTCTGCAGGCAGGAAAATATTCACGCATACGGATTAGGATCGCCTACATACGTGCACCAAACCACGCCTCCCTAGCTTCATTTGTTTACGCACGAAAAATTAAGGTTGGATACTTTTTGAACACACCTCGTGTATATATATATATATATATATATATATATATATATATATATATATATATATATATATATATATATATATATATGTGTATATATAATATTTTTTGTACTTGAGCAGAAATATCCAACATCACCTGACAGCCAACACCGCCCAGGCACACTCGGACACACCATGGACAAAATGGGCGACATGCTTTGCCCCACCATAGCAGTCTGACCTGGTGTCTTGTGTGTAATGGGATTGTCCCGTTTCATACTTTCCCCGGATGGCATTTGTGTCCATGCCGTGTAGTGGGGGTGTGGGGGGGGAGAAGGAGGGATGGGATGATGGTGGGTAGTATTGTGGGGATGATGATTGATGGAGGATTATAGGAGATGGTGGAGGGGGTGTGGGATGGTGGTGGGTATTGTGGGGTGATGGTTGATGGAGGATTGTGGAGGGGGAGGTGGTGCAAGGAGTGGGGGTTGAAGCTCAAAAGATTTATCTTCCTTGGTCAAATCCTCTAAGAGGAGTAAATGATGGTACATACATGCATACATACATACAAACATACATAATACTTTCTCTCCACTATAAATAGATGGTGGTTCATTTGTTCTGTAGAAATTTGTGTTGATAAAAGATAATTATTTTCAGGTACTCTTGTGGTCACTGCTGAGCATTGGCCACAGGTGTTTGATTCATCACTCAAATCGCCCATGTACATGTATTGGTAGCTGGGTAGTGATGGTGTTAGTTCTGAGTGATGGCTGTTTCTTCCACTTAATCATGGGGAGTGCATCCTCTCTCGTTCGTGATGGACAACCACAAGATCTAGCCATTTTTGTTGTTTCATAACAGTCCTCTGTAAAATGTTCTGAGCACAAAACCAAACATTTTGTTGGCCCGATCCACACGTGGGTATTTCAGACAAACTTTGTCAAATTTCTGGCAAACTTCGGGTCTTTCGGCATTGGTGTAGCATGCCACCTTCTCCGTTTGTCTCTGATTTGGTATAGTCCTGTTAAATACAATGTGATGTGATGATTTTTATTGTTATTGTGATGATCCTGTTAACTGTTAATGTGATGATTGGTACCTTTCATTTGGTATGTGTTTGCAGTATTTCAAGATGCTTCAAAAGAAGATAGAGCAATCTGGCCACAACGACATTCTTCTTGAATCAGGGTTAATGTCAGCTCGTTCTCCACATTGGATAGTGTCTGGCAAGAACTATGAGAGAAGTAAGCACTGCCACAAGACAATGCTCGAGTGCCTGGAGAGACTACTTTTGGAGCAGTTATTGTTATTGAGAGGTAGTGATGCCTTACGTTATGGTATGCCACTGAAATCACAGCAGAGGCTTCATCAGTTGATCCAGGGTCTCTCAAAATCATCACTTGATTCTGTTATGGAAGATGCCATTCGACTTTCTTGGTAGTTATGAAAGATTCAAAGGTGATGTCCATCAGGGTTCTCTTGGAAAGACAGCTCAGTATTGGATCTCATACATGGATTGAGTAGGGCTTGTTCCGTCGTTGATCAAAGCAGTAAAGACCAACAACTTTCCACTGTACACACAGTGTCTGTTCTTGATACCAGATCTTTTACTTAGCATCAGCAGCAATAACTGCCTGATATTTTACTTTCTTTGCTCTCTTTGCCACTAACATTGAAGGGTTTCATCCAGGAGCTATTGATCTTCTCAAGAGGAATGCAACAAGTATCATAGGAACTTGTTTCTTGACACTGGTCATTGTTTTCTTGATACATTGTTTCTTGAAACATTGTTTCTTGATACGTGGCAACTGGTGTGCTGTCAGCAAAACTATCGATGAGACCATAATGAAGCATGCCAAGTACCATGGTGGAGCTGGTGGCAGTGGTGCTGGTATTTCTGGTATTCTGAGTAACTACAATTGTTATCAATAGTGGACATGGACGTAAAATGAGAGGTCGAATTTTGTTCCTGCAAATCTTGGCCAAGCAGACATGATTCCAGGCTCTGATTAAGGTACCAAACATTGTGATAAACATACATCGGAGTTAAGGAAGAGTGAATCATTTGAGAAGAAAACCATGGAAGCAGTCAAGAGCTTCATGGATCCGAATACAGAAGACAAAACAGAGACATATAGCTTTTCTTGAGGTGTGCGTATAGGTCATGAGATCTAGAAAGATGTCATGTAAGCACTTGATTATGGAAAGGAAGAAACAGAAAAGTTCATCAAAGACAGGTTGGAAAAATCGGATTTCTTTGAATCCATCAAGAAGTTAAAGTTGAAGACCGTGGCAGATCCAAGGAAGATGGTAAAGCTGATGACATCCTGCTAGAAAGTGAATGAATAAAGCAACAAGGTGATGTAGCTTTTCAAATGCTCATGAAGGCCCAAGCTTCACGAGTTCAACTTGATTTACAATAAGTGATGGAGTTAACTTAACTCCTCTTCCCGTTAACTCCTCTTCCATACTCAGTTTGGGACATCTGACAGTTTTCTCGCCAAGACTGATAAATCAAAGGGTTTCCAGCACCTTCTAAAGGATTGTGATGATTCAACTCCACTTTCTCGTGATGAGCCAGTGATAGTGGAAGATTGAAATGCTGTCTTCTATTACCCTCTGGGAAATATCAGAAAATCTTCAGCAGATAAGCATCAAAATCTTCAACACAATGTCTTCCCAATCCAAATCAGATGTGACCTTCATTGTTCATATGTACATTGCTGGCTCAGTCAAGTCAAGTGAAAGACTGAGATGAGGATTCAGAGAGAAGAGGATCATTCAGGGAGAGAACACAAATAAACAAACAGATAGACTGGAAGCAATTCCTGACCAACGATGAGGACGAGAGGCAGCTCATATAAATCCTTCAAGATGTCTGGAGTAGGGAAGATATGATAAGGAAGCTTCAGGGCAGGAAAGTTATTTTAATCTGTGAAGGAGCAGTGTACTTGTTAACCTCTCCAGATGGGGGGAAAAAGTCAAGAAATCAGAGAACACTTCCTTGAAATCATCCCAGGAAGAAACAAATTCCCATGTAACCCTGTTCCGCATGTATGGGAAAGAACAACAGGACAATAATGTATGAGTAAGGGGCATTTTTTGAGGAACAGCACACACATCGATGAAGCATCCTGCCTACGAAACACCAGAATGACAGTTTATAGCTGACTCGGGATTCAAACCCAGGCTAGACAGATTAGTGTGCGTACCTCTTGGGCCTCGGCCATCCTCTCAGCCCACATTGAGACATTTTATCAAACTAGTATGTGCCCATAAAAAATTAAACAAATAAACATTCCAACCGCGAGCAAGAAACAACAACCACACAGGCCGTTTCTTCGCTCTCGCGTGCCCGTACGTGTGTGGCGCGGAAGTTCGCATTTCACAGTTACGATGATTCGCAATTTAGGTTTTAATGGCCAATTATTCAATTAGCGCCAACGTATTTTACCTTTTCGCAATGTCGTCGCAAGGAAAAACAAAAAGAGAAGAGAAGAGAGAAAAAAATTTACTTCCTGGTTCGGAGCATACCAGCACTCTGATGTTACCGAAATTTATACACCGTCTAATATGAAAACGATCATAACTTGGGGCATTGTGTTTATCTATAAATGTGCATAAGAAATCGAAAAAATATTAGAATACACGAAGTCATCACTCTCCGGAAGCCCGTACGTTGTAACCCGTAATGGGGAACGCGGCTGAGCTTCCCTTCCCCATCGGCCACACCCACACAACAACGTGTCTTGTCATTGGTTTGGGAAATAAATGGCCATAACTTGGGAAGCACTTGTCCGATTAATATCAAACCTTGAAAAGGCACATCCTCAGGTCCCCAGCAATATATCTGGCAAGTTTCAATTAGATTGGACCAGTGGTTGTCGAGAAACAGCGGTCACAGACACACACACAGAGATTGCTGGAATTATAGATAGATGATATACATGCCCTACAAGATTATAATAATTATTATTGTGATGCACATGTCACATTCAACAGAGAAGTCATTGCAAATCCATCACTTAAATGCTTTTCAACTATATTTTAGACATGGACATGTATTTATGACTGCTTATTTATGATTGGGCAAAAAACTTTTTCATATATCTTCTTTCAAATAAAATCGAGTGTTTATACAATTAAATTGAAAAGCAGAAAATTTTAAATAAAATTTACGATTGGGCACCAAACTCCATGCCTGGTATTGGCTTCATGGTTACAGTAGGGTGGTGGGCCTGGGATCCGAGGAACCTGAGTTCAAATTCCACTTGGCTGTTGAATTAATACCAGGTGGAGTTGACTCTGCCTGTCTTCCTTCCGAGGTCGGCAAAATGAGTGCCAGCATGCTGGTATCCTGTGTCGGAGTGGTGACCCGTCCAGGATTGTGCCCAATAGCCAAGGAGACTGCTGAGGCAGCACCAACGCTCTGCACAGAGTATGGTCCCAATTGATGGATGGATGAACCAAACTCCACGCCATTCTTGCTACGTAAATGTCTGCTTTACGCATGCAAAGAAACACTGCCTGAGTGCTGACCTTTAACAAATATTCTGATGAAAAAAAACAAACAAACATAAAATTCATCAGTTACCATCCTGACGACAAGGTGCAACAGCACGAGGAATATGTTTCAACATCAAAAGCCTGTTGTACATCAAAAATAAAAAAATCACATTTACCATTTACTAATTGCCATTTCAGCAGGTCCCTTGCTTGTTAAGTATAAAATGATGGAAGTAACAGCTCGGTGATAATTCGCCTCCTCTCCGTGAAAGAAAATGTAGGATCTTCTATGTCCATCAACTAATGTTCGTAAATGGGATACCCAACTTAAAATCCATCTGAGTGATTGTGCACTTTGTGAGAAAATTCCCCACCCTGTGAACCACCAATCTGACAGTTTACAGTCGGACTAAATATCATATCCAGGCTCGACAGCTCGAAGGTAAGTGTGCCACTTTTGCATCACCTTCTCACACAGGAACTTGGAAAATGTGATTGTATAAGATAAATTGAAGGATTGCTTTAAGTTTGTAGCATTGATGGCATGGTCTATTGACTTTACACAGCGAAACAACTAAATCTCTCCATGAATGCATATTGTATGTTCACATGTCTTTTGTCACTTTTTAGACTGAGTTTTTGTGTATCTCTTTCTTTGATGAATTTCAGTTCTTTTTTCACTCTCGCTGTCCCAAGGTCTGTATTTATTCTGCAATTCCTCCTCATGAAAACTTAGAAACAAGTGTGTCACAACCACAAAACAGAAAACTACATACAGTAACTATACTTCTCGCACGATTTCTATAACTTTTATTTCTCGCACGATGGTAGATTTAACTTTTTCGGCCAGTACTAGGATAAACTTGTCGTATATTGCTGATGACAGGTACGATACACTTCCCTTTCCCTTGTTCCCATACACTTCAAGATGCTGGGTGAGAAATGGATCGAATTTTGAGAATAGTTCAAGAAGACCAAGATAGTTTCCATTGTTAGCACAACCCAGCTGCTCAGTCGTGCCCCAGAACGGAAGCCCACTTTCGGCGAGGAACGATATTACAGCGACAATTCGCTTCAGGACATTGGTCCAGTAAGCTTCCTCGTGGAGGTACCGCTGTTCAAATGATGTGTGAATCCTGTCTGTCACCTTCATTTCGAGCGACTTCTTGATTGAGAGAATATGGGCAGTCCCACGCTCGTGCGACGCCGGACGGGCAGAGGCATTCTTCCAATCATTGAATCCGATTCGAAAATTACTGTGATGGATTTCGTGATCATCGCCGTCGGGACATAGGAGTTTACACAAGTAGCAGTAAAGTTTACCGTTTGATGGAGAAAACAGCATCCAGTCCCTGTTCACCGTTTCACCGTTTGTGAGTTTCCGCTGAGTGTGTTCACGCCAAAAATACCGTGTTTTATCTGGATACACTCGGGCCGTATACGAAAAATCTGCATTCCTATCTTGGCAGGGAGGATTCTAGATGAAATTATCCACGAGTTCTGCGGAAAGAGTCCATTCAGCAAGATCAGGATTGAAACTACGAGCCGCAGCACTGGCTGCAGTTGTTCCAATGCTTCTCTCGTTGCTTGACGAGACAGTATTGGTATCATCAGCTTTCGAAACGTGATGAAGTGCGAGATTACTTGATCCCTCGACATTGACATCAGAAGACTCTGCATACGCACATTCCATTTGCTCATCTCGAGTCTGGTGAGGTGAAAAAAATTTCAAGATGGATCCAGACAGTCTTTTTGTTTCTGTTTCACACCTCTTCTTTTTGTCGCGTTTACAAGTTCCACTGTCGTGGTACCGAATATATCCTTCGGCCATAGTCAAGAATAAAAAACGACAAATAAAAGCAAAACGAAGAACTGCAAGCGTCAGGATGCTCGATCCTCACAGGAAAGTAAGAGGGTGCCAGTATGTTCATACTCAGCGCGAACGTTACTCCACCCATCAGCCAGACGATAGCGGCGATGCCTGTGATTGGCTGATTGTGATGTGATCACATGGTTCCCATGCTCGCTGTTGACGATCACTGTCTGGCAGCGTGCCAGCCGCCTTCCCTCACGGTGTGTACAGCCTTCCTGCACATGTCGAGTCACATAATTAAGACTGAAAGAAAGAAAAAAAAAAACACTCGTTGGAAATTTTCGTACGCCAAATATTTTTCGTAGGCCAATGCCCGGGCCTCACGGGCCTAGTGGTTAATCCGGCCCTGCTCCAGGGGTCTCTGTCTGGCCATCCCCAAGGCAAACGCCTGGCCCATCCCCATCTCCTTGAGATTATGATCAACCTGCTGCAACCACGAGGAATGTCGTCAGCCCCTTGGCCTCCTCCACTCATGAGGTTCCCTCGCTGAGAGAATCTGGTGAGCAGGATCAGCACAAGGAAAACGAGCCACATGTCCATACAGCCGCAGCTGGCACTCACGGACTCTGCAGGTAACAAATCTCATTTGATTCCCTCTCAACAACTGCTCGTTGCACACAAAGTCCAACCAGCAATAGCCAAGGATTCTCCAAACATATCTGTTACCAAAGGATCAGTCTCCATCTCAGATCCCTGGTCAAGCTCAAAGCCAGTGGAGACATGCATGTCACTGTCAAGCCAAGTGAATCTCTCCATGACTTCAACATCCTCACCACAAACAGGCACAGACAGGACAGCAATATCCAAGATCTCATTGAAAGCCTGAATCTTAGTTTAGACCCAGGAATCCCATAATCCCAGTGGCTCTGACTCCTCATTCAGCACCTCGAGGGCCCCAAAAAGGATATCCAGAGTTTCCGCAAAGATGAATGCATCATCTGCGAAATTAAGTTTAGAGATGTTCACATTTCCAAAAGATGCACCACAGCTTGATCTTTCTGACATCCTCCCTCGAATCCAGTCCATACAAGCGCAAAAAAGTGTGGGAGCCAGCACACACCCCTGAAGAACCCCAGTAATAACTGGAAATAAGTCAGAGATCGTATCACCACATCTCACAGTAGTCTCAATACCAGAGTATAGTTCAGCCATCAGGTTGATGAGTTTTGGTGGCTCCCGAGGAAGACCAAGAATCCTCCAGAGGGCAGCCTGATTCACTGAATTAAATGCTTTGCAGAGAACAACATAGACTGCAAGCATCCCTTGCCAAAACTCTCATCTGCATTCAGTGAGGACCCAAAGAGAAAAGATACGGTCAATCGTTGACCTCTTTGCTGTAAAGCCTGACTACTCCGAGCACTGGTGCTAAAGCAGATGGTTGCGAACCCTATCAAGAATTGTCCGAGCAAAGACCTGGCCTGGCATTGAGAGCAGCATCACCCATCGGTAGTTGTTGCAACCCTGGCGATCACCATTCCCTTTCCAGAGAGGGACAACAAGGACCCTTTTACAGTCAGTTGCAGGCAGAGTACAGAACTGCATGCAATGGCATGAGTGCAGTACTTCCACGAGCCTTGAGAAGTTCACCATGGATGCCAGAGATCCCAGGAGCTTTACCTCCATTTCAACCAGTTCACCGCAGCTTATGTTTCCACAAACGAAGGTGGATCACAGTTGATTGGAGGGTCAGCAAGAGGGATAGTAACACCCCTTGACCTCCAAATCAACAGCTGGTGGGTCAGCCTGGTACAGCAGCTCAAAGTAAATGGTGCAGCTGGCCTTAACTTCAGACGCTTCTGTCAAGAGCCTACCACCCTACATTCTCACTGCAGTACACCGAGGGATGGGCTCAGAAAATCACAATGTGTGAATTCTCCTGTATGCAGGATGAGAATCACTTGACTACAGGTGATGCTCTACCCCTCTCACAGATTCCTCATACATAGGCCTTCTTGTCCTCCCTCAGCGCAATATAGATTTATGCCTCAACGCCCTGAACAGGACAGCTCTGCCATTAAGCCAGGCCCTGTGGCTCTGATCAATGTTATCCAGCGTCCCTTGAGAGACAAAATTTTTCTTCGTCCGATGGTGAGTTCCAAGACATCCACAAGCAAAATCAAGGGTGGTGGTCTTGAAGGCACTCCAAAACTCTTCAGGATTTCCCAAAGCACCCAGACCCCTAAAAATTCCCACTCGGCCTATTCGCAAACTCCTCAACGAACCCTCTCATCCTTGAGCTTGCCAACATCCAGCCTATGTTGGGATGGTACCATTCTCCCGGATAAGCTGCAACTTCAGAGTTGTTACAACAAGCCTGTGGTCGCTATTAAAGAACTGAGCACTCCGGTCGACCCCGCAGTTCTGGATCATCCTCCAGTGACCGTCAATGAGCACATGAGCAATCTCCTTTGCCACACCACCATCATTGGAATACCAAGTCCAGCGATGAGCCTGTTTGTGCTGAAACTATTATATTAACTAGCCACTGTTAAGTCCATGACTTCTTGCAAAGTCAAGGAACTTAGAGCTATTCTCATTCACAGTTCCAGACCCATGGGGACCAACACATGTCTCATAACCATCCCTATCAGTGCCAGTCAATGCATTGCAATCTCCCAAGATGAGAAGAGTATCTCGTCTGGGGCACTGATCATCCACAGACTCGAGTGCGGCATACAATGTGTCCTTCACGGTGAGATGACTCGCCTCAGTCGGAGCATATGCACAGAACAGGAAAATGACACCCAAGGAGTGACCAATCCTTAGCTTCATAATACGCTCGTTGACCGGTGTTACTTCAGTTATCATTTTAGTCAGCGTATTGGCCACAGCTGGAGCAACTTCTTGGGCATGGTAACAATTAGAGCGACCAGACTAATGGTAGGTGTAACCACCCACCGTTATCTCAAAACTATCTGGTCTCCAAACATCAGAGAGTGCTGCAATACCGATGTTTAAACACTTGAACTCAGATGAAAAGAGACAGGAGATCATCCTCTTTCAGGGATAGGACATTCCAGGCACCCACCCGAAAGGGACCACCACCAGACACCCACCCGAAGGGACCACCTTGGGTTCACCTCAGGTTAACCCAAGGAGACCGCTGTCTGGTGGAGGACACCTCAGCACCACTCTGCCACACATCACTGCAGTCTGACCCAGGAAGTTTACCCCATGCTTTTCCTCCCATCATTAAGGAATGGGGGTCCCGAAGGATTTGCCCCAATCCCGTCATCCGGTGAGTTGCCCTGTGAAGGGCAGCAGCACACGAGGTACTCCCAAAAATTGGGTTTTCAGTTTTCTTTGCATTTATAGGTTTTGCAGAATGAAGTGTATTACGGTGGCCAGAGTGCAAATCCTGACAAACCTCCAAAAAAAAAGTAACCCAACTGCAGGAGGACATCTGCACACAAAGTTGGGTACTATATATGGCCGTTGGCTCACAAGGCGCTCCTCCGCCCTTTGACAGGGTTTGTTTTTAATCCTGCTGGGTGTCCATATAATACACCCTCCTCACAAGGAAACCTGGTGGGGGAGACAGTTTAGTCACCGACAACCCGACCATGAAACAGGTTAGAACAGGTTTACGTGGTACCTGTAGCAAGTCACAGATCTAATCTGGCCTGAACTGACAATCATGGAGTGCCAGCCACTGTGGCGTAATGTGCTGTCGGACTGAGAGAAAAGATTGAATTTTCTTTTTTATCCAGGTTGTCTTGTGGGCAAGAGCCTGGAGGACTTCGCCCATGAGGAGGAAGAAGGGCCTGGAGAGGAGAGAAAGAACACATAAGAGCTGCTGGCATGCAGGGCTCGAGTGAAATGAAGAAGCACACAGAAGCAACCTCCTGGGCAAAGAGAAGGACAAAGGGGGAGCTGAGAGGACAGACAACAGAGATCCCAGCATGCAGGAGAAGGGGAAGGTCATAAGGGCTTGTTCAGGGTGCAAATCCCATGGTGCTGCTCGTTCTTGGCTTACTTCATCGCTGGCTTCCAGAGCGGGCTGCATCATCATCTTCCACCCAGTACATCATAGTCAAAGGAACGTCCTCAGCTGCATTTATGTTTCTTCACATGTGATCTGTGGCACCCATAACGGGTTAGGTCTTATTTATTTATATTTATTTCTAAACCTTGAACATAGGTTTGCGTGTTTCCATTTCTCCTTCTTAATGTCTGCTGATTCGCATGGTTTGTTCCAAACTGCTCGTCTCACTAACCTTTTCCTCCATATTCATAACAAATAAAACCTTCAAAAGGTAAGAAAACGTGTTGGAGCCATCTGCCTCCTGTGCTTGTGCCATTAGTTTCGGCTCATTTTGGTGACCTTGGCGAACGGTAAAGAGTAATAGTTGAACGCAGTGCATTCGAAGATGGAAACCATTTGGCTACTTCCTGGAGCAAAGGAACCTGGTGTTGAGGCATACCGTGGTAATGGAGCATCAGACGTGATAGTGTATTGGGATGTGGGATCAGGCAGTGCTGACACCGGCCTGTAGGTAAAAGGTAACCAGCTTGAGATCAATAACTCCATCGCTTTGCAATGTCAAACACATCCTGAAACGCCGGCCGGGAAAATCCCAGCCAGCTGGGCAGCACCGGGTATCCCCTCTCCCCCCCCCCCCATTCCCTGGGCAGTCCCGAGTAGTTCCTGCTGGCATATTACACTCATAACTCCTCAAACTGTTCACTTATCTATTCCAAATATTATCCAATATTTGTGAATGTAAATGTAGAAAATGCACACAAATTGCTAGTTAATGATGCACTGTTGTGCATTTACTGAGATTTCCAGTCCATTGTTACATAAATCCTTCAGCTTTATGATAAACAGGCATTTCATGATTTATAAGCAGTGAAGCTGTTTCAACATTTGACTCTGTCCATCCATCTGTCCGTCCATCCATCCGGCTGTCCGCCCGTCAAAAATAAAGAACAACTTTTCTAACACACCATGTTTAATTCTAAAGGGTTCTCAAGGGTAATTATAAAGGCTTCTAAAGGCTTCTCAAGGGTAATTCCAAAGGATAGTTCTCAAGAGTAATTGAAAGGCTAATCCCAAACGGTAGTTCTCAAGGGAATTTTAAAGTGTTCTAAAGGGGCAACTCTAAAGGGGTAACTCTAAAGGGGTAACTCTAAAGGGGTAACTCTAAAGGGGGAACTCTAAAGGGGGAACTCCAATGGTTAGTTCTAGAGGGTGATTCTAAAGAGTTCGAAATGGTAATTTCAAATGGTACTTATCAAGGGTAATTCTAAAGGGTATTGTGAAAGAGTAATTCCAAAGGATAGTTCTAAAGAGTAATTGTCAAGGCTAATCCCAAACGGTAGTTCTCAAGGGAATTTGAAAGGGTTCTAAAAGGTAATTTTTACAGAGTTCTAAAGGGTAATTCCAATGTAACAGAGTTCCAAAGGGTAATTATAAGGTAATTCTAAAGGGTAATTCCAATAGGATCTAAAGAGTAATTCGAAGGGGTAATTCCAATGGGATTTAAACAATAATTCCATAGGGTAATTCCAATGGGATCGAAAGGGTATTTCTTAAGGGCGATTCTAAAGAGTAATTCCAATGGGATCTAAAGGGTAATTCGAAAGGGTGATTCTAAAGAGTAATTCCAATGAGATCTAAAGGGTAATTCTAAAGGGTGATTCTAAAGTGCAATTCCAATGGGATCTAAAGGGTAATTCTAAAGGGTGATTCTAAAGGGTAATTCCAATGGGATCTAAAGGGTAATTATAAACGGTGATTCTAAAGGGTAATTCCAATGGGATCTAAAAGGTCATTTTAAAGGGTAATTCCAATGAGATCTAAAGGGTAATTATAAAGGGATCTAAAGGGTATTTATAAAGAATAATTCGAAATAGTCCTTGAAGGTATTTCCAAAGAGATCGAAAGTGTAAATAAAAGGGTAATTCTAAAGGATTATATAAAGGGTTTCCAAAAGGTAATAATATAGTGTAATTCCAAAAGGTTCTAAAAGGTAATTCTGAAGAGATCTAAAGGGTAATTATAAATGGTTCGAAAAGGTAATTATATAGCATAATTCTAAAAGGTTCTAAAGGGTAATTCTGAAGTGTAATTCTAAAGGGTAATTCTGAAGTGTTCTAAAAGGTAATTTTTACAGGGTTTTAAAGGATAATTCTAAATGGTTCTAAAGGGTAATTTTACAAGGTTCGAAAGGGTAATTTTAAGGGGTTTCAAGGTAATTCTCAAAGGTTCTAAAGGGTATTTCTGATGGCTTCTAAATGGTAATTCTAATAGGTTTCTTTCGTTTATAGGCTTTGCCTGTTTCACATTTAAAAATCCAAACTGAACTGCTTTCTTCGGACACAGGTACGATTTTTTCATGGTAATTGTATAGGACTCGCTTTTGTGCAGCATTTAGATGTGATAATAAGTTTCTCCAGAAGTCTTTGGAAAGTTATAATGTAATATGTTTTGCCTTAATGGGAATCAAAGTAGACAGGAGGATATAATTATATCCCTAGTCTCTGTAATCAAAGATGATTGTCCCATCGTTGGTTCATGTGCAGATCAATCAGGAATTTAGCCAGAGTGAAGGATATTATCCTGACTTACAAGAGGAAATTTCTTCCTAGAGCAATGAGTAGCTATTTAAGTATTTTGTCAGGTTTGGCTAAACATCACGATGCTGATGATTTATCTTTGAGTAAAAATCAACTGCGCATGGTTTGGTTTGTCTCTTCACAGTACCTAATTTCCAAAACTCTCTGATTTCTCTGGCTTCAAGATAGAGGACATTAAAATAAATTACATTTAATTACTCTTGAGAAATAAACGTCGTGTATTTGCAATTATTTACATCACTTGTCGAATGGTGATCGAGCAAAGCGTTATTTTAATGTTTTAAACTCCTAGTTATTTAAAGTACTGGAATGCATTTACACTTTCCTTGCACTAATTAATTTCAGAGTGCTTTGAAACAGGATTAACAATCGCTGTTGCGAATACTGCAGGAACTTTTAATGCACTCCATTGTGATGCTCTTTTATGACAAGATAATCGCTTCTTTACAACCAATATATTTAACTCCACTTTAAAAGTAAGGTTTGCAACTTTTGATTCCATAACATACACTTGAAATATTGAAAGCTTCCAACAAGGGGTTTGATTTTGAAGGATCAGTGTCCAAAATGATGGTGCAGAGGGTCTGAAATGTCGTGTCTTCGTTCGATTCCTGATGTCATTGTAAACTGTTAAATTGGTGTCTTTCAGGCAGGGTGTTGTCCTTCAGATGGACATTAAACTGTATCTCCACTGATATAGTTAAATTGGTGGATGTTGAAGATCAGACGATGTCTTTTAGCAAAGAGTAGATGAGTTATCACTCGTACCTGGGACAAATTCCCAAGTTTTCCCACCTCCAGTCCAATGTCAGCCCTGTTCAGCCGATTCATGAAATGTGGGTCAAAAACATCGTCTGGCTAACCCCAGAAGAAGGTGAGAATAATCCATAATCGTAGTTGAAGAAGTATACTAATAGTAGAAATGATTTTGATCCTTTACAATCAAAATTTTATCCATTAGAATTTCCATAAGCCTGATGTTGCCTTAACGGTTAAGATGGCTGCCATAAGACCTAAGTGTCTTGACTTTGAGCCCCTGTCGTGTCGGTTCACTCAGCCTGTCATCTTTCTGAGGTTAGCAAAATGAGTATCAGCTGACTGGAAACAAGGGACACTGCATCAGCGGCACAGCTGCTTTCCCAGCAATGATAAAGCATATTCTTACATGCTGTTGAACTCAAAAGGTACATGCTAGGAATGTTTTCCACTGTTGCGAGAATTGTGGAATATCTCTCCCTCTCGCTCCCATCTCTCCCTTACTCCCCAGCTCCCCTTCGCCCTCTCTCCCTCTCCGTGAACTGAAAAAGGGGCAGGAGAGCTGGTGGGACAGGCAGGGGGGGGTGGTGTTAGTCGTGGTGAATGGTTTAAAACGGTGAGTTGAGGTGATGCCGGTTTGGGTTTATATAAAACTAGAAAGTGTCCGTCCATCCCGCCCCCTCAAAGCCTGTTCATATCCACTTTGGGGAAAAATAAAGTTAGGTGGTGTAAGACCCGTCCCCACAAAGCCTGTCTGCATCCACTTTTTTTTTGGGTGGGGGGGAGGGAACATTAGGCAGTGTAAGGAGTGAGGAGTGGGGCATTGTTAATGACATTCATCACAGCCTTTTTAGATGCTGAATTGCGAATGATATACAACAACACACTAAGAGGAAGATCAAAATAAAAATACAAAATGTAATGTCGTTTGTATTCAGACGTCTTCTTCTTCAGACGTATTCAGGGATGGACACACGTGAAAATTGAAACAGCTCCAATCAGCCAATCAATTAATCAATCCTTGTGATTGGCTACAAAGTGTTACTTTGTCACGTTTCTCTTCCCACACAATGCCGGGTAAATCTGATAGTATGTAATACTAATTAAGTAGGCAAAAAATAAGGCATGTTTGTCAAGGTGATGTCCTTTAGCATGTTCTCTTTTCTCTCCTCAATGCACACTGTATCTTTTTCTGTGCTCTTGAAAAATGAAAATAACAGGCATATTTAGACTCGAATGCCAAAGGATGAGCAGTCTCAAATGCAGATAAAGAGCACACAGCTGCAGGATTCACCAAGGGATGACTCAACATTGAGCTTGTGAGGGAATGGAGATTGGAATAAGCCCTTTCCACTACAAAGAAGAAAATTGTACTGCTTGCCAAATGTATCTTGTGAATGAATGATTTCCATGATTTTCCTCCCAGTTATCTCACCCACAATGTCTGTCTATTTTTTGGAATGCGATTTGCTTTTGAAAGTACTGTCACTGTGAATGGATTGGCATCAAATTAATCATGAGTGATATAATGTATAATCTGATACGGAATAATTTGTTTGTTATTAAGTATCCCCCGATAGGATATAGGAAGGCTTATTGCTGTTGTAGGTTTTTTTTTTCAACAATTGGCACCCCAAATTTTAATGGTACTACAGAGCTTCTTAGAACCCCGAGGAGTAGGAGCAACAAACCGTCATTGAGAATTCTTTTTTTTATGCACTCCGAATTTCCAATTTATTTTTAATTTTTTGTATCTTGGAACCAGCTGGGACTTGTGGAATGGAATTCCGCTTAAATAACGTGAATAGAAGGTTCGTGGGGTCGACGTAACGTTTTTGACATGGACCTAATTTTAAGTTCATGACCTAATTATGGACATTTTTACATTTTTCACCAAAACTCAACTAAGGCTTGACCGATTGGAAAGAAATTGCTGTCTCAAGGTAGCCTAAAGGAAGGCACATTTACGTGTAATTTACATCACACCCCTTCAGGTTAAAGTTCAAAGTCTTACACACCAAGGAGGACTAAACCACCATTTATGTTTTTCTCTGTTTATTCTGTCAATGTCCGAGCTGTATCTCGGATCCGACTGGGACTTTCGGAATGAAAGTTTACATCAATAATCGGAATAAAAAGTTTGCGCGGTTGACTTTTTTTTGACCTTGACCTAATTATTGACATTTCACTTTTTTCACCATAATTTGACTAAGGTTTGTCCGATCAGAATGAAATTGCCCTCACTAGATGCATTTATAAGCCTAGAGTAAGGTGCATTTATGCCTAATTTACATCATACCCCTCTGAGTTAAAGGTTAAAGTCAAATGGCGGTCTGAAACAAATAACACGGTCAAGGTCAATTGATAGACTGAAAAAAACAAAACAAAAACAAACAAACCTGTTTTTTGTCATCACTCAATTTTGCCAATGCGGAATCTCAAAGACAGCTTGGCCTTCCAAGACGTTCTTGCATCATAATAGTGTACCTGCACTGAAGTTGTGTGTCTCATATTTGATTAATGTCCTTGACCTACTTTTTATGATTTGTGACCTAATTAACAAACACCTTTTTTAACATAACTTGAATAATTTTTCTCCAATTTTCATGATGTTGAGTTTTGTGCATGGATTGCAGATGGGGACACATTTTCTTAATTTACAATATCTCTAAATATTGAAGGTCAAGGTCATATGGCAGTCCAAAAAAATTAAATGGGATCATCATTGGATTGTGGGCCAAGGGTAATTCTCCCTTGGCCAGTGGAGGCTTACCCTTGGTGATCGTTTTGTGAACACAGATCCAGTTTTTTAAAATAAAGTTTTGCATCGACTAATCTTGTTTTCTTCATGAGAAACACTGCATTTGCATTGGTTGTCACACTGTATAAAGCAAACATGCCCTGGGTTAAAATAGTAGAGTCTTGGCCATACTGCTTTCTGCAGAGAAAAACGAAAAGTTAATATATCAACAATGGAAATCATCAGCGTCAAACTTGGCTTGACTGAAATGCATAAATGTTGATGCTTTACTGGTGGTGTTGAATATTTCACATTATAAAGGTATATCTCAGCAATGGATAATAGGCAATACTGCTCAAATAGACTGAACTTTAAAAAATCGTTTCTGTGAACAAAATTCAATGCGTTTCCATGTAACAACTGTGAATATGACTTTGAAGTCTGCTTGCAGGTGGGCAACAAAAGGCCATGATTGCATGGTGTGTATTTTGTTTGAAATTACTTCAATGCATTTATCTCTTATTATTATTATGTCTATGGCTCATAAAGTAAGCTTGTAGTGACATGAAAGGAAACACAAAGACATTCAGCGACAATGGACAAATCAACACAGTTTGTGGGATTAGAACCTTTGGGATTACCACAGCCTGAGAATGTACATTGCAACTCCAACCTCCATATCCATTTCTTTGCCTCTCCTCATTGATAATATTATGCAAAAATAATTGCAAAACAAAATAAAATTACACTGAGGACCAACAGCTGCACAGTGTTGCTGGCCAATAAAACCTCTCATGAAACTTCAGACTCAGTTATTATCCTGAATTTTCAGCAAAACAGACAGTAATAGGAAAAGGAAAAGGGACCATAGCCTGAAAGTAAAGAAGAGGAGAGTCAGGACAGTAATAAGATGGGTATATTTTAGTCAGAGAGTAGTTACCTCCACCACCTAAGGTGGACAGAGGTTATGTTTTCACCAATGTCTGTCTGTTTGTTTGTTACTTGCGAAATAGAAGATTCGCAAGTATATTGGTTGGTCTGGTCTGTTATTTTGTATGCCTGTTTGTTTGTTTTTGTCTGCCTGTCTGTCAATCACCTGCAGGTCGCATTTTTCCTCTGATCTTCACAAAACTTCACCACCTGGGAGAGGTCTTGACAAGCTGGAAGGCTATTCATTTTGAGTTCAACAGGTCAAAGGTCAAGATCACTTCAATCGTCAATTTTTATCCAATTCACTTCGTGTATACAATGGTGTGAAAAAGTTTGTGAACCCTTTGGAATTTTATGTATTTTTTTTTTTTGTATACCTTGGTCGAGGCTCGTATGAGAGCTAACACACAACTCACAGCAAGAAGGCATGAGACAAGAGGGGCGGGAGTGGAAGGGACAAAACAGTGGGGAACAGACACATTAGGTGAACTGTGGAAGGGAGAGGGATGGGGATGGGATGGGGAACATGGCGAAGAGAAGATGGACATTTCAGGGACTTTCAGGAAGGAAAGCAGGAGAAATGAAGGAAGTGGGCTTGGGTGGATTACACTGAACAACCAAAATGTTTTACTGGAGATGTGTAAAGTGATTTAGACTAATTTGGGTACGCTGATTTCAAATATCATAACCGTTTTGCTGTATCACGTCAGGATTTTCAGTAACAGAAATATTCCCATTGCCTAGAAGTCAGGATTTCAATGAAATTTACAAAAATTCATTTATTAATTTATTTCATCATGAATGCTTCAAAATTATAGAAATTACAGAAAAACTCCACTAGAATGTAATTAAAAATGCTTTAGGCATTTGGCTTTGCGTTTGTGCTGCTCTGTGTCAGTTTCACGATGCAGGAACCAGCAGAAATCGCCCATCATGTTCGGGTTGTGCCGCCCTTGGTAACGCGTCTCCATGAGTGAAATCTCTTGGTGGAATCGCTCGCGGTGCTCGTCCGAGACTGCTCCCAAGTTGTCAGGGAAGAAGTTCAGGTGCTGGTGTAGGAAATGGATTTTCAGGGACATCCTGGAGCCAAGTTTCCTGAAGGACTCCAGCAGCTGCTGCACTATTTCTTCATAGTTGTCCGCGCGCTCGTTCCCCAAGAAGTTGTCCGTCACAGCTTTGAAGCTCCTCCACGCTGCCAGCTCTTTGGGGTTTAGAGTTGTCGGAAAAGTTTCGTCCTTCATAATCTTTGTCCGGATTTGCGGTCCAACAAAGACACCAGCCTTGATCTTGGCCTCCGACAAGGTGTTGCCAAACTTTTCCTTGAGGTATAAAAACCCACGCCCATTCAGATCCATTGCCCGTACAAAACTTTTCATCAAGCCGAGCTTTATGTGGAGTGGTGGAAGGAAAACCTTGGCTGGGTCGACAAGGGCGACATGCTTCACGTTATGTCGACCAGGTACATGCTCTTTTCGCTCTTCCCAATCTTTCTTCGTCCAGTGATTCTTGTCGTCTCTGCTATCCCAGAGACAAAGGAAGCACATGTATTTCGTGTAGCCTGACTGCAGCCCTAACAACAGCGCCACCACTTTCAAGTCTCCGCAGATGTGCCAGTTGAAGTCATTGTACTTGATGGAATCAAGCAGCTGCCGCATAGTCTCATAGGTCTCTGTCATGCCGAACGCGTGAGCCAGTGGGTCTGATGGTTTCTCGTTGCCATTGTGGAGCAAAACAGCCTTCAAGCTGTTCTTCCCCGAGTCGATGAAGAGTCGCCAGTCTGCAGGATCGTGATCACACCCAAGTTCTTTCAACAGACCGTTGATGTCACTGCAGAATGTCATCGTGTCTTCCATCTCAAAGAACTCAGCCATGTCTCTGTGACGTGCTCTGAACAAGGATATCTTGTTGTTAGGTTCAAGTAGATTCCACTGCTGCAGCCTTGATCCAAGCAGCTCTGCCTTCGCCTTTGACAGCGAGAGATCTCTTACAAGATCATTTAAGTCTCCCTGGTTCAGAAGGTGTGATTCTTGAGTGTCGGGTTCAAAAGGTTCATCATCACCATCCTCTTCACCACTGCTTACAGCTATGTTCTGATCAGCTGGAGGTGTTGGAACGGGGTTCTCGTCATCATGAGGCACAGGTTTACGAGCAGAGATGCAGTCAGCGTATTTGATGTGACCTTTATTCTTCTTGTTGAAGCCGGCGATGCTTGTGCAGCAGAAATAACAATCATCACGATGATTCTGCGGCTCACGCCATATCATGGGCACCGCAAATGGCATGCTCGCGCGCTTGCCCACCAACCACTGAGTCAAGGTTGTGTGACAGCTTGTGCAGCAGATGTGTGGTGCCCAGCTCTGTTCTTGGTCCCCCACCTTACACCCGAAGTAGTGAAAGTAGGCGGCCTTCATTTTCACTGCTGTAGATATACTTCGCTGTTGATCTTTTTTGGTATACCGACCACAGACATAACAGAAGTTGTCAGGATGATTGGTACAGGAACGCCTACTCATCTTTATCTGAAAGAAAGAAATATAACACAAGTTAACAACAATTGTACGAAATAGACATGTTAAAGACATATGTAAATTTCATTGAAATCCTGACTTCTAGGCAATGGGAATATTTCTGTTCCTGAAAATCCTGACGTGATACAGCAAAACGGTTATGATTTTTGAAATCAGCGTACCCAAATTAGTCTTAATCACTTTACACATCTCCAGTAAAAAAAATTTTTGGAAATTTGTTGTTCAGTGTTATCGGGGGTAGAAAAGATCGAGGATTTGGATGGGGGAAGATAAGAGGTAGTGGTGAACAGCTGTTTTGAAAGCCTGGAGGGAAGAATGGGAAAGAATAGAGTGAGGAAGTTTATTCCAAAGGCGGGAAAAAAGAGGAATGAAAGAGTGAAGATGAGCAGTGATTCGTGATTTTGGTAGTTTTACCAGAAGGGGGTTGTTGGCGGACCTTGAGCGCCCTGTGGAAATGTGGTGGGGACAAATCGCAGAGAGAGCAGGGGGGCAAGGCTGGAGAGGAGTCGGTAGAAGACAGAAAGACCACCGACCAACCTGCGGTGATTGAGTGAGAGGCCCAAAGACTCAGCTTCATTGCGGGAGATGCCGATGATCTTAAATGCCCTGGTTTCGACAGCGTGAAGCCAAGAAAGGTGGGAGGCAGGAGCACCAGCCCAGAGGGGAGTTTCTGCATAAATTTGACCTAAAATATGATCAGATCTTCATCTAAGTCCTAATAATAGGGAAAGAGAACATGATTAAGCAAATAGCGAACAATAAATAACTTACTTTTTCATTTATTTATTGAGCAAAATGATCCAACATTAATTTCTTTGTTGGAAAAAGTATGTGAACCTTTACATTTAGCAACTGGTAGTACCCCCTTGAGCAGAAATAACTTCAACCCAACGTTTCCTGAAACTCTTGATCAGTCCTGCACATATGTTTGGAGGAATTTTTGGCCCATTCCTCCTTACAGAACTGCTTCAACTCAGTGATATTTGTGGACTCTCTTGTGTAAACTTGTCTCTTCAGGTTCCACCACAACATTTCAATTGGTTTTCGGTCTGGACTTTGACTTGGCCATTCCAAAATGTAAAATCTCTTCTGCTTCAGCCATTCTGTTATAGATTTACTTGTGTGTTTAGGATTGTTGTCTTGCTGCATGACCCACTTTCTGTTAAGCTTCAGCTCATGGACGGATGCCTTGACATTCTCCTGTATAATTTTCTGGTACAATCTAGAATTCATAGCTCCGTCAATTATGGCAAGCCATCCAGGTTTTGAGGCAGCAAAGAAGCTTGGTGATGTCAGATCTTTCCAGGTGGTTGCACTCGGAGGCCTGGTATTCTTTAATACACTGGCCTAAGCTCTTCCTGTCTCTCCGATGCATTCTGCACCGCAGTCACACGGAATGGTGTGTACCACACCTGTACGGTCATTCTTTTTCTTTTCTGTCCATGGCGTTGGTCAGTGCTCGCCTTGAGGTGTATACTCGTTGATAATTAACCCTCTCCCTGACTAGTCTCAAAATCATGCAAATCCTTTGGGCTATTGCTGGCACAAAATGTAGAATGCAAAAGCCTTTGGGTTGTTTTTATGGAATTTCCTGAGACCTTGTTGCTGCCAGTGTGGAAGGAACTCAATTAAATCCGCTTTCATAATTGTATAAAATGATTGAATAGCTTTTATATTCTGGTTTTAACTTGTGCTTGAAAAAAAACAAATATATATTGTGGCATCCAGACAGTTGTATTCGTTCATGGTGTTATCTCAAAGGCTAGGAATTTTATATACCCTGAGAAAATGTTGGAGTGGACACTCCCTGAGGCTGTGATTTGGCTTGAGGCCTTGGGGAAGCTATTGACCACAGTTGTTTCTTTGTTCAATCATCTCACCCTCTGCCCCACCCCCCACTTGTTGTTGTTTGAGTCTATTATGGCTCAAGTTGAGGCATTTAGTTTGAGAGAGATCACATTGCATTGATTGTCCCTCCCATGTGCATGTGTTTGAATAAATGATTCAATCAACAGCAGGACTGGAAACTCGTATGGGCTGTTTTTTTTCACCACACAAGGTACCATTTTGTTTTGTGGGCAGAGGTGGTCCGGGTAGCCATTGGCTTTTAATACCCATTTAAGATGCTCGATCCCGCTCCTCTTACCCTCTGCAGTGGACTTTATATTCCTTGCCCTTTTCAGCAGTGTGTTTACCACATCTCTTTTGTGGTGGCAAGACACAAAATCAAGATAACGATCCATTTGGGTGGGTTTTCTATACACTGCAGCACTTAAACTTCCATTTGGGTTCCTCATCACCTCGAAGGGCAAAGAATATACGAAAAATATATGGCTGCCCAACCACATGACCAATGACGTCATCATTTTTTTCTTTGACCAATTTATCCTCAAATGACCCTCAAAAATTTTCATACGAATCGGATGGAGCATTCTATGTTTGCGATTATGACGTCGTAACGAAGGCGCCGATAACATCATAAAAAAAAAATCACACTTATTCCCTATGGGACAGGATCCAAGTTTCAATCTATCGTTAAAATTTCATGTCAATCTAACAAGCGGTTGCAGAGAAAATGGAATAGCAAAATGCAGACACGTACGTACGCTCTATGTACATGAACGATTGCTTTACCTCACGTTTCGCCTCATGAGCGCAGGCTAATAACCAGTACCAGCAGATAGATCCTCCAGCTTAAGATCCATCTGATGTATGGTGTACACGAAGATATATCTCCATGCTTGCGAAACATCATTGCAACAGTTCATAGCTGGGTTGAGAGTCAAACCAAAGCTCAGAGGTGAGTGCACATACCTCTCAGATATCCCACCAGTCCACAAGGCATTTATTCATATTTAAATATAATATTTCATTAATTAGGATAAGGAACCCAAATATTTCCCTTTGGAATCCATAAAGTCCAAAAACACATGAGTATTTAGAAAACTTCACTTGAGGACAATGGAGGCATCTTTCTCTTTTTGTCTGGTGGATAATTTATGGTCAACAAATTTAGAAAGCTGAAAGATTAATGCACTGTGTTGTTAGTTCTGGTGAGCATGCAGAATTAATTAGATTTTACAGTTTCCGAGCAGTAGCAATCAAATTTCTTTTTTATATCTTGATGCAAGTTCAAAAAAAAGACAAAGTTTAATAACGTCCATGATACAAGAGATAATGTACAATGTTAATGAATGGGCAAACAAACCCACTGTTAAAATTTTGTTTTTACAGCAATGGATGGATTTTCTGAACAGATGGAAGAGGTCAGGCCAATCTCAATAAAATAAAGCATTTGTTACTCTCTGGCATCTGTAATGGTCATCAAAACGTTTGCCAATGGCATTCATGGGTTTTCGTTTACTATTTGACATTCCTATTCTGTGCATAAAAACAGCAAGTTACTGTAGATTGTTATTTTCTGCTGCCCATTGAGGATCGTGTCCACCAAGGCGACATTTGAGGAGTTATTCGGTTTATGGTCATTCATGGAAGAACAAACAAATGCTGGAAACAACGGAAATTACAATACAGTTAATCCACCTTTCTGCTTCCTTGAAAAATCCTTTATAGTGACCACCTGAAGACACGTAGTATGTGTGTGTGTGTGTGTGTGTGTGTGTGTGTGTGTGTGTGTGTGTGTGTGTGTTTTGTTATGTCTGGCCTCTTTCTTGGAACTACGGTGCAATAATTGGTCTTTATTTTGATCCTGATATTTTAATAAAACTATTGGAATTGTGTCCTTGGTCTTGGGCATTTCTTATGATTCGTTCTCCAACCCAGTTGATCTGACTTCTTCTTCATCATTTCAATGAGCCTTCTTTGTCTATTCCCAATTCGTCAGGCAGCTTTGGACCAAATTTGAGAATGATGTGGACGTTCCGGACAAAAGCACCAAATTTTTCCTGCGGGCTACTCATTGCCTTAGCTTTCAATTTTTAATAGGAACCACTTCCTCAAGATACAGTATGGTGGCCATCTTGGATTTCCAAGGCGATTGCCATGCAAAAACCTATAAGTACCTATATCCCGGCTTCGAAGCTACTTTGGCTCTCAATCTGGGTGTCTAAACATACATTTTCTGGGGCAAGGAATGCAATTATACCATTCAGAATATCACCAGATGGTTATTTGCTCCAATATTAACTCAACAGGTTAATTATGGCAATATCAGTTGATAATTTCTCAGCATTTTCTGTGTTTTATGTCTTTGTCAGATCGACTCGCAACATGGATTGGAACAAGCATTTGATATGCCAATAAAAGAATGGGGAGCCTCTAAAATACCCACTCAATGCAAAGGGAAGTGGAGGTGATAGTCAGAACCATAAGCTCCTTTCTGAATAATGTCAGTGTTTTTGGAGTCCTGGGTACACTACCAGTAGTTATTCACTTTGGAGAAGACAGGACTGGAGATGAACAGATCAAAAATCAGGTTCCATGGTACAAATCTTGTTCTGTTAAGTTCAGCAAAGAGAAGCTGGAGAAAGCTATAAAAAAGCGAGAGAGTTGAAACCACAGCGGACAGTACATCTGAAAATAAATGACCTCCGCATCAGTCACCGAGCAAAATGGCCTGTCTGTTTTGAGACACCTCCATGAATTCAGAACTCTTCGAGCTGATGAGAACAAAAGACAAATGGCCACAGAGCTCAATGACACAGACTTAATGGCAAGGATGAAAGGTGGAGATCTGGTCACACTAGATGCTAAATATCATCTGGAGTGCTTGATGACACAACAAAGTCTTTCCCGATCACTGCTCGGCAGCATGAGGGAAGAATCCTCTGGGGATTCTTCTGAAGAGATTATGAAGACAAGAGCCGCTTGTGGAGCTCTTCACCAATGTATAAAAGTGTGGAAGATGGAACCTTCCACTTCACATTTTCAGTCCTGCAACAGCTGTATGAAAACTGTCTATGGGACTTGAGTGTTGAGAAGGAGACTAACAGCATCCGATTCAAGGATAAATCACAGATTTCCAGATTGAGATACCACAATAACCTCTGAAATAACAGTGCTGGATCAATGGTTTGATCCTTGGTGACCTTGAAAGCCTGGGCTGATGCTGATGTCCTCACTGCAGTGTTTCGTTTGTGCGTATATATGAAAAGGCAGATTATCCTTCCATTTCTTTCACTCTGTTTCTGCCAACAATGAAAAGAGCCTGCACATTGACATTCACATCAGCATTTATCCCTGTGATGATGTTGCGAAGGGTCACCTCATCGGAAAATGGAGAATGTTGTTCAATCTTTGTGTAAATTTTGGCCAAGTCCATCTTGTCCCTGTCTATTCGTGGTGCAGATGCCTCTTTGTACCGTTCACTCATTGTGTGTACAGTTCGACAGAATTCTTGCATGGCATAGTTGTATGTGGAGGACACAGGAGAAGACATTGTCCAAACAGCTCATTGATGTTCAGTCATTTCACTTCCTCTTGTCAGGCCCCCTGTACTTTTAAGGGACCGCATCAGGGTCTGTTCGATCACCAAGTCTGATCCAAGGCTAGCCCAGTATTGGTCGGTGTGTCGGATCACATGGAATCCGTTTCTGAATTTCGAAAAGACAGTAGAGTTTTCAGTTTCTAACGCCTGCATCTTCTACAGATAAAGATAAGCAGACTTTAGATAGTTGGGATGTCCAGCAGCAGCAAATATCGGCAAGCAGTTGGATATAGCTTGGAGGTGCATTTGCCATGACCCTGTGCGATCAGCTTCTACAAGTTCATGGGCCACTCCCAGATAGTTCAGCCAAAGTTTACTCATTTTTGAACTATTAGAAAATTCAGACTTTTTGGAAACTAATCTATGGAAAATCCGTTTGATATAATCACTTTTGAGTAATGTTTTCGTCTATTTCACTCCTATCTAATATAGTATACTAGCGATACCCGTGCACATGCACGGGATAGCAGTACAGCAGACGACAGACCGTGCATGGGGAATGACAAAAATACGCATTGTGCAAAATGCAAGTGGTACTATGGAATGCCAAGACTTCCCAAACATTGTCGGCATGTCTGCTAAGTGCCACAGCAATTTCATAGGGATCGTGTGACGTCGAGCCGAGTTTTTAGTGTGCAAGCTTGGTATTATAATGGAGATTGTCTGTCAAGTTCGTTCATGAGGGTCTCAAATCCTGGCTCATCTGCAATGACATTTGCTGTGATCTGGTGTATCAGACACTGACAAACAAGGATGTATCCCCAAAATGCACGCTGCACAGTTCTTCCATTCATCATGTGTACCACAGCGTTTTCACCATAAATCATCTCCAAGACGTCTTTCAGGCCACTCCCTTTCATCAGTCTCCTCTGGCCCCACAACAGATTTAGCTCAGTGAAAGTCATACTATAACCCCCAAATTAACCTCAAAGGGTTAAAGTGGTTGGAAAGTGTTCAATTTACCAGATACGAGTAGATATCAGACATGTTCTAACATTGGCTGCCATCTTTTTCTAACCTCATATCTAGACCCTTTCTTTTGGTTCAATTTTTGGCAACTTTTGATATGTTGTTCTGTAGACCATAATAATTTTCTGTAATTGAAAAAGAAAAATACCATGAAACATTTTCTTGCAATTTGTTGGGGTAGGGGAATGCAGCAATTTTTCCATATTTTGACTCCAAGAAGAGCCAACACAGAACATATAACAAGGGGAGCAGGAGACAAGAGGGGTGGGAGAGGAAAGCACAAAACAGTGGGGAACAGAGACATTAGGACTCTTGAGACAAGCTTTTATCCCACACATGTCTTTATATAATAAATGATTTGTTAAATTATAAAATGTTTTCTCTTTTGTGTGAATTTCTTCCACATTGGAGGGCGAACATACACCAGAAATAGACTGAACCAGACACCACCAGGATCATTTTTTTGTCGACATTGTCAAGGCTCCCATGAGAGATAACACACAATGTACAGCAAGGGGGGCATGAGACAAGAGGGGCAGGAGAGGGAAGGACAAAACAGTGGGGAACAGAGACAATAGGAGATCTGTGGAAGGGAGAGGGTGGGGAACACGGTGTATACAAGATGGACATTACAGGGACTTTCAGGAAGGAAAGCAGAGAATTTGAAGGAGTTGGGTTTGGGGTGAATTAAAGGGGGTAGAAAAGATCAAGGTTTTGGATGGGGGAAGATAAGAGGTGGTGGTAAATGGTTGTTTTGAAGGCCTGAAGGGAAGAATGGGATTGAAGATAGTGCAGGAGTTTATTCCAAAGGCGGGAAAAAGAGGAATAAAAGAGTGAAGATGAGCAGTGATTCGTGATTTTGGTAGTTTTACCAGAAGGGGGTGAATGGCAAACCTTGAGCGCCCTATGGGCATATTGTGGGGGGGGGGGAGTAGGGATGAGTATGAAATGTATCACATATCGCAGAGAGAGAGAGAGTGGGGGGGGGGCAAGACCAGAGAGGAGATGGTAGAAGACAGAAAGACCACCGACCTGCTTGTCGTGAGACAGTGAGAGGCCCAAAGACTCAGTCTCACTACAGGTGATACCAATGATACTAAATGCTTTAGTTTCCACAGCATGAAGCCAAGAAAGGTCAGAGGCAGGAGCATCAACCCAGAGGGAAGAGCAGTACTCCATTAGGCTGTGGACGACAGCTTTGTAAGTGGTCAGGAGCTCAGGAGGGCCGAGGAAGGACTTTGCACGATGAAGGATTACCAGTCGGTGACTGGCTTTGGAGGCCAGGTTGGAAATGTCGCTTTGCCAGGAGAGATCATGGCAGATAATGAGACCCAGAAGCTTGAATGAAAGAACTTCTTCCAGAGGATTGTTGAGATAATCGATGGGGGGGTTTCCAAACGGTCCTTTTGGAGAGACATAGCGAGAGTGTGAGATTTGTCAGGATTGAAAGACATGTTCCACATGTTGGCCCAGTTTTTTATTTTACCCAGATCTCCAGAGAGCAAAGAAACTGCTGATTGCCGGTCTGAGGGATGACAGAGGGTCCAGCAGTGGGTGGAGTCATCAGCAAAGAGATAAAGGAGATTTTCCAGAGAGTCAGAGAGATCATTGATGAAAACCAGAAAAAGAACAGGGCCTAGAACACTGCCTCGAGGAACTCCAGCCTGGACAGGAAGAGGGGGTGAAAGAACTCCATTTAGGGCCACACGTTGACTGTGACAGGAGAGGTAGTCTGCGAGTCATGAGTGGAGATGGCCTTGAATACCATGGGAAGAGGGTTTAGTGAGCAGGTCAGAGTGCCAGACTGTGTCAAAAGCACACGATGTCAAGGGATATGGCTCTGATTTCATGTCCGGCATTGAGTACCTCCATCCATTGTTGGGAGAACAGAAGCAGCATATCCATGGTCGAGTGACCTGGTCTGAAACAAAATTGATGATCGGAAATCAGGCCATTGGAGCAGAGGAAGGACTTAATGTCTGAAGCCATGATGGATTCCATAACCTTGCTGATGATAAGGAGATGGCTGATTGGTCTGTAGTTGCAGGGATCTGTTTTTGCACATTTTTTTATGCAGGTGGGAATGTTTGCAGATTTTCAATCACATGGCAGATGACCTTGAGCAAATGAGAGGGTGAATAGAACAGACAGAGGGTGAGCAAGCGCAGAGGAGCAGGTTTTTAGGAGACGTGGCCTGATGCTGTCTGGACCGGTTGCAGAATCTGAGGCGAGGTTTGACAGTGAGCTCTCCACCTTGTCAGAAAAAAGGACACAGAGTCCAGGGACAGTTGGGTACGACTGGGTAAGGTGGGTACAGAAAGCAATGGGTTTCAGACACAAGATTTTGATTCAAACGCCGAGTTTAGGCATTCAGCCTTCTCACATGCGGTATCAGCAGTGCGGCCATTTGAGGTATGGGAGGGGACAGAGGGGAACATACAGCAGAAGCAGATTTGATTAGACACCACCAGGATTTGGAGGAGGGAGACAGATTTGAGAGTTCAGACTTGAGATTACAAAGATGTTGTTTCCTTGCTCTCTTGAGTGTAGACACACACTTATTCCGAGCTTTGTGGCAGGGACTGAGATTGCCTTCAGTTGGATTTGCCTTCCTTGAGGCGAAGGCAAGTTGTTTCAGGCCAACTGCCTCGCTACAAGCTTCAGTGTACCATGGTCGGGAAGAAGGGTAGGATAACTGAAGATGAGATGGGATAAATCTTCTGGTTTTCCAACAAAGAATGCAAAGATGCAAAAGCAGGCCATGGCTGTGACTAAGAAGGTGATGCACTATGCTTGCTAAAGCTGTCAAGATTGCATGCAAAGAGATTGTCAACTCTAGAGGATTTCACTTCAACTGCACATTTCCCTCTGGGTGTCAACATTGGTCAGTGTTCACTATTCTCAAAACCCTGGTGTCTCTGCTGTTGAATGGTACTGACTTGATAGATCGAGATTCAACAGATTTGCAGGCAAACTTAATAATCTCTCAGACCATTCTCTTCAACTTCAAGAAACATATATCGACTTCTGCCAAGTCGAGTATGCAAAATAAACTCCATGCATGTGCAGTGGTGTATAATATCAGCAAAGCATCTTGACTGACATATGCCCCCATGTGTTATAGTTGTTAGTCGGGATAATCCATGCTGTATTTCTAGTGACTACAATATATTAACTCAATTTTCATGTCCTTAATCAAAAGCTTTTTTGTCATCTATCCATACTGTGGAAAATTTAGTTCTTGACTAAATTTGATTTATGGAATGCAATATTTGGAAACACAATTTTCGATGAAACTTGACCACAACCTTTATCAGTTGTAATGTCCCAAAGTTTGTTCAAGGCATTAAGAAAAAAAATCCATTGGTATTTACTTTCTTCTCCATTACATATTTTGTGGGTCATCCATTCTTAAAGTGGAATGCAATATTTGATTATGGCCTTGTTTAGTAGTAGGTGGTCTATTATTCTGCAGCATCCTCTCTTATATCCCTTCTGTTCTGCCTCTAGGCCCCTTGACATGTTCGCTGGTGGTACATAATTTATTTGATGATTCCTGTAATATGCCTGGTGTTGGCTTAATGGTTCGGATGGTGGGCTTTGGATCCTATGGTCCTCAGTTGAAATCCCACTCAGCTGTTGAATTAATACCAGGTGGGGTTAACTCGACCTGTTATCCTTCTGAGGTCGGCAAAATGAGTGCCAGCATGCTGGAATACTGTGTTGGAGTGGCGACCCGTCCATGATTTTGCCCAATGGCCAAGGAGACTGCTTAAGCAGCACCAACGCTCTGCACAGAGTATGGTCCCAATCTCCTCCTGTTATAGGTTTGAATATTGTTGAAAGATATGATCAATATTCGTGAGGGAGTTGGTTGGGTTTCTTTAGATTTTGGAAGAGGAAGGTGTTACCCTCTGTGAGTCACTCATCAATTACCTCCTCCCCTTGGACAAGTTCATTGAATGCACGAGCATAGCGATTGGAAAGAGTATCTCGTTGCTTTTTCCAGAAATTTGGAATTCCAACCGGGTCAGGAATTTGAAAGTTTGGTATTTTAAATTTTTTTCTTCATCAATTATCACTAGAGACTTTTTCTATTCCGAATTAGGTGTTGCTTTTTCTATGCCTAGTTTTGCATCCAATCCACCTCATTGTTGTGGTATTTTGAACTTCAGAAATTCCATTCCAGAAATGTTCCAGTTTATCTTTTTCTGGAGGACTTGATACATTTTGCTTTTGTTTCCCCGAGCTCCTGGGAGAATGTTTTTGGGTTATTTTCAAACCATTTTTTGTTGTTGTTGTTGTTGTTGTTGTTGTCATTATGGTTTTTAGCTCACTTGGAACATTGTTCCGGTGAGCTTATGGGATGGCACGTTGTGCATCAGTCCACAAATACTTGAAACTTCTTCTCTGAAACTCCACATATGAATTCGCCAAAACTTTACCACAACGTTCATCACAGTGCATGTACCAAAGTTTGTTCATGGCATTAAAAAACACATCGGGCCTGAAGGATGTCTACGGGGGTTGCCCCCCAAAATAGGTATTTGCTTTCTTCTCAGAAACTGCACATGCAATTCTGATGAAACTTGACCACAACCTTCATCACCCGTGATGTACCAAGGTTTGTTCACGGCATTAAAAAAATATTTTAAAAAATCGGGGTCTGAGGGGGTCGACAGAGGGAGTTTATGGGGAGGGGGGGTTCCCCACCCTAAAGAGGTAGTTGCTCTCTTCTCAGAAACAACAAATACAATTCTGATGAAACTTCACCACAACCTTCACCAATGATGTACCAAAGTTTGTTCATGAAATGAGAAAAATCTGTGTCTAAGGGGTTGGAAGGTGGAGTGGTCCTCAAAATATGTATTTGCATTCTTCTCCAAAACGCCACAAACAATTTCCATGAAATTCCATCACAACCTTCACAGCCGATGATGTATCAAAGTTTGTTCACACCTTAAAAAAAAATCGAGGTCTAAGGGGGTCGATGGAGGGGGGGGGGGAATTTCCCGACAAAATATGTATTTGCTTTCTTTTCTGAAACCACACACACAATTTTCGATCAAACTTGACCACAAACTTTATCACCCATGATGCACCAAAGTTTGTTCAAGGCATTAAGAAAAAAAAATCCATTGGTATTTACTTTCTTCTCCATTACATATTTTGTGGGTCATCCATGCCTACCAGTGATTCCCTGGTTGTCTTATCCAGCCGCTACCAGGTGAGCACACAGGGGTATTGCCCCTATGTTTACTTTTATCATCCTTGCTATCATTTATATTTTGAGTTTGTTTTCAGTCCCCATTAACTCTTGGTATTTGTGTTCGATTGTATGTTTGTTTTTACTTTTCTGTTCTCTCCTTGAGCTCTGGGCTTCGGTTTCCTCTGAATAATTGTTGTATTTGTCCCGTTTCCTTTCTCTGTTGTTCTTTCTGTATCGTTCAACTCTGTTTCCATGGTGGTGCCTGGTCTCTGTCTGTCGGACCTGGTTTGTTCTACTTGCAGCACAGTTTTCCTGTTACTTTTTCTTAAATGAGCAATGCCATTAGCAAGCTCAGGATATTGATTTCCTTCAATGGGAATGATTTTGGTAAAACATATATTTTTACAATTCAGAATTCATCTAAAAATTGCCCTCCTGGGCCATCGTTGATTTATGCATCGAGGATTGTCCCATTCTGGGCATTTCAGTTTGCAATGGTGTACAAGTTATCAAGGTAGTCATCTACAGTTCCTTGGAGTAGGTTTACTTCTTTACGTTTTTGCGAATAAAAGTATTTTCTGGTGATAGTACCTTTGCATTCACGCTGGACTCAGCATATTAAGAACTTCTCTTCATATGTTTCATACAAACTATGTTGTGCTCTGATGGAGCAATGAAAGGCACCAACAGCTCTCGTTTTGCCTGAACTCTCTCTTCTTCTTCTTCTTCTTTCGGCTGCTCCCGTTCGGGGTCGCCACAGCGGATCATCCGTATGATCCGCATACTGATTTGGCACATGTTTTAGGCCGGATGCCCTTCCTGACGCAACCCTGGTCGCCTCTTACGACACAGGGATATGGTACACCTATTTTAATCGGGGTATACACCGGCCCAGTACACTGGTACTCATTTCGCCGACCTCGGAAGGATGACAGGCTGAGTCAACCCCCTGGTGTATTAATTCAGTGGCCCAACGGGGCTTGAACTCAGGACCTTTTGGATCCCAAGCCGCTGCCCTAACCACTGCGCCAGCACCAGGCTTTGCCTCATATATATATATATATATATATATATATATATATATATATATATATATATATATATATATATATATATATATATATATATATATATATATATATATATATATATATATATATATATATATATATATATATATATATATATGGCAAATATATATATATATATATATGGCAAATATATATATATGAGGCAAAGCCTGGTGCTGGCGCAGTGGTTAGGGCAGCGGCTTGGGATCCAAAAGGTCCTGAGTTCAAGCCCCGTTGGGCCACTGAATTAATATATATATATATATATATATATATATATATATATATATATATACATATACATATAATTTTTCGGAAATCCGAAAATAAAAGTACGTAAGGAAAATAAAATTTTCATGTGACAGCACTATTGTGATAAAAAAGTAAAAAGTGGGGTCAGTCTTGCACAGTCAACATCGGCGTGATATAAATCTTCAGAGGCCTTACAAAAGGGGCATAAAAAGGGGGGGGGGGACCCCCGAAGGCAACATGCCCTTCCATCGGGATCCAAAACTATCTTTGTACACATAATATAAGGATGCCATATGGTAACACAAAGGCGGTACAGGCACTTTTTAGCAGCACTAGGAAGTGGAGAGGAAGACAGGATAACAATTTCTGTTAATGCAAGTGATGTTATATGTAACTGTGGAAAGAAGGGAACATAGATTGCAGGGACAGTATTTTTAGCATCAAATGGAGTCCCAAACTTCTAAAGGTTTACAGAACTTCCTAGATGAGCTGGGAGACAGTTCTTAAGGAGCACATTCCAACAGTAGTCGCAATGTGCCCAACTGAGTCCCATGTTTCATTCTTGTTCTGCAGATCGCGTATGACAGGTACGTCAGAGCTAATGAAGTACTGTTCTTGAGCACGTGATCGAGGTATGTTAGGAAAGAGTGGATTGCAGAAGATAGGCTCGTTGAAAAAGTTGTTGATGTTGTAGTGAGCCATATTTCGGTGCACTACAAGAGGCTGCCAGCCTTGCAACAGGTCTTAGTAAAACAAAGGCAATGGACAGATGGCCACATGTTGCAAGTCCATGAGAAAAAGTTCCTTCTTGGAATCAAGCATGCCAGCCATTTTCAGCAAATGGTTGGAAGTGGGGCACCAGGGCAGAAATGTGGAAAAAGAAAGCGATGGACAGTAGTGACTTGGTGCAAGGCGATCATTTTGTGCCACAAGTTCTAAAGAGTGTTGTTGTAATTCTTCCAATTGTGGTAGATTTTGGGTAAAATCAGACATTGCTCGTTCATGACTTTTCTTTGTGGTAAAAACATTCTTGTAAACACTTCAACGTAAACACCGAATAAAACACTTCAACTGAGCATTGTCTTCAATAATTTGTCCATCACTGGAATGTAAGCTTAGGCGCAAAGGATTAGACTTTGTAGTTTTTTTAAGTTAAAAAAAAGTCTTTGCAGCAAGTTTCTGAAGTCGACAGACCTTGAACTCGAAGTCACGTTAGCACTCCGAGAGCATCTTCTTTAATTAAACAATTCAATAGGACATGTTTCTCATAAAGCCACTGCCATCATACATCCTTATCAATATTAATCGTGCATTCTTGTAAATTAAGGATTACTTTCTTAAACATACTTATCCTGGCTTGTGTTACATTAGTGAAGTTATTCCTATATTGCCGACAGAAGACTCGGATTTGTGTTTTTGTATAATCCCACCATTTACAAGGATTGGTGAAATCGTTCCGCGATTCTAGAATTCAAAGCCAAGATTTTTTAAAAGATGATTTAAAAAAGGAATCATTTAAAAGAGAGGTATTAAAAGATCAATGAAAAGTATTCCTCTGAGGACTAGGAAAAGAAAGACGCATTTTAATTTTAAAATGATCAGAAAAGCCAAAGGTAGTAATGTCAGTAAAACTTACAGTTTAAAAAAAGAGAGACTGATGTAAAATTTATCAAACCTTGCAAGCGACAAGTTATTTAACAAGCAACGACACCAAGTAAGTTGTTGAACATTCCCATGCTGTAGCTGCCAAACATCACCAAGATCATATTGTAACAAAAGTGTGGACAAAGGCCGAGCACTAGCTGGGTGAGGTTCATGGATGTTCCGATCTCTGATTGGGTCTAAGGTACAATTAAAATCACCACCTAAACACAATGGGGTATCAGGGATGAGATGATTAAGGAAAGTGAAGGATTCAGTGAAGAAAGCTGTCTTGACTGCGCTGTCACTTGGGGCATAAACATTGACAATTAATATCCGCTGGCAGTTATATATAAAATCAATTGCAGCTAAATATCCAGGAATAATTTCGTTAAAAACAAGAGAGGATGGGGAAGATGTGGAGAAAAATAAAAAGCACCACCGGCACTCACAAAGGCCGTGTTACTAAAAACCAAGTGCCTTTCAACTTCAGCCTCCAGTCTGCCATGCAACTCGCAGTCGCACGAGTTTCTTGTAAAATAAGAATATCTACCTTTACATTATTAATTAACTGCATTGCTCACACTTTACGTTAAGGATTACGCCCCCTGTTTATATTTAAACTTGCTATAATCATAATGAAAAGGCAGGATCAATAAGTTTTTTATGCATTCAAGTGCTTCCTTGCTTTAAGAATATATTTTTTCAGTCTCTTACAAGAAACGCTGGAAATGGCAGCAGCTTCTGGGTTCTTAACAATCATTTGTGCTTTCTGGACAAAGGCACGGAAGTTGGGGAAAAGATCATTTAGATCGACTCGCTTCTTACGAGTAGTTTATTGTGAAAAACAATCTGAGATATCGGAAATAGAAATTGCAGTATCATCAAGACTACTATCTGGGGGGGAGCTCTTCACCAAAAGCACTCAACGTCAGAGAGGAGCAACCATCTGAATCATAGTCCTCATTTTCCTCAGGGCCTTCACCCATTTGCTCAATCTACATGGTTGATTCAGGAGGGGGGACCAAAGATGTAAGAGGAACACTCTCAGCAGTTACATCCTCAGATGTGTCATTTACGATAGTGATGGCAATGGTGCTATCTTTAACAGGAGCACGACAAGGTTGAGATGACTCAGAGAGTATGGAGGGCGTAAGTCCAATCTGAGAAGGGACTGGTAGTAATAGTTGGAGGTTGTAAACCAGGGAGGGGAGGGGGGGTGGAGGAGGAGAAGGAGGAGTGGCGGGGCAGAGGAGGGGTTGGAGTGGCATGGAAGGAAGAAGAAGAAGCAAGAGGGCCAAGGGGAGAAAAATCTGGTGGTGAAAAGAGCAAAGGGGAGAAGAAGGAGGAGGAAGGGGAGAAAGAGGGTAACATTAGCATCGTTACATGACATTTTAGAGGTACCAGGTGATTCAGAAGAGGAACCAACTGGTGAAACCAAAGCACATGGGGCCTGTATTGTGGGGCAATTCCCCACAACCACCTGTCCAAAGGAGTGAGGAGCCGCTGAAGCAGCGAGGATTTTCGATCCGGCCTCAGCGATGCTTTGAGAAGGGGAAAGAGATCTTTTAGTGCTTTGATTTATCGGAGCAGGAGCAGGTGCTTCATGGGAAGATTTTGCTTCTGTATTGGATGCATTATCTGGGATGGGGAGTTGTGATGAGGAGTCTTCATTACCAGTTTTTTTCAACATGTCTTTGGGGCACGATCTTTTTACATGGCCGAAATCATCACAACCATAACACACAAGGGTTTTTGTGTTGGCACATCCCATAAAAGTATGTTCCTCGATTTTAAAGGGAAGGATTGCTTGGAACCCTGAAACACCTGGTGGCAAGATCATGTAAACAATCCGACGAAATGACATGATGTGTTTAAAGTTATCATTCTGACTACGAAACGGAATCATCCTTAATGAGATACAAGCGGACCGTATCGTTTTAGCTGGGTTATAATCTGATCACATTTAACGAAAGGTAGTAAACTTGAGATCACAACTTTTTTTGTTGGAGTATCCAAAGGGTTAAATGGAACATAAATCTTCTTCTTCTTTCGGCTGCTCCCGTTAGGGGTCGCCACAGCGGATCATCCGTATGATCCGCATCGTGATTTGGCACATGTTTTACGCCGAATGCCCTTCCTGACGCAACCCTGGTCGCCTCTTACGACACAGGGATATGGTACACCTATTTTAACCGGGGTATACACCGGTCCAGTACACTGGTACTCATTTCGCCGACCTCGGAAGGATGACAGGCTGAGTCAACCCCCTGGTGTATTAATTCAGTGGCCCAACGGGGCTTGAACTCAGGACCTCTTGGATCCCAAGCCGCTGCCCTAACCACTGCGCCAACACCAGGCTTTAAATGGAACATAAATATCGGGATCAAATAAAAGTCCGCGCTCACCGACTTGAGAAACCATCGGCACTTCAGAAACGAAAAAAAAACAATCTTTTTGTTCATATGTGAAACTGTCTTAACATTCTCAATCCCGATAATCTCACATACACCAACAATTAACTTCTCCATGTCGATCTCAAACGGAGGAATACAAACAATGCCATGTTTCTGGGTTAGCGCTTCAAAGGAAGCATACTGCGAATTTTCACTCGTCATCACTCTTCAATGGCCGGATGTATAAAAATATATCGGCGAACACTGTTCAACCTTCGATGGGTAACGGGAAAACGAGAACAATTTAAACGAAAGGAAAAGGTATAATGAATACAAAATAGATAGATAGATAAATGGATGGATAGATAGATAATTTGCGATAAACTAAAAATGCACAACAATATATCGGTACGGCCACTGCCAAAAGCACAAAGAACATACCGAATACCGCAGTAAGTGCTCTTTTCTCCCTCTTTCTAACCTGGTAAAAGGGGAGGAATGGGGGCACAAGAGGAGGGGGCAAAAAAAAACAAAACATGCTGCACAGCTGGGGCAGGGAGACAACAGAGAACAAAGGACAACACAGGGTTAACACATGCAACAAAACGCCTCTATGACTAGGGTTGGTCAAATCGGGGTATTTTTTTGAAACGGGTGTTTTTTATGACCAAATTACATGCTGAGTACGAATATGACAACAAAATTTGCCTGTGACAAAGTTTTCGGTCGGTAAATTCGGAAAATTCAAAATGGCGGACAAAAATGAGATTTTTTCTTCCAAATCTGCATTTTCTCCTCCACCACCATTCAAAAAAGTCAAATAGTATGTTTTTGAGCACGCTGATCACGATTCTGAAAGCCAAATAGTTGAAAAATGCACAAAAAACGAACTATCGCTCTTTTTCAGTGATTTCAATGGGATTTTTAGAACAAACATCATGCAAACATGTAACCAGATCAACTCAGTTCAGAAAACTCAGTAACAGTTCGTCAATATTCGACATGATGACTGATTCCGGTTTGATAGCATTCCTAATGGATTGCTTGAATTCCATTGTAGTGAATTTCTGCATTTTGTATGCCCCCTCCACTCTCACTCTTCTCCTTTGCCTGATGTCCGGAGCTGTAGTGCACCGTAGGAATTTGATTTCAGCTATTAGCTGTTTCTCTGTTAGTTCGTTCACAAGATTCAGTGAATCCGGTGTGAGGGGTCCACCATGGAGCTTGCACTCATCTAAAATTTTCAGAGTCTTTCCAGCTTTTTTCCTTTTCAGCAGGTCAAGTTTCTTTGTTACTTTCACAGTAGACAAGAAATTGGCTTTGATCTCTCTGGCGTCCTCTGTGGCATCCGACATGAGTGCCCATTTCCATTCACGCATATGGTCTTCTTCGCTCAATCGCTGGAAGGATGGGTCTACAAGGAGTAGATTCGTTGAAATGATGTTCTTTTGCCCATGGCATTTGACGGACGTCGACCCACCGCTGATCGCAATTCTATTGTCCAACTTGGCGAATTTCGAAATTCAACTGGTTGAATTTCGTACTCTCGCTTTGCTTGCAGAAGATTTTCAACTGGTCGTACAAGTCCTTCAACTTATGAGCGACACTATTCTCATGGAGTGGGTAAACATTCATATGTATCCACATCTCGCAGTTTATTAGAAACGGTTTTACATGCTTCCTCAGCAGACATCTGGCGTTGGCCAGGGCCAGCCTTTTTACACAAATACATTATCCGACAAATCACAGCTTGGCCAGAGGGTAGCCTGGATCCGCAGACGATATCTTCATTCTCTTGATACACCACATCATCCAATGTTTTCTTCACCCTGTGGCTGCGCATTGTCCGTTGTGTTCCTTTTTCCAAGACTATCGATTAATCTGAAAATACATGCAGTAACATACTTGAAGAACAATGAATATGCTCCCCAGACCAGTAAAAACAAGCGGAAAGTTCACAAAACAGACGTCAAAAACTGTCAAACTGCACGATACAAGGAAACTATAGCACCTGCAACGAATACAACGGCAAATTAGGATTCTACTACCCTGTAAACAGAAGAAATAGCACATTCAGTGTTGTGGTGATCATTCAATGGTTGTCGATGCCAAAAATTCGAGGTTTTCGGCCGCCATTTTGAATTTTTGGGATTTACCGACCAAAAACATCGCAGCCAATTTTTTTCGTCGAATTCGTGTTCAATGGACAATTTGGCCAAGGAAATCACTCGTTTTCCTCGAATTTTGCGAAAAAAATGCATTATTCGCCCAACCCTACGTATGACACTTACACACAGAGCGACTGACCACCAGGGGGCGAGACACACATATATATACACACACACACACACACACACACACACACACACACACACACACACACACACACACACACACACACACACACACACACACACACACACACACACACACACACACACACACACGTGCCAAGTGCTGTTGTGGTAATGCAGTTTATATACATACACACATACAAATGTATACAGTATACACTCATAATGTACATAAAAACTACAAATACAAAGATTTATCTTTAAACAGAGTTCTTTGAAAGAGGAATTTGAGTGTGAAAAATTTATCAAGGCACAGAACACAAAATATCTATCTCTGCTCTATACCTTCACAGTGAGGTCATGACAAACACGTGGTCGGATGGACCTTGTTGTTTTATACATGTATTCATGTTGAAGTGAGGGATGAATTATATTAAAAGGAGATCGCACAAAAAGGTAAAAAAAAAACTATGTCCTGTGAAAATATAATTGCACATTTTCAGCAGATGAGATCCCTCCCGAGGCACCCACCGCAGGGCCCAACACAGGTGGAAACGTACGTCTAATCAATGTTACATTGAAAGCATGGGAACTTTTACCAAACCGAACAACCAAGTTGCTTGGAGAGTGCTCGCCAAATAGCTTAAGGACTCAAGCAAGTACTCCAACGAAACGGCTCGCTTGGCACATGATTAGCAACCACCGAACCAGCATATTACACATACACCTCCCGGAGACAACCAAAATGGACAAATGAACACGTTTGTAGGAGTCGGACCTGCTTGTAAGTTTTTTTTCTGGAGCTTAAATTTTGTAATTCAGCTAAGTTAAAGAGATTCTCGTGGTGATCACATGTGCGGAAATGAAATAAAGCAACGAGCGTTGACGTCTCTGGGCGTTTGAAAGCTCTGCAATGACCTCAAAACAATTGGTGGTTGAATTCAGTAACCTGGTATGCAAATCCTCTTCAAATTTCAAGTCAATGGAATGAAAAGAGGATTTTAGAAATCTCACCTAAGTTGTTTTATAAATCTCACCAATGTTGACCTTTTGACCTCAAAAACAATAGGTTTCTATCTTATGACAAACTCTACCATGTGGTGAAGTTTTGTGAAGATCGGTTTAAAATTGTGACCAGCAGACAATAAACAGACAGACAAACAGAATAACAACACAAACTGACCAATATACTCGAAAAATCTTCGATTTACACAAGTAACAAATGGACCAAATGCGATCCTCTTCTCCGTCGAGGGTAACAAGCAATTCAAACAGTGACTTCCTTAATTATATATCTTTATGCACATAGTAATTATTTATATATCAAATTCCTTACTTTGTGGTTTTGTTTTGCAATTACCTTTGGTGTGGTATAAATATGTTATATTTATTAAAAACTCTCAACTTGTATGTATGTATGTATGTATGTATGTATGTATGTATGTATGTTCCCGAAATACAGCCAAAACGGTACACGATAGCGCAAAAAGTTTAGGGCCACCTTACTCACAATTCACCTGCGGTGTGCAGTATCAAGTTTCGTTCAAATCAGGCAATGAAAAAAATGATTAAAAATCAATCCCGATTCAGTCAAGTACTCTTCGGGAGTATTTGATCAATGCAAACAACCTTGGCGGTATAGTTCGCTGGAGCTATCTTTTTTTTTTTTTCTTAAAATGATTTTTTTCATCAACCGCTGTCAAAACGGGAACCCAACGGGTTCACAAGTCATCTAGTATTTGTTAATGTTGCCCCCAGCGACAAATCCTTTGCTCTTGTTCATATTTAATCATGGTAAAAAAGCTTACAGTTTGAGGCTTTCACAAAAAAATTATTTGCATGACATCATAATGATGTTTGCTCCTTTGATTGAAAGCTTTTGTTAATTTTAACTGACCTCATTGCCCATTGTCATTATTTCTTTGATGTTTATAGTTTTTTAGCTTTAAAATTTTGAAGTTTAAAACAATAACCATTTTCCAGTGAAGAAGAGTGATAAAAGTTGCAGGAATTTAAAGGTCTTGTTTTGAAAATAAACTTGCAGGTATTTTGATTGTTATAGTGAACTACTAAATACAGGACTATTCTCTGCACAAGTATGTTTTGTCAGTGCGTTGCATTTTGCATAATTGCAGGCAGAACCACATTTCTGACCGAATTACCTACCCACGAGCAACAAATAAAGTGTGTGCACGAAGTGTTTATTATGGACAGTAAAAGCACTTTTGAGGGCAAGCAAGCAATAATAAGATGCTCAGAAAGCTGCAGAATTTTAAAGATGTGTAAGCAAGGTTGATCCTTTTTAGCACCCATTGGACTTAGTCCAAAACGGGGGCTTATGGATTTGGTCTCAATTTTCATGTCCGTGCGTGTGTGCATCCACAACCATATCTCAGACATGTATAGATTGATTTTATTCGTACTTGGCACACAAAGACCATACATGATGGTATACATACACACATCACTTTGTTTTGTGATGCGATCAAATATGGCCGACTGGCAGCCATTTGTAACTCAAATGTGTCTCCAACCATTTCTCAAACATGCATGGTCCGATTTAGTCCTAACTTGGCAAAAGCACATGACATAATAACATATACGAGCACCTCATTTTATTTTGTGAACTGATCAAAGATGGCCAACTGGTAGACTGGTGGCCATTTTAGTTGTAAAAAACCCCCTGGATACATATTATATGTCCACTCTGATTTTCTCTGTTTTCTCTGCAACCACTTATCTGATTGACACAAAATTTTCGCCAGAGGTGTGTCTACTCATTTAGAATGTTTTTATGATAATTATGACATCATAGGTCACGTGGTATGGCAGGCATGTTAATTAAAAGAAAAACTTTGGACCTCCGCATCTCCGAAACTGCTCCGTGGGGAAAAATCGAAACTTGGCAAAAGTGAAGTACTCACTTCACTTGAAATTGAAACTAAAAGCGTGATTTTATTTTTAATGATGTCATAGGTGACTGTTATGATGTCATAATTTAATATGTGAAATGCTTTGTCCGATCAGTATGAAAATTTTGAGGGTCATGTCGGGCTAAGGGCTAAATTGTACTGGGCAAAGGGGGGGGGGGGTGATGACATTGGTCATGTGGTTCAGTAGCTCCAAAACTGCTGAACAGATCGAGGCAAGATTTTAGAGGTGTGATCGCCTATCCATGAGGAATAAAAGGTTCTCCACCTATGACATCATACAGAGGTCACATGGTTTGGCAGCTGTGATTTTTTGAATAATAAACCATTAAAAATCCTCTTCTCCAGAACGACTTAGACCGAGGGGAAACTTCACCCAAATGTTCCCCAAATCTTGGAGATCTCAGTCTTCACAAATCATAAATAGGTCACATGGTCTGGCAGCCATATTGATTTGAACTAAAATCTTTTAAAAATTCTTTCTTTTGAACTGCTTCATCATTCAAAGTGAAACTTCACAATTATGATATCGTAGTCATGGGGAATATACGTTTCAAATTTCAACCTGATCGGACACATGATCTGACAGCCAGAATTATTTAATATTTTGAATCTGGGTCCAGGAATTTAAATCAAACTTGGTTTGAATATGTGTAATAATGTAATAATGTGGGTGGAGGCATATCTGGCGATGTGACATCGAAGAGTGACCTTCTAGTTATTTAATATGACCTTCACAATCTTTATTTTATTTCAATTTAATTATATACTTTAACACTGTGGAACATAAATAGCCGTCGTATTGTTTCCAAAATCTTCCAGTTTTGCAGTATGTAGACATGTTATTAAGGTGGTGTATACCGTAAGACTGCTTCAACGGTGCTAAACTTCTAGAATTTTGTTAAGTATGACCTTTAAAATCATTATTTTATTTCAATGGAATTACTTTCCTGAATACTGCGTGGGGTAACATGTTCTATGAACTCCCGAATGAAAGGTGTTTCTGATGATTCATTCTTACAATGACCATTTCCTTTGCTTGCAATTTCAGAGAATTTAAAACCTTCGTTCGTAGATGGTCACATTCGTCAACATCCGTTTTTTCTTATAGATATTGGATAATGTAGCTCAGTTCATTTTGGAATACTCTTTTTTTTTTCTTTCAGTCTGGAAGTATCAATTATTGATTGAGTCTTTCCCATTTTTCATGCTCTCATTTTAGCTTGAGTACAAGCTTGCACCTTACATTTTAGCTTGAAATGATTTAGCACCATCACGTTTGTTGCATAAATAGCCACCGTGCACCCCCCCCCCTACCACCTCCCAGCAAACTTTGTTTTTCTGAATCCCCTGGATATACTGAACACGGATATGAATGTTAACATTGAAAATTTTAGAATGCACTACCTGTTTTGACCTTTTGAATAGGGGTACCCAAAAATTATACTTTTATCGATTTGTGTCGAATTCAATTTATGGATGGAATCAAAATGGGATGCAGAAGGCCCAAATCATATCCAATATAGATGTAGGATGCATCAAATTGAAGATAATTGCATTCTGATAATCTGTATATGTCTAACAGTGTTGTACATTAAATATAAATGAAATTATATACATTTGAATATATATTCCCTATCTTTTGAATAAACAAAAAAAATCAACACTCCGTATTCCTCAATGAATATATTTTACATTATATGAATTTTATTGCAGGTACAGACTATTTAATGATAGTGAGAAACGGTTTTAATTACCTTATATTTCTTGAAATATGAGACATACAGGAATGGTGTCAGTGTTGGAATGGGCCGTATCCTGAACGGAAAGCGAGTAGTCAGAGTCGATATTTGTTTACATATTATTCAACATTTATTTCCAAAACATTCATGTTGAATGTTCAACTGAAGATAACAGGTTAGTTAAGATGTATATTCTTTCTCATGGTATGGCTACTGATAAGTTTTAATTAATGGTAATTAAGTTAATTAAGTAAGGTAATAAAGTTATATTTTCCAGTCTAAATCAAATGTTTAAGAATGTGATACAACATTGCAATAATTAACACCGAATGAAAATACGAAGTTTCAAGTCCTGTTTCCTTATATTTTTTCAGGTTCGGACTAGCTGTGTACAACATAGTCAACTGATGTCTGACCAGCAAGCAGCAGAAGGTGGCCAGGAGCGAGAAGACCCACCTCCCAAGCATCGGAAAGATGATAATCATGGAGGCTAGAAGTCCCAATTGGAGCCAGAATGCATTGTGCACATCCCTGGGTTACAATATGGCCCTATGGTGCGATTATCCACAACCAAGGATTCCACAGCCCAACTAGCAAGGTTGAAGGAGATCAGAGACAAGAGACTGGCGCAACCACATGGATCAGTCCAACGTCTGACGAGTACCTGTGACCTAATACCAGATTCCCTTACAGAGTGTCACGGATATCACAGAGAATGCAAGCAACGATTTACCATGAACCTCAGTCACCTCTCCACTCCATCATGCTCCAAGTTAAGTCGGAGGGATTCATCAGGGGACAAGGTACTGTTTTCATCTGATTGCATCTTCTGTAACTTAAAGGGGAGACGAAAGGTCAAGATCAAAGGGACACACACCACTGAAGGCTTAAGCCAGTTTGAGTGTGACGGATGACAAACAGTTCTCAAAGTAGCTGAAAACAAATGTGCTGAGAAATTACTCACAAGGATAAGAGGTCATGATTTGTTTGCTACAGAAGCGAAGTATCACAAATCCTGCCGAGTTATCAACACACAGAATCCAGAGAAATGGAGGAGTAAAAGCACAGAGGACAAGGAGAGACAAACAAACCTGGCACAAGCACACAGGCAGGCCTTTGCAGAAGTTCAGAATGTCATAGAAAGAGATATCATTAGAGGCAAACGCATGATCAAACTGTCAGAGCTATCCAGCATTTATATCGGCAGTCTACAGCATACGGATTTCGCCAATCCCAACTTCCATGGGGAAAACCTTAAAGCTAAGTTGCAGAAACATGGGAAGTACAAGGACTCATTGGCGTTCTGTAGATTACACCGCACATGAAACTTCCAAACGTACATAGTCTACAATGCAGACAGTGGCACAAGTGACGTGGTAAGATGTGCATATGAACTTGGTTCTCTTGATATGGTCCAATAATCTGGAAGATATCTGCATCAAATGATCCTTGACACTGAAGCCACTGAAGACCATTTCTAGGCTGCCCAAGTTTGTACCAGTTCTAGCTGGCCCGACGACCTGATGGATGTACCCGACGATCTGATGGATGACCTGGACGAGTTCACCTGTGCGTTATATGGAAGAGCTCGTACTCGGAGTGTCGATGAGTTGCGGTTCATGAAAATGAATGAGCTGTATGCGAAAGATGATGACCGTCTCTCCCGTTTGAGCACAGTTGGCATGGGCACTCTCCCTCCATGCAAGAAGAGCCTGGAGCAACACATCTGGAGAGTCAACTTCCAACTTGGCATTTGGAAAAGAGCCCATGTTGCAAATCTTGAAATCCCTGAGCCAAGTGATGGACATGGGTGGATTTTAGTTGAGGGGAAGCTGGAGCCTCTTTGGTCTTTGGTAGGGAGGGGTCCTGCCACAGTAGTTGGCAGACATCGCTGAAGATTCAGCGAACATCAATGACTCGGACATTCCCGATGAATCGGACTATCTTAATGGAGACAGCTCAGAGGCTGACAATGAGTAGGATTAGTTGCAATTCACGTTAACGACAGGAACATTCATTTCTATTGGAGTATACTTCTGTTTTGAATTGTTTAGAATATATGTTGTATGAAAATACTTGCCATGTTTGAGATTTGGTTATGTTATTTAGTTCCGTGAATATTGTGTTCAATATGATGTGGATATAATGCAAATATAAACACTATTTTATTCACTCTGAAACGTATGCTTTCTGCAGTCTGCATTGGCACTGCAAGTTGTAGATTTATGTTTGGATTTTCTGATGGATGAATATGGGAAGAAATATGAAGGATAATGAAATACTGCACGTAAAATATTCTTGCATTATAGGTAACTGACATGATCCAGATTATGGAGATATCGACTGGAAATGTTTATGTGCAATGAAATATCTTGTAGTTTGGTGATGCCGATGGTGGCCATCTTGGATTTTTTGGTTGCTTTCAAACTATACTATTAAATAATATTTTGTGTGGTATTATAACTAATTCTCTGTAATCATGGTAATAGTTTGTCAAGTAATGTTCCATAAAAGTGACCACAAATGTGTATTTCGTCAAAATGTGGTTGATTGAAAACATTATTTGTCTTAATACCCGTTTGATGCTTATTGTGTGATAACGTCGTATATTTTCATAATAGTTGCTTGAAATTTTCGAAAGATAAAAGGTAATTAAGACCGTTTCTCACTATCATTGAATAGTCTGTACCTGCAATAAAATTCATATAATGTCAAATATATTCATCGAGGAATACGGAATGTTGATTTTGTTTATTCGAAAAATAGGGAATATATATTCAAATGTATATAATTTCATTTCGAATTAATGTCCAACACTGTTCGACATATAGAGATGATCAGAATGCAATTATCTTCAATTTGATGCATCATACATGTATATTGGATATGTTTTGGGCCTTCTGCATGCCATTTTGATTCCCTCCGTAAATTGAATTTGACGCAAATCGATAAAAGTATAATTTTAGGGTACCCCTATTCAAAAGGTCAAAACAGGTAGTGCATCCCAAAATTTTCAACGTTAACATTTATATTCGTGTTCAGTATATCCAGTGGATTTAGAAAAACAAAGTTTGCTGGGAGGTGGGGGGGGGTGCAGTGCACTGTGGCCATGGCCGATTGTGGTTAACCAAAATGAAACGTATCTTACTTTTGTTGCATCATTTGGACTACTTTATGCCAACTTTGGCATAATGGTTAGAGCTTCCGCTCTGAGCCTGGGAGGTCGGCAGTTCTAACATGGGCCGAGTCATACCAAAGACTTAAAAAAAAAAGATATGTGCTCCTTCCTTGCTTGATGGTCAGCATTCTAAAGGATAGAGCACAGACAAACAATGCTGGGAAGGCAATGACAAACCAACCAGTACAACCATGACCAAGAAACTGCTTCGGTAGCAGCAACACTCTGTTAAGAGTCTGGTACATCAAATCAAATCAAATCAAATCAAATCAAAATGCCCACTTTATTGATTGTCATTTTTAAGTTGTCCATGATATAGAAGTTATTTTTCATCAGAAATTCCACGAAGATCCTTCCCTTTTTCCAATTGTAAAACTCCCAATAACTTTTTAATTTTTTGTTTCGTTTTGGTTTTCCTAACTTTTGCATTGCAGTCATAATGGGTGTGGAATTTACTGGGTTTGTATTTTGGAAGATTTACACTTGGTCATAGATTTCTTCCACTTCTTGATTTTCCTGACTCTTTGCTTGGGGCACAGACTTCAAATATTTTCAGACGATTTTTTTGGTCAATTTAAGAATCATTTGTGTTTTCCAATCAGATAAACTCTTGCAACTTGTAACATTTCCACTGAACTCTTCCTGTAACTTTCTTTATCTCCCCCTTTTTCAATATCTTCATTGAAGAAAAAGCTTTTTAAAACATGAAAATGCTTTGCTTTCCTTATTTCTTCCTCACGAGTAACCCACGTGTTCTTCTTCATCACAATATATTGTTCCTTTTCTTCTTTTTCACAAGGGCATATTTTGCGAACCGATCTCTCACTGAAGGGTTTGGTCTGTCACCCATCCTCGGTTTGCACAGCATGACCTTTCTCCATGCCTTCAACCAAAATTCCTTCCACCCATCCCATAATCTTCACCTCAGAATGTTAAGTATGGGAATCTTGAGAAGTACAGTTTGTAGAGGTTGTCTGCACATAATAATCAAATCCCCTGCATGTTCTTTTGCAGTGCCAAACCTCTCCATGTCAGTACCCTCTCCAACATCTCCTAAAAACTTGCATCCTTCCAACAACACCCCTTCTATGTGTTGCAATACTTAATGTACCCCTTCTGCATCCCCCTCACCCAAGTCCCTTCAAGGTTCCCCCCCCACTCCACCCTCTTCAAGCTTTTCACTCACCCCACTCTCTCCAAACTTTCCCCTCACACCACCCTCTCAAAGCTTCCCCCAAACCCACCCCCTCAATCCTTCCCCCTCCTAGACTTCCACCTCATCCTGACCCCTCTCTGCTTCCCCTCGCCTTGTCCCCTGTCAGCTCCCCCTCTCAGTTTACACTATCTCCTATCACCTATCAGCTTCCTCCTCGTCCACCCCCCTTTCCTCTTTCTCCTCGTCTTGCACCCTTTTCAGCTTCTCCCTCGTCCCACCCGTCTCGTTTTCCATCTCCTCCTACTCCCTCCAGTCTTTTCCACTCATCCTGCCTTCTCACACTCTCCCACTAATCCATCACCCTCCCAGACTCCCACATGTCCTGAACCCTTCCAACAACTCCTCCCCTGTGTGGACCTCAAACATCTGAGGCCTTGGCTCCAACCTGACAGATCTCTCAATCCATGCCCCTGCTTGACAGCCCAAAAATCATCTGTTTAACAGAATCCTTCCACCAACACAGTATTCCTGACACCTTATTGTATTTTCGTGGCTATTGTCTCATCCCATTTGATAGGCCTGGACCCCACCCTGGCGGCAGAGTTGCTCTTTACATCATTAAAGCAATATATCTCTGTGCACTAATCTTACACCTCCCAATCCTCAGGAGTACTTTTAGCTGCGACTTCCCATCCACTCCCACCTTTACTTTGTCTCTGTGTTGTACTGTCATCCAGACAGTGACGATTCAATCTACATCTCTCTCAGACAACATGAACCAACTTTTAACCACTCATCCCACGTCTCTCTTACTCATATTTGGCAATTTAAATTGTCACCATGCAAATTGGCTGGTTGCTAGTACCTCTCCCACTAGCCATGGTACTTCAGCAAAGGACTTCAGTAATTCCATGTGACCGACTCAATCTGTCAAATTTCCAACTCTGATTTCTCCCAATTGCAACTCCTCACTTCTGGACTTCATGATGATAAACATCCCCGCAAATGTCTCCTGTTCTTCCTCTGCTCCAATTGGTTCATCTGATAATATGCTTGTGAGTCAGTCAACATCTCTCTGGGAATTCTCAGAGAGCTGCCTCGATGCCAGTGGTTCTGGCAGTTCACTTAGGCAGGTTGGCAGGGATTGCAAGTGACCACCTCTCTTTATGACTGGTCTCCCATATCCTGATATTAACTCAGCCTGGGAATTCTTCCACAGAAACATGCTCTCTTATGCAAAGACGAATCAAACATTGTCTTCAGTTAGCCTTTCCTTTTTCTACCCATGGTACACTGAATAGTCCGGGAGCCAACCTGTGTACGAGGCTGTTTTAGGGTTGGACCTTACAGCCTCTGCTATAAAATTTTACACCCCCAGGATGTTTAGATATATGTTTGCAGTTCATGAAAACCAATGTTGGCAATTCATAAGCTCTTGCGAAAAATTTTGGCGGCCGTTTTTGTTTGAGGAAGATTTGAAAAATTTGATAAAACAGCAATTGTCAATAAAATTTCTAAAAAAATTAAAAAATCACATTCATGAAAAATAAATGTGAACTAAATGTAAGAATTCAATCAGTGCATTGTAAAATGACAAAAAAAATTGCCTTTGTGAAAGTAAACCTCGTAAAAGTACATAATTTTGTGAAAAATGCCTTAAAAATAACGTTTTTTGAAGATGGCCTTTAGAACTTTTCTTATCATAGGCAGATGCTGCATTAGAATACTAATTTCTCTTAATGTGATATGAACATGGTATCCATGGCTAATTAAAACAGCAAATTTGATTGAGTTCTATCAATTTTTAAAGAGAAAATTAACATTTTTGTCAACCAAAGTTACCCCTACCCCAAAATCCTCTTACTCTATTGAACACAGTTCGGTTAAGGTTTGCTGGATCCAGGTTGGGTACTTCACAGTTCACTCTTCCAAAGGAAAATTCAATGGTGTTTGGAGTGACATGGCCCTGGAGCAGACATACAACAATGAAGGGAAGACATCTCTGTTCAAACGCATATCTCAGGCACCAGCTGCTCGAGATAAATATGTGAAAACAGCACCATTTCTCACAGCTGTATCAGAGAACATAAAGTCTATGGCTAATCTAGGCCAACAGGAATCTACTCATCATGGAGAAACACAGAAGCAGGCAACAGAAGAACATATGCATGTTGAGGAGATCAAGAAAGTGATATGCCAGCAGATGATAAACCCATTCCAGTGTAACAACCAAGTGGTTCTGCTCAATAGAGCAACTAGTGAGAAGGCTGCTTCAAAAGACTTGGTCCATGCTCAAGCTAAGGGCATGGAAGCCATTATGAAAGCAGAAGAGGTGGTCTCTATTAAGATTGAACCACTGAAGCTGGTAACTTTCTCCTCACAGAAGAAATCAAAACCATCAAGGAAACAGAGTTTAATCAGGATCTATCAAGATGAGACTGCAACTACACGTGTGCTGTGTTTCTATCGAGATGCCGACCCAGTCACAAGACAGATTGCATTTTCCCATGAGTGGACAGACTATCCATCATCCCTGTTTGAGGTTGATCCACGCTTAGCACAGGGGGTTGTAATGCGCAAAGGCAACGAGTCTGATTTCGTGGCAGTGCTAATTGCTGAAGCTGAGCAGGATGTTGTTTTACAGCTGCCATCATTACCACAGAGTGACCTATACACAGTTTATCTGGTAGACACAATGGCATTTGTAAATAAATACCAAAAAATGGGTGCGAAAACATTTGGTGAACTTCCCCAGCTGTATCTTCGCAAGCAGGTGTATCCTGCAGTTGAAACCTGAAATGTGCAACTGTGTCAACATCATTGGTGATCAGTATGATTTTGATGATAGCCATACTTTGAAGGGTGATGAGCAGCAGAGGAGAAACCAGACAGACCAGGCAAGACAATTCTCACCATCCAAGAGTCTAGAAATTCCGGACTGGAATTTATTCATGAAGAATCCAAGAAATAAAGGAAATCTTCAGAACTTCATTGGCACTTCCCTTTGTGAGAGTCCTGAAGCTATTCCGGATGGAGTGACCATCATTCTTGGTAGTATGATGGAAAACAAAGGTCACACTCTTTCCATCACATCAGCATCAAGTTCAGTTCTGGACTTACCTTGTGAAGAACATGAAGAGGCAGACACAAGGATTATTGCTCATCTTGCGTATTGTGTGGAATATCTTGATCACCATCGAGCTGTTGTGCATGCAACAGATACAGACATAATTATGCTGTGTATATATCACTTCTGCTGCTTGAACACATTGCAAGAACTCTGGATACAACGGCAGAATCAATACCTACCTATTCATGAGCTGGTAGAAGTGTTGAGCAAGAAGTACCAGAAAATCCTCTTGATGTCGCAGCTACACTTCTGTGCACATATGTGTTGTGTGGATGTGACACAGTGAGCTACCCATTCAGAAGGGGAAAAGAAGAGGTCAGGTCAGGTATGGGAGCATGTGCCAGAACAGCGCGTCGCTGCGTCCACTTTCCGCCGGTACTCCAGGGGCCTCCGTCTGGCCATCCCCCAGGCAGATGCCAGGCCCATCCCCATCTCCTTGAGATGATGGTCAACCTGCTGCAACCATGAGGCACGTGGTCGGCCCACTGGCCTCCCACTCATGAGACTCCCTCGCTGAGAGAATCTGGTGAGCAGGATCAGCGTCAGGAAAACGAGCCACATGTCCATACAGCCGCAGCTGACGCTCACGGACTATGCAGGTAACAAATCTCATCCGAGTCTCTCTCAGCAACCGCTCGTTGGACACAAAATCCGACCAGCGATAGCCAAGGATTCTCCGAAGAGACCTGGTACCAAAGGAATTAAGTCTCCGTCTCAGATCCTTGGTCAAAGTCCAAGTCTCGCACCCATAGAGCAAGACTGGAAGTACCAAGGACCTGAAGACTCAGACTTTCGTCCTCCCGCACAGGTACCGGCAGCGCCACACCCCATGATCCAGTGAATCCATGACTCCCCAGGCCCGACCCAGACGTCTATTGACCTCCGGCTCACAACCTGCGGAGACATGAATATCACTGCCAAGGTAAGTGAATCTCTCCACGACCTCAACATCCTCACCACAAACAGACACAGACAGGACAGCAGCATCCAAGATGTCACCGAAAGCCTGGATCTTAGTTTTGACCCAAGAAATCCGTAATCCCAACGGCTCCGACTCCTCATTCAGCACTTCGAGGGCCCCCAAGAGGATGTCTAAAGTCTCCGCAAAGATGACTGCATCATCTGCAAAATCAAGGTCTGAGATCTTGACATTGCCAAACGATGCACCGCAACTTGATCTCTCCGACATCCTCCCTAGAATCCAGTCCATACAAGTGCTGAAAAGTGTGGGGGCAAGTACACATCCCTGACGAACTCCAGTAACAACTGGAAATAAGTCAGAGATGGTACCACCACACTTCACAGCACTCTCAGTACCAGAGTAGAGTTCAGACATCAGATCGATCAGTTTCGGTGGCACCCCACGAAGACCAAGAATCCTCCAGAGGACATCCCGATTCACTGAATCGAACGCTTTACAGAGATCAACATAGGCTGCAAGCAGCCCCTGCCGAAACTCTCGTCTGTGTTCGGTGAGGACACGAAGTGCAAGGATACGGTCAATCGTTGACCTCTTTGGTGTAAAGCCTGACTGCTCTGGACGCTGGTGCTCAAGCAGATGGTGGCAAACCCTATCAAGAATTATCCGAGCAAAGACCTTGCCCGGCACTGAGAGCAGCGTCACCCCTCGGTAGTTTTTGCAGTCTTGGCGATCACCCTTCCCTTTCCAGAGAGGGACAACAAGGCCCCTCTTCCAGTCAGTTGGGATGATGCCTGTGTTCCTGTGAAAAGAAGAGCGGCACAGGTTTCTCTGGGAATGATAGGAAACCTTCCCCACCTTGTTGATTTTGGAAGAGATAGTGAAATGGCAGCAACAGAATGTGTCATTGATGAGGCCAGAGTATACTGGACTGCTCTGCATGGCCAAAAAGGGTTCAGCTGTTTGGATACCCTCAGGCAGCATATGTTTGTCTCTTCAAAATTAGACCTTAGGTCACTGCCAGCAACAGAAGATGCGTTTTACTTCCTTGTTTTAAGAGCATTGTATCAATTGCTTCTGTATAGACGTGCACATCTCAGTGACCGAGCACTTCCCCCAGCCACAACATTTGGCAGAACCCTTATCAATGGAAAACTGGTCCCAATTCTCATGTCTAAGCCAGCCAAGCCAAACATAGACAAAACGGTGTCTTGCATGTGCAAATTATCCAAATGTCTGAAACGATGTTCATGCAAAAAGGCTGCTGTGCCTTGCTGAGTGACATGCATATGCCTTGGTCAGAGAGGTTCATGTGGTGGAGTTGTTTCAGAGAGTGACTCTTCCTCTGAAGAGGATGTTTCATGTCACAATATTGTGTTAATCCATTTCTAATTTTATCTTCCTTAAAACCATGGCATGTAAAAGTATGTTCTTGTTCCTGACGCCATTGATAGTCAAGCATTTCTGAGTTACATAAATCTTTTGTTGTTTGACATATAACCTTGTCAATTGAAGGTAGGTTAAATCTACACCAATTGTGATATAGGAAATGAACTCCTCTTTAATATGAGGGGTCATTTGTGTATATAGGTTTAGTGGTTATGATTTTAGGACAATATGAATTACCCCTACCCCCATCCTACATCTTCGCTTTTGCCAACATTTTGTTATCAGAGGGGGCTCGCAAAAGTGTTGACTGTGTTGTTGCGCAAGAGTTTCACCATTGCCAACATTGGTTTTCATATACTCAAAGGGTGTCTCTTTATGAAAATCAACACAAAAATTTTATAGCAGACCGGGCAATTTTTTTTTAATTTTGATCGGTTGGCTCCCGGACTAGAATCATGTGGTGAAGCAGTTACTCTGAAGCAACTTGCTTTCTCTTTCTGGAAGGCAAATCCGACCGAAGGCAATGGCAGTGCATTCCAAAAGCCCACAAAAAGTGTGTATCCGCTCTCAGGAGAGCCAGAAAACAACATCTGTCCAACTTCAAGGTGAACTTTCAAACTTGCCTCCCTCTTCTAAATCATGGTGGTGCCTTGTTAAGTCTGCCTCTGGTGTATGATCCCTTTCCATTACTTCCCTCACTTCAAATGACACCACAACCGACTCCGCACGTGAGAAGGGTGAATGCCTCAATTCTGCGTTTGCTTCAAAATCTTATATTTCCAACTACTTCTCTCTATACCCAACTGCTCCGGGGCTCTATCATTTACTCTCCGCTCCTGGACTCTAAACTCCAAGGAGGAAAAATTGAGAATTTGGAAGGAGGTGGGCTTTGGCGTGGAGGGAAGGGAAATGGGGAGGGGTTAAAGAGGGTAGAAAAGATCATGGTTTTGGATTGGAGACGATTGGAGATGGTGGTGAACAGCTGGCTTGAAGATGTGGAGGGTAGAATGAGATTGAAGCGGATGTGGAAGTTGATTCCACAGGTGGGGAAAAAGAGGAACAAACGAGTGGATGTGAGCAGTGATCCTAGGTTTTGGGAGGTTTACCAGAAGGGGGTTGACGGTGAACCGTGTGTGCCTGCAGAAACCTGGGTGGGACAAAGCACGGAAAGAGAAGAGGTTGCAGGACCAGAATAGAGGTGGTAAAAGAAAAAGAGATCACCATCCTGTCTGCGATGGTGAATTGATAAGCTCAAAGACTCAGCTTCAGCGTGGGAGATTCCAATAATCTTGAAGGCCTCGGTTTCCACAGCTTCCAGCTGAGAAATATGCAAGACAGGGGAGCAAGCTCAGAGGGGAGAGCAGTACTTCATCAAGCTGCAGATGAAGGCCTTGTAGGTGGATAGAAGTTCAGATGTGCTAAGGAAGGACTTTGTACGATGGAGGATGCCCAGTCAGTGGCTGGTTTTTGGAGGCCAATGTTGAAATGTGGTTTGTTCAATAAATATCGTGGCCGATAGTGAGACCCAGGAGTTTGAATGACTGAATCTTACAGAGTAGGATTGTTAAAAATGTAAATAGGAGGGTTTGGAGAGAGTAGAGAGAGAGAAGAGAGTAGAGAGAGAATGTGAGATTTGTCAGGATTGAAAGACATATTTTGCAAGTGTTTGACCAGCTTGTGATGTTGTCAAGGTCTGAAGAGATAGAAGAAGCTCCAGCCTGCTTGTCTGAAGGATGATGGATGTCACTTCAGAGAGTAGTCATCAGCAAATAGATAAAGGGTATTTTGCAGAGTCAGGGAGATCATTTATGAAGATCAGGAATAGGATTAGGCCAGAACACTTCTTTGGGGAACTCCAGCCTTGATAGGGAGAGGAGATGAAAGGATTACATTGAGTGCCACACATTGCCTATGAAAGTAGAGGAAGTCATTAAACTCGGGTTACCGTATTTCAACTTTCTAAAAAGAACACACTCCAAAGAGGAACACTTTGAAAAAAACACAGAGGACACTTTTCAAGAGTTTACTTTATATATTGAGCAATCATATCAGCAGTCTCATGAGGTGCATTCCCCACCGATATTAATTTTAACTGCAAACCGCAAATTCTTCCAGTCAAAATACTGAATTATTACTGAAAATATTGTGCTTGTCTGAGTCCACATGCGATTGTAAATCAATAACACCTTTATTTTCCAGAGACGTAATGTAAATACCAGCTTTAAATATCAAGCAGTCGGCTTCCCATTCTTCTCGACCACTTCAAAAACACGGTAATTTTGTCTTTAGTTCTCCAGTGAACTTACATTTCGTTCAACATTGTGTTTGGGGGTAGTAAAATAAAATGTCAAATAAATGTCAAAATAATGTCAAAATAAAAAATAATAATGTAGTAAAATCAAATGTCAAAAGAGCTCTTGAAGAAAATCAAACAAGTGTGAACGGCACGGACTCAGAAAGGACACCGAATTGCAGACTGAGCACGCCATTGGACTTTTTCACTCACTGCGGGGTTGGACAGGAAGTGGACCCGTGGGTATCAATGTTCGAACACATCCATTACACCATGAAGGAGTAGTGCAAACTTTTACCAAACTGTCCTGGTCCAAACATCACATAACCGCATTTTAACACCGTAAGAAAATGTACAAAAACGGTTTGACTGTTTAAATAAGGTTAAAAAAAAATGTATTCCAAATCTTAAAATGTACCTTTGAAAATGCAAAATCACCAAAAATGGCAAAATCCTGGATATTTTTCAATATTTATAAAACCCGGCCAAACGGAGATTTAAGGACCGAAAGGAGGACATGTCCAGGGAAAACCGGATGTATGGTGATCCAAAGTAAGCCATGTGTGGAGGTGTCCTTGGATACCATAGGCAGACAGTTTAGAGAGCAAGTCAGGATGCCGGACTGCATCAAAGCACGAGATATGTCCAGAGAGACGGCCCTGATCTCATTTCTGAAATTGAGAGCTTCTGCCCATTTTGGGTGAGTAGAAGCAGCATGTCCAAGGTGGCGTGACCTGGTCTGAATAAAAAAAATTGGTGAAATGAGGTGAGCCCATTGGAGAAAAGGAAGGATTTCATATCAACTGTGATGATGGATTCTATGACCTTGCTGATGATTGGAAGTAAGCTGATCAGTCTGTAGTTCAGGGGTTCAGTTTTTGCACGTTTTCTATGTAATACAGTGGTGTTGACAGATGTCCAAGCATATGAATATGACCAAGCACAAATGACAGGGTGAAAGGGCAGAGAGAGGATGTGCAAGATAGGCAGAGATAGTTTTTAGAATGTGTGAGCTAATGCCGTCTCATCCAGTGGCAGAGTCAGCATCGAGGGTTGAAGGAACCTTCTCAGGTGCAAAAGACATGGAGTACAGGAGTAGTTGGGTATGACAGGTAAGGATGAGTACCAAGAGTGAGGGGTTGGGGACTCAAGATTTTGAAGCAAACACAGAATTGAGGAATTTGGCCTTTCGATGAGCAGTCTGCTGTGGTGCCACTTGAAGAGAGGGAAAGGATGGAAGGAGAGCGTACTCCAGAGACAGACTAAACAAGGAACCACCAGGTTTTAGAGGAGGGAGACAAGTTTGAAGGTTCATTCTCGAGGTTGGACAGATGTTGTTTTATGACAAACACTTGTTGCGGACTTTTTGGAAAGCACTGAGATTGCCTTCGGTCGAATTTGCTTTGCAGGAAGAGAAGGCAAGTTATTTCAGAGCAACTGTCTCAGCACAGGATTCACTGTACCATGGGTGGGAAGAAGGGTAGGATAATTTTAGATGAGATGGGATTAATCTGTGGATGAGAGAGAGCAGTTTTCTGTGGAAGAATTCCCAGGAGGAGGTAACATCAGGGACAGTAGATATGGGAGATCAGTCGTGAAGAGAGATGGCTGCTTGCAGTCCCTGCCAACCTGCTTACGTGAAATGCCAGAGGCAGCTCACAGGCATTGAGGCAGCTCTCATTTGAGGAGAATTGCCAGAGATGTTGACTTTCATAAACATATGATCAGATTAACCAATTGCAGCAGTGGAAGAGGAGACATTTGCAGGAAAGTTAATCACCACCAAATCCAGAAGGAAGGATTAATCATTTGGAGAAATCTGGGTTGGAAAGTTCACAGATTGAGTCAATCCCATGGAGTCACAGAAGTCCTTTGCCAAAGTGCCATGGCTGGTGAGAGAGAGAGAGAGAGTTACCAACACCCAGCGAAGTTGCATAGTGATAATTGAAATCGACAAATATGAGGAAGAGAGAGTTGGGATGAGTGGTTTCAAGTTTGGGAATGTTGTCTGTTGTGATAATAAAGTGCCGTACTGTAATTGGCGGCAACGGTAATTGGGCGGATGTGGCAGCACTGTATATGAAGGTCAATGGCTGGTGTTGACACGTATACCACGTACTCCGTGGAAAGTCATGCTGGAACAGTAATGGTATGTTGTATACTATATTAGGAATAATGTACTCTGAGGAATGTAATTGGTATTGGAGTATGGAGTTTAACTTCGTTATTATGTGATGTGTATGTGGTATTTGCCTTCAGTATTATGTTTACTAGTTATTGTATTTTGTTATTCTTACCCTATGTATATTTATGTTGTAGATATGCATATGGGTTTTGTGAGAATAAAGCCTATCAAAAAGGTCGCTTGTTGATTACTACAACAATGTCTTCGAGAGAGATGTAGATGGAGTTGCCACTATTAGGAGGATGGTAAAACACAGAGATGAACCAAAGGTGGGAGTGGAGGGGAAGTCACAACCATTGGTACTCCTGGGGGTTTGGAGGTGTAAGTTCAATACAGGGGCAGTGACAAATTGAGTTATTGATGTAAAGTGCAACTGCACCAGCGGGGCGTGGTTCAAGCCTATCAAATCTGAGGAGACAACAACCAGCGAGAGACTCAAAGGAGTCAGGGACATCTTGTGGGAGGAAGGATTCTGTTAAACATATGAAGTCTGGTTTATCGGCAGCAGCCTGATTTGAAGGAACTGTCAGGTTAGATGCCTGGTGTTGTTTTAATTGTTAGGGTCGTGGGCTTGGGAACCTGGGGTCCCGAGTTAAAATCCTGCTCAGCCATTGAGTTTATACCAGGTGGGGTTCCCTCAGCCTGTAATCCTTCTCTTCTTCTTCTTCTTCTTTCGGCTGTTCCCGTTAGGGGTCGCCACAGCAGATCATCCATATGATCCGCATAGTGATTTGGCACATGTTTTACACCGGATGCCCTTCCTGACACAACCCTGGTCGCCTCTTGCGACACAGGGATCCTGTAATCCTTCTGAGGTTGGCAAAATGAGTGCCAACTTCCTGGGATGATTGAGGTATTCGAGTATCCTGTGTCGGAGTGGCGACCCATCCAGGATTGTGCCCAATAGCCCAGGAAACTGCTTCGGCAGCACCAACGCTTTACACAGACTATAGTACCAATGGACGGATGGATGTCAGGTCAGAGCGGAGACCTCAGATGTTTGAGGTTCACACGGTTAGAAACATCGCGGAAGGAGGCATTAGGATGGGGCTGAGGGGAGGCTTTGCAGGGGAAAGGTGTGGCTTGGAGGGGGAGTGCGGGAAGATTGTGTGCATGGGGTGGGGGGGGGGGGGATGTGTGAGTATGCGGGGTGCATGGGAAGGTGAAGGCTTGTGGGTGAGGTGCGGGGGAAAGTTTGAGTGCATGTGTTGTGGGTGAAGGCTTGAGTGTGTCAGGTGTGGGAGGAGGCTTGAGTATTTGGGGTACAGGTGTGTGTGTGTGTTGTGTAGGGGAAGGTTTGTGTCTGAGGGGTGTGGGAGAGTGTTTGAGTGTGAGGGGTGTGGGGGAAGGAATGAGTCTGAGGAGTGTGGGAGAATGTTTGAGTGTGAGGGGTGTGGGGAAGGTTTTCTGGCATGGGGTGAGAAGAAGGAATTGAGATGGTGGTGTGAGGAGGGAGGCAGAAAGGGGGAACATTACCTTTGAGGAGGGGGGGTGCTTATATTCTTGATTCCATATTTCCAATCTTGACAGATTAATATAAAGATCATGGCACGGGGGATTAGAATCCTTGTTAAACACATGGAGAAATTCCACGCTGTATGAGTGGGTTTGGGTTGTGGTGGAGGTTTGTGGATGAGGCGCACAACAGAAAAAAGAAAAATAATCCTTTTGAAAAAGAAGAGGAGAAATATATTATGGAGGATGATAAGAACATGTGCAGCAAAAACCCAAAATACTCAGAGCACTAAAAAGACCCAAAAGTCCCAGAGAACAGAAAAGACCCAGATGACCCAAAATACTCTGAAGACCCAAAGGACCCAGATGACCAAAAAGAACCACAAGACCCCTAAGACTCCACGATAAATGGATGAGGTGTGTGTGTGTGTGGGGCACGTTTTTTTGTGGAGTTCTGCTGGAGCGTTTTGATGTGGAATGAGATACACCAAAAATGATCGCCATGATCTCCTAAGTTGATGAGACTACTTTATTACAAAGAACCCAGAAAATTCCCATGTTTTAAATGCATGCTATGTTAAGGTGTTACATTCCATTATGCATCTCCTTATGCAGCATGTCATTTCATTTACAAAACTAGAAGGGCACACGGGAGAGCGCATACCTCCACCACATAATGCCTGATCCACGAGAACATATCGGGCCCGATACATTTTTGAAATGTGCTATACAGTACTATATTGTTTTTGGCCCTATCTCTCAATGGTGAAGAATCACTTAAAAAAATTAAATAATTCTCGTATCCAGATCCAGATTCAGATCTTCACCAAAATCGAATCGAGATTCATCCTTGCAACACACCCAATCTGTCCACCAGGTTTCGTCCGTATCCGTCCACAACATTTTGAGATATCGTGCTACATATCGTTTTTGGAGCATCTCAATGGTGAAGAATCACTTTAAAAATTCTATTCATTGGATCCGGATCCGGATCGTCACCAAAATCTAATCATTTCGTCCTTGTCACACACCGAAACTGTCCACAAAATTTCATCCGAATCCGTCTGCAATATTTGAGATATCTTGTACACAAACAAATAGAAAAACAGACAGACAGACAGACAAACAAACAGAAAGGGGTGAAAACATAACCTCTTTCACCTTCGGTGGCAGAGGTAATAAATAACAAAAATAATGATAACATGGTAACAAACCATATTTTAATCAATTCACATAATATTAACAACACTCATCATAGTGGTATCATTTGGCAAAAATAATAATGAACATGTAATCACCACCTTGAACTAAGCACATCTGGGCTTGGTGAAAGGCAAGCTAATGCTCAAGCAGGTATGCTACAAGGCCTTGAAGTATAATGAAAATTTTGTCCAACGGACTCACAGGACCACGAGTAATTCTAAATGGTTCTAAATGGTAATTCTAAAGTGGTCTAAAGGGTAATTCTAATGGGTTCTAAATGGTAATTATAATGGGTATTTATATGGGGTTCTAAAGAGTAATTCTAAAGAGTAACTCCAGTGGGTTTCATTTGTTTCTAGGCTTTGCCTATTTAATAATAAAAAATGCCAAACTGAACCGCTTCCTTTAGACATGGGTGTGATTTTTTTTCAAATGAGGAGAGGAAATCGGGAATAGGATAAGACAATGTTGAGGAAATGGAAGCGGAATACCTGGGAATACACCCAGGACTGATTTGATGAAGCAAACTTTCTATCCGAGGAAGGCCTTGACAATGACAGATGGATAACACATAAAATCAAACAAATTAACATGAAATATTGCAATGCGATGAACCAGCAACAAATAGACAAATGATACACACAAAACAGGACAAATCCGGTTCAAAAAATTCAGCTTTAGTGAGGTAGAATCGAGCATCTGCAGATTTCACTGTCCACATGGAAAGTCCCAGAATCAGAAGTCTGCTTGTTGGTGTCTCCCACCCATTCCACTCTATTGTTTAGTTCTGTTGCATCCTGATCCATTCAATGTCCTAGCTCTTCCACGAGCCTTGAGTGCATACAAAAAAAAAACACAAAAAAACGTGGGTTTTATGAGGAATGCAATTCACACTTTCTTCTTATTTGTCCCTTGCATCGAACATGCAACCATTTTTTAACTGCAATAATTTTTCCCCTTTTTGTCTTTTTCAATCAGCCAAATTATATCCCATTTTATGTTGTCGAGTTATTCTTCCTCGATTTTCAGACTAGTGGAAAATCCTCCGATATCGAGAAGGAAAAGAAAAAAAAAAAAAACTTTTTACACACAAACACTTCAAAATTAAAATTTAACTGACATGGAAAATTACACAATGGAATCTTTAAATCTTTTTCTAAAACCCTTAAAAATTCAAAATTCAATACAATTCTGGAGATCAATGTCTCCTAATTGTCTCGTAAAGAAGCCTATGGCTAATCAGGGAAGCAGCATTACATTATCAGCTTTGGGCTATGGAGGGTAATAAAGAATACAGATGTTTATATGGCATGCATTGAGTCAAATTATAAATCATAAATGCCCATTTTAAATGAGGATTTTTTTTTGAAGGATCTAAAAATTGTTTCTTGTTCACTTAATAATCATATGAATGCAATTGATAATATGTTTCAAAATGGATAAAACAATTAAAAGCATAAATCTTCAGCCACGGATGCGGTGAAGATTGTGGGATCTGCTGCAGTTTTGTTCAGAATTTATCATCATTTAAATATAATCCACAACCTCATCTTAACTTAAGTACTGTCTTATTTACTATCATGGAAAGATGTGTATTGTAAGCCAATCATGGCAAGCATCACTTTACTCTAATATGAACCATTTTAATATATATTTCTCACAATTGCATGAAAAAACATACAAAGTAACATTGTCTTGTGGAGAAAGACAATGTTACTCTGCATGTTTTTTTTTTCCTGTCCTAAAATGGCCCTGCCTACAGGTGCTGAAGCTCCTGAATAGCAATACTGGCATATCATAAGTCAAGGCACACAAAGCACAGTTGTAGGACTTCACAAGCTGCTGCACTTCTGTTAAGCTTGTGATAACAGCATCTTGCCTATGCTATTGGATACTTGTTAGGTTAACAATAGGACACCCAGATGGTGATGCTTAAGATAATCAGCTCCAAACACATTGCTCAGGTAATGAGGAGAAGCACTCAGCAGTGTGAGTCATGACTTCCATGTTATGCAACACGACAAGTAAGCTGAACTTGCAAATAACAGTTAAAAGTCACTAAAATATTAAGGTTATGCACCAATGCTTTGTTAAGGGTTGGGGACCTTTGTCGAAACACTCCGAAGCAAAGTGTTCATGGAAAAATCACTGAATATGGCACGGCCTTTGTAAAATTGTCTAGTTCTGCACAGAGTTCTGCACCGATTAGCTTTGTCTCTTGATTTGCTTGTACATTTTCCCCCACTTAAATTTTTTTAATTTGACTTGCTTTTAAATGTTGCTGCTTCACTTTGAGCTGACTGTTAAGGGATGGTTTCTCAGATGAAAAGCACATAACATGCAAAGTATGCCCAATACAAAAATATAAAGTTAAAACAAAAATAAATAAATAAAAATTATTTGAGTGTGTATAAAGTATTATATTTGTGACCTAAACCTGCTTCATTTAATTTATAAAGCATTTGTGTGAGAATTTGTTACTACTTGATGTTAAAGGTCATCATGATGGTGAGAGAATTCATGATGATGATAAATGCTCTGCCCCATGAAAACATAACACACTAAAAACAGCACACTCTCATACTGTGTTTTTGGATGGACAGATGCACCTGATATATGCGTTGGAAAAGAATCATTTATGGGACAGCGAAAAAGAGAACTTTTCTCTACACGAAACCATAATAAATTTCCAGAGAGGATCCTTTGTCCTGGAGGAATGGTGTTAGCCATGATATGACAGTGATATAAAGTGATGCACACAGATTGTCCATAGCATAAAGAAGAATGGTTGAACTGGTAAATTGGTTCAGAGGATCAGCCCGAAACAGTGAGATATTCATGTGTAGCAAAAATGGAAAGATGATGCAATATGGGTTTCTTGTTGTAAGGGCAAACCTTATATTGGGAAATGCAGATAATATTCCTGATCTCGACAGGCAACCTTAGACTTCACCCTTTATGTGACAGTGACATATTTTCTTATTCTTATCTTATAGATTCAGATCCAGATTCTGGCCATGAAAAAAGGTTCAAAGTGTCAAAGCTGTATCTTGGAGGTGAAAGCTGAAGTGTGCTTGATGTCAAGCCAAAGCAATGAAAGTGGTGCAGGAGGATATCACTGTGTGGAATCTGTGCAGGAAGAGGAAACCACCCCCCCTCCCAACTCCACTCCAATACCCCCACATAACAAATATACTGTATCAGATCAGATCTAACATAGATTCATCCAAACTTTGGATAAAGATAATAATAAATTGTAGGAAAAATCTTGCTCCATTTTTGTTTCTGTGCAAGTAAACTGAAGTTAAAATAGAAGATCATATGTTATATTGTTGTGGGCCGGGGATCGGTGGCGATAAACGACCACCAGGTGGAGCAGTGGAGTCATCTCCCACCGAACACCTGGAATTTAGGTCTTGACTCTCGGATAAGTTCGAGAGTTCATGGGTCCCTTCGCGGACCGTGGTCGCCAATATTTGGACGGCGTGGGGTTGGGTTAATTGTGTAATTTCAATATACCTAAATATCCACGTCGTCCAACTGACGGGGAAAACCACACCCTCGGCGGACCTCGGGCGGAACGGACCGCTTACAGAGCCCGATCCGGGTGTAAACCGAGCGGGGATTACCAAGATCCGTCGGTCCAAATGAACAATTTACCGGCCCGAACGGCCTTACTATTTCTCAAACCGCACCATGCTGGGTCAATGAAGGAAAAACATGGATGATGATTTGGAACATTAAACACGGGTGTTTATTTTACAATAGGCAATAACCGCGAAGGGAGACACATAGCAGAGTTATCATGATTAAGAAAAATGTGATGTACAATTGACAAGGCACTTAACGATTCTACTTACACAGACTGGCGCCACACACACACACACACACACACACACACACACACACACACACACACACACACACACACACACACACACACACACACACACACACACACACACACACACACACACACACACACACACACACACACACACACACACACACACACTGTGTTGAAGTGTTGAAGGGGTGTTGAAGCAAGTGTTGAAGCTTTATTTAAGAGCCCTAGGGATTTTGGATAAATTGTGAAACTGAAACCCCCACCATTCAATTAATTCGTGGATCCAAGGGCTGGGGATAATGCCCCAGCAAAAATGGCCCTAAAATTCGAAACTTCGTTCTGTGACCGATGTAATAAAAAAAACCTTACATCTCTCAAGTATGTGTGTGTTTGTTTCACCCATGGCACAGTTGGGAGTGTGGGGGCTACTGTGTTGAAATGCACATGCTGTGCTCAGTGACGTGAGAAATGTTTCCAAAATTTTGATTTGATTTGTAACCATTGTCCATAAAATGTGATCAAAATATAGAAATGTGATTTGGAATGATTTTGAAGTGATTTGTAAAGTAGTTGTGTATGATTTGGTACCTTGTGATGAAGAAGGATTTATAACATCCACTGGCACTCTGGTAGAGAGTGATCAGTTAATTGCTAACTTGTTATAAGCAATCATTTTGCCCTCTCAAATTGTAGTTAACAAGTGATGACCACACAGATGATTCTCAGATAAATGTGAAGTTTAAAGTCACAACCATCGCCCAAACTCCCTCTTGATGTTTAGCACATTGGGCGATTCACAGATGATGCATGATCCCTTGGATGGACATTAAACTAGGCGTGCTGTCTTCATTATTCTGTGAATGTTAAAGTTAATGAATGACATTGGTTGATGGATGTTAAAGACAAATTCCTGCCAAAACTACTGCTGGGAAGGCAATGGCAAACAATGTTAAATGAATGCAAAAGGCAAACAATGCAAAACAACAAACATGAATGTTAAATCGGTCAGAGTGTAAGAATTATATTATTGAAATAGTGTGATGATGCCACAAGCCAATTTAAATATTACCTGTTTTTATTTGTTTTCTGATTAATTGAGCAGGTGCATGATTTTTGATCAAGTGGTACTTCTTGTACCACTTGTACCACTTACTTAAGTAAGTTGAGGTATTTCTAACACTGAGTTGACCATCTTTCCTCAGTATGGAAGTGCTAAGTTAGCTGGAAAAATAAATAAGTAATGGCAGTTGCTCTGGAACTGCTTGTGAATGAAACTGTGGATTGTTTAGCAGATATGAATGTTAAAATGATTGCAAATGTTAAAATGGTAACTGTGCAAAATCAAATCGCTTTGGATTCGGTACTTGCTCCAGAAGGGGGAACCTGTCCCCTTGTTGGGTTTGAGTGTTGTACGTATCGCTCAGACAAATTAAAATGCATTGAAAAAGAAGTAGCTAACTTTCATAATTATTGTACAGATGATGGAATATTTTTCTTGACGAGAAGGGATTTTCGAAGGATGGTGAAAAGAATTGTTGATTGCAAATTGGAACCCTGATAAATACTGGTTCCCTTTCCACATGGAAATAGCAAATGAGGTGAATGTTTTTCAGTGTACATACAACTGAGATTTCTATATATTTTAGCTTGTCGTTTAGGTGTGAAAAACAAGGAAAGGAAAGTGCTAAAATTTTGATATAACATGTAATGCAAGTTAAATTCTTCTATAAGAACATTTGTCAGTCTTATTGAAATACATGGGCCCAAGACGTTTATTGATTGGCGTGTTTAATCGATTCCCGGTGTGTACCCCAGTCAGAATAGGTACACTGTATCCCTGCGTGTCGTAAAAGGCGACTAAAAGGGTTGGCGTCAGGAAGGGCATCCGGCCATAAAAACATCGCCTCAAAAGGAAATCATGATGAGTACAACTGATGGGCAGGGTACAGCCCGAAGTACCCCGTGGGGGTCCTCACCCCCCTCTCGTTAAAACTCAAGGTGGGGAACCCGATCGAAGCAAGGGAGGAAATTTTTCCATTTATGATGACCAATCGTCTGATGTCCCACGTGGAGATCGGTTTCTGAGGTTTGGTACATGGAATGTAGGGACAATGACAGGGAGATCTGGAGAAGTAGTTGAAACATTGGTCAGAAGAAGAGTGGACATATGTTGTGTGCAGGAGACACGGTGGAAGGGAAGTGGTGTGAGAATGGTGAAGGGAAGGCAGGGGCAGAAGTACAAGTTTATGTGGCAAGGGTGCCCGGAAGGCGTGCATGGTGTTGGTGTAATGTTTTCTGAGGAGTTTGTAGACAGTGTAGTGAGTGTGACTAGATTGAGTGAAAGATTGATGATGGTGAGAATTGTGATCGGAAATCTCTTGGTGAACGTCATCTCGGGATTTGCCCCGCAGGTTGGTCGAAGCGATGAAGAGAAGAACATGTTCTGGTGTGCGATGGAGAAGTTGATGGAAAATGTGAAAGATGAGGAAGTTGTTGTGGTTGGAGGAGACTTGAATGGACATGTGGGAAGGAGTCCAGACGGTTTTGAGGGAGTCCATGGGGGTTATGGATATGGTGTGAGAAATGGAGAAGGTGAAAGGATCTTGGAGTTTGCTGATGGAGCGGATTTGTTGATTTGTAATACTCAATTCCAGAAAGTGGATAATAAGCTTATTACATACACGTCAGGTGGGTTGACGACAACCATTGACTACCTAATGGTGCGTCAGCGAGATAGGGGAAACATCCGGGACACAAAGGTGATCCCAGGGGAGGAGACTGTTTCGCAGCACCACCTGGTTGTCTGCGATATAAGGGTGAAAGGTGCACGGAGAATTCGGCGGGTGAAGTACCAACCGAGGATGAAGGTGTGGAGGTTGAAAGAGGCGACAGTGAAGGAAGCATTAAGAGAGAGGCTGAGTATGGTTGAAGATGATGTGGTTGAGCTTGAAATTGGTTGGATGTCAATGAAAGATAGTCTATTGGGAGCCGTTGGTGAGGTATGTGGATGGACAAAAGGACCACCGAGGCACTCGGAAACATGGTGGTGGGATGATGAAGTTGGAAAGACGATTGAAGAGAAGAGGAAGAAGTTAAAGGAATGGCAAAAGGCAAAGGATACAGTGGAAGAAGAGGTTGCACATGAAAGTGATAAGGAAGCCAAGAAGGCTGCAAAGAAAGAGGTTACAAAGGTGCAGGAGGCCCATAGGAAAATGTTTGGAGAACGCTTGGATTCGGAGGAGGGTAAGAGAGCGGTATTCAGGATTGCAAAGCAGATAGCGAGAGAGAGATTTGATGTGACGGGGGTGAGTTGCTTGAAGGATGAAGTGGGACAAATCGTTGTGGACTCAGATGGAATTAAAGGAAGATGGAAGAGATATATGGAAAGGCTGTTGAATGTAGAAAATGAATGGGATAGAAACATCGAGAGTAACCCAGTTTTAGGACCAGCAGAGAAGATAACTGAGAAGGAAGTTGAGGAAGCTATAAGAGCAATGAAGAGTAGAAAAGCAGGAGGGCCGACGGGAGTTGTGGGAGATATGTTGAAGGCAGCGGGAAGTTGGGGTGTGAAGAGAATGACAGAGATCTGTAATCTGGTGGTGAAAGAAGGCCGCATTCCAGTGGATTGGGAACTGAGTACCCTCGTCCCTCTGTACAAGGGGAAAGGTGACCCTCTGGACTGTGGCTCCTATAGAGCAATAAAGTTATTGGAACATGGAATGAAGGTATTGGAAAGGGTGTTGGAGAAGAGGATAAGGAAGAAGGTAAAGATTGACGAAATGCAGTTTGGATTTATGCCAGGAAGGGGAACGACAGATGCAATTTTTATTGTAAGGCAGTTGCAGGAGAAGTACATGGAGAAGAGGAAGAAGTTGTTTTTTGGGTTTGTTGATCTGGAGAAAGCGTTTGATAGGGTCCCACGCGAAGTTATGGCATGGGCATTGAGGAAGTTAGGAGTGGAGGAATGGTTGATCAGAGTAGTGATGGCCATGTACGAGAGAGCACGCACAGCTGTAAGGACGAAGAATGGGAACAGTGGTGAGTTTGAGGTGAAGGTGGGAGTGCACCAGGGGTCGGTACAAAGTCCACTTCTATTTGTAGTTGTGATGGAGGTGCTGGCTCGGAGGGTAAAGGAGGGTTTACCGTGGGAGCTGCTGTATGCAGATGATCTGGTGTTGATTGCAGAGAGTATGGATGGACTGAAGGAGAAGATAAACAAGTGGAAGGAATGTATGGAGGCAAAAGGTTTGAAGGTGAATATCGGAAAGACGAAGGTGATGGCAAGTGGTAAAGCATGTGGTGAGGTGGAAAGACTGGGAAGTGGCCGTGTGCTGTGTGCAGGAAGGGTGTCAGAGTGAACTCCATTCAGTGTACAATGTGTGCTGAATGGGTTCATCGAAAATGTAGTGGGGTGAGAGGGTCATTAACCAGTGTGGCAGCTACATTCAAGTGTAAGGTGTGCATTGAGGGAGCAGCAGATGAAGGAATTGTTGAGTTGGATCTTGGAGATGGTGTGAAGCTGGAAGGGGTGAAAACATTTTGCTATCTCGCAGACATGCTGAATGGAGAAGGTGGATCAGACTCTTCGACGGTTGCTAGAGTGAGATGTGCATGGAAGAAGTTTCGGGAACTGAGTGGCGTGCTGACGAAGAGGGGAGTGTCGTTGAAGCTGAAGGGAAAGGTGTATGCTACATGTGTGAGGAGTACGATGATTTATGGGAGTGAGACATGGGTACTGAACATGGAGCAGCAACAAAGGGTGGAAATGCGAATGGTTCGGTGGATGTGTGGAGTATCGTTGAGAGAGAGGAAGACAAATGATGACTTGCGGAAGATGATGGGAATAGAGTCTGTGATGGAGGTTGTGAAGAGAAACAGGTTGAGATGGTTGGGTCATGTGTTGAGGAAGGATGAAAGTGACTGGGTGAGAGGAGTGTTGGAAATGAGTGTAGTCGGAAGTAGAGGACGGGGAAGACCGAGAAAAACTTGACTAAATGTGGTGAAAGAGGAAATGTGGGCAAGGGGATTAAGAAGGGGAGATGCAGAAAACAGGGTAAAGTGGAGAAGATTGTCATGGGGCCTGCAAGGCTAACCCCCGCTTTAGCGGGGAAAATGGCCTTTTAATGCTTGTGTGTGTGTGTGTGTGTGTGTGTGTGTGTGTGTGTGTGTGTGTGTGTTTAATCGATGCTTTACCATGAGTTTGTTTGTTTCGGAGTGTTGAGAGCAGTTGAACTATGTCGTGTACAATTTCGTCTTACGAAGCTTTGGAAGAACTTCCACCGAAAGATTGGACAATGTGGAGAACCCAGATTTGGGTGATTGGGCATTGAACACATGATCATGATGCTACCCCCTTCCTGAGGCAATAAGATGAGCACGCTAAAGAAAGAGGGAAAAAAGAAAAAACCCACTGACGAGAAGGTTGGACAAGTCAAACCACAGCAAGGCAAAAACTTAATATTGCCGTTGCATGGTGCCTGCCTGGAGGAATGTCCCCAACCACACTCGCAAATTTCTGCTCTGTAGATACATCGTGAACTTGCCGTGGTCACACAATGCATAACGAAGGCTCTGAAGGTCCATATGACGAGTCATCTGCAACATGTGTGATCAATGGTGCAGGTGGTGCTGGTGCAGCCATCGCGGCTGCCTCCAACGTGCACAGCTCGCTTGGCAAATCAAACCTGATTGCACAAACTACTGCTATGAGGCCACAAACTCTGCTGGAGCTGGATTGCTGGGTCACATCTCGAGTCCTTTTCATCCCCTTCAACCCAGTGTCATCTTCAACCCAGTGTCGTCCCCAAGCTTGTACCTGCTAAGATCTACCTTCTCTGTAGCTCAAGGAGTGCCTCGACTGTGTTTCCCTTTGGGTGTTGCTCTATCTACACCCTGACCTGCTTATCTTCTGACCTTGGGTAGCATGTCTTTTCGATTTGTGACACCTGCTAATGAACAGGCCACAAATTAAATGGAAACACACTCATTAACCTGGCTGGGATATGGTTGACATGGTCGTAATCGAGCCTTCTTCTCCTTTGAGCACTCGCTGCCATTGTTGATTGGACTTATGTAATGGATATCTTTTCTCCTTTAGGAATGGGGTATGGTGATCATGTGTAATATAATTATTCAAATTTTCCTGATTAGGAAAAAATTGGTGATGTGGAAGAAAAATAATTATATTCACGTACTCTCAATTATAATTGTTGTTGGTGCTTTATAAATTTAATTTTTATGCTGTAGTCGAATTCGCTGTCAGTAATGGTTCCCTTCACCCAAGAGTCTTTTGTCCTACATATTGATAAAAGGAATGTATTACTATGAAACAGGGTGACCTGGTTGATAACACTGCAAACTTTCACCACGATTATGTCATTCTCTCTTACACCCAGTGGACACATATTGCCGTTTGAGTTATTTTGCCTAATGCTCATCAGCTAACCCTGAAGTTGAGTTGCAAATGTCTCAACTCCCATTCTTTGGAATGTCAAGTTGTGTTTAAGAGGAATTGCTTGGGGCTTCTGTTTCAGTGAATCATTCAATGTCCTTCCTCCATATATATGAAATTAAAGATTCTCCTTTGGTCTTCTGATCCAACTTGTGGAAATTGAGTTATTTTCCACCTCAACTGCATTGGACCAACAAAGAAAAAGACAAGCCGGTAGGCGACGAGGGATTCGCTAGGATCGAAGCGCTGGATACGATGCTTTTCATTCTGACCGATCCACCGATGAAGATTCATTGCCAAGATGTATTGGTTCACATACAATTGGTCCTCTGCCTGGCAAGATTTTTCCTATTGCGTATTTTGCCAACTGGCACTCCTCATAAAAAATGACGGTGAATAGACACCCTATTTTTGAAGGACTACCATTTGAAAAATAATCAGTTTGCTGGTTTGTGCTGTGGAGCCTCACGTTGCAGACACACACACACACACACACACACACACACACACACACACGGAAAACCCGATAAACTTCTCTCAATGCTCTTGTTTGACCACAACTCCTGAGCCACACAATATTTTTCATAAGCCACGCCCACTTTCCTACGCCACTCCCACTTTCCTACGCCACTCCCACTTTATCAACCACGTCCACTTTCCCTAAGCTCCGCCCACTTTCCTAAGCCCCTCATAAAAATGACGGTAATAGACACCCGATTTTTGAAGGACTACCATTTGAAAAATAAAACTTCAATCAAAAATCGGCTCAAGTAAAATTTTCTAAATATCTCGAAGTGTTTAATTCCGAAGTCTCGTTTCTCTACATTCAAAACTGAAGGACAAGTATTGAAAATACTGTACGCGGTTTTTCGGCTGCTGCACAGCAGCGGGTGGTTGCTGGGCAACGAAATTCAAACGCGCACATTCCCAGACCATATGGCACCTGTTGGCAAAGTTTCATCGAAATCGGTTCGCTGGTTCGTGCTGTGGAGCCTCGCGTTGCAGACACACATACACACAGACTGACAGACGGAAAACCCGACAATAAGGGATATCTGGCATATATAGCGAATCCAACAACTGAGACAGATTGGAGATAGCAAACAACAAATATTTATTGCAAACGCACAAGCAAGCAATCATTTTAAAGCAAGTATTTATAAGCAAGAAAGCAAAAAGGTATATAAGAGCAGATTTAAGCATCACACATAATCTTCTTAAATCTTACTTAAACAAAAAACGATCCTCGCTCACTCAGGGGTGAAGAATAAACCGAGGACTTGAACATAAAATATAAATAAATAAAATAAAATAAAAGTAACGAATGGAGAAAAGGAAAGCAGTCTTTCCTTCTCTCTCTCACCTCACACAAATACACAGGGGAATGCAGAGGAAAATGGCTCGGATCCACCACACCACTCCACTACACACTCATTATACCACCCGCGCATCGCACACCATTATTTTGTTCAAATCTGCACGCCAATTTCCAACTGGCACCTCACCTTACTTCGCACCTCGCTCACTAAACCTCACCACTTTGACCACAAATGCCTCTCGCACACGGGAAAAATATTCCAGCACCCCCTCATATCTCTGCATCACTACAATTCGCCACTCTATTTTGAGGAGCACCGCACGACTCTGATTGTCCTCGGAACCTCGCAATGCTTGACCACACAACAGACATTAATAGCTCGACCGCATCTCACCTTGATGTCCAAGGTGAGCATCCGGAATTGATACAACCCTCATCCGGTCGCTAGACCACAGCAAGACCAGAAGAAACGAGGAGGTGTTGCGAGAAGGGCGATCCGGGAGTTTGGTTCGGTGCCCGGTGTGCATTTTGGCTCATAACTGAGCCCATGTGTGGCGGGAAAAGTCCGCTGCTATTCGACATTCAGAGTGCACTCGGAGCACGTCCAGGGGTGGGATGCCAGCTCAGGGAACATGCTTTATGTTAAGTCAGGAGCTCCGACCCGCTACGAAGCGGGTAGGCAACCAAGATTGTTTCCGGTCCCAGAGCCTGGCAGTGCATGTCTTGGGTCACTGTGGCCCATTATTGGAGCATGATCCGGACCACAGCACGTCGCTTTTCGGTTATCACTCCACCCTTCGCCCAGGGCTTATAAAAGGAGTAGCGTGGAGCCGTTAGACTCTCCTCTTCACTGGCTGTTCTCTCGCCTCTTTGCTCCTCGCATCTCACCTCTTCGCTTTGCTCTCTGTTTTGCTATTTTTGTGCGATTGCCACAATGCACTTCTTCTTCTTTGAGAGCCTGATCCGAGGCGACTGCCCAGACTCCCTGCCGTGCTGTCGATGTTCCACCACCCTCATGCAGTCAGACACACCAGTGTGGAGCACACGTTGCCACGATCCCCGGCAAAGTAATTAAGCAGGAGAGGGCCTGTTCTGGGTTGCGTTGGTCTGCTGACCACACCAGGTATTGAGAGGTCGTTTATCCTCACCTGCTTTCTTTCTCTCTGGCTATCTAATCTTCCGTGTGTGTGTGTGTGTGTGTGTGTGTGTGTGTGTGTGTGAGCACACTATCGCACGAGGTGGAATTC
>NC_140978.1:13697849-13862849 GCF_056783735.1 Eptatretus burgeri
TTCTAGTCAATTCCCAACTTTAGCTAAAATCCTTAATGCCTGGCGGGGAAAGCTTATGGTTAATTTGCCTCGGGGCAGCTCACCCAGGCCAGGGAATACTGTATCTGTGCATGTGCAATGGGCATTACTGCATGGTAAGCACGTCGCTCATGGCATCTGTGTGAATATTTAATGGCTTATTCAGGAGGGAATAAAACAATGCAAAAGCAAATGATGAACATGTCGCGGGAGGCTGAAAGCAATATAATGCTAGCGTTTGGTAAACTACAATGATTGATGCGTCCGATGTTGCCTCCTTATGAAGACCCACCGTAATGGCACAATTAGCTGTAATGTGCCTTTGCTTCGAGGTTGTGTACCTTGGAATGAAATAGGAACAGGATGAAAGGATCAATATGACTAGTTCCTCGAGCATTACACTGCCGTTGACAGCTTGAGAGTTGGCGGAACTGCAACCCTGTGATGGATTATCACAATTTTGAACAATTTTTATTTAATGTAGACAGCTTGACGGCTCGTCAGCCCTCATCGCTCTTGCTGGGATGCTGAGATGAGCATTGAGGCACAGCCAGTACAGATTGTGTTCAAGAAACACAGAGTTCAGTACAGCCAAGCTTGGAAACTGTTCACACAACTGTGAGTGACAAGGAAAGCAGTCATTGGGCATACATGGGGATGTTGAAATATGGTTGGAGCTGTAGCGCTGAAGAACGATTGGTAGGTAAGGGGAAGTGAGAAAATGTGGGAGAGAAATACAGAAAAATAGGACCACGGGTCCTGAAGCTCACCTCGTTCCGGAGCAACAGCAAATGACCTCATAAAATATCGAAATTTTGTTCATACGCAGAATTTGGTCACATGATTAGTTGAATGGAAGCCCTCTCGATGCTGATCACAATGATCCATGTTTGGAGGTCGTGTTTGTGAAGGCTACAGGTCATGTTTTTGGCTGAACGCATGGCTGTGCTGCTGATGCACCCCCCCCCCCCACCTGGAGTTTCAGGCACGAATTTTTTTTGGTGTTTTGGGCTTGATTTCAACTCATTAATGAGCGCCGATTTTAAGAGGGTGAGAGAAGGGGGGTGAGAGCGAGATAAATAGAGAGTGGGGGAGAGGGTAGGAGTGGGGGAGTGAGGAGGGGCAGGGGTGGGGGTGAGGGAGGGGAGCAAGGGAGGGGAGAGAGGGGAGCGAGAGAGGGGAGAGAGGGGAGCGAGAGAGGGGAGAGAGGGGAGCGAGAGAGGGAAGAGAGGGAAGAGAGGGGAGAGAGGGGAGAGAGGGAGGGAGAGATGGAGAGGGAGAGAGGGAGAGAGGGAGAGAGGGAGAGAGGGAGAGAGGGAGAGAGGGAGAGAGGGAGAGAGGGAGAGAGGGAGAGAGGGAGAGAGGGAGAGAGGGAGAGAGGGAGAGAGGGAGAGAGGGAGAGAGGGAGAGAGGGAGAGAGGGAGAGAGGGAGAGAGGGAGAGAGGGAGAGAGGGAGAGAGGGAGAGAGGGAGAGAGGGAGAGAGGGAGAGAGGGAGAGAGGGAGAGAGGGAGAGAGGGAGAGAGAGAGAGAGAGAGAGAGAGAGAGAGAGAGAGAGAGAGAGAGAGAGAGAGAGAGAGAGAGAGAGAGAGAGAGAGAGAGAGAGAGAGAGAAAAATTTTTGAGGGTCATCTAGAGACAAAATGCTCCGTAGAAAAAACATTTGATGACGTCATCGGTCACGTGATTCAGCAGCCATATTGTTAAAAAAATTACCTTCGTGGCTGAACAGATCGAGGCAAAATTTTACAAATATGACCACCTATCCATGAGGAACTAAAACGGGCACTCATAGAGCGCATACCTTCGCCGCCACTACTTTTTTTGTTCTTGGTATGAGTGTGGGGAACTGGTTTCATATGAATGGTCTTATGACACAAACCACATATCTATAATGTCATGACCCGCCCCCGACTTTCGGGGGCTACGGACTAAACAACAATCAACTCACGTCGTTTTGGCGAGTCTTCACTCGCAAGCTCGGTGAATACAACGTTTCAACAAGAGAAGGTAATCTCGTTTGATGCTGGTTTCATGCAAATCGAATAAGAATTGACTGAGTTATGCCGAAAACCGCATATTTTTCAAGGGCGTGACCCCACCCCCCCGACATTTTACCCCAACCTGTGACATGTGTTATGACGTCATTGTGTCACAAGATTGGGCATTAAATTCTGAACATTTTGGTGCTGGGTTCATGTAAAGCGGACAAGAATTGACCACGTTATGACAAAAACCGCATATTTTTCAAGGTCGTGACCCCCCTGTCCTTTGACCCCTAACCGGTAACAAGAGTATGGGCGTCATTGTGTCATATTGCATATCACAAGATGAGGCGTTGAATTCTGAACATTTTGGTGTTAGTTGCATGCAAATTGAATAAACATTGACCGTGTTATCGTAAAAAGACGATTTTGACCTTTTCATGACCTTGACCTTGACCTTTGACCCGAACGATCCCAAAATCTAATCGAATGCTTCCTGGCTAATAACCAATCATCCCACCAATTTCATGCAATTCTGTTTAATACTTTTTGAGTTATACGAATCACAAGATTAAAAATAAATAAATAAATAAATAAATAAATAAATAAATAAATAAATAAATAAATACACGCCGACTAAAACATAACCTTTCGCAGAATGCGAAGGTAATAAAAGGTTCACACATATGACATCATCGGTCATATGGTTTTTATTTTTTATTGTTTTTTGGATACACTGTCGAGGCTTGATTGAAAGCTAACACTCAAATACACAAGGGGAGCAGGAGACAAGAGGTGTGGGAAAAGGGGAGGTAAAACAGTGGGTAACAGAGACATGAGGTGATCTCTCGATGAGAGAGGGATGGGGCGGGATACACGGAGTAAACAGGATGGACACTGTAGGGACTTTCAGGTCCTTACACGATCGGGACTTTCAGGAAGGAAAGCAGGGAATTTGAAGGAGGTGGGTTTGGGTGGATTAACAGGGTGGATCACCCCCACAATACCCGCCATCATCCCAACCATCATCCCACACACCTCCTCCACAATCCCCCACCATTATCCCACACTCCTCCTCCACCATCCCCCCACAATCCCCCATTACCCTCACCATCCCACACCCCCTCCCCTCCTCCACAATCCTCCATCCACTGGGGAGGGACATTGACACCTCATGCACATGATGGTAGGACACGCCATGGACGCAAATGGGATCCAGGGAAAGTATGAAACGGGACTATCCCATAACATACATGCCATCTGGTCAGCCTGTGACGGTGAGACAAAGCATTTGTCGCCCATTTTGTCCACGGTGTCCGAGTTTGCCTAGGCGGTGTCATCTGATGGGTATATCTGCTCGAGTGATATATAAACCGATTCATCAATTAATACAAAATCCCTTACTTATAAACCCCCAATTAAATAGAAAAACAAACCCTATCAATCTGAAGTGGTCATGTGACCAGCATTTTCACCTGCAAGAGCACTACCACCTCCTTCCTCTGAATCGCTCGCATAAGGCTAAAAATGATACGGCTCCATAATCCCCCTGAAAGCGTTTCCATCACTAATTTTGTCTCCAACTGTTCCTTCAAAATCCCACTGATCACTTTCAACATTTTGAGAACCTTCAGAGTTGCTAATTAATGATGGTGGAATCAGTATCCGAATCTGAGCTCGAAATACACTGTTTCCCGATGTAAAGCCTCTATTTGGATCAAGGTGATTTCAAGATGTGACGTCACTGGCAAAATAAAAAAAATCGACACTTTAAGGCTTTTTCACTTTGTGATTGGCAAAAAATTTCAACTTTTTTCCCTTCAAATTAGACCGTGATTAATGATCCTCAATGGTTTTCAGAAGAAAAAATAATAATAATAGTAATTTAATAAAACCTTGTGTTTGGGTTCCCCTTTAAGCAACTAATACAATCTGCACTACTTAATGCCACCAATTATTCTCACTTCTTGTGCAGTCAGCTTGGGAAAGTGTTTACTCCACATATTTCAAGAACAAGCTGATAAATGCCTAACATTCGACTAAAGGTGGCAGGAATTTTAATTTAGCCAGGGTGCCCATGATAACTTGCCTACTCTAAATGAAAGACATGGGATATTTAACATCCACGGGCTAATTCTATCAGATGGGACACCAAGATTTAGCTTCCATCCAAGAGACGGTGCACTTTGTGATGTGCACCGTCTCATATATGCGAAACAACCTTATATGCGAAACATAAAACAGAAATCCGACAGTTTATAGCCATGCTGAAAATAAAATATAGCTCAGATAGTTCAAAAGTAAGTAATGCACTACTTGGGTACCACTGTAGCACCACCAACACCATCAAGTCCACCTTTTCGTTTTTATTTCTCTCAATAAAGAACCTGTCTCTTATACACTCAATATTGTTCTCTGCTCAACTCCCCAAATTCTCTATTTCTTCCTTTATTCTTTTATAACAAGTCATGTATCCATTTTAACTTTCAAGAGTTATTATATTATTACGGGTTTACCGGCCGGGTCACGAGTGGCTTCTCGGACTCATGGACACCGTCTGGGGTGATAAAATCTGGTAGGGTCCCCGCACCCAAATGTCGGGTTACCTACCCGGTGATCTAGTTATCCCAGATGGGGAACTGTGCTCTCAATGCCCCACCATTATCTATAAATTATGTACAGCCGAGCAGAACTGAGTGTGGTACAATGTCTGAGTGGGACGTCGGCTAGTCTGGCATAGCGAATCAGTGGGGTACATCGTCCCATCCACTTATTGCACACTATGTCTTAACCAATGGAGGAAACATGATTGAGTAGGTTTGGAAAGTTTATAATTATTTAACAAAGGCACATGTTTACAAGCAAGCAGTGTCACAAAGAAAGTCTTAACCTCTAGCATGTAAAAAAAAAACCCTTATACATTTGGCCTCAACACTAAGCACAATACAGGCATGCCTCATTCAACTAGGAAATTAGACACAAGTAAGTGGATGGGGAGAGGAAGAAGAAGAAGAATAACAACACATGCCGCTTTCTCATTGGCTCGCACCCGGTCCTTACTTCCTTCAACCATGTCGTTTCGCTCACCGCAGCACACCCCGGTCCTTACTTCCTTCACTTTTTCCCTAACTGCAGCACAGTTGGTGTTGAATGGCTTTGCAGGGCAGCGATGGCAGTGCTGAAATGACAGTGTGGTGGACTCAGATAGCACTGGAATAGCTTTGAATGTAATGTGTGTGCTTTGTAATATAATGTATGCATAGTTGCACTGTAGGAAGGTGTGGGGGAGGAGACTGGTTAAGAGGGATGGATGGAGAGAGATTAGAAGGGATAGAGATTTTAGAGAGGGAAGATTTACAAAGGAAGGGATTCGGACCTGCTAAACAAACACAATGCATTTCCCTGTCCAATGATATGAGGGTATGGGTAACCTAACGAAACAGAATTTCGAAGGAAATATCTTAACTATGGATGCCTTATGTGTTTGAGTGCAACACCACAGGGTCTTTCCACAACCACAACAATATCTTCCTCATCAGTGTTACCAATGATGTGCAGTCATTTCAGTAATTATAACGAAACTCTTCCATCAACTGCTTGGAAAAGAAAAATAAGTTTCCTCAACTTCAACATTTATTTCCTCATCACATTTTTAAACACATTTAGCCACTTTGGTAATCATGTGGAAATATGCAATTTGGTGTCTGTCTGTCTGTCTGTCTGTCTGACAGCGATATATTCGGTCGGTACTTATCCAATCTCAACCAAACGTGCCAAGGGGATGAAGAGTCACAAAACAGAGGTTAAAGCGATGACATCCTCCACCTTCTTCAACCAAGGCGGTTTTCGACCTTGGACGAACTCCATGCCAAGGTTTATAAATAGCTTATCATGGCGTTTCGTGGGGAACACCTATCCGAAGTAAAAATTATTATAACCACAATCTATAGTATTTCCCCAGTGAATACGTTTCCCCCAGTGGCAATTCAGTCATTTCTGTTTAACGTATGATAATATTTTTTGAACAGCAGATAATGTTGTTTAACGCAAAACTGAAAGAAATTTGGAGGAAACACAACATCCTTAAGGCATCCTATGCTTATCGCGCTGCAATGATCTTTAGCTAATAAAGTTGGTTAAATGAGTCTTTACGTATGAATGCTGTATCCCATTGCCTGTCCGATTTTGTTTTTCTTCCAGCAATCAGATTATATGTTAACCACATGTGGGTTGTTTATAACTTATATATTGGGACCTCATATGCGATTTCTCCAGGCCATGGCTTCAAGTGTGATGTGCAATATTGCCCCTGTGGAAGAAAAATAATTATATTCATGTATTCTCAATTATAATTGTTGCTGGTACTTTATAAATTTAATTTTTGTACAATTGTCGAATTGGCTGTCAGTAATGTTTCCCTTTTACCAAGAGTCTTTTGACCGACATATTGATAAAAGGAATATCTTACTATGAAAAAAAGGTCTTTCTTGCTGCATATAAACAGGGTGACCTGGTTGATAACATAGCAACTTTTGCCATGAGTGTGTCATTCTCTCCCTCCCACACAAAGTGGCCACGTATTGCAGTTTTGAGTTATTTTGCCTAATGCTTATCAGCTCATCCTGTAGTTGAATTGTCAAATGTCTCATCCTCCCATTCTTTGGAATGTCAAAATGTGCAGAAGACGAATTGCTTTGGGCTTCTGTTTCAGTGAATCATTGAATGTTCTTCCTCTGTATGTACAGAATGAAAGATTCTCCTTTGGTATGCAAATCCATCATGTGGAAATTGAGTTTTTTTCTACCACACCCCCAATATGCTTAAGTCCCAATTGTGACCTTTATTTGACACATAACCACATTAGTAATGGTCGCGAGCATTGTTTAGTACTCGCCTGAGGGAAATTTGGAGAAAATTGGACATACTTATGCATGGGTGGTGTATAGGCTAAGTCACTGGTCTACACACCAACAAGAAGTGAAAATGATCATAAACCAGTTTTCCAGTACCATCAAGCTATTGCCGGCACCACAGCCAAATTCCAAATTCCTGCTCATCGTCTTCTTTTTTTTCTTCTTCCTTGTTCGTATGCAACACAAGTTTGCAGGTTAGCATCATTGGCTGAGGGCACAGCGCTGCCGTTGATGCAGTGTGCTTTGCTGGTTTGGGCAGAAATTTGGAATTTGGCCATGGTGCCAGTGATAGCTTGTCTACTCTTCACGGACACCATGGGATCTTTAATGTACACCTATGAATGCAGGAAGACAGGACGCCCATTTCATGTCCATCCGAGAGACGGCACACACACATAAAAGAATCACCATGCTTGTGAAACACTGAGATGATAGTCTATAGCTGGGGTTGAATTGAACAAACGCAGTCTCCGTGCCAGCTCAAGTGGCACACGCAATGAACACAACGAATGGATGGATGAATGGATGGATGCAAACACGGTGCACGGGCCGCCACTGCAGGCCCGTGTTGTAGCTGCCAACAGAGCAGTTCTCGCAGCTTGCAAACTGTTGCTTTATGATCCTGGCGCACATGGCAATGAACAGGGGGAGCAAAGCAAAAATTGAACGGGGCTAGTGAACAGGGGCAGTGGGCATGGCATGGCAAAGGTGATCAGGCAAACAGCCTGCAGAACAAGGCCGCTGCAGGCAAACACAGCCGGCAGATGAACTGGCCGGCACAGGCCTTGCAGAAAACAGCTGCAGACGATCCAGCCGGCACAGGCCTTGCAGCACAGCAGCTGCAGCCGATCCAGCCGGCACAGGCCTTGCAGCAAAACAACAGCTGCCGATGAAGCTGGCCAGCCTTCGCCGTTCAGTGGAGGTTGGTGGAGGGAGTGCGGTGGTGCTGGCCACTCGGAAGGCGGGCTCGGACCTACTCTACGGTCTCCCTCCCAACCTATCGCCTTTGCCTGTCACTGTCTATACCCACTCCCTTAATTTGTCAAACCCCAATTTAGCCCCAACTTATTTTTTTATTTTTACTTCCCCACTATAAATCGTCCCCTAACCCCCTGTACTGTCCTTGTTCGGCTAACCTATCCTGTCACCTAGCCTACTCCCAACCCCTACGTTCCCTTCCCGGAGGGGAACAAGGGAGAGCTGGCGTCCTGTGTCGAGGCCCAATGAAGCCTCAGAATGGCCTCCCCAGACTTCAGCGATCTATAACACAAAGTGGGTCCAGCGGCCCACAACGAGAGCGAGGGGATGGATGGTGCGGAGGGGTACACTTCCTATTCTACCCTATCCATTTAACTGTTAAACTACCCCGGGGCTTTCAACAAGCGCCTCTCGCTTAAACTATTGGTTCTATAAACCCAGATTCCCGTCGCCTGTGTTAGTGTCCTTACAATTTCGGGCCTCGCCCCCCAATTTTCTCTCCGTGCCCTCACACGGTCTCATGGCTGGGACACGTGGATCCCTTTGGCAGGCACGACCCTCTGACGATTCTCCGACGATGGCACCCCCGGGCACTACACTGCCTCCGAGCCTACCAGCTCCCTAACACCGGGGAGTGCCCCCCATGGCACCTCCCCTGAAACGCACACGTGGCAGGCTGGCTTCCCGGGCCCCTTTCCGAGGATCACCCGTGCCCACAACACTGCCCACGCGGCTAATGGCGCCCCGGGCCCCCGCACCAAGCAGACGCACCCGTGCCCACTACGCTATCCCGGCCCCCCATGGGCCCTTGGCCTACCACGGCCGACTAGCCTGGTGCCCAGGGTACCCACTCAGCGATACTCACTTTTCGCAGCCACGCTACCAGCCTGTCAACAGGGCTCCTGCACCCCCCCAAATGGGTTTCGAGCCTACATTCACACCAACAACAAAACGACCTCCATTTTTCAATTTAACTAATCCCCTAACTCACTCTACACTGACCCCGGGGTCCCTTGGGCGGGAGTCACTCCTCCCCCCAATCACTCATCGCACCATGCAGTCCCCATTCGCCTCACTCACTCACCAAGCACATGCTTCCCCTTCACTCACCAACAACTCTTCAACACACTCACCGCTGAACTCTGCCATCCTTCTAACTACATCCCCTAACTAACTCGTGCTCCCACGTCATCCCTTACACTAAAGCACGTTCCTTTTAACACTACGTAGGTAAACTACGTCAACTCTACACATCCAAAGGCTGTCACTGTCTCCAATTAATCCCATTAATCAATATCCCAACCTAAATCTGGCTAAAATCCCTCTACCTAATCCATTCCACAGGCCCCATGAGGACTTACCCCTGCCCCATGGAGCCGGTCTAACTAAGCTAACCCTTCCCCCTAAGTAGTGTCCATCCTGTGCCCTGGCCAGGGGGTCTTCCACCCCTTGCCCGGGAATCCTGTGCACCCGAAAGTGAGGCTTGCTTTTTTTTTCTTCTTTTTTTTCACATGCGCAGCACCAGCGCGGCAACTCACAGCTCGCGCACTTTGCACCTGCGCGTGACGTCATGCAGCTGCACGTGTACCTCGTCCCTCCTTGGACGGTACCATCCGGCAGGGATACCCCTCCTGCCGGATTCCAACCCCACGTGCAGCCATGACGTCACCGTGCGCATAAAAAAACACAAGCCCCACGTCTCGAGGGGTTCCCCACGCGAACACATGTGCTTTGCCCATTGGAGCTTAACACACACACACACACACACACACACACACACACACACACACACACACACACGCACACGCACACGCACACACGCCCGCGTGGAGAACCTATCCGGTCCAAATCCATAATCCTGCCTAAACTTTGTCCGTGCGCGGGATCGGCAAATCCACCGCTGGCGTTTCCGGACCGGGACTTCACTCTCGTAAGCGAGCACGTGGGGGCCTCGTGCGTTGCACAGCACGGACCTCGCGCTCGCTGCTGGGTGAACCCGGCGCGGTGCCCGAAACAGCTACAGCCGCTACTCGGCTTTTGTCCCTCTGTCGCAGTCTCCATCGCCATTCGACCCACGCACTCCCGCGTGCCACGACGCTCATACACCACTCCCTTACATTCACCCCGGAGACGCGGCTGCATGTTCACACATGCCTACCGAAATCTCCCTTACACACAGCGACCTTGCACACGCTGTCTCTCTTACACTCACGGTCTCCCTTGCACTCGGCCGTTCACTCACGCATGCCACCTACCTCGCACACGTGGCTCCACTCACTCGTGGTGCTCCATTCATACTGGCCGTTTCACTCACACACACGGCCTCTTCCACTTGCGGTGCCCCTTTTACACACGGCGTGCTGGGAAGCACGTATTCCGGCACAGTCGCCACCACACCACTCACACACGGGGTCGCTTCCACACACGGGGTCTTTGTCACCCACCCGGTCGCTCTCACACACGCCCTTGCACCCGCGCTATGCGTGCGTTGCAGCACGCATTTCGCCACACTCGTGAACACATACCTCGACACCACACATACCGGGACAACCACACTGGGGATTCATGTCCCCACAAGGGTCTCCGGGGCCTCTATACCCCCCAAGCTCTCCGTGCACCTGTCCACAGCACTCCTCCCCTCGACCTCGCAAAACACGGCCGAACCCACCTGGTCATGACTCACCTCAAGGGGGTATACTCCCTCCCCTCGTTCCTGAAGGAGGCCATCCCGCTGCTCGCACTGGGTCTCCACCCAGTCCACCAGCTCACCCCCATTGTCCTCCACTACCTCCGTGTGTGTGTGCGTCTCTATCCCCGTCTTCATCGTGTAGTCTTCCTTCTATCGTTCCCATCTCCCGTGTCTCTGCCAACTCAGTCACCTCTTCACCCTTTACCTCCCTTGTCTCAACTATTATTTCCGTCTCTTCCCTTGTTATCTCCCTCGTGCACGTCTCTGTCACCCCAATTAGTTTTTCCCTCTCGGTCACCGTCACTCTTCTCGCCCAACACGTCCCCCGAATTATTTTCTCCTTACCAGCCTCCACCGCGGGCCCGACAGCCGTTTCACCCCCTCCCAGCTCGTTCGCTCCCACACGTGGAGTCGCGATTTTAAGCTCCCCGGTTACTGCCTTCATGCCCGCCTGCAGGCTTCGGCCCATGTTCTGCGTCTCACCCCGCAGCTCTTTCATTTCTTCCTTCATTTTGAGTGCGTTTGTTTCCATATTTTCGTTCATGCCTTTTATTTCGTTTTTCATTTCATTTGTGTTTGTATCCATCTTTTCGTTCATGCCTTTTATTTCGTTTTTCATTTCATTTGTGTTTGTATCCATCCTCGTTGTCATTGCCGCCAGCATGGCGCATAGCTGGGCCATGTCGGGTGCGCTTGGATGAGCCGATTCGGCAAGGATCGGGGGGTTTTGGTGGAGAGGGGGAGGGGAGGTGTTATACACCGCGGCCGCCGCCGCACCTATTTCGGGCTCTGGGTTCAGTTGGGGGAGTTCGTGTTCCTGCACAACCAACATTTCCTGCACGGGGTTTTCATCCTGGACCATGGATTCTACACATTCTAAATCCATTTCTAATACCCCCGGCTCCCGCTCGCCTTGAGACACCATCTTATTTCTCGTAAAGGGTTAATTTGAATCGCTCGTAATTTTTAGGGAATCGGGGGTCGCTCCTCTCACCCCTGGACCGATTCCCGTGAATTTAGCTGGAGACAGGAGAGCCCGTTTTCCCGCTCTCCGATACCAGTGCCGCGAGGAGGGGGATGGGTTTGTGTCCCACTTCTGACACCAGTGTTGCGGATTCGCGCCCGCCGGCGTGCGAGCGGCCAGGTAACTCGAATCGCGGCACGTTGCCCACCGGACGGACAATCCCGTCGTGACCCTCTCGGACCAATGCCGGGAACTAGTCACGGGTGGGCCTTTCGACCTCACCACGATCGTGCCAATCGGCCCCCCGCGTGGGATAGGGTTGTTCGCCAAATTCGACTTACCTAAGTACCCACACGGAGGGTAGACCGGGCGATCGCACCTCGCCGCAGGTCGACTTTGGACACGGGCCACTTTAAGCGACCCGTTCCGTACTATCGGGATAACCGAGCGGTGTTATCGTCAACCTCGACGGTTCGATTAATTATTGGGCGTATTTAGCCCACGACCAACCCTTTACGTGAAGTAAGATGGAGATTCAATAAGAGAAAAGACGAAGCGAAACGGGAAAAACAGTTCAACATAAAGCACATTTATTCCGCGGCAAACGGAAAGCACACATATACAATCACAACAATTATGCACCAAAAGCAAATGTAAAAGTAACACGACAATTCTGCACAAAAAGCAAATGCAACAAAAGAAACACAATGCAGATCTACTACCGACTACCGAGCACACGGCAACACTTATACAGTTTTACTTCACAGATGGCGCCGACAACACATATACTCAAAGCAAAAGAAAAAGGAAGGGGCCACCCTCAACGATGAGGGGGCAGACGGGCCTGGGGCCGAGACCGCGTCGAGCCTACCCGTCTGGTGATGAGCCGCAAAATGGCGGCGGCGCCCCGACTCCGCGGGCCTCGCTGGCACTGCCTGGAATGGGGTGGGAACGGGGCCCCCTTCTCACACTATCTCAGCGCGGGGGGAAACAGGAGGGGGTTGTTGATGCTCGGGGGAAAGAGGATATCTGGCTGGCTTGGGTCCCGCGACGAGCGACGCCACTGCGACCTCGACCGCGTTACCGGCCTCCCCTCTCCGCAGCTCCCCGACTCTGACACGAGCGCCGACCTCCACAAAGATTCTTGGCTTCTCCAGCCTCTCCGGACCCCGACAGACACTCTCTCGACTGATTTCGCCGCTGCCACAACTCTCCAACTCTTTCCTCTTCTCAACTGCCTCGATTCGCTCCGCGCTCGGTGCTTTATAGTCCGACAGGAGAAATCATATGCAGATTTTTGGATCAGGAACGGCTCGGGGCGGAGCCACGCTCGCCCATTGGACGAAGGAAAAGTGGGCGTGAATTATTCTTGATCCGCGAATCTGCATATAGCGATTATACTCCGACACACCTGGAGGCGGGGCCAAATCGCCCCACGCTCGCTGATAGGACGGAACAGAAGTGGGCATGAATCATTCTTGATCCGATTTCTCGGAAAGGCTGGTGTTTTTGCACCCGCTGCTCGGTGCGCGCCCTGTATGAGTCCAGTATCGGTGCCCACAAGCGGCGCGGGAATGGCGGTGATGCGATGGTTGCGAGGGCGAGTTGTGACGGTAAAGGTCGTGGCTGTTGGCGTTGCTGTTGTTGTGAAGTGGCGTTGTGGTTGGTGGTTGGTGTGTGAAAGCGGTTGTGGAGAAGGTGGATGTTGTGAAGGCGGTTCTGGAGAAGGTGGCTGTGGTTGTCGAGATGCGGTTGGTGGTGGTTGTGGTGGTAGTAATGGCGGTTGGTCCAAAATAAAGATAGTAAAAGAAAAACGGCTATCTAAAAGGGTCGCAGCCCGAATTAATGACATTTATTCCCTCTAAACAACGGGTTTGGGCTAACTACACATATACTTACAGAGATATCTCACCTACGGGACCTGAATGGTGGTTTGCGAATTTCGTCAACCACAACAATATTCTGCTGTTTTGCCTTGGGAATTCCTGTTTGCTTTTATGAGTGTGAAGAGGGTGAGAGTAAAAATGGGATAGCTTTGGAAGAGGAGTGGGAGGTTGAGGCTTTTTTTTTGGGGGGGGGTGAGGACTTTTGGTTGAGAGGGTTTGTTTGAAGGCTTGAGTGTGGAGAAGGGATTATTGCTTCAGCATTGGTTGGAGAAGGGCGAGGACGTGGGGTTGAGGACTTTCGGGTTGAGGGGAGTGGGGTAGCAAAGATAGGACAGAGTTGGGAGGGGGACACTGAGGTTTTTTGTTGAGGAGTTGTCAGAATCACATGTACAGGTTTACTCACAGCAAAAATATAAGTGTGTGTGTGTGTGTGTTACTGTGGGGGTGGGTGACGCAATCACCCTATGGTAATGTGCTCGTAATAATAATATTAACACTTACCATTTGTCTGCATGGTGCACATATGCATGTACAATTGACCACCGCCCTGCCTCTCACCCCGGGGGTAGATGTTTCTAGTTGTTGTTAAATCTGAGTTTGACTTCTGAGAGAATAAGGTCAACTCTACAAATTGTTTTCTTAGTGCTTCACATCATGGAATGCACCATCCATCAGGAAAGACTGTAAGCGTGCTCTCCAATCTGCTTGAACTAGCTTGAGGACAAAAGCCCTCGAAAAGTGTAGGCTATTGTGCGGTGATACAATACGCAATAGTTAATTTCCTACAGCAGCACTACATCAGCAGTATAACGATGTGCCTCAGTCGCAGTGATATAACGATCAGAAGAAATTGGTAATCGAATCTTCCCTGTAAAATTTCCATTCCCTTGATAGATAATGCAATGATTACATATGGGGAATAAACACGCTTACGTGGAGCTATCGCACTTTGATTTATGTTTGTAATGTCAGCAATCAAGTTTGCCATCGGGCTTACCCAACAATAAAATGGTGAGCACTGTCTGCATGGCTGTTGTTCAATATCGAACTTAAACACTGCGCACTTAAGGGTTTAGATTGGTTAGATCAGCGGTTTCAATGCGACATTACATCAAATATAGCACAGAAGGTCATTTTGCGTACACATTTAATATTGTCTTTCACATGCTAACATGCATGCTGGTTGGTTAAATCATCCTCATATTTTTTATTTTGCTCATCATAAACGTATTTGATTCCTTCGCGGTGTTTCGCAATTACATTATCAGCCGTGGGCTATATTTACTTTTGGTAGGTGCACTTTACACTATTTTTTTTACAATGTAAATCATCTAGAAATGCACAACACTATCCCATGAAATGCACTGTGCAAGTGTTTTGGAGCAAAAACAACTTGAGAGCATTTCTGGAGATACAAAAACTTTGCTCTTCACTGAAACAAAAATGTGTGTGTGTGTGTGTGTGCTTTGAATAAGTTTCCCCACCCTCAGTGGCAATTGCTTATCATTTCATTGTCAGGCATCGTTTCACTATGTATAGTGGAGCTTTTCAATGGGCTAAGTAAGCAAGGCTGCGGTTTTCAGTGGGGCATTAATTATTAGTGTATCACAGGCATAACCTTTCATGACGGTGTATAATAAGGACGATGGAGGTGGCGACAGTACATGGGAGAAGAGCCCCATTATCCCTTGACATTCTGCAGGTGTTAATTGCCAATGCCACTTCCAGACTGCTCTTAAAATGCCAGGCCCAGACCTCGTGGCTGTGCACTGAATCGATCTCCGTTTAACGATCGAATGGTATGGGGATGGCTTTCACAGTGTGAACCACCGACTTTAGTCGGAAGTTGACACTTCCCACCCCCCAATCCCATTTCTTCCACTCTACCCCCACACTCTAAGCACATCATTAGCCAGCTCCAGTTTCCCATATTTTCCACCCTCGTGGACTTTAAGCACAAAACACTTGTTTAAAGTCAGTGAGATCATGTCAATTAATGTGCAGTTTTGGTGTGAATCATGTTTTTCAAGGGTTGGGTGTAAGAGTCACTCTTACTATGCTGATGTTGTTTGGGTAGTTTGCTGGAAATGCTTTGAGAAACAATGACTTGCTGTGAATTGAGACTTCTTCAACTTGATAGCTGACCGTCAATCAGAGAAAATACATTTTGGAGCTCGACAGCATAATCAATCACTAGCAGCTTGAAAATCCAGGAAGTTTGCGTTTTTTTTAGGTGAACCCTTCCTTCCAAGAATCCTCCATGCGCATTAAGAATCAAAACAGATTTTTGCAAGGGTTTCCTTTGTGCTCAAGAAATGTCTTTGTGGAATTGTATGCGATCGCACCATCAGAAAGAGAATATCCTCTTCGAAGTGATACAACATTGTGGTCAATAAAATAGGTTGTAAATTGAGATCCGGTCTTACTAAAGTGGAAGATCGCACCTGAGAAAGGAAATGAGGAGTGAACCCATCCATTAAATTCATGTGCCTCATCGGCATGATGTCGTTGCTGTCATTCCAAATAGAACCTTTTTTTCCATGATAACTCAAAATATTTATCATGGTGAGTTTGTTAAAGTGTTCAAATAATAAATGCCCAAAACTTTTCCATTAACTTTGAGAGATGATGAAAGGAGTTTTTGTTGGTGTTCTTGTTGAGCATAGAGTTAAAAAAATTAAATTAATTTGTTTTTGGCTCACACTAAGTGACACTGAATTATTATTATTATTTTTTTCTCCATTGATTGTCGGCGGAAGGTGACAGAGGTTTGTTTATGTGATAAATGAGTATGTATGCAGGCACAAAAATTTGGGCTTGATAAAAATTGATGCGGACGATGCGATGGTGGAGCTACATTGTCCTTCACCATTCCTTTGGCTTGTCAATTAGAGACAATCAATGTGCAGCAGGTTTTTGTTGAGGGTAGCAAGATGTTCCAGGATGAAGAACGACAGAGAAGAAAAGAGGAAATTGTCAATGAGGAGAAGAAAAGAAAAAGGAGGAGAAGTGATATTTTCTGGTTTGTTGAGGAATCGTGGTGTTTTCTAATATCATCACTCTAATGAAAATCTCACATCAAAATTCAGGGATGGTCATCTTTGTGTCTCTTAGTAGTGATGTAATCACCAATCGATGAGTGTTATTGGTTGATTAGATCTACATTCCTTCCCTTTTTGCCAAAGCATTTCTCGGAATTGCAACTCAGTTGAAGCGAGCCAACTCTCCCAAAGTGATGGATGAAAACAAATGATTCAATCACAGCATTTTGCTAAGGAAGGAGTTTCATACAGTCGAAAAGTGTGTTATACCAACAGAGGTTAGCTTCTTCACCTTATGCTTGATGAAAAAGTTGCAAATAAATAGCTCTTATTTGTATGAGAGCAGTACTCTGCTGTGCTTCAAATTGCTCACCACTTATCCATCCGATTATGACACTTCACTTTTAACGGGGATTTTGTACAAATGCCATGCCAGCTAACTGCTTTGGAATGTACCACATCGTTTTCATTGAGTTTCACAATTGAAAAACGTATTTAATGGAAGTTATCATTTATATTACGACTGACATGATGACGACAATGACGACTACTACTACTACTACCACTAATCCGCATGCCCAGCTAAGTGGTGGAGCCCTTTTAGGGGGGTTGGCCCTTTGGCACTTCATAACTTTGGGACAGGGTGAACGCGAGGTTAAGGTAGGACCTTTAGCAATGGTCCCAGTGATACAAGGAAATACAAGGAAATCTCACACAGGCGGAGGCCATTCAGCCCATCATGCCTGCGCGAACACCATCCTAATTTATCTACACAAGATCCAAGGAAGAAAATGCAAAAAAATGTTTTTAATTAATGAACTAATTGTTGTTTTTTGGTTCACGAGCGCCAGCCAGAGTGACCACTATATTGGTTCACGAGCGCCATCCAATGACCACTATATTCGTTATGTCTGTGTGTCTGTATGTATGTCTGTCTGTCTGTCTGTCCAGAGCACAACTATGTGGGATGTCATCCGATTTGGATGAAACTTGAATATGATGTTGATATCAATGCCTAGTTTTGTCTTCCTGGAGATAGACGTCCCACGCGAATTGTGGGCGGAGCCACGCCCACTTGTAAGTTTTGTATTTTTTCATATTTTTTCTCGATTTTTTTCTCGAAATTCCCGCTCGTGAGATTGTGCGCATTGGCCATATGTACAACATAAAAAAATCAATTTGATTCGGTCGATTTTAAGGGAGAAGATAGGTTTTGAAGAAATGGACGGTGACAGATAGTTGGGTAGCAGCTAAGATTGAGATTGAGATTGAGACTGAGACTGCAATACAGTGAGACGTCTCAACACGCGCGTTTTTGGTTCACGAGCGCCAGCCAGTGACCACTATATTCGTTATGTCTGTGTGTCTGTCTGTCTGTCTGTCTGTCTGTCTGTGTGTGTGTCTGTCTGTCTGTCTGTCCAGAGCATAACTCCGTGGACTTTGATCCGATCTTGATGAAACTTGGTTATGTGTTCGATATCAATGTCTAGTTGTGTTTTCCTGGATGACAACGAGCCACGCCTATTGTGGGCGGAGCTACACACCGAAAATAGTCATTTTTATGGGGTAGTCAGATTAAAAATCTATCTTCTCCTGGGGAATTGACTGAATGGAATGGGTTCTTCGGTATTTGAATAGCAAAATGAATTATCTAAAACTTGTCGTTGTCTGATTTTTCATTTTTGTCCCAAGGTCAAAAACTTAGAAAATTGCGAATTTTGACATAAAAATCATACGACCACACAAACTTTGAGAGCTAGGATGACAATATTTTTTTGCATAATCTTGAGGTCATTCCCCACCTAAAGTCTTGGAACCATTTTGCTCTATCTCGAACACCTTGCTCGTGGCAGCTCCTTCAAGTTTGTTTTTATAGTCCGGGAGCCAACCGATCAAAATTAAAAAAAAATTGCCCGGTCTGCTATAAAATTTTTGTGTTGATTTTCATAAAGAGACACCCTTTGAGTATATGAAAACCAATGTTGGCAATGGTGAAACTCTTGCGCAACAACACAGTCAACACTTTTGCGAGCCCCCTCTGATAACAAAATGTTGGCAAAAGCGAAGATGTAGGATGGGGGTAGGGGTAATTCATATTGTCCTAAAATCATAACCACTAAACCTATATACACAAATGACCCCTCATATTAAAGAGGAGTTCATTTCCTATATCACAATTGGTGTAGATTTAACCTACCTTCAATTGACAAGGTTATATGTCAAACAACAAAAGATTTATGTAACTCAGAAATGCTTGACTATCAATGGGGTCAGGAACAAGAACATACTTTTACATGCCATGGTTTTAAGGAAGATAAAATTAGAAATGGATTAACACAATATTGTGACATGAAACATCCTCTTCAGAGGAAGAGTCACTCTCTGAAACAACTCCACCACATGAACCTCTCTGACCAAGGCATATGCATGTCACTCAGCAAGGCACAGCAGCCTTTTTGCATGAACATCGTTTCAGACATTTGGATAATTTGCACATGCAAGACACCGTTTTGTCTATGTTTGGCTTGGCTGGCTTAGACATGAGAATTGGGACCAGTTTTCCATTGATAAGGGTTCTGCCAAATGTTGTGGCTGGGGGAAGTGCTCGGTCACTGAGATGTGCACGTCTATACAGAAGCAATTGATACAATGCTCTTAAAACAAGGAAGTAAAACGCATCTTCTGTTGCTGGCAGTGACCTAAGGTCTAATTTTGAAGAGACAAACATATGCTGCCTGAGGGTATCCAAACAGCTGAAACCTTTTTGGCCATGCAGAGCAGTCCAGTATACTCTGGCCTCATCAATGACACATTCTGTTGCTGCCATTTCACTATCTCTTCCAAAATCAACAAGGTGGGGAAGGTTTCCTATCAGTCCCAGAGAAACCTGTGCCGCTCTTCTTTTCACAGGAACACAGGCATCATCCCAACTGACTGGAAGAGGGGCCTTGTTGTCCCTCTCTGAAAAGGGAAGGGTGATCGCCAAGACTGCAAAAACTACCGAGGGGTGACGCTGCTCTCAGTGCCGGGCAAGGTCTTTGCTCGGATAATTCTTGATAGGGTTTGCCACCATCTGCTTGAGCACCAGCGTCCAGAGCAGTCAGGCTTTACACCAAAGAGGTCAACGATTGACCGTATCCTTGCACTTCGTGTCCTCACCGAACACAGACGAGAGTTTCGGCAGGGGCTGCTTGCAGCCTATGTTGATCTCTGTAAAGCGTTCGATTCAGTGAATCGGGATGTCCTCTGGAGGATTCTTGGTCTTCGTGGGGTGCCACCGAAACTGATCGATCTGATGTCTGAACTCTACTCTGGTACTGAGAGTGCTGTGAAGTGTGGTGGTACCATCTCTGACTTATTTCCAGTTGTTACTGGAGTTCGTCAGGGATGTGTACTTGCCCCCACACTTTTCAGCACTTGTATGGACTGGATTTTAGGGAGGATGTCGGAGAGATCAAGTTGCGGTGCATCGTTTGGCAATGTCAAGATCTCAGACCTTGATTTTGCAGATGATGCAGTCATCTTTGCGGAGACTTTAGACATCCTCTTGGGGGCCCTCGAGGTGCTGAATGAGGAGTCGGAGCCGTTGGGATTACGGATTTCTTGGGTCAAAACTAAGATCCAGGCTTTCGGTGACATCTTGGATGCTGCTGTCCTGTCTGTGTCTGTTTGTGGTGAGGATGTTGAGGTCGTGGAGAGATTCACTTACCTTGGCAGTGATATTCATGTCTCCGCAGGTTGTGAGCCGGAGGTCAATAGACGTCTGGGTCGGGCCTGGGGAGTCATGGATTCACTGGATCATGGGGTGTGGCGCTGCCGGTACCTGTGCGGGAGGACGAAAGTCCGAGTCTTCAGGTCCTTGGTACTTCCAGTCTTGCTCTATGGGTGCGAGACTTGGACTTTGACCAAGGATCTGAGACGGAGACTTAATTCCTTTGGTACCAGGTCTCTTCGGAGAATCCTTGGCTATCGCTGGTCGGATTTTGTGTCCAACGAGCGGTTGCTGAGAGAGACTCGGATGAGATTTGTTACCTGCATAGTCCGTGAGCGTCAGCTGCGGCTGTATGGACATGTGGCTCGTTTTCCTGACGCTGATCCTGCTCACCAGATTCTCTCAGCGAGGGAGTCTCATGAGTGGAGGAGGCCAGTGGGCCGACCACGTGCCTCATGGTTGCAGCAGGTTGACCATCATCTCAAGGAGATGGGGATGGGCCTGGCATCTGCCTGGGGGATGGCCAGACGGAGGCCCCTGGAGTACCGGCGGAAAGTGGACGCAGCGACGCGCTGTTCTGGCACATGCTCCCATACCTGACCTGACCTCTTCTTTTCCCCTTCTGAATGGGTAGCTCACTGTGTCACATCCACACAACACATATGTGCACAGAAGTGTAGCTGCGACATCAAGAGGATTTTCTGGTACTTCTTGCTCAACACTTCTACCAGCTCATGAATAGGTAGGTATTGATTCTGCCGTTGTATCCAGAGTTCTTGCAATGTGTTCAAGCAGCAGAAGTGATATATACACAGCATAATTATGTCTGTATCTGTTGCATGCACAACAGCTCGATGGTGATCAAGATATTCCACACAATACGCAAGATGAGCAATAATCCTTGTGTCTGCCTCTTCATGTTCTTCACAAGGTAAGTCCAGAACTGAACTTGATGCTGATGTGATGGAAAGAGTGTGACCTTTGTTTTCCATCATACTACCAAGAATGATGGTCACTCCATCCGGAATAGCTTCAGGACTCTCACAAAGGGAAGTGCCAATGAAGTTCTTAAGATTTCCTTTATTTCTTGGATTCTTCATGAGTAAATTCCAGTCCGGAATTTCTAGACTCTTGGATGGTGAAAATTGTCTTGCCTGGTCTGTCTGGTTTCTCCTCTGCTGCTCATCACCCTTCAAAGTATGGCTATCATCAAAATCATACTGATCACCAATGATGTTGACACAGTTGCACATTTCAGGTTTCAACTGCAGGATACACCTGCTTGTGAAGATACAGCTGGGGAAGTTCACCAAATGTTTTCGCACCCATTTTTTGGTATTTATTTACAAATGCCATTGTGTCTACCAGATAAACTGTGTATAGGTCACTCTGTGGTAATGATGGCAGCTGTAAAACAACATCCTGCTCAGCTTCAGCAATTAGCACTGCCACGAAATCAGACTTGTTGCCTTTGCGCATTACAAACCCCTGTGCTAAGCGTGGATCAACCTCAAACAGGGATGATGGATAGTCTGTCCACTCATGGGAAAATGCAATCTGTCTTGTGACTGGGTCGGCATCTCGATAGAAACACAGCACACGTGTAGTTGCAGTCTCATCTTGATAGATCCTGATTAAACTCTGTTTCCTTGATGGTTTTGATTTCTTCTGTGAGGAGAAAGTTACCAGCTTCAGTGGTTCAATCTTAATAGAGACCACCTCTTCTGCTTTCATAATGGCTTCCATGCCCTTAGCTTGAGCATGGACCAAGTCTTTTGAAGCAGCCTTCTCACCAGTTGCTCTATTGAGCAGAACCACTTGGTTGTTACACTGGAATGGGTTTATCATCTGCTGGCATAGCACTTTCTTGATCTCCTCAACATGCATATGTTCTTCTGTTGCCTGCTTCTGTGTTTCTCCATGATGAGTAGATTCCTGTTGGCCTAGATTAGCCATAGACTTTATGTTCTCTGATACAGCTGTGAGAAATGGTGCTGTTTTCACATATTTATCTCGAGCAGCTGGTGCCTGAGATATGCCTTTGAACAGCGATGTCTTCCCTTCATTGTTGTATGTCTGCTCCAGGGCCATGTCACTCCAAACACCATTGATTTTTCCTTTGGAAGAGTGAACTGTGAAGTACCCAACCTGGATCCAGCAAACCTTAACCGAACTGTGTTCAATAGAGTAAGAGGATTTTGGGGGTAGGGGTAACTTTGGTTGACAAAAATGTTAATTTTCTCTTTAAAAATTGATAGAACTCAATCAAATTTGCTGTTTTAATTAGCCATGGATACCATGTTCATATCACATTAAGAGAAATTAGTATTCTAATGCAGCATCTGCCTATGATAAGAAAAGTTCTAAAGGCCATCTTCAAAAAACGTTATTTTTAAGGCATTTTTCACAAAATTATGTACTTTTACGAGGTTTACTTTCACAAAGGCAATTTTTTTTGTCATTTTACAATGCACTGATTGAATTCTTACATTTAGTTCACATTTATTTTTCATGAATGTGATTTTTTGATTTTTTTAGAAATTTTATTGACAATTGCTGTTTTATCAAATTTTTCAAATCTTCCTCAAACAAAAACGGCCGCCAAAATTTTTCGCAAGAGCTTATGAATTGCCAACATTGGTTTTCATGAACTGCAAACATATATCTAAACATCCTGGGGGTGTAAAATTTTATAGCAGAGGCTGTAAGGTCCAACCCTAAAACAGCCTCGTACACAGGTTGGCTCCCGGACTATTATGCTGATTTCATCAAAGTATGGATAATCCGAGGAGTGCGAAATGCCATATAGCCTATATGATGTTATATTGTTCCTGGAATGTTCCAGAGGAACTTTTGCACCAAAGATCATAATCCTTGACTTTTAACCTTTAAAGGCCACAAAGGTCAAATTTTCAAAGTTGTGGGAATCAAACCGGGTTTTCGACCTTCTTCAATGAACTAACTCCAATAAGCTATAGCACGTATCCTGTTTCCTTATTTTAATGTCTACAACATTGTTTTGTGACCTTTAAAGGTTATGCAAAGGTCAAATTTTGAAAGTTGTTGAACGAAACCGGGTTTTCCACATTTTGCAGCTAATAACCTGTCACTCGTACCACATCATGTTGATCATTTTATAACTTGGTCAAAAATTATCACATTGTCTTATCCTTGACTTCTGAAACAATCTACATCGTCTAATAGCGCTCTTGAACCATTGTCACCTCCCGGCTAGTTTTTTTTTTTTTTTTTTAAAGTTTTTGTAGTTTTGTATTTTTTTTATTTCTTCTCCAAAATGGAGGGGCATGGGCTTGGTTAAAAACATCCAGCTTCAACTACACAACCCCCCTTGACAATACCCCCACAAACACCACTCCATACATAAGCACACAATCACCCATCAATGCTGAAACTCCCTAAAAGTCCTGTCAACATCCCCGTACCACTCTGTCTCCATAACTTTCAGGTACCTATCTAATTCTAAAACTTATCGACTGTTTTTTGCTGCCAATAGCTTTCCAGGGAGACCATTCCATGCATTAACTACTCTCTGAGTAAAAGTCCCCTGCCTTGCTACCGTCTTAACTCTCCTGTTTTTTACTCTCAAGCTATGACCCCTGGTCCTATCACTGTCCACTCTGTTGAATAATTCATCTTCACTTATTTTAGCGATATCTTTCATTATCTTAAACATCTCTATCATATCTCCTCGTAACCACCTCCCTTCTAGTGTATAAAGCAATTTCTCCTTCAGCCGCTCCTCATAGCTGAGTCGAGGTCGGCCCGGAATTCATCTTGTAGTCCTGTGCTGAACCCTCTGTGGAATCTATGTCCTTCCAGAACTGTGGTGACCAAAACTGCACACAATATTCTAAATGTGGCCTCACTAAATTCCTTCACAATGTTAACACCACCTCTTTTGATTTATAAATGATCCCCCTCCGAAAACAACCTAAAACCTCATATGTTTTACTTTCTCTGCCTGGCACTGTGCTGCCTTCTTACCTCCCATATCTATTACCACCCCCAGATCCTTCTCCTGTGTGACACGCTCCAAAATTACCCCTTGCATCCTGTAATCTCTATTTTCATTGTTTTTCTCATCCCCAATACGTTACACTTGCTCAGGTTAAATTCCATCTGACAATCTTTTGCTAAATCTATGCAAGTATCAGTACTTTCAGGTAACTGATCACCACCACCTCTGCTATCCACTTTATCTCCAAGCTTTGTGTCATCTGCAAATTTGGAAAGCTTACTCTTTACCCCATTATCCACATCTTTGATGTAAATAATGAATAGTAATGTTCCGAGTACTGATACCTGAGGTACCCCACTGCATACATCCTCCCAGCGAGACTTCCTCCCCTCACAGCCACTCTTTGCTTCCTACCAATAAACCAGTTTGCAAACAAATTAGCGACCTTTCCAGCCACTCCACAAGCCCTCACTTTGGCGAACAACGTCCAATGTGGTACCTTGTCAAATGCCTTCTTAAAGTCTAGATATACTATGTCCACTGCCATTCTCTCATCCACCCAATCAGACACTGTTTCATAGAACTCTAAAGGATTTGTTAAAAAGGAACTACCTTTGGTAAACCCAAGCTGACTACCTTTAATTAGTTTGTCTTTATTTAAATGGTTCCTCATCTGGTCCTTAATGAATGTCTCCAACACCTTCCCCACAACTGAAGTCAAACTAACAGGTCTATAGTTTCCCAATCCTTCTCTGGATCCTTTCTGAAATAACGGTGCTATATTTGCTACTCTCCAATCTTCCAGTACCTGTTCTGACTCTTGGGAACTGTTGAAAATATCCGTTAACATCTCGCTTACCTGCTCAGCCACCTCCATCAATACTCTTGGTTGCATATTATCTGGACTCGGAGCCTTATCTTCTCTTAGATTACCGAGCTGTTCCTTTACTTTCTCCAGTCGAACCTGGATCTTCTGTAAAAGCCCTTCCTCACCACCTTGATGGATACTCTCAGCTGCTAGCAATTCTCCTGACTGTTCTTGTGTAAAAGTTCAAGAAAACTACCTGTTTAATAAGCCTGCCATCTGACTTTCATCACTAACCACTCTCCCGGTGCTATTCCTCAATGAGCCCACACTGGTCCCAACCTGTTCTCTTCCAATGAGATATATTTAAAGAAAGCCTTGCTATTATGTTTAATATTCTTTTCCATGTCCTTCTCGTACTCTCTTTTGGGTTGCTGAGTTATTTTCTTAACTTGCCTCTCTTTACTCTGGTAGTGATATAAATCTACCTCCAGTTCTGTTATTTTAAACCGAACAAATGCATTCTGCTTCTCCTTAATAGCATTCCTTATCGCACTGCTCAACCACCCTGGTCTCTTTCTGCTTATAGTTTTACACCTCATTGGAATGTACTAACTCTGCACTCCACACATTTGGTCCTTAAAGGTTTCCCATTTCTCTGATGCTGATTGTCTTGCTGTCAGAGTCTCCCAATCTACATCACCCAACTCTCTTCTCTCTCAAGGTTTGCCTTCCTGAAATATAATAGCCTTTCCCTACGATCCTGAACAATCTAAAACTATATCCTGAACTATTTCCTTGGGCCTATCTAAAAACTGGGTTAAAAAGCAATCCTGGACTAAAACTAGGAAATCCTCATCTGATCTGCCCTTTCCCTGTTTGGCCATTTGAAAATCCAAATTTTGAAAAATTTGAAAAAACAAAAAACTTCAAAAAAGTCAAGATCACGAATCAATGTTGGATGCTGGCTGAGATTGGTGAATGTTTCAGAAACATCATCAAAGACGTTCCAAGTCTGCCATGCAGTTTTCTTCCCTTTACCGCGGAAGGCAGACACGACGTCACATCCAGTGAACGCATGGAAGTATGGGATCCCTCTAGCTTTCTCAGGCCCGATTGCAGAAACTACCTCATGGACTGGAATCCATCATGCCTTGGCTCCTTGGCCAAAGGCAATCCACATGTTCTCAAGATCTAGTTCCTGTAAGGATGGCAGTACAGATATTGGTATGACTAGTACGTCCGTGTCATTAGCCTTAATGATAATGGACTTGCTGCCATCCGTCGTTGCATCCCAGGCGTGTACAAATATTCGAGTGTCAGCTTCTTCATGACAAAATGGAGACACAGCATCCAGTGACTTCCTTGTGTTGCTAATGGAATCTTCTCCTTTTGTGACAATGACTGTGCTTGTCGTCTGTGCTTCACACATCTTTTCCGCAAGGAAGTGAAACAGCTCAGTCTTGTTGCTGTCATCTCGAAGAAAGCTTCTCCAGTTACTTGGGGTCTTACTGGTTCCTGTCACTCTTCTTCTGATTCCTTGCCCCCTTTTCGACCATGCCTCGGACTTCAGATTTGACTTCTTGTACACATCAAACACTACGTCCACCCTCTCGTACCTGGCACCGTAGGATTCCACATTTGGGATGATGTCTTCTTTAGCATAGTCATCAAATATCTTTGAAGTGCGTGGAGGTAGGGCATTGATAAGTGCTGAGCCATAAAAGATGACTGCATCTCCCCTTGGTTCTCTGTCTGGGATGTTCACTTGCTCTTCAAGAATTTCAGCCAGCTGTGACTTCAATTTTTTTTGGTATTTTTTTTTTTTAAATTTTTCAAAATTTGGATTTTCAAATGGCCAATCAGGCAGATTTGATCAGAAAGCCCTGCAGAACAGAAATGCCAAATTTGATGCTTGTATCATAATTTGCACGATTTTTCTACTATCTACTACACTATTATGCAATGCTGTCCTTTGCCCGGATTGCTACTCCTCCTCCTATTCTCTCCTTTTCACACAAATACACCTTGTGGCCTTCTAATCCTGTCCTCCAGTTACTCTCCTCCTCAAACCATGTCTCACTCACTGCAACTATATCGTACTCCTCGCTATCTACTTTAGCTTCAAGCTCTCACATCTCATTATTTAAACTCCTGGCATTGGTGTAGAATATATTTAACTTTTTCCTTCCTGAAATTCTATTATCTTGCCTGGCCTTACTCATTCAAATAACATTACCATTCCTTCCTTAATACCTTCCCCACCCTCCGCTGTCCTAAAAAGCCTGAATTCCTTCCTCAATTCCCATTGAAAACCTTGCTGCCCCCTTTCTATTTAACATACGGCCATCATTCCGGAAACACTTCCTTTTTCCCCTAAATGGTTCCCACTGCTTCTTCAATGTAAAACTTTTCTCCCTGCACCATTCTTCCAGCCATTGGTTGATGTCTATTGCTCTGCTCATAATTTCTATATCGTTTCCTAATATTGGGAGAATCCCAGAAAACATGACCTCACAACCCTTTGCTTTCAGCTGTTTACCCAATATCCTGTATCTATTTTTCAAAACCTCTGAGTAAACTTTCCCTTCATCATTCGCACCTCGGTGTACCACAACCAACGTCTTCCTGCCGTGACCCGATACAATATCGTTTACCCTTCCTTCAATGTCCCTAACTCCTCCTCCTTCAAAACTACACAGAATTCTCTGTCTACAATCCTTCCTGCAGAATGAAGAACCTACATATTTTATTGTCTCCTCACCCACAAAAACTGTCTCCCAGACCTCATGTCCACCAAATTATATTTCTGCACCTCCACCACTGCTTGCACCCAATGTACCTCCACCACTGCCTGCACATGCTGCACCTCCACCACTGCTTGCACCCACTGCACCCCCACCACTGCCTGCACATGCTGCACCTCCACCACTGCTTGCACCCACTGCACCCCCACCACTGCCTGCACCCCCACCACTGCCTGCACCTGCTGCACTCCCACTACTGCCTGCACCTGTTGCCCCCCACCACTGCCTGCACCCACTGCACCCCCACCACTTCCTGCACCCGCTGCATGCCCACCATTGCCTGCACCCACTGCACTTCCTCTACTGCTAGCATCCTCCACTGCCTGCACCTCCCCCCACTGCCTGCACCGACTGCACATCCTCCACTGCCGGCACCTGCTGCACCTCCTCCACTGCCAGCACTCACTGCACCTCCTCCATTGCCTGCACCCACTACACTTCCACCCCTGCCTGCACCAGCTGCACATCCACCACTGCCTGCACATGCTGCACCTCCACAATACCTCACCTACTCTTTGTGAAGGACATTGTGGACTCAACGTCCACCAACTAATATCGGCAGATGTGAGGCCCAGCTTAACGTCCATCTGCAAGACGGCACACACATTGATGAATCACTCTGCCGATGAAACACTGGAATGACAGTTTATACCTGGGCTAGATTCAAGCCCAGGCGAGACAGCTTAGAGGTGGGTGTGCATACCTCTCGGCTATCCTGCCAGCCCCAATATCTTGATTAATTATTTTTAGCCTCGATAAAACATAGTGCCATGTCCAGGGGGTTTAACCCCGAATTGGATGGATGGCCAAACTTCTCCTACAGCCGAGACTACAGCCGAGACCTACAGCCGAGACTCTCGGAGATTAAAGTGCGCACGCCGGAAAGCAGTTAAGTGCTGCACCAGAACGGCACAAATACATGGACTCAAGCAAATTGAATTAACTAAATAATAATTTAAAAGCAATAATCAAATATGTACAATGACAATAATTCAAATTGTAGTAATGAAGGAAAAACGTGAGGTAAACTAAATCAAAAGCTAATTGAGGCACCTCTACACAGACTTAAATACGACACACAATGGGGCAGATAAAATAAAGAAAAATAATCCCTCCTTTGTTTTGGCACTTACCTTGGTCAAGATGGTCCTCGTGGAATGTGGAATCGAGGTGCTTCGTAGACGCGTCCAAAAAAATGGCAACAAGTCATTCTCTCATAGTGCGAAGAACGTACGTCAGGCAATTCGTGAGCAGTAATTAACACCAAGGCTCAGAGACTCCGTGCAGCTTCTTTTCATGAGCAAATATGCCGACCATTCCTCTGTTGCACCCAGTCTGTTCACAACGATGGCACACATGGTGAGACGATTTCTTAGTCCCCGTGATCAGACCATGAGGCACACTCTCCTTCCCTCCTTAGAAATGTACACACTTCATGGCTCAGCCGAACCGTCAACGGCCAACGTCCTGCTCAGCATGCGAGCAAATTCACACAACATGAACACGAGAATTGTGCAGCCTTCATCGTACCGAGAGCATAAGTGAGATCCTCTGTGTCCTCTTCTCACCACGTGCATCCCTGGGTTATCACTCTGCAACTACCCCTTCCTCTTCCTTCGACTTCTCACCTCCGATGCACTCCTAACATCATGCCCATCAGTCATCTGCCTTGGGGCATGGCTTGCTCTCCCAAACCTGGGAAGGCGGGGCTTCTTCCCACTTGTAGTTGTTTTAGGGACGCGTTCCACACCTTTATTGCCGAATACAAAAACAGGAAAAAGTGACACGGTGGCACATACTGGGGGAATTATCCCTAACATCTATATACTTAACACAGCACCCTCTCCCACATGGTGGCAAGTACCACTTAAGCTCACAGTTTCCCTACTTAAAATTACATTGAGGTGTCTCCTACATGTCCACGGGCCAAGCAACTCGACACAATCCTATCTCTTCATCTACCCCACAAACATAACACTATTTTTGTGTTAATAGAACCTTTAAAATGGGTTTTCATACAACACAATGGTTGCAAAAAAACAACAATCAAACCCACAACCAAAAATGGTTTTTCAAAAAAGAAATTCGATACAAATCATGAAAGAGCAAGGTGAAGGTTGATAGAAGGGTAACATACATATAGAAGGATAGTGAGAAAACAATTGAATGCATGTACTGTAAGCATGTTGATGGACAAAAAGAGAGCCAGGGGAGAGAGTGAGAGTGAGAGTGAGACAGAGACAGAGACAGACTTGACTTTTTTTTCCAAAAGTATAAAAGAAAACAATTTTTCTTTACAATAAAACCAGGCGAAAATGAAGCCATTTATATATAATTCTATTCAAGAAGAAACCATAAACAAGAAGAGGTTAAATTACCAAAGTAAGCACAAAGGAAATTTGAAGAAGGCTCGAGATTGAGCACCAAACGGCCATCAGATATTTTACAAAATTAATTTATACACAATAATTTCTCAAAAAGATCGAGTTGGCGAGAGAGAGTATAACAGTTAAATTCAAGTTTTATCTGGCTTTCACAAAGTACTCTAAACATTGCTACGGTATCCGTACTATACAAGTCACTATTTTTCATTGATTTTTTTGTTTTGTAAATTGTCAATTTTGCTTGGGAAAAGAAAATGTTTGCAAGAAGTGTTGCTTGGAGGTTGAAGGGGCCACTTGGACCAAAAATGAAAATTGGAAAACTGAAGTTAAGAGGGAAAGACGTGCAAATAGCACTTTCGAGAAAATAAAGAAGTGACTTAAACGATTGCATCGTGCATATGCATGGGACAAGGTTTCACTCTGTCTGTCTGCAAAAGGGAAACTGATTGTTTATTGCCTGTGTAAAGCAGTGGATAAGCTAGTTTGTGGGCAGTATCCAATGTGCAACTCTCCATTGGATATCACCAACACATCTTTGCACAGGTTTCTTATAATACCATGACCAATTTGGGGAGAAAGGAGGGGTGTGTGGCAAGACTGTGGACCATTTACAAGGTGCTGGGGTAGACAGGGAAGGAAAAAGAGCTTTTAAACATTTCTGATATAAGGTTTTATGGTTTTTACCGGAAAAAGAAAAAGACTGACCAAAATTTATTGGTTGTAAACTTTGAGAGACAGATAAAATAAGGTTGGGAAAGGGGAAAAGACTCGGCTTGGAGGGAGTTACGGGATGATGCGACCAAGATTGGAAGGTGCATTAAGCATGAAGCACTGACCTTAAATGCTTGTCTATTTTGCGACAAGACCTAATGCCAGTCAAAGGCAAATGCAGCAACAATTTACCACTTATCCTTGCCATTGTTTCTAAGTTGGCACACTGGTTATTGATGCATTGGCAAATTTTCGGATAACAGTCCTTTTGTTTTCAAAACCTTCAAACAGTGTGTTGTGAAACAGTGGCTCATTCAGAAACATGGATCGCTCATACGTAGTGAGATCACAATGGGCTGTGAAAGCTTGCCAAGTATTTTACAGACATTGATAGAAGGAAGGGAGTGAAGAGAAAGCAACCTTGGTCAAATCCATGAGGAAAAGCTCCTTGGCATGACCAACATTCTTAACTTGGCCCAAAATATGGTTTGCAAGGTATCTCCAAGGCACTTTTGGGTTTTCCTCAAATTTTTTCATGCTTGAAATTTTACGACGTATGCCGGCGTATGACTCACACGTTCTGCTACGCTGGCCATAAGTTGTAGGCACGTTATGCGATCGTTGACACACGTTGAAACACATTACTTGTAAGTTACTCATAAGTCGAAACACGTCGAGGTAATGTTTAGCGTACCCGAAACTTATTTCTTACCTATGAGTAACGTTTTGTAAGCACGCTACACGAACGTTGTTCACAATTTGCAACACGTTACTTGAAAGTACTACTACTACTACTACTACTACTACTACCAACATCGACATCACTAAATTCTCTCGAACTACTACTACTACTACTACTACTAACATCGACATCACTAAATTCTCTCGAACTACTACTACTACCACTACTAACATCGACATCACTAAATTCTCTCGAACTACTACTGCAACTACTACTGCAACTACTACCACTAATACTACTACTAACATCGACATCACTAAATTCTCTCGATCTACTACTACTACCAACATCGACATCACTAAATTCTCTCGCACTACTACTACTACTTCTGCTACTACTACTACTAACATCGACATCACTAAATTCTCTCGAACTACTACTACTAATAACATCGACATCACTAAATTCTCTCGAACTACTACTACCACTACTAACATTGACATCACTAAATTCTCTTGAACTACTACTGCTACTACTACTACTACCAATACTACTACTAACATTGACATCACTAAATTCTTTCGAACTACGACTACTACTACTACTGCTGCTACTACTACTACTAACATCGACATCACTAAATTCTCTCGAACTACTACTACTAATAACATCGACATCACTAAATTCTCTTGAACTACTACTACTACTACTAATACTACTACTACTGCTACTGCCACTGCTACTGACATTGACATCTACTCAACATGGAGTCTGGAACACTGACGGGTTCCTCTTGTGAAGCCCATTTGTATATACCAATTCCCCTAAACGCTGCCAATACGCCAATATACGGTAGCTGTAAGTTAGAAACACGTTCAGTAAGTTCTGTGGTCGTCCGGAAGACGTCAATCAAATTAGTCTACATACGCCAATGTAAGTTTGAGATACGTTACACATAGGTTCAAAGCACGCTACTCATAGGTTCAAAGCACGCTACTAATAGGTTCAAAGCACGTTACTCCTAGGTTAAAAATTAAGTTTAGGGTATGCTAAACATTACCTCGACGTGTTTCGACTTATGAGTAACTTACAAGTAACGTGTGGCCGACGTGTGTAAACGATTGTGGAGCGTGCCGAGAACTTATGCCAGCTTATGCGGAACTTGTGAGCCATACGTCGAGTAGTCGTAAAATTTTCAGCATGCTTGAAATTTCACGACGTACTAGACGTACCACGTAATGTGCCAGCGTACTTCATTGTTTTTCATCGTGCTCCTAACGTATACACAACTTACCCATACCGTATTCGACGTGTCCCAGCGTTTTAGACACATTTTTCATAGGTCGGCATACGCTGGCTAAATCGTCAAGGTGTGACTGCGATGTTGACACTTCCAATTTTCAGGCGGTTATGATTTAAATCGGCGAGCGGCAGGTTTTTAACAGAGAACGCCACGAGTTCGTCGGCGATACGTGCAGCGCGCTATGACTAAGTTAAACTATCGTTGGGCATAGGTTGTGAACGCCGACAACAGTCTAAGCATTCATTGGTATAAGTTATCTTTAACACAACGAAACGTTCTGTGCACATTACTAATACGTTATGCATACGACCAACACGTTATGAATACTACCAAAACTTTTAAAAAAAGCTCAAAACTTCAGCATATGCCAACGTTTTACGTGCATTTTTATACGTTTTAGCCAGCGATGGCAACGTATTAAAATGTATGTAAAACGCTGGCTGACGTTGAACTTTTGATGTTTTTTTTTTAAGATTCGGACGTATTCATAACGAGTTGGTCGTATGCATAACATATTAGTAATGGACACAGAACGTTTCGTTGTGTTATAGATAACTTATACCAACGAATGCTGAACCTGTTGTTGGCCTACACAACCTATGCCCAACGATAGTCTAACTTCGGCATAGCGCGTTGCACGCATCGCCGACGATGTCGTGACGTAGCCTATTAAAAGGCTGACGCACAACGATTCGAATCATAACTGCCATAGAAATGGAAGTGACAACATTGCGGTCACACCTTGGCGATCTTGCCAGCGTATGCCGACCTAAGAAAAATGTGTCTAAAACGTTGGGGGCACGTCAAATACGGTATGAGTAAGTTTGGTATATGTGAGTAGAACGCTAAAGTACGCTATCATACGTCGTAGTAAGTAGAGTACGTCAAGAAATTTTAAACATGTTCAAAATTTTACGACGTACTCGGCGTATGACACACGTTCCGCATGCGATGGGGATAAGTTTTACACACGATATGCGGACGCTTAAACACGTCCACAAAGGCTACGTATAAGCTACGCATAAGTCGAAACACGTCGCGGTAATGTCTTTTTTATGCGAAACTTATTTCTAACTTATGTTTGACGTGCTTTGAACCAATTCTTTACGTAGTCCCAACACACATCGACGTATGCAGACGTATTCCAATGACGTCTTCCGGTCGACAAAAAAAAAAAAATGAATGTGTTTCTAGCTTACAACTACCATATAAAGACGTGTTCCCAGCGGTTTTGGGAATTGGTATATAAAAATGCTGCTCATAAAAGGGGAACCCAACAGTGTTTTCGAGTTCCTTTTTGAGTCGATGTCCATGTCAGCAGTAACAGTATCAGTATCAGTATTAGTATTAGTATTAGTATTAGTTGTAGTTTATTCATGTTGGCAGTAGTAGGTGGGTGTGAGGGGGAGGGTGTGGGTTATGATGGATCGTCCTTGCATCCGCGTGTCCACGGGTAGGTTCATAGGCTGCCACTCAACGATTTAAATGGCTGCATCTCCACTATTGAAAGTAGACACTTGCGCTCAACAATTGGATTTTTTTTTACACTCAACGACTTTTAAACGGTACCACTCAGCTATTTTCATTGTTTACAATGAACGATTTAAATTGCTGTCACTCGCCTTTGTTTTTTGACGCTGGGGTTTGGAAATTTTAATCGTTTCTATTGAACGTGCTAAATCGCTCAAACCCCACTATTGAAAGTAGACGCTTGCGCTCAACAATTGGATTTTTTTTTACACTCAACGACTTTTAAACGGTACCACTCAGCTATTTTCATTGTTTACAATGAACGATTTAAATTGCTGTCACTCGCCTTTGTTTTTTTTTTTGTTTGTTTTTTTTGACGCTGGGGTTTGGAAATTTGAAGCGTTTCTTCTGAACGTGTTAAAACGCTCAAACTCGACTATTTTAAATAGACGCTGCCGATGGACAATTGGAATCATAGCCAAGCTAGACATCGAAGTGTGAACATCCTCGTCATGCCGAAGAAAAGTTTGAAGAATGCTGCAAATAAGTGTCCTGGCCGTGGCCGTGGACACTGACGCAAGGACGATCCATTATACCGACGTCTTTCCGCCTATGAGTAACTTAAAAGTAACGTCTGTCGATGTGTGGCAACGATCGCGTAACGTGCCAACAACACGTTAATCATAGGTTAGAAATAAGTTTCGGGTACGCTAAACATTACCTCGGCGTGTCTCAACTTATGATTAACTTACAAGTAGCATGTGTTGACGTCTGTCAACGATCGCAGACCGTGCATACAACTTGTGGCCAGCGTAGCGGAACGTGTGAGTCATACCCCGGCATACGTCGTTAAATTTCAAGCACGAAAAAATTTGAGGACAACCGAAAAGTACAACGTTTAAAGCCAACGTACAACGACGTATGGCAGTGTTTTTCAGCGTGCTCTCAATGTTATCAAAACTTACCCATAACGTATTCAACGTGTGCCAGCGTTTTAGAAAAAAAATTCAAAAATCGGCATACGTTGGCTAAAACGTCAAGGTGTGACCGGGCCTTTACCAAGTTGTTTATTTCCAATACTCTGCCATGGTGAGACACTTGGAAAAGTAGGGATTTCTATTTCATTAAAAGTAGTTTGATGCATTCAGGCAAGCCTTCCCAAATTTCGCCATAGGAAATTTCCAGGACCAATAAAAATTCACCAAAACTTGATCCCATCTTTCCTTCAGGTGACATTTGCAGGGAGAGATGAGAGTGAGGGGGGAGACTAGGGGAAATGGGGGGTAGGTAAGGGGGTTCGAGCCACAGTGCTTGTGTTTTTAGCCAGTTGATTTTTGCTGATGAGGGTTTGCAAAAGAGTTCTAAGCCATTTATTATCTTGGCAACGTCATCAGAGGATTTGATGTAAACACATTTCGTCAACGTAAGCAATGGTCCTTGTAGTATGTTTTAGACCTCTAACAGTAAAACCAGACAAAGACTTACGGTGAGTGTTGAAGAGGGGTTCAAGGGACAGGGCGTATAAGGCACCTGAAGGTGGACAACCCTGCCTAACACCTCTTTAAATACAAAAAGGGGGTACAAGTTCATTGTTATTATTGAGTAGAGCAGATATATGAGAATAACATAAATGTATACATGATACAATAAAAGGGCCAAAACCAAAACGTTTTCAAACTTCGGACAAGTATTCATGAGAAACATAATCAAAAGCCTTCTCCTGATGTTGGAAAACGAGGCCAACACTTTCATGAGAAATGTCACAAACATCAATCAAATCGCGAATAACAGACACATTGTCATGGATGCTATGATCAGGAACACAATAGGTTTGATCCATGTTTATAATGTCTTTTAGGAAGGGGGAAAAGCACGAAGCAATAGCTTTGGAAAAGATATTATAGTCCATGCACTATAACGATACCGGCCTCTTCTGGGAAATGAGCAAATGATCGCCTTTCTTGAGAAGCAAGGCAAGTATTGCCCTCCTGTAGCTCAATGGGAGTTCATTCTTTTTGAGGCTCTCTTGGACGACCAAGAGCAGTTCGGGGCCAATTTGGTCCCAGAAAGATTAAAAAAATTATGTTGGCAATCCGTCAATGCCAGAAGATTTTCCTTTGCCAAGGCTCTTTAGCGTGATGGAGAGTTCCTCAAGAGTGAGTGGGTTCTCCAGGCTCTGCCTTTGCTCTGAGGTTAAGGTCAAAAGACCATCAAAACAAATGGAAGACTCCATTTAAATCAACCTCAGTTGTTTAATAAACGTTCGAGAATTTTTTTTAGCTTCCCTCTTGATTCCTTCAGGGTGTGTGATGACAAAGTTTTCAGGGCATTTTCGGATGGAAATTTGAGGGTGAGGAACCTTAGACTCAAAATCAAAGAAAATAAAATGGGTTGGTGTGTGAAAAAGGTTGAGATGCTGAAAACGCAATCTTGTTAATGCTCCCTGGGTTTGGTTCTCAATTATTGCGTGAAGGAATGTCTTTTCCATCAGTGTCAGTTTTTGTTGGGGGGAAGGGTGACCTTTTTTTTGAGCTTTGTTTGAATCTGTAGAATTTCCTTTTCCCAAATGGCCTTTTTTCTACATTCCTCTTGTGTTGTTAGGAAACAACATTTTTGGCAAAAAAACCCCTAAATTGCACCTTTGTATCATCCCACAATAATGCTGATCTGTAAACTGATGCGTTTGGTTGAATAAAACAGACCCATGCATCTAAACGCGGTCCTAAAAGAGGGGTTTTCTCGAATGCTGACATTTAGTTTCCAGAATGGATGATGATTCAAAGACAACTGTGGGTGGTAACTCACAGTAATCAAGTGGTGGTCTGAAAAACAAGAAGGGGAAATTCCTGTGGTCGGGGGGAGTTTGATAAAGGGTGAATTTACAGAGATTCGGTAGAGCCTAGCTCGGGATACCTGGATATTTGCAATCTTATACCAGACAAATTGATGTGTCATTGGGGTTTTGTTGATGCTGGAGATCATGGAACCTTTATATTGACTAGTAGTTTAGCCGGTAAGGGATAGGGTTCCACACCGTTCCTGTCCAGATTGGGTTGTAGAGTACAATTCAAATCACTCACCATAATGATGCACCTGTGTAAATCCACTTGCCTCATATGAGGCCCTAACCTAGCAGAGAAGCATTGTAGGTATGTACTGTTTGAAGGAGCATAAACATTCAACAATGTAAAATTAATGTTATTCGTGGTAAATTTGAGGGAGGCTAAGTGTCCTGGGATTACATTTTGGAAGGAAAATTCTGATGGACATAAATGGGGGTTCAACAGAAAAGCAATCTGTATGGGAATTGGAATCGTTAAAAAAAATTGGTCACTTTTATAATGCGGTTCCATTCTGCATAGGATGCTGGAGTAGTGTGGGTCTCTTGTAAGAAAAGTACATCGAATTTTCTTTGTCATGTGAGGTTAACTACTTGACATTTGTGCAGCTGGCTCGCTCCACCATTGATATTTAGACGACCAAAGATCATTGTTTGAACATTGTACTTCATTAACCTGTTACATGGAGGTAGCGGATGATAATCCTCGCCGTGTAGCAGGTACTCCGGTACCTGCTACATGGAGGTAGTGGATGATATTCCTCGCCGTGTCGATAAATCCATGCAGGTCAGGAAAATTCTTTTTGATATCGATGCGTCTTTTCCTGAAAGTGTGGTTAAGGAATTTCAAATTTTGGGTTGGTGATACGTTCAATTCGTTTGTTGTAGGAAAAACCCTCAATTTCATAAGATATCCCTTCAGACGTGTCGGAAGCACAATACGGGAAACTTTCAATTACTGGTTCTTCAGGCTCTGGAGTAACTTGTGGTGTGCAGGTGTTAGCCTGCTCCATATTAAGAGGAGTAGGAGGGGGTAAAGGAATTGGAGGATCCTCAGATAGTGTAGCAGGAATGGGGGAATCTGTGACAGGTTGTATAATTTGAGGTTCTTTCTCAGGTTTATCAGTGTGCTCAGACTCATTATGTAAAACAGCTGGCACAGAGAATGTTGGGGTTGGAAGGTCATCGTTCAGCGAATTAGGTCATTGTATGGAAACGGGGGGAGGCACCGAGGGTACGGTCGTTTTTTGTTTTTTTTTCCTTTTAGTTTTCCAGTGGAGTCTCAATGCAGTTTGTCTTCATTCACACGAGAGAGGGAGACGGAACAGTTTTACTTTTAATGTTTTCCCGTTGTGGAGTATAATTTTCCTCCAATGCATTTTGGGGGGGGGGGGCAGACACTCGGGTACAGACAGAGAGTCTGCATTGTCATGTTCGAGGGATTCGTACCAGTTGCTTGTAATAGTCTGGTCATATCGAAACATTCCCGATGTTTGTGACTCCATAATTTCCACCTTTTCTTGATGAGGTTTTGATGAACTTTGAGGAGTTTTCCTCTTCCTCAATGAGGAAACGAGTGTAAAACCATCCCAGATGTTCGTGTTTTCAGAGGGTTTTAAGTTCCATACTGTATCGTCTGTGGCAGTAACCGGTGTGGTTTCTATGACGGGTTTGGGAGTTGGAGGTGAAGCAGTATTGGCTGGATCGGCTGTCTGCTCCGCCGTTGAGGGTTCCGATTGGGAACAGCAACGTTTTAAATGGCCAAAGTTTCCATAGGTAAAGCATTTTAACGTTTCCGCCGATGCGTAAACTTGGTAATCGTGATTATTGACATGAAATTTAAGAACTACGTTCAATACTTTTTCTACGTTTGATGTGGGAAGTACAATACGAACCTGTCACTGCAAGGACATACAGAAATGTGCTTCACCTGTTTGGTCCAGCAGCCGAGAGGAAACATTTTGATCTGTGACGCGACGGTACCATGCATACCGAGATAGGTCCGGAAACAGTGTCTCATATTTTATGAATGGCAGGACATTTAATAAAACTATTTTTACAGCTGGGGTGTCGATTGGGGACATCAGAATGAAGTGTCCATTGTCTGTGGACAAACCAGCCGCAATGATCTCATGTACGAGGCATTCTTCAGATACAAAAACCACAACACGTTTGTTCATTTGTGACGCTGCACGGATCTTATCCATCCTGAAGATATTACCGATCGCAATTACAATGTGTTCGACATTGACTTCATTGGGAGGAACACACACAACACCATGCTTCCATATAAGGGCCTCAAAAGATGCATATCGGGAGCGTGCCGACATTTCTCAAATAAAATTTCCCGGACTAAGTAGAATTGGGGGTAGAAAAGAGGGGAGGGGTACGGCTTTGAGATGTATCAGTAGATGACAGGGAAGTAAGGCAGGGGTATCAGTTAACACCACCTCTTTTGATTTATTATTGATCCCCCTCCGAATACAACCTAAAACCCGATTTGCTTTACCGATAACTGCCTGGCATTGTGCCACCTGCTTACCTTATCTATTACCACCCCCAGATCCTTCTCCTCTGTGATACACTCAAAAATTACCCCTTGCATCCTGTAATCTCTACTTTCATTGTTCTTTCCCATCCCCAACACCTTACACTTGCTCAGGTTAAATTCCATTTGACAATCTTTTGCTCAATCTATGCAAGTATCAGTACTTTCCTGTATCTGATCACCAGCCCCTGCATCTCAGTCAGCTCAGATCCTCTTTCAAAATTTCCAGTTTTCCCTCCTGAGAGTTTCCTTCTGTATCTATCTTGTCCACCCATACATTCTCCTCTGCCCCTCATTCCTCCCCACACCCATTGTTTGTCCAAGTCGCCCTCTATTTTGTCTTTAAAAACTCTGCTGTTGATGTTTCCCCATTCTCTCTACTGTTCCATTTGTTCTGTTGCACTCTGATCCTCTGTATACAAAAAAAAACAGAACAAGAAAAAGAGGCACTAGCATGTAGGAGAGAATAATACTCCACCTGAATCTTTAATCATGTATTGTTCTTCCAGCCTCTACCTGAACTGTTTCAATCAAAAAGTCTTTGTTAGTTGTGTTGAAAACTCATGCAATCAGTTGCAGCTCTTCTGTTTATTGCTATCCAAGGCTTCACATATTGTCGTGGATCTCATTGGTCCAGAGATGGCCTTTTGTTGAATATAAACATCAGCACACTCATCTCTTATATTGTCAGCCATGAGTTTGAAGGGGAACAAATAATGTTCATTTTTCTGAATCCTCTTTCACATTCAGCAGTACGACTGGCAGGTTGACAACAATATTTTTCTTGAAATCACAGTTGTAAAGATTTAACTATATAATTTTCATATATCATCATCTGATTCTCATGGTAATTCCTCCATGAATGTATATTTCTATAGTTTCAGCTCCTCTGGCCTGTTCCATATAGCTAGCGGGCTATGGTGAGCATTTTTTTTCATCTGGGCATTGAGAGTAGACAGGAGCTTCCCATGCCCCCCACCCCCCTTTCCCTATTTTGAATGACTGGTGTGTGTGTGTGTGTGTGTGTGTGTGTGTGTGTGTGTGTGTGTGTGTGTGTGTGTGTGTGTGTGTGTGTGTGTGTGTGTGTGTGAGCACAGTAGTTGTTAAAATGAGTAGAAATACAAAATGCTGGACATCGTGGCATAACGGAGACAGTGTCCATTCTGTGCCAAGGAGGTCTGTAGTTCAAGTCATATAAAAGACTTAAAATAAATGTTATAAGCTACTTCCTTAAATGACACTCAACATTTTAGGAATAGAGCACAGACAAACCCCATACCCTCAGTAACAGCCTCTCTCAAGCCCCATTGTTTGGTAGCTAGGAGGGGGGGGGAAACTTCTCCTTAAATTACGTTGAATGCAGGCAGAAAAGTGGCGTCATAAAGACAGCATCGCCAGCAACAATTTGAGAGGCGTCAGAAAGACAGCGTCACCAGTATCAATGTGAGTGGTGTCATAAAGATTGCGTCGCCTATTCCAATGTAGGAGGCATCATAAAGATGGTGTCGCCAGTATCAATGTGAGGAGAGGAGATTGGGACGATACTCTGTGCAGAGCGTTGGTGCTGCTTCAGCAATCGACTTGGTTATTGGGCACAATCCTGGACGGGTCACCACTTCGACACAGTATACCAGCATGCTGGCTCTCATTTTGCCAACCTCGGAAGGATGACAGGCCGAGTTAACCCCTCCTGATATTAATTCAACATCTGAGCAAGATTTGAACTCAGGACCCTATGATCCAAAGCCCACCACCCTAACCATTAAGCCAACACCAGGCATACCAATGTGAGAGGCATCATAAAGACGGCATTGCCAGTACAAATGTGAGAAGTGTCATAAAGATGGCGTCACCAGTACCGATGTCAGAGGGGTCATAAAGATATCAGTGCCAGTACCAATGTGAGAGGTGTCATAAAGACAGCATTGCCAATACCAACGTGTGAAGCGTCATAAAGATGACATCACCCGTACCAATGGGCGATGGAAATTTACAGTACTTTCCCAAGGTGAGTGGCTGTGTTTGTTTGAAGTCAATTTCGGTGTTGACTCATGTATGTGTTTGCAGATGTCTACATAATTATTGTTCCAGCCCCTCCAGAAGCCTTTGACCCTGAAAAAAAAGTAAAAAAGAAGAAAATAGGCAGTGGCATAGTAACTCCGGATCATTTTTTCCTGATTTAAGAACTAACTAGCATGGATCAGCTCGCTATGCTCGCTTCTCCACACGTAGTTGCAGAGATTGATGTCATATATTTTCTGTGTTGCCATGATTTACATCAATCATCAAACAAACATTTATTTTCTAAAAATTTGGTTGTAATATTGGTGATACATTTATTTGAAATTAAATTTGTGACATAAAAAGGTCCAAGTGGTCGAAATGGTCCCTCATAAAGGGCATTCCCTCTCATAAAGAAGGGTCTTAGCTGTCTCATCTGTCTGAAGGGTATAAGGGGTCTAAATGGTGTTGAGGTCTAAGGGGTCTGAAGGATCTTAGGGGTTTTTTGGGTCCTTGGTGTCTTCAGGGTTTTTTGGGGTCTTTGGGTCTTCTGAATTTTTTTGTTTCTTTGGTGTATTCAGGGTCTTTTTGGGTCTTCAGTGATTTTTGGGACTTTTGGGTCCTCCGGGTCTTCGGGGTTATTGGTTTTTTTTTGGGTCTTCAGGGTGTGGATGCAAGTTCCTCCAAAATTAGCATAATGGGTATATGGGTGATAAAAAGATATAAAAATGTTGCCAGTTAAACGAGTGATAATTTCCTTGAAAACGTAAGTTTTTAGCATAAAATTACGTAAGTTTTTAGCATTTGTCCATATGATATAAGAACTTGGGTTATTGTTATAACCTTTTAATGGGAAATGTATTCAAATACAACATGATGAATACATCGATGTACTCAGACATGTATAATGTATATTTGCATTCAAAACACCTTATATCTCTTGACTGTATTGGAAGGTTACCAGTCTGATAAGTAAAACACACCCCTCTTCCACAAAACAGATTGGCCTTCCAAATAATCTTTAATCTTTATTCAGTGGAATAGAATCATCAATTATTTTATTTGGCTTATGAAGGAATTCCTATGGATAAATAATTATATATTGGTGCCTGAAAGTCTGGCTGGAAGCAGGAGTCTGGTTTCAATGGAATGTGTGTCTAAGTGATATCCAGATGCCTTTTAAAACTCCTATCACAGTTCAGATAATAAATATTCCCTAGCCCTTTGACTTAAAGGTGACCTCTGAATGGCTGTTGCAATTAGGTGATGAGTGATCTCTCCTCAAACCCCGAAAGGTCAGCCTTGGTGCCATATTGTCTCAAAGATGACCAGATATTCTCATCATCTTGCCTCCCCCCCCCCCACACCGACTTTTTCCCCTGCATATGATATAAGAACTCAAAAAGTCCATGTACAGCAGAATCAGAGGAAGAGCATGTTGCTTCTTTGTGTCACCTCTGGTTCTCCATATGCGCATATGTTTTGTTTTAATAAATGACTCAAATGTACAGGAGTAATTGAGAATTGTTCTGCAATTTGGTGAGCCAGGGCAGGAGCATTAAGACCTGGAGGAACGTGGTTGCAGATTGGGCTGATGGTAAACACGAACTCACAGATCAGTGGTGAGGGACGTTTCAAAAATCCCTGTGAATAGGTGTATGCTGCCAGCTCACTGTGTGCCTCGTTCTTTGTCCAAAGGGTCAACATGTTCCAAACTAAACAATTGAACAAATTATCGAATAGGTTGAAGTCCTTTCTCTTTTGACTCTGTTCGAGTCCTTTCTCTCAAGAGATAAATATTGTTTCAAAGGGTTGAAGCCCCGAGTTCTGATCAAACAAAAGGTCCATTGTGTGTACATCGGCGCTATTTTGATGTACTCCTGAATTGTGTTGTGTCCAATAGGGGTTGGAAGTTTCGGAATTGTGTTGTGTTCAACAGGGGTTGGAAATTGAAGAATTGTGTTGTGTCCAATGAAGGGTTAGAACTGTAATTGTTTGCTTCTAGATGGGGGTTGAAGTTTGTAAAAAAAAACAACTGTGTATTGTTTTGTCTGGAACCCTTATATGGTTATATTTGTATCTTGTTTGTCTTTGTATAGTTGGATTTGCATATAATTACATTGAGTTTTATGCTGCACTAAGTGCGGCCTTGTTTGAATTTCATGCACTAAGTTTGTGAAAATGGGTAACCGCCTTGCGGAAGTGAATCAGGAAAGCCGACCTGCAAAAGTTACATCAATTCGGTACATGCTTGAAAATTATGGGACAGAATCAATATGTGATGTTGACAGGTGGTCTAAGTGGATATATGGGGATAGAAAAGGGTACTTTTGAAAAGATTGAGTATTGAGAATCGCAAGCTAAATTGTACCCTTAGACAATTGATGAAGATAAGAAGAAATGAGTTTTGAGGAAGGCCTTCAACTTCACAGGCAACTATTAATGGATGTGCCAACTTTGCTTTGGTGTGGGATCGTCATGCTAAATGTAGTGGAGGAATAGTTGGTTTTGGTTAGCATTATGTTATAAAATTTAATCTTCTTCTTCTTCTTTCGGCTGCTCCCGTCAGGGGTCACCACAGCGGATCATCCGTTATGATCCGCAGAATGATTTGGCACAGGTTTTACGCCGGATGCCCTTCCTGACGCAACCCTGGTCACCTCTTACGATACAGGGATCTGGTATACCTATTCTAACCGGGGTATACACCAGCCCAGTACACTGGTACTCACTTCGCCGACCTCGGAAGGTATGACAGGCTGAGTCAACCCCCTGGTGTATTAATTCAGTGGCCCAACGGGGCTTGAACTCAGGACCTTTTGGATCCCAAGCAGCTGCCCTAACCACTGCGCCAAAACCAGGCTCATGTCATAAAATTTAATAACACCATAAAATGCAGTCAGTGTTGAAATTTTTGCTCCAGTGAATTTCACTGGAGTAAATGTGTGTGCGAAGTGGGGTAGGATGATGCCCTGCGGGTGGTGGAATGTAAGGAATTTAAGATGTATCTGAACACAGGCTGACCTGCCTGACCAGTGTCTGACCTGCACGAGCATACATTATATATATATATATATAATAAATGAATAAATAAATAAAAACTAGTTTAATGTTGTCAAAAAAGATAAAATAAGATTTTAAAAACGTAAAATGTTGAAGCTGAAGATATTGCTTGACATTATCTGATCTCGAGTTACATCTATGTGCTCAAGCATGTATAATATATACTGAAACGCAAAAGAAACTTATCACCTTTTAAACCTTCAAATATCACCAATAACACTGCGTGTAGTAAATGTGTGAACTTATTTGTGGACAATAGTGTCCTCACTGTGAGAAAAAACGGTCACGGATGGTCACTTGAACCTTCAATGGTCACTTCATAGCATAGCTGTTGAACAGCCGTTTTGACTGTCAGTGATTAGCCAAGGGGTACGGGATGATTTTAATGAGCTGCACGTGATGTCTTGATATTGGCTTTAAAAAGGCCAGTGCAAAATGGGCATTTCAATCAACATTCCACGATTGCCAAGGGATCAACGGCAGTGTGCCTTGGGCATACTGCAAGGCGGATCGAGCTACCGTGAGGTGGCATGTCTCCTTGGCTGTTCACACCAGACGATATCGGCCCTGGTGGACAGAGACTCCCTCCACAACTATGCAGATGACAGACCTCGATCAGGGAGGCCAAGAGTCACCACTGCAAGGCAGAACAGGCAGATGGTCCTAAGTCAGAAGGCTTCAGACATTGAGGACTGAGTGGGACAGAATCCAGCAGCAATCCAACCAAAGACTGGTAGGCAGTGTGCGCCGACGATGCACTGCCTGTATCCAAAACAATGGTGGTCACACACGCTATTGAAAGGGGACTGACGTTGCATCCTGTGCTGCTCTGTACTGTAGAACAAACTTATGAGATGGTGTATCTTGGTCAAAAACTTGACATGTCATCAATAAAATGCTAATGTTTCAATTAGCAATTGTTGGTTTGTTTTATTTTGAACTGTTACAATTTTAATACATTTCAAACAAGTGGTAAGTTTCTTTTGCGTTTCAGTATCCATTTGCATTCTAAACACCTTATACCTCTTGACTGTATTGGGAGGTTACCAGTCTAACAAGTAAAAAAACACCCCTCTTCCCCAAAACATATTGGCCTTCCAAATAATCTTTTGTCTTTATTCAGTCGAATAGAATCATCTATTATTTTATTTGGTGTATTAAGGGATTCTTATGTGTAAATAATTATATATTGGTACCTGAAAGTCTGGCTGGAAGCAGGAGTCTGGTTTCAATGGAATGTGTGTCGAAGTGATATCCAGATGCCGATTAAAACTCCTATAAAACTTCAGACAATAAATATTCCCCAGCCCTTTGAATTTAAATGGCGTTGCAATAAGGCTAAGAGTGATCTCTCCCCTGAACCCCAAAACGTCAGCCTTGGCACCATATTGTCTCGAGGATGACCAGATATTCCCCTCGTCTTACCCCCCCCCCCCACCATTTTCCCCTGCATATTATATAAGAACTCAAAAAGTCCATGTACGACAGAATCAGAGGAAGAGCCTGTTGCTTGTTTGTGTCACCTCTGGTTCTTCATATGTGCAAATGTTTTGCTTTAATTAATGACTCTAATGTACAAGAGCAATTGAGAATTCTTCTACAAGGGTCTTCAGAGACTTTTAGGTATTTAGGGCCTCTTGGGTCTTCAAGTTATTTGGGGTCTTCGGGGTCTTTTGCATCTTTTGGGACTTTTGGTCTTCTGGATCTTCGCGGTCTTTTGGGTCTTTGTCTTCAGGGTCTTTGGGAATTTTGGGGTCTTCAGGGTCTTTTTTGGGTCTTCACTGACTTTACGTTCTTCAGGATCTTTTGGGGTTTTCAGGGTCTTTTGGGTCTTCAGGATCTTTGGGGTATTTTGTGTCTTCGGAGTTCTCAGGGTCTTTTGTGTCTTCTGGGTATTTCAGGGTCTTGTGTGTATTTTGCGCCTTAAGGGTTCTCAGCCAGGGTCTTAAAGGGTCTTCAAAGGTCTAAGCGGTCTCAGTAGAATAAAGGGTCAAAAGGTACATTTCAATAGTACGTAAATAATAGACATATAGTCACATAGCTGGTGGACGGAGGGTGGAGGGCCGGAAGGAAGGATGGACACACGCCGAGAGCGAGCTATTTTTATATATAGATTTCCACACCAACCTAGCAACTACGAGTATACCTGTGTAAAACAGACTTGAGCATACAACACATTTATGGAACCAGTACACCCAGTCCCTATGAGAGCAGTAGGGAGGAGGTGGGTCGTGGTATTATTCTTATTACTATTGCCAATCGTTATTACTATTCATATTATTTATATTGTTTATATTATTTTGAAATAATGCTAATATTATTCTGCGAGATCAGTTCATTGAAAGTATTAGACCTTGCATGACATTATACGGTAATATGTTAGATCAGCTCTCACCCTTGATGAACATCATAAGACTCACAATTCTAAATTTCCTCTCATAAAATTTACTTCCATAAGGGAGTTGGGGGCAATATCACATGTCACACTTGCTAAAGACGTTTATTAGCTATTGGCCGAGCTAGCGGCCTAGCTAGCGGCCCAGCAAGTCAAGTCGGCTCAGGTCCGTTAGTCTGTGGGGGGGACGCACTTAGCATATAATGCCTCGAGAATGGGCTTCCTCCCATTCACGTTAGTGTTAAACAATAGTATAGCGACTGTTTAAAAAGGTAATCATATGTGTTTGTGGTATATAATATTCTTTACTTCTGGTAGGGTTGTCCCACGAAAGGCCACGAGAAGCGATTTGTACACCTTAACACGGCATTTGTCCAAGGAGGAAAAACCCCTTGGGGAGAGGGTATATTGATATGTAATAATATTAATATTATGCTATTATCATTATTGATATTATTACTTTTATTATTACAAGCAGCTTGGAAAAATGCCACAATTAGCTGAATCAAGGAGGGGGGGGGAACTCCTTGGGGGTGGGGAGGGGGGAATAGTGGCCATGGACAATGCCATGATGAGCTATTTATACAACTTAATATGGATTTGCCCTTGGGGTTGGGGGGGCGGATTTCATTTGCTACAACCTCCATCATGTGACCCTTAGTCCTGTCAAGTTTGGTTGTGTTGTGGAATTTTGTTGTTAACCGACTCGATGTAAATCCATTACTCAAAATAAAACTTCAATAAATACACTGTCCACAACGAGAGTACATTTCATCAGAGAACCTTTATTTTAACATGGTGCCATGGAGTCCAAACCACTGAGATGGTAAACATCCCCAATGATTTGCACCAAGCTAAGATTATGTTTCCTGGCATTTATATGCTTTTGTGGGAGTGGAGGGGGCTGATAAGCATTAGGCAAAAGAACTCTAACTGCAATATGTGTCCACTCGGTCAAAAGTTGCAGTGTTATCAACCAGGTCACTTTGTTCCATAGCAAGACTTTCCTTTTATCAACATTTAGGTCAAAAGACTCTTGGGTAAAGGGAAACATAACTGACAGCCAATGCGACTTATAGCATAAAAATTAAATTTATAAAGCACCAGCAACCATGTTAATTGAGAGTACATGAATATAATTGCTTTTTCTTCCACAGTTGACATTTATTAAGTAACGGCTGAATGTATAACGGGCAAAAAGACAGACAGACAGACAGACAGACACACCAAATTGCGTATTTTAGTATGATGATGATTGTGAAAGATGACCTAATAGCTATCTCAACTAATGTCGAAGAGAAGGTGGTCAGCTCGAGTGGATGCAATTATTTCGCAGTTTATCATGCAATTAAAAAAAGCTACAAATATGTCCTTGAGGCTCTTGGTGCAGACACCCTGCAGAAGAGTGGCACACAAGCATAAGCAAACTCATTAGATGAAACCATGGATCAGTTGGAGATTATATTTATGACAACATTTTGGAATAGTATCCTTACAAGGATAAACAAAACATGTCAACTTCTGCAGTCCGAAACGAAAGACTTAAGCACAGTTGTGGCACTTCTGAAGTCGCTATACGAGTTTGTGGCAGCACAACAGAACAATTTTGAGCAACAGCTTGAATCTGCAGTCTTTTTAAGTTCTACAGCTAACTTTCAGTTAAAGTGACAGCGCCATCCAAAGCGTATGGCTGACGATAGTGAATAATCTGTTGCATTGACTGGTGGAGAGAAGTTCAAAGTTGAATCGTTCTACATCATAGTTGACACTCGTTCGCCATCTTAACACAATAATCCATGCATATTCAGAAATAAACAACCGTTTTTGATTTTTATCAAGTGAGCTTGACAGTACTGCTGTTGAAGACCCTCTCAGAAATTTCATTGAATTCTATTCAGATGACCTCAATTAAGAGATCTTTGAAGAATGGGTGCAATGGCACTCACTTGTAAAGCAGCTTGCCTCCATGCCATCATCACAAGCTCTGCCTTTTGTCATTGCCAATGCTGACCATAATGAACATGCATAATTTGCAAACAGCATTTCCAAATGTCTCCATTGGACGACACATTTACCTGACACTACCAGTCACAAATCGCAGTGGTGAAAGGACTTTTTCACATTTGAAAAGGATAAAAAGGGCTTTATGTGTTACAATGGTTCAGGAAAGACTTAACCGTTTTACTTTGTGAAGCATTGAATCTGAGATGGTAAAGTCTGTGGACATCTCCAGTTTAATTGAAAGCTTTGCTGCAGCAAAGGCATGCCAAAAACCTTTCTGATGACATTATTACTTTTTAGTGTGAAGGTTTCCTTTTTCGTGGGATCAGCAAATGGCATGCTGTTTTTATCCACCGTTTTATTTATATTTTTCATTTGTTATTTATTTTATGTACACTTGTGTATATATCCTTCTGCCCAAGGGCTACCATTGCTTGTACCCTAGTGGCAGCCCCTCTATCTGTAACTTTAAAATATTGCAAATAAAACTTATGCACAGCTCTGTGCTGTGAGACCACTTCTGTGTTGATCGCCTGCCTATTGCAATGGTTCCCCCAATGGGCCCGGGGCCCACAAATTTGTTTGGCGCCACGCCAACAAAAGGTGATCTGGCCCTGCATCAAAAACCAAGGCCTTCAAGATTATTTCAATATCCCATGACGAAGCTGAGTCGATGAGGCAGGTCTGTAGCTATCTCTTTCCCATCACAGGCAGGTGGGCAGTCTCTCTGTCTTCAACCGCCTCCTTTTCGTCTTGCACTCTCTGCTCTTTCTGTGCTTTGTCCTGCCCAGGTTTCTGCAGGATGCACATGGTCCAACATCAACCCCCTTCTGCTGAAACTCCCAAAATACAGTATCACTGCTCACCTCCACTCATTTGTTACTCCCCCCCCCCAGCTTGTTGAACCAACTTCCACATTCTCTTCAATCTTGTTCTTCCCTTCAGGTCTTTAAAACAGCTGTATACCACCATTTGAGATCATTCTCCAGCCAAAACCATGATATTTTATACCCCCTTTAGTCCCCCACCCCACCCCCAAGCACTCCTTCTCCCAATTTCCCAGTTTTTCTTTACTGAAAGTTTCCTTCTGTATCCATGTTGTGCATCCCCCCTACCCCTCATTCACCTCCCCACACCCATTGTTTTGTCAAATTCTCCCTCTATTTTGTCCATCAATTCAGATGTTAATGCCTGCCCCTCCCTCCTCTCTGTACTCTTTTCTGTTGTTGCATCCTGATCCATTCAGTGTTATCACTCTTCCACGAGACTTGACTCTGTGTACAAAATAAAGAAAGAAAAATCTCCCACAAATATCCACCGAAGAGGGTCGTGGCCTCATTTTTCTACTGTCTTGTCAGGTATAGCTCCCCCAACATTTCATTCCTCTGTCTATCCCCAGCCCCTCCAGGTTGAACACCCTAATCCACGAACCCCTCCTTGTGAATCGTCCAAAAACCAGGCTTATTGCTCACCTTGCAGTGTCGATGTAATACCTACCCTTTTATCATAACAACCACTTTGGTCTCAGGACATAAAAGCAGGACTAAAGTCATGGACAACTTTGACGGCACCTCAGCAAACATGATCTATGGAATCATGTTCACTCTCTGCCAGATGCTCGACATCGCTGAAACTGGGCGAAGACTGGGTGATCACTTCCATGAGCACTTGCGAGATGAACGAACCAACAGTACAGACCTCTCCAAGACAGTTGCTTGATACTTCAGTCTTTCTGACCATTCGTTCATCACATGCCTGGCTCCAGTATCTTTCTCCATTTCGGCACCAAGGACAGTTGTAAGCCCCAAAGAGCAAAGACTCATCTCCATGATCAGCATGTTGACTCCTCATGTGATCAACAAGCAAGTTTCATTCACATCGGTCTCCCATATTTTACCACTATTCAATCCTTTCTCGAAAATCTCTTATCTCTCATTCACTTTTCCTCTTTTCTCTCCTGCTCTCTTTTCTCTCATATTAATTTCCCTTTTATTTCTTCTCTTCACCTTCTCTTCCCCTCTCCTGCCCCCCCCCCCACTTCCTTCCTTTTTTAATCTTTCCTTTATATTTCAATTTTGTAAAAACATTTTTTGTTACTTTTAAAAATTGCTTTAGTGTATAGTGTCCTTTTGTGTCCATATTTTGCTTCTTGTTTGCTTCCTTATTACTCTCCCCTTTTTCCCAGTCCCCGTCCCTTTTATTATGTAACCCCTGAACCCTGACCCGCCTCATAAGTAGGAGTACTCATCCCCTTGTGCTCACTGACCGCTGACTCTGCTCTCATGCAGGCACGTCCGACTTACCCAACCCTCGTCCCTATCCCACCCGCTCTGTCGTTATAATGAAGGGTTAACACCTGAAATATCTTCTTGCTTCACACAGTGGTTAGCAAACCTCAATCAACATTCTGTTGATTATAAACAAGATTGCTCACCTCTACTCTTTTCATCTTCTCTCGCCACTTAGTCATCACTGGTACTCGGTATGTTCAATTCCACTTTTCTCACCAAGACTTGATTGCGCCACCATCTCAGGTCATTCTCCATGTCAACACATTATCTTTTTTGTCCTCATTAACCATTCCCTACCTTTCCCCATTTATTTGCATGTTGCTGTTTCCTTCTTCTTGTCTCCCCTTTTCCTCATAATTCCTCCCCAGTTATGACTGGTGCTGGAACTACTCCTGTGCTGTCATTGCATTACTTTCTACCCTTTGTAACTCTGCTTTGCATGAGCTTATACGTTGAATACAAAATGAAAAAACAAAACAAAACATGTTCTTGCTCATTACTTTAGACATTCAGAATTTCAAAAAAGTTGTGTCTTGCACTGTTGTATCTCGTTCCTCAAAGTTTTTGAACACCCCTCATCTATCTATAATTCCAGCAATGTGTGTGTGTGTGTGTGTGTGTGTGTGTGTGTGTGTGTGTGTGTGTGTGTGTGTGTGTGTGTGTGCGTGTGTGCCTGTGACCGCTGTTTCTCGCCAACCACTGGTCCGATCTCATTGAAACTTGCCAGATATATTGCTGGGGAGCTGAGGATGTGCCTTTTCAAGGTTTGATATTAATCGGACAAGTGCTTCCCAAGTTATGGCCATTTATTTACCAAACCAATGACAAGACACGTTGTTGCCTGCTCGTGGCCGATGGGGAAGGGAAGCTCAGCCACGTTCCCCATTACGGGTTACAACGTACGGACTTCCAGAGAGTGATGACTTTGTGTATTCTAATATTTTCTCGATTTCTTATGCACATTTATAGATAAACACAATGCCCCAAGTTATGATCGTTTTCATATTAGATGGTGCATAAATTTCGGTAACATCAGAGTGCTGGTATGCTCCGAACCAGGAAGTATTTTTTTTTCTCTCTTCTCTTCTCTTTTTGTTTTTCCTTGCCACGACATCGCGAAAAGGTAAAATACTTTGACACTAATTGAATAATTGGGTATTAAAAATAAATTGCGAATAATCGTAACTGCGAATAATATGCCAACTTCCGGGCCACGCACGTACGGGCACGCGAGAGCGAAGAAACGGCCTGGGTGGTTGTTGTTTGTTGCTCGCGGTTTGAATATTTATTTTATATTATTATTTTTTTTATGGACACGTACTAGTATTTTCAATTAGAACAACAATTGGTGCATTTTACATGAATAACAAGGACACGTGATGAAATGAAAATGTCATGCGATTTTATCTTTGAATTAATGCATGACGAAGCAAGTGCTTAAACTCGAAAACAAAAATTAATGGTGATAACACACTTGAAACATTACATCGCTCATTTTCGAAACAGTTGACAAGAATGAATGCACACCACTGCCATTACATTGTAAGACTCGTATATCATTTGAGAAGGGTGGCAAGATTGCCGACAGGTATGCACACCTACCCCTCGAGGCTTGGTTTGAATCTTGGCCCAGCTATAAACTGTTATCCTAGTGTTTCACAGGCAGGGTAATCGATCATTGTGTGTGCCGTCCCTTAGATGAACATTAAACTGGGTGTCCCATCTGCAAGTACTAAGTGGTGGACGTTCAAGATCCCCTGGTGTCCTTCATGAAGAACAGTGAGTTATCGTCGCCACCTGAGCTAAATTCCAAACTCCTGCCTGGATTTTTGTGGGTAGTAAGTGGTCTGATCTTGGAGGTTCCTTGACACCAAGTTACACAGCTTGCCATCTCAGCGTGAGATTGCTGTTTGTGAAGCAGCTTCTGCACTATAAACAAATTCACCAGGTGGTTCTCAAGCCTAATGTCAACAGCCTTCATCTGTTTTGAAGGGCAACCAACATGTGTGAAATTACACATTATAAAATATATATATATATATATATATATATATATATATATATATATATATATATATATATATATATATATATATATATATATATATCCATATGCATGTGTATATATATATATATATATATATATATATATATATATATATATATATATATATATATATATATATATATATATATATATATATATCCATATGCATGTGTATATATATATATATATATATATATATATATATATATATATATATATATATATATATATATATATATATATACATATCCACATATATATATACATATCCATATATATATATATATATATATATATATATATATATATATATATATATATATATATATATATATATATATATATATATATATATATATATATACATATCCATATATATATATACACATATCCATATATATATATATATATATACACATATCCATATATATATATATATATATATATATATATATATATATATATATATATATATATATATATATAAATATATATATATATATATATATATATATATATATATATATATATATATATATATATATATATATATATAGATATATATATATATATATCCATATATATATATATATATATATATATATATATATATATATATATATATATATATATATATATATATTGTTGCGGATTCGCGCCCGCCGGCGTGCGGACGGCCACGTAACTCGAATCGCGGCACGTCGCCCACCGGACGGACAATCCAGTCGTGACCCTCTCGGACGAACGCCGGGAACCAGTCACGGGTGGACCTTTCGGTCTCACCGCGATCGAGCCAATCGGCCCCCACGTGGGATAGGGTTGCTCGCCAAATTCGACCTACCTAAGTACCCACACGGAGGGTAGACCGGGCGATCGCACCTCGCCGCAGGTCGGCTTCGGACACGGGCCACTTAAGCGACCCGTTCCGTACTATCGGGATAACCGAGCGGTGTTATCGTCGGCCTCGACGGTTCGATTAATTATCGGGCGTATTCAGCCCACTACCAACCCTTTACGTGAAGCAAGATGAGGATTCAATGAGAGAAATGACGAAGCGAAGCGGGAAACAGTTCAACATAAAGCACATTTATTCGCGATGAACGGAAACCACACATATACAATTCCACCAAAAGCACATAGAAAAGAAGAAGACAAAAAGCAAATGCGACAATGCAGATCTAATACCGATTACGCGAGCACACGCAACACTTATACAATTTTACTTCACAGACGGCGCCGACAACACATATTCAAAACCAAGAAAAAGAAAAGAGAACCACCCTCCAGGATGAGGCGGGCCTGGGGCCGAGACCGTGTCGGGCCTACCCGTCTGGTGATGAGACGCGGAACGGCGGTGGTGCCTCAACTCCACGGGCCTCGCGGACAGTGTCTGGTAGGGGTGGGAAGGGGGCCCCCTTTGGTCGCACTAACTCAGCGTGGGGGGAAACAGGAGGGGGTTGCTGATGCTCGGGGAAAGGAGGATTTTTACTCTGTCTCGGGTCCCGCGACGAGCGTCTCCACCTCGACCAGTTCGCGCCGTCGGCCTCCCTGGTGTGCAGCTCCCGGCACCGACGCGAGCACCCCCTCGTCTGCCTTCGCCGCCGCCGCCTCTCCACAGCTCCGTCCTCTTGGCTCCGACTCCAACTCCGAACTCTTCCTCCTGCGAACTTCCCAACTGCACTCAACTCCAACGCACACGACGACGCGGTCGCTTATATAAGCCCCGTGGCTTCGCCTTTGACCCCCTGCCTTCGACCTTTCACCTCGCTCCCCATTGGCCCGAGAAAAAGTGGGCGTGAATGCTTTTTGATCCATGAATTTGCATATAGCGACCGCCCTCCAACGCCCTGGAGGCGGGGCCAAATCGCCCCTCGCTCACCGATTGGACGGAACAAAAGTGGGCGTGAGTCGTTTTTGATCCGTTTTTGGAGAGGAAAGTCCGTGGTTTTGTACACGCTGTTCGGCGCGCGCCCTGCACGAGTCCAATACCGGTACCCACAAGCGGTGCAAGAACGGTGGCGATGCGACGGTTGCGAGGGTTGGTGGCAAAGGTCGTGGCTGCTGTGGTGAAGCGGCGCCGCGGTGGGTGGTTGATGTTGTGATGACTGTTGAGACTCGGTTGGCGGTGGTAATCATGGCGGTTGGTCCAAAATAAAGATAATAAAAGAAAAACGGCTATCCTGAAGAGTCGCAGCACGCATGAATGACATTTATTCCCTCTAGACAACGGGTTTGGGCCTAACTACACATATACTTACCGAGATATCTCACCTAAGGGACCTGAATGGTGGTTTGCGAATTTGGTAACCACAACAATATATATATATATATATATATATATATATATATATATATATATATATATATATATATATATATATATATATATATATATATATATATATATATATATATATATATGTATATACAGTAAAACTCTTAAATCGCGGCCGTTGGGGTCCATAAAATAAAAATCCGCGGTTTAGATGATCCGCGGATCCGTCAATAATATTAAGAAAACCGCGAATAACATTAATAAAATATAATCTTGTACCAATGGACCGCGGATAGGGAGTACAAGCGGAAAACATGCAAGGCCGCGTTCACCCAACAACACTAACCTTGCCGCCATTGGTCACATGACCTGATTTTGGCGGCATTGCTATAGCGGTCTTCAACATTGAATTAAACAAAATATAAGATAATTTATGCCAATAACCGCCGACATTATGTTTGATATACATTTTTTTTTAATTTTGGGGAGAGCATTTGAGATTTATGACCGTATAATTTACGTAGAATTGAATAAAACAGTTCAAGGTCAAGATCGGTCAGTGCTGCAAAAACGGATTGGGATTCAGTTCAGGAAACGAACCAATATATTACAAATGTCTTAAATTAATTAAACTAAATAAAAAAATAAGAAATAAATTAATTTATATACATGTTTTATTTACAAATATTATATACATTTTGTACATGTGTTTTTTGGTTGCAGGAACAATACAGAATATAGAAATCGACTGGAATACAGAATTAAACAACAAAAATTATTACAGAATACAGAAATCGACTGGAATACAGAATTAAACACCAAAACTTATTCCAGAATATAGAAATCGACTGGAATACAGAATTAAATACAGATTTACACCAAAAATTATTACAGAATGCAGAATTTAACACCAAAAATAATTACAGAATCCAGAATTTAACAGAGATAATTTAGGCCTTCTTAAAGAAACTGCTGATGGTAGTCTGCTTGCAGGATGCTGACAGATAGCCTTGGATGTCCTTCGTGGAGGACTGCTGTCGCAGGACTTTGAGGACAAGTCCCTTCTGCTTGTAGTAGCTGAGCAGGTACCTGGAGGCCTCCAAGGCCTTCTCATCTAAAAACTTCTGTGGAGGAGGAAGGTCCTCCTCCTCCTCCTCCTCCTCCTCCTCCTCCTCCTCCTCCTCCTCCTCCTCCTCTTCTTCCTCCTCCTCCTCGACAATTGCAGCATCCAGCAGCTCCTGGTCAGACCTGGTCACGGCGATGGGGAGATCGTCATCCTGGGAGATCCAGGCCTCCATGGTCTCGTGATGGGTCTTGGTGCCCAATGTCTCCCCCATCTAATCCAGGAGCTGCTTGTAGCTGGACTTCTGTAAATCCTCTGGAGTAAAGCCGTAAAAGCTTGTGTCGAGGTCATCATCTTTGTCGGTTGGCTGATCGGTTGGCTGGTCGGTTGGCTGGTCTTGAGGAAGCCGACCAAGTCCAGGTCCGACGCGACGACTTGTTGGACCAATGACTTCTTGTAGAGAGCCTTCAGCTGATGCATCACACCCTGGTCCATGGGCTGGGTCTTGGACGTGGTGTTCTTCGGGAGGTAGGCCACCCGGATCTTGCCGTCCTTGGACCAAAGAGTCTCTGCAGGGAGGTGCGCAGGACAGTTGTCGAGGAGGAGCAGGGCCTTCTCCTCCACCCCCTGCTTGCAACGGTGTCTCCTAACCGAAGGCACAAACTGCTCGTCGAACCATCGCTTGAACACGTAGGCCGTCATCCACGAGTTCTTGGTGTGGTCGTACATGATCGGCAGGCTCTTCATGTTGATGTGATGGAAAGAGCGTGGGGACTTAAACTTCCCCAGAAGGAGAGGGGTCAGCTTATGGCTTCCAGTCCAGTTGGTAATCAGGAGAAGCGTGACCCTCTCCTTCGTGACCTTGAATCCCTGGGTGGAAGTCTTATCGCTCTTGAAGGCCAGTGTCCGGTCCAGCATCTGTTTGTAGTTTAGCCCAGTCTCATCGGTGTCATAGATCTGCTCTGGACCATGGCTGCCTTCCTCCACCCACTCCTGCAGCTTCGGGAGGAAGGCTTCCGCAGCTGCGATGTCTGCGGACCGGGCCTCGCCACAGATCTTGACCTCCTTGATTCCGTGTCTCTTCTTCCAGCGATGAATCCAACCCTTGGAGCAGCTGTACTCTTCCTGACCCACCAGACACTTAAACTTGAGGGCCTGGGTCTGTATGCAGGGTCTGGAGACTGGCTTCCCAGCTGCCTTCTGGACTGTGAACCAGTTGAAGACAGCCTTGTCCAATGCTGGATCCTGAGCCTTTCTGGCTCTCTTGTGGCTCAGCCCGCTCTCCTCGTCGAGGTCCTGTACAAAGGAGCGAAGGTTGGCCTCCTCCTTCACCCATCCTCTCAAGGTACTCTCTTGTACCCCAGTTTCCCTGGATATCTTAGCTTTACTCTCCTTCCCAGAAACAATCCTGTCCACCAACAAAAGTTTTTCGGAAACAGTTCTGGATGTGTGCTTCCTCTTTTCCCCTGGCATGTTGACCGATGACGTCACAGCAATGTCGGAGGGAGATGAAGAAGAAGCAAGCTTCGATGTTTGAAAAGGCTGTAGAAAGCTGTAGAATGGTCGTAGAATCGCGGATAATCAATGTGTGGTATGCAGTAAATAGTCTAAGGTTATGATTGAGATGGATTTGGCCTGAGGTTTTATACAGAAGAGGTGAGAGCGAGTTTATGACACCCCGCCACCTCAGATTCGCTCACCGCGTGTCAAAAAGGACTCAATTGTTGGGTTAAACGGCGGATTAAGGGCTTGAACCGTGGATTATAGCAGGTGTTGGTGGTTAGCGAACATATGTCAATGATTTGACAAGCCATTGTGTGTTTTACACCAACATCTGCGCATTCACACTTGTACAACGGTTCAGACCGCGGTTGAGATCAAAGACCTACATTCCACCCCAAAAATACCACTATTTCATGTTTAAATGTTGGGGTCCATGGTGGGCCCGCGGATTAGCTGATTTCACTGTAAAAAAAAGGCCGCCAATTAAGAGGGTTTTACTGTATGTATGTATATATATATATATATATATATATATATATATATATATATATATGTATATATAAATATATATATATATATATATATATATATATATATATATATATATATATATATATTTGTTATGGTTGTGGAAATTCACAGAAAAGCATTCAGGCATCCCAGAGATCAGTTATGTCGATAAGTGTGTGTTCAGAATAGATTTCCCTACCGATGTTTAACGGGCAATTATTCATGTAACCGGGCTGTGGTCTTTGAGTCAGCCGTTATTCTTTTCCTGTCTTTATTTTGGAACAACCACCTCCTCCAAAACGACATCCACCACCACCTTCACCACAACCACATCTCCTCACCACCTCCTCCAAAACGACAACCACCACCACCTTCACCACAACCACATCTCCTCACCACCTCCTCCAAAACAACAACCACAACCGCCTTCACCACAACCATCTTCTCCACAAACGCCACCATCTTGTTACCAAAACAGCATCTCAACAACCATGCCACCACCACCACCACAACAGCATCTCCCGCCCCGATATCCCTCAGAACGGGTAAACACGAATGACAGTTGGGCAATAACGACCAAAAGACGGTTACTAAACGTATGAAAATACGGACCAGAACTCTGCTGGAAGATTCCCTCACGCGCCGGGAAGGGGGGGGGGGTGAGGCTCCGTGGCTATAAAACGGGCGCGTGGAGGCGCCGACCAGGAGTTGAGTTGGGGAGAGGAGACGCTGACCAGCAGTTTTGTCTGGAATTGGAGGAAGCAGTGAGAAGTGAGAGGGTCTCGGTCTCTCTCTCTCGGTCTGTCTCTCTCTCTGTCTGTCTGTCTGTCTGTCTCTCTCTCTCTCTCTCTCTCTCTCTCTCTCTCTCTCTCTCTCTCTCTCTCTCTCTCTCTCTCTCTCTCTCTTCGACGGAAGGTGCCGGTGGAGTCGAGAGTGGAGTCAGGAGCTGGTGGAGTTCTGTGGAGTGCGTGCAGAGCCACCGAGGGTCGTCAAAGCAGGGCCCAGCAAGTCACCATGAGGGTGGCAGGTAACCAGCATGGCCTCTGAGCTCTTGCGGTCTCCACAGCTCCGCGAACATTAAAGGCCTACGGGTCCTGTTCTGCCCTTTCCTTCCCTGGGGTTTTTTTTTTGTATGAAAATTGTGGCGCCGTGTCCATAAGTAGAACTGTTAAGTGATTGTGTAGATAATAAATAGACAAACGGCTGTAGATCTTTGATTTCTCGTGTCCTGTCCCCATTCCCCCATTCGATGCATATGTGTCGTGTGTGAAATAAATGTCATTTTTAAATGTTCACCTGTTTGTTGCGTCATTTCCTGTCAGTGACTGCCATTATTACGTATGGAATATTAGCTGGCTTTTTAAAAGCCGAAAAGATAATCGGGTCCAATGGGGCCTCGCGATAATACACCGCTCGGCAAATCGCAAACGGAGCGAGCTGCTTAAGGGGCTCGTTTCCAAGCAGGTCCCGTTGAGGTGTAAATCCCCGGCATTTCTGTCTGCGCGCATACTTAGGTAAATCGACAATTCGGCGATCGGACCCTGTCGCGTGTGGACAGAATAGTTGGCTAATTTACGGTGCGATTAAAAACACATCCGTAGCTGGATTTCGGCATTGATCCGAAAGCTGCGACTCGGATTGCCCGTCCGGTGGGCGCGTGGCCGCGATTAGCTAAAAGCAGTCGCCTGCACGCCGAGCGGGTGGAAACCATAACAATATAATGTATTTAAACCGAATAACCATTTTTACTCAAACATTTAGCAACCAACAACTAAAAATTTGGAACAAAAAAAAAAAGAAATAAAAATTGAAGGCACCTGTTCAAAAAACTGTCACATATAAACTATACTCCTATATTTCAACAACCTTATCACTTGTTAATGACATCAAATAAGCATGTTTTCTGCCTTCATATTCTGTAAGGAAATTTAACAGGTCTATGGAAAATTAATGAGGACAGAAATGATCATGAATGTCACTGTTGGCAGTTTTTTTGTGTAAAAATAGACAGTTAATGGTGTTGGTTTCTTACTTTTCAGACAGCGTAGACTTAAATGGTACTTGAGAAGATTCCACTTTTTGGGGGGTGTTATGACATTTGACACCCATCTCAATAGTTTCATAATTACCTTATTTGAGATTTGAATAGAAGATTGTTTTAATCTGGGCGTCATCATTTTTCAATTGACAATCCCAAAGGAATGATGCACATCACCGTGATAACCTATGATTTACTTCTCAATGTGGTCCAATCATCAGGATCAGAAGACCCTTTCAAATGGGACTAAATATTTACTTTATATAAGTTTATCCTCTCACTATGGATATGTGCAGAACAGAGAGTTATTTACAATATTTTTTGTTTTTACTGCATTTGTATTTACAATTACATTCTTCACCAAGTTATATCCCAATAAAGTAAAATTTTAGAACTAATATGAATTATATGGTTACACAGGCAAGCATAGACAATAAATTCCATCAATTAAAATAAATTAATTCATTACAAAAGAGATTTATGTATAACTGTGTGTCTTCCAGACAAATAATATAGGCATTTACACAAAAGACAGAGATTGATGAATACATATAAAGTTTATCATGGGGAACTTAATTTGGTTTTCAACTCTTTCTCATCCAGACCACATTGGTAGTCAGCAAGCTTTATAAATCATTGAACTGCATTTACCTAACACAAGGGAAGGGGAAGATATGGATGACAGTTTCTTTGGTGAAACAGAGTAGTAACATTATTCCTGGTTGAGGCCTGCAGAGTGCCCACGTTCTGTGTTCTTCAAAACACGACAGGCACAAAGACATATTGGATTTTCAAAATGACATCAGTTAAACGATATATGTTGTGGAATTTGTGGATAAGCGTTAGCAAATGCCTATGCATGAACGATTAAAATTGATGGTTACGTGCTATAAGTTTCATTAGGCACGGATTATTAAATTGTAATGTTAACAGCTTGATGCAATGAGCTAATTTTTAATGTAGATGGCAGTATTGTACTATAAACTGCCTGGTGAGATTCGTGTAGATGCTGGAACATTCTCAGATGAAACTTCAGGTATGGACGAGAATTGCATTTGTTGGAAGGCACGAGATCGTTCTGTGATACTATATTAACCCACAAGAGGGAGGTGGAGAGAGACGGGTGACACTTGACGAGCCGTGTGTTTTGATTGTCCCTGTGCTCGATTTAACTCTGATGAGTGAAAGAAGTGTTAATGTCCAGAGTGTTTGTTAAAATGTGGAGCCCATTATAATCAGGTTGATTAAAACTCATGAAGATTGTGTATAGGGAAAGAATTCCTTTGAGCTCCTCAATCATCCTGGATGGGCCAGCACACGAGAGAGAACGACGCAACAGGACTCGATCATTCGACAGCCTCGGAGGATGAGGTGAACATGCGCGAGTTGAACCGGCAGGTCAGGGACATTGGGAGGAAACAACTCAACACAGGAATAATTGTTGGACATAGCATGCAATAGTGAACTTCCTCGTTTGAATTTGTATCAGTTTCTTTGAAATGCAAGTTTCAAAAACGTTACCCCATTGATATGGTAACTGTCACGTCACTCAGAAGTCACAGACCCCAACTATCAAAGATCCATTTTATTGGTGGCTGTCCTGTACATTCGTTCATACTCATGAAGTGCAAACCTTCGATTGCAGTCATTGGGGAACGAGCTGGGTTTGGTGCCATGAAAAACATACATACACTAAACGGAAGGAAACCCCAAGGTGTATACCCCACCAATATACGTAATCGGCAACAAAATGCTTGGAGCGTATGTGCAAAACCCCCATCGTGGCAATGTTGATTGGGGCATGTTAACGTTTATCAGGTCAGGTATGGGAGCATGTGCCAGAACAGCGCGTCGCTGCGTCCACTTTCCGCCGGTACTCCAGGGGCCTCCGTCTGGCCATCCCCCAGGCAGATGCCAGGCCCATCCCCATCTCCTTGATATGATGGTCAACCTGCTGCAACCATGAGGCACGTGGTCGGCCCACTGGCCTCCTCCACTCATGAGACTCCCTCGCTGAGAGAATCTGGTGAGCAGGATCAGCGTCAGGAAAACGAGCCACATGTCCATACAGCCGCAGCTGACGCTCACGGACTATGCAGGTAACAAATCTCATCCGAGTCTCTCTCAGCAACCGCTCGTTGGACACAAAATCCGACCAGCGATAGCCAAGGATTCTCCGAAGAGACCTGGTACCAAAGGAATTAAGTCTCCGTCTCAGATCCTTGGTCAAAGTCCAAGTCTCGCACCCATAGAGCAAGACTGGAAGTACCAAGGACCTGAAGACTCGGACTTTCGTCCTCCCGCACAGGTACCGGCAGCGCCACACCCCATGATCCAGTGAATCCATGACTCCCCAGGCCCGACCCAGACGTCTATTGACCTCCGGCTCACAACCTGCGGAGACATGAATATCACTGCCAAGGTAAGTGAATCTATCCACGACCTCAACATCCTCACCACAAACAGACACAGACAGGACAGCAGCATCCAAGATGTCACCGAAAGCCTGGATCTTTGTTTTGACCCAAGAAATCCGTAATCCCAACGGCTCCGACTCCTCATTCAGCACCTCGAGGGCCCCCAAGAGGATGTCTAAAGTCTCCGCAAAGATGACTGCATCATCTGCAAAATCAAGGTCCGAGATCTTGACATTGCCAAACGATGCACCGCAACTTGATCTCTCCGACATCCTCCCAAAAATCCAGTCCATACAAGTGCTGAAAAGTGTGGGGGCAAGTACACACCCCTGACGAACTCCAGTAACAACTGGAAATAAGTCAGAGATGGTACCACCACACTTCACAGCACTCTCAGTACCAGAGTAGAGTTCAGACATCAGATCGATCAGTTTTGGTGGCACCCCACGAAGACCAAGAATCCTCCAGAGGACATCCCGATTCACTGAATCGAACGCTTTACAGAGATCAACATAGGCTGCAAGCAGCCCCTGCCGAAACTCTCGTCTGCGTTCGGTGAGGACACGAAGTGCAAGGATACGGTCAATCGTTGACCTCTTTGGTGTAAAGCCTGACTGCTCTGGACGCTGGTGCTCAAGCAGATGGTGGCGAACCCTATCAAGAATTATCCGAGCAAAGACCTTGCCCGGCACTGAGAGCAGCGTCACCCCTCGGTAGTTGTTGCAGTCTTGGCGATCACCCTTCCCTTTCCAGAGATGGACAACAAGGCCCCTCTTCCAGTCAGTTGGGATGATGCCTGTGTTCCAGGCAGAGCACAAAACTGCATGCAACGACGCGAGTGCAGCATTTCCACCAGCCTTGAGAAGTTCGGCATGGATGCCACAGATCCCTGGAGCTTTGCCCCGTTTCAACTGGTTCACCGCAGCCCGTGTTTCCACAAGCGATGGTGGACCACAGTTGATTCGAGGGTCAGCAACAGGGATTGTAACACCCTTGACGTCCAACTCGACAGCTGGGGGATCAGCCTGGTACAACCGCTCAAAGTAACCGGCCCAGCGGGCCTTCACTTCAGACTCCTCTGTCAAGAGCCTACCACTCTCTGCTCGAACTGCAGTGCTCCGAGGGATGGGCTTGGATGAACGTAATGCGCGAATTCCCCTGTAAGCGGGACGAGAATCACCTGTCCACAGGTGATGCTCTACCCCTCACAGATTCCTCGCACATAGGCCTCCTTGTCCACCCTCAGTGCACGTACAGTTTTACGCCTCAGCTCCCTGAACAGCTCAGCTCTGCCATTCAGCCTGGCCCTGCGACTCTGGTCAATGGTATCCAGTGTCCCTTGAGAGACAAAATTCTTCTTTGCCCTGCGGTGAACTCCAAGGCATCCACCGGCAACATCAAGGACGGTGGTCTTGAAGGTGCTCCACAACTCTTCAGGACCCCCCAAAGCACCCAGACCCCCAAGTGTCCACTCAGCCTGTTCGCAAACTCCTCAGCTACTCTCTCATCCCTGAGCTTGGCAACATCCAGCCTAGGCTGGGATGGTACCATTCTCCAGGATTTAAGGTGCAGCTTTAGAGTTGCTACAACAAGCCTGTGGTCAGTATTGAGGAACTGAGCACTCCGGTAGACCCTGCAGTTCTGGATCATCCTCCAACGACCGTCAATGAGGACATGGTCAATCTCCTTTGCCACACCGCCAGCGTTGGAATACCAAGTCCAGCGATGAGCTTGCGGGCGCTGAAACCATGAACCAGCCACCCTAAGTCCATGACTTCTTGCAAAGTCAAGGAACTTAGTGCTATTCTGGTTCATAGTTCCTGACCCATGGGGACCAACACACACCTCATAACCATCCCTATCAGTTCCAGTCGATGCATTGAAATCCCCCAAGACTAGAAGTGTATCTCGTCTGGGGCACTGATCAACCACAGACTCGAGTGTGGCGTAGAATGTGTCCTTCATGGTAAGATCACTCGCCTCAGTCGGAGCATAAATAGAGACCAGGGAAATGACACCTAAGGAGTGACGAATCCTTAATCTCATAATACGCTCGTTGACCGGTGTTACCTCAATTATCATTGGGGTCAGCTTATTGGACACAGCTACAGCAACACCTTGGGTATGGTAACCATCAGAGCGACCAGACCAATAGTAGGTGTAACCACCCACCATTATCTCGCCGCAATCCGGTCTCCGAACCTCAGAGAGAGCTGCAATCCCGATGTCCAAACGCTTGAGCTCAGATGATAACAGAGACAGGTGATCATCCTCTCTTAGGGATAGGACATTCCAGGCACCCACCCGAAGGGACCGCCTCAGGTTAACCCAAGGAGACCGCCGTCTGGTGGACGACACCTCAGCACCACTCCGACACACTCTCCTGCAATCTGACCCAGGGATGTTACCCCGTGGTTTCCCTCCTATCAAAGATTGGGGGTCCTGAAGGCTTTGCCCCAATCCCGCCATCCGGTGAGCTGCCCTGCGAAGGGAAGCTGCACAGGAGGTACTCCCACGGAGTGGGTTTTCAGATTTTTTTGCGTTTTTGCGTTTTGCGGAATGAAGGGTTTTACGGTGGCCGGAGTGCAAATCCTGCCACCAACCTCCTAATAAGAAGTAACCCAACTGCAGGAGGACGTCCGCAGACACAGTTGGGCACTAGTGCAACGTTTATGGTGCATTTGAAATAGGACTTGTAATCTAAAATGGCTCACAAAGCTTCTAAAAGAATCCGAAAATACTTGGAAAAGTACCTGAGAGAAAGGAATGTGCCTCGACACAACAAAAGCGTTGGATAACTTTTTCAGCTCCCCCAAAGGGCTGAGATCTTGCATTGGTCATACTTCAAAAACTCTTGATGATTTTGGCTGGTGCACGGACTGAATGATCGTAGACCGTTACGAAATACACAAACCCCCCCAATCATGGCTGCTAGTGAATGAACTTTTAACCTTGTGGGACTGTCTCCTGTGAAAACGGCAGGCTTGTTGATTTACTTAATGAAAATTTGCAATTGGAAAGACGATGATGTGCATCATTACCGAGAGAGTAATGACCGAGAGGCTACCAGCTTGTCAACAAAGGCCATCTTCATGACGTGAAAATACACAAAGCTTTTGCCAGCTATATTTGTGTGGGAGCGAGATGTGTTATGCGAGATTTTTGCATCTGTAGATAAAAGGAGAAGTGTGTGTGTGTGTGTGTGTGTGTGTGTGTGTGTGTGTGTGTGTGTGTGTGTGTGTGTGTGTGTGTGTGTGTTATATCCACCTTCACCACTCGCTTGTATTAATAGCAAATTGTAGGAACTCAACACCTCTTATCCACAGATAACTTTCATATTTCCTACACTTTCGTGAGTCTGATTTGCATTCCCGAACACAATTACTGTTAACCATTTTGAAATTGCCACTCTTTCAGTTAAATGCTGAAAATTATGTTTAAATGTTGATTTCACTTACACATTTTCCCTTGCAATGGCAGGTTAAAAGTACCCCAGTTTGTGGAAGTCAATCGCCGAAAACACACACAGGGTATGGTGAAAGGCCTCATTAGTATTTCTCTAGAATTTCGAAAGTCTCATATTCATGATGCCAGAATATCCCAGGTGATGTCCCAGAATTACCTGGTTAAAGCTACTGCTTCAGGTGTTCGAACCCAACCCTGTCCATACAGAAATCGTTGTGGCCTCAATCCCTTTCCACAAACCGACATCCTCCAAGCAAACCGGCATCCTTCTGTGCTTCTTCTGCTCTCTGTAAGACTACTGTGCATGGTCATCTTTAATAGAAAAAAAACAGTCCATCAGTTTTGAGAATAGCCACAATTTTACACATCATTGTATCACCTTTACCCATACTAATCTTGTGACTAACATCAATGCAATAGACAAAGATTTTCAATGTCCTATCACATCGTGTTCTTAAAATTGTAAATGACATTTTCCATCTGCTTCAGAACAACGAATAATGCCTTTGGCATTGGATTCAGTAATTGTTTTATTTTCGCACTTCAAGGAGAATTGTCCAGGAAGCTGCCATTAGCAATGAATGCAATTCTCTGTTTTTTTTGTTTTTTTATAAATTTTTTTTAAAGTTTAATGACCTTTACAGTTTTTGCATGGTGATATCTTGACAAAAGACAATACAGTGAACAAAAAGTGTCATTTAATCTCATACATCAAAAAAATAAATTCTTGAAATGAAAATTTATGCTTCGATATATGACTTACAAAATCACGAATAATAACTAGAAAAAGCAATCGGAAATTGCAGGGCTTAACCAGCACTTGTTCCTGCAAGGTTCAAAGTGTGTTGCATTTTGTGTGGTGTTTGTGTGCTGGTGTGTGCGGTGTTTGTGTCTTTGTGATGTATAGCCGATGCATTGATGACGTAGGTTTATATTTGTGCACCGGACAAGCAGACTTTTTCAGTTTTATTGTATAGATTCATATTCCAATCATATGTATTTTATAGACTACGTGTGTATGTACGTATTTTATAGATTCACGTATTTAACTGACATAAACATGTTTTTATATTGCATACTTTATAGATGTACTCATGTTTGAACTCAGGATCCTGGGATCCCAAACCCACCACCCTAACCATTAAGCCAACACCAGGCTTACTGACTGACTGATATTAAAGATCGGTACCTTCTGGGTGACCTAGAAAGCTGGAATTTTGTGGGCCAATGGACATTGAAGCTGTTACACTGGGAAAATCACAGAATCATCGGAGAACATTAAAAAATAAAATAATAAAAAAATGAAAATAAATAAATGAAAAAAATGATAAAAATGCAGGTGAGTGACCCGAGACAATGGGGAAGCACGGTGTCAGGAAAATGCATCTTTGGATTTTCCTCATCTTCGAAGCAAGTATGTTGTTCATGGTGCCAAACCTAGCTCGTCTTCGAATGACTGCAACCAAAGATTTGAGCTTCACGAGTCTGAACGAACATACTTGTCGGCTACCACTCAAATAGATCTTTGTCAGTTGGTGTCTGTGACTTCTGAGTGATGTAACGTTTTTGAAACTTGTATTTCAAGTAAACAGATATAAAGTCAAATGAGGAAGTTCATCATTATAGATAATGTCCAACCCCGATTCACGTGTCAAGTTGTTTCTGCCCAGTGTCTCTTTTCTGCCGCCACAACTCATGCGTGTTCACCTCATCCTCTGTGGCTGTTGAATGAGCAAGTGTTGGCGCAGTGTTCTCTCTCGTATGCTGGCCCATCCAGGGTGATTCAAGAGCTCAAAGGAATTATTTCCCGATACACAATCTTAATGAGTTTTAATCAACCTGATTAAAATTGGCTCCATATGTTAACAACAGCTCTGGACATTAACACCTCATTCACGCATCGGAGTTAAATTGAGCATGGGGACGATCGAACACATGGCTGGACATGTCATCCATCTCTCTACACCACCCTAACGCGGGTTTATATAGTATCACAGAACAATCTCATGCTTTCCAGTAACTGCGATTCTTGTCTCAACTGGAAGTGTCATCCGAGAACGTTCCAGCATCATCACGAATCTCCAGGCAGTTTACAATACAATATTGCCATCTACAGTCAAAATTAGCTCATTCCATCAAGCAGTTTATAATACAATTTACCAATGTGTGCCACAGAAAACTTCGAAAATGTAACAGTCAATTTTACTCGTTCATTTATAGGCATTTACTAAAGCTTTTTTCAAATACCACAACATCTAGCTTTTAACTGACACTTGGTAATTTTGCATGCCGACAGACATCAAAGCCAAATCACTGTGAAAATCACAGAATCGTCGGACAACATGCATAAATGAAAATATAAATAAATGAAAATAATTTTTAAAAAAGCAGGTGAGTGACCCGAGACAATAAGGAAGCACACACGGGTAGTTATTGCTTGTAATGTGTCAGCATACCCCACTAGTAGTTAAAAGAGGTACTCTATTGAAAAAAGATAACGTGTAATATTGACTACCACCAGGTGGCGTTTGTGGTCTCCATTAGCATATTATATGTGGACATACAGACATACAGATAAACAAACCAGACCCAAATGCAATACCCTCTCTTCTGGTGAGAGTAATCACTCATGCTAGTATCTAAACACGCAAGCTCAATACAGCATAGTCTAGCTTGATCTTTAGGTCTTCTCAATTTCACAACTGCCTTTGAATATAAATCTGTTAAAGCAATCAACAGTTTTTACAGTCTGTGGAGTAAATATTCATGAAGTCATGTAATTTGCGATTAAAAAAACCTAAAATGCAGAAAATATCACTTTTTGGAGAAATGCAAGAGTAGCAGATAATTTAGATGTGATGTAGGCTTTGGGGGCCTTCTCCTTTTGAGCAACTCAACTCTGTTAAACATTCAGACATGCCGGATGAAACGCACGTCCAATTCGAGGTTTAGCTCAAATGAGTTTGAAATCCATTTCTGACTGCTTTCTTTCCCAGTGTTCATATTTCAAACATTCCAAATAAATTCTAATATTTCTCCTTCTTCATCTGACAACCTCAGTAAGCTCGTTTGCATGTGCTGTTGTACCATTTGGTTTCATAATTTATTAGTTGATAGAAACACAATGTTCTAAAATTGTTGTTGACAAGTATTATTTCTCTTCGTCGTATCGACCTTGACTGCTACTTGAACACGTAATTGGTTGAATATGTAGCAACTCATGGTTGCAACTCGTGGTGAAGGAAAAAAGTTCACGAATGAACGCATAACAATTTGACCCTTATCAGGATTTAACCTTTCTGCTTCCTTGTTCCATTTAAAAATCAAAATAATAGCACAGCATCGATGCACCTAACTAATCCACAATACATAGGATTCTCTCATTAATGCTGCGATTTATTGTCTCCCTATAGTATCTAAGGCGCATGGAAGAGCTTGTAAACATATAGCATGGAGGACGAGGACATTACAATGATGGATTACAAGGACATTTTTAGACAATGGACAAATCAACACAGGATAACGTAGGATTGAACCTGGAATCCAGGTATCGGAAGTGATGTGCTCGGATGGAGATTGAAAAACAAACACACAAACAGATGGAGACATTCAAATGATTTTGCATGTGCTTAGATGGAGACATTCAAACATGCCAGTTCATAGAAGAACACTTAAAAAAAATAGAACTGCATGTCCTGGAGCTTACCTGGATCAGGAGCAAGAGTCACTCAAACCCTCCTTGGACCCTCTAGATCATGGATTCTATTTTTATGCCGTGAACAAACTTTGGTACAGCACTGGTGATGAAGGTTGGAACAAAATTTCATTGAAATAATGTGTGTAGTTTCAGAGAAGAAAGCAAAAAACCTATTTTGGAAGGTTAAAGACATGTTCGGGGTATGCAATTTTCAATATCTTAAAACCATAGATAAGTCGATTGAGTATAATTTGAGGCCTGGACTTATGGGGAAAAAAGTATCGACTTATATGCTGAAAATAGGGTAATTGGAGCAATGTGAATGATAAAGAAGAACCTCACAACAATCCAACAAACCATCCTCCGGAATATTACGACAAACGTGTTTACTTGCATTCTCTCCCAATTACCTTCAATTCCTATTTTCCCCACTTTCCCAACGTCCCCCATCCCTCCCAATCTAAACACTCCATTTCTTGTCTTAAATCCCCAAAAAATAAAAAAACGACCTTTCTCCCTGCACACCCACGAGTACCGATCCTTTTTCTTCCTCTTCCTATTCCTATTCTTCTTCTTCCTCCTGCAGGCACACCATCTTTATTCTCCTGTGCTGACCCTCTCTCACCATTACATTCACGATTTCTTCCTACAACTTTCCATACCCAAATCTTACCTCTTCTTCAAAAACACATCAAAAAACAATAATCTTCCTTGTATCCTTTCGACCTATACACCTCCTGCAACCACGTGTCTCTCGATTCTTCCTGATACTTTTCATCGAACCAGCAGCTCCACTCTGCGTTTAGTCCCAAACTCACCATACACTTCCACGATTTTACTTCAACCTTCCCTTTTCCGAATGTTACGCAATCCTTATTTAAAATAAATAAATTCACTTTTAACGACACACCTCCCATTCCCACGTGCTTCTCCTGTAACCATGTGATCAGTTTCCACCCCCTGCGTTTACCGATCCAAATTCAACATTCATCCGCCCTTAGTTTAGTGATAGCAGACACACGTAAAAAATGTCATGTTTCAAAAATGTCATGTATTGAAGTGCCAATGCAATTATTTTGGAAGCTGTTACTTGTTGCACATAATAAATTAGACAAGTAGGCCAGATTTTGCTGTGGTAAATAGTTGATTTTATTGAGGCTATAAAGTGGTCTAAAATGCAGGAGAGTGCACCATTTTTTCAAAAATTTTACGGGGGGGGGCATGCCCCTGCGTCGCGCAAAAATTTACCGCTTTTCATTCCAAAAAGGTTGGCAGGTATGCTCTTCTACTATTTCAACAGACTTCTCTCAATTCGACCTTTCCTTCATACCTTGCCTAAAAAAATCCAACTGTTACAGCGTTTCTTCTCTCCATTCTCGAAATTGGCCTTTATTGCATCCATTAAGAAATGTGTTTAATAGCATCTCTGACCTAAAACTTAAAAAAACCCCAGTTTGCTATGAGTGTCCACTCTCCATCAACCATTCCTTTTTTCCAACTTCAGTGCCAACTCATCCCTTTCATCCCTCCCTCTCTAAGCAACCATAACACTCTTCTCCCTCCATGCCTCCCTCTCACCTCTCTCAAAAACTCCCCCCTCACTTTTCTCCCTCAACTCTCCCCACTCACGCTTCTCCTTCCATTCATCCCTCACTCACCCTTCTGAAAGTTGCCCCCCCCAGCCTCACATCCACAAAGCTTCCTCCTTCCCCTGCCCTTTCACCTCTATCTCATTATTTCACCTCCTCAAATCTTCAACTGCCTTCTTCCTCCTCTCTTGCGCCCCCCTCTCCCCCAGCACCAGAGAGCCTTTTCTCCTTCTCATCTGGCCCCCTCCCTTAACTATTCTGAAATCCCCCCACACTCTCTCAACAACCCTCCTTACTTTCCCCCTCCTCCCTTGTCCTACCCCCCTCCACTCCCTCCTCCTGCACCCAAAGCCTCCTCCCCTCCCTCTTCATTAACAGTGTGGACTTAAAATACCGGGGCCGTCGCTCAAACCTTTCAGATCTCTCCATACAGGTTGCCACATAATCTGCCTAATATAAACTTTCCTCCCTCGAGACGTCTCTGACAACCAAGTATCACTCCCTTGTTACTCCCTCCTCCGGTATGACAGAACTGAGCCTCTTCCTGGTAGAGGAGTTGCTCTGTTCATCAAAGATTCCATTCCTCACAATCCATGCACTGCCTTCAGTCCCCCACACCCCCAGGAATACCTCTGGCTATGGCTTCCCCTCCACCCCCACCTCATGTTTGTATGTGGACTGTACCCTCCACCAAACAGTGATGACTCCATCTACACCTCACTATCCGAAAACATAGACCAACTTATATCTTCTCATCCAAACTCTCTCTTCCTCATATGTGGTGACTTCAATTGTCATCATGCCAGCTGGCTAGGTGTGGGTACCTCTCTCACCTGTCATGGCACTTCGGCAAAAGCTTTCTGTGACTCATTGGGACTGACTCAATCGGTCAACTTCCCAACCCGGATCTCAACCAATGGTACTCCATCTCTTCTGGATCTGATTTTGACAAATTTCTCTGAAAATATCTGGTTATTTCTCCGCTCCAATCGGTTCTTCTGACCACGTCCTTGTCAAAGTAGACATCTCTCTGGGTATTATCAGAGAACCACCTCACCGCCGTCGAGTCTGGAATTTCACTCAAGCCGACTGGCAGGGTCTCCAAGCAGCCATCAAACTTATACACTGGTCTCCTATCGCTACTTTCTCCAACATCACCTCATTATGGGAATTCTTTCAAAGAAACTTGTTCTCCCTCATGAACAGATTTATCCCGTCTCATCTTCATTTCTCCTACCCTTCCTACCGCCCATGGTTCACTGAAGCTTGTGGCGAGGCAGTTGTCCTGAAACAATTTGCTTTTGCCTCATGAAAAGCAAACCCCACTGAGGGTAATCTCAATCCTTCCAGAAAGCTTGGAACAAGTGTGTATCTACCCTCAGGAGAGCCAGAAAACGACATCTTTCCAAGCTCAAGTCTGAACTTTCAAACCTCTCTCCCTCCTCCAAATCCTGGTGACATATAATCAAATCTGTTTCTGGTGTATGTTCCCCCTCCATCCCCTCCCTTACCTCAAATGGCCGCACTGCTGAAACCCCACGTGAAAAGACTGAATGCCTAAACTCGGTGAATTGCATCAAAATCTTGTGTCCAAAACCCATTGCTTTCTCTACCCACCTTACCCAGTCGCACCCAACGGTACCTGTACTCTGTGTCCTTTTCTCTTGACATGGTGGAGAGCTTGCTGTCAAACTTCGACTTAGATTCTGCAACCGGTCCAGATGGTATCAGCCCACATGTCCTAAAAACGTGTCCTCTGCTCTTGCTCACCCTCTCTCTGTTCAACCTCTCATTTGCTCAAGATCATCTGGCATCTGCTTGGAAATCAGAAAACATTACTGCCCTGCATAAAAATGTGCAAAACCAGATTCCTGTAACTACAGACCAATCAGCATTCTCCCAATTATCAGCAAGGTTCTGGAATCCATCATCACTTCAGAGATGAAATCCTTCCCCTTCTCCAATGGCCTGATTTCCGATCATCAATTTGGTTTCAGACCAGGTCACTCTACCCTGGATATGCTGCTTCTGCTCTCCCAACAATGGATGGAGGTCCCCAATGTCGGACATGAAATCAGAGTCATATCCCAAGACATATCGCATGCTTTTGACATGGTCTGGCACCCTGACCTGCTCACCAAACTCTCTCCCTATAGTATCCAAGGCCATCTCCACTCATGGCTCACAGACTTCCTCTCCTGTCACAGTCAACGTGTGGCCCTAAATGGAGTTCTTTCATCCCCTCTTCCTGTCCAGGCTGGAGTTCCTCAAGGTAGCGTTCTGGGCCCTGTTCTTTTTCTGGTTTTCATCAATGATCACTCCGACTCTCTGGAAAATCCTCTTTATCTCTTTGCTGATGACTCCACACTCTTCCGTACCATCTGTCATCCCTCCGACCGGCAAACAGCAGCTTCTTCGCTCACTGCAGAATTGGGTAAAATCACATACTGGTCCAACACGTGGAACATGTCTTTCAATCCGGACAAATCTCAGTCTCAATGTCTCTCCAAAAGGACCATTTACAAAAACCCCCAATCCACTTTCTCAACCATCCTCTGGAAGAAATCCATTCTCTCACACAGATGAAGTTGTTACCATGAAAACACCCCTCTATTTGTGGTTATATTCCGACATATTTGTGGTGATATTGGGTTATGTTTTTCATCAATATTTTAGGTTGCTACCATATAAGCTCAAGTTTGTAGTTATCTTTCATTACTTTTGATATTTTATTCATGATATCCTTGTTGTTCATGCATTGTGTTGTAAATTATTTTATTAGCTTTCGTCACACTTTTAAATTTATTTATCACAATGATATTATGGGTGAAACATTGTTATTGTTTTGTGGCAGGTATGGAAATAAACAGTATTATCTTTGTTGGTGGATATACATGGAATTGTCTACTGAGCGCTTATTGTACTACTATATTCTTGATCTGGATTTGCAATTAAATTGAAGATTATGAAGGTACTAATGTGTTTACAGCTTGGACTCTGATGTTGACGTGTTGCTGATTTAGTTGTGCTTCTTCCTGTTTATGAGTGACACAAGTTTTGTGAGAAAATAAAGATTATTTAAATGCTAAAACAGCCACTTAGGAATTTGTTTATCAAATATTTTGGACTCACTTATTGCTAACTTGATGCAGCTATTTAAGATGATGCTTCTTGAACTAGACCCTCCAGATATTTATGGACTGATGGATCATTTGAGTGAAAATGAAAACAAGGAAGTTTTCAAAAACTGAGAAACACTATATTTGGGAACGTTTCACTTCACATCTTTATGTTATGAAATACACCTCTTCTTCTTCTTCTTCTTCTTCTTTCGGCTGCTCCCGTTCGGGGTCGCCACAGCGGATCATCCGTATGATCCGCATCGTGATTTGGCACATGTTTTACGCCGGATGCCCTTCCTGACGCAACCCTGGTTGCCTCTTACAACACAGGGATATGGTACACCTATTTTAACCGGGGTATACACCGGCCCAGTATACTGGTACTCATTTCGCCGACCTCGGAAGGATGACAGGCTGAGTCAACCCCCTGGTGTATTAATTCAGTGGCCCAACGGGGCTTGAACTCAGGACCTTTTTTGGATCCCAAGCCGCTGCCCTAACCACTGCGCCAACACCAGGCTAAATGTTATGAAATACACCATTTAATGGTGTTTAATGGTGTATGTTATGAAATACACCATTAAACAGTAAATGCAAGTAAATGTATTTTCCAGAAATGTCTGCTGGGGCAGCCACAACTTCCCCTTTAATTAATTCATTCATTTACATACCATGCTCTATACAGATCGTCATCATTCAATGGCTAACAACAGTCATAACCTATGGCTGCGCACACTCACTTCTAAGCTATCTAGCCTTGGTTTGTATCCTGATCCAGCTTATAAACTGTGTGCCTTCCTCAGATGGATGTTGAACGGGAATCCCATCTGGCAGCATTCATTGGAGCATGTTAAATATGCCATGGTGTCCTTCACAAAGAGTATGTGAGCCATCACTGGCACTATGGCCAAATTCCAAATCACTGCCATAACCAGTGGAGGACATTGCATAAGTGGCACAGCTATGCCCTCAACCAATGATGCTACCCACAGCCTTGTGCTGCATATGAACGAAGAACAAAGAAGAATCATGATATCACATGATTGGCTATACATTTCATTCATTTGTCGACAGGATATGGTGGACTGCATACAATCCTGATCTGATGCACCACACTCTGTGATACAGAGCATTGGTTCTGTTTAAGCAGTTTTCGGGCCTGAGATCATGCTGGGGCAGTTTGCCATCCCTCTCCCAGTGGTAGTTAGGGCAGGAATTTTTAATTTGGCCATGGTGCCAGTGATGGCTGGCCTCCTCTTCACGGAGTACACCGTGGAATGTTTACCATCCACCAACTAATGTCTGCAGATGGAACACCAGTTTAACGTCCATCCGAGGGATGGCACACACATTGACGAAGCCTGTGAAACAAGATTTTATGCAATCTACTAAAAATTAACAGAAGTGCGATATTAATTGCAAAATGTTGGATTTGTTCATTATTGGATTTGAAGTTTAGAATTCAAGAATGAACGGATAAAGTAAATTTAACTTTTATAAATATGACTTGTGGTTCACCTTAAGATTTTTTTCATTTGAATAATATTATAAAAACAATATAATAAGACTATTTTGCTGTCCCTGCAAATTATAATTTCTTTTGGAACGAGCCACCTATTTACTGTGACACCCTGTTGACACTTGGCATAAATGTTAGATATATGACTGAGCTTTTCATTCCCTTCAAAATGGCAAATGTCCAAAGATGAAGACATTTTGGCCAAATTAGTTCAGTAATGTAATAAAAATTGAGCTTGTAATTAAATTACTAAATGAAAATAAGTACGAACTGCAGTAATTAATGAAAACATCTGCAATCCGTAATGGTAAATTACGCTTCAGTGCCCACTAGTCTCACCACAAAATCCATGAAATTGCCCGCAGGTTATCTACACAGCATGGCTCGGCAAGCTTTGCACTAGCACACTTATTGCTAATGCACGACGAGCAAAAAAGGGGAAAAACGAAGTAAGAAATCGCAGCTACTAAAAGCCACTCGCGATGTTTTAAAAGATTTGCAATCTATCACTATATCAGCAGAGTCTGCAGTTAGGAGAAATACAATGAGCCCATTTGGGCAAAGGTTTTTAAAGTGCCCTCATCCTGCATGTTGGCATCAAACATTTTTTGGAGACATTTTGAGTAAATTTGCTGAAAAATATTGTGGCTTTATGAAGAGATATCCGCTGTTTGAAGTTTCACTTTAACGCTGAAAATTACAAAAGCATGAATAATATTATGCTGAAATTGGAGTACAGTATAGTAATAAACATATTACATAATAATAATAATAATAATAATCTATATATATATAATGGAGCTGAGTTTCTCTGTTATGCTTTGTTACCACGTGTATGCGAAGGAAAAAGTGGGGTCAAGCAATTGGTTCATGTCCATCCGTTCCGTCTGTCTATTTTATCAGTTTCTGATCGACGCAAAAACGACTTATTTAAATCGAATGTTATATTTTGAACACGAATTGGAACATGAAAAGGAAGACAAAGTTTGCCGTTTGGTCCCGATCACGCATGCGCAGAGAAGCGCGAGAAAATATTTTTACTCCGTCTGCCTGCCTGGCAGTCAAACGAATTTCAAAATCATTCCAAACAGGAAACTTATTGTTTTTCAGGACGTTAAAAAGGACACAAACAATAGGCACAAAAAACGAATGTCACGTGTTCGATAGGGTGATGAAATAGACACTGGGTAAAGTGGTGGTAAAACCCGAAATCAGTTTAGTAACTAGCATAACCCGCGCTCTGCGCGACATGTTGGGGTGGGTGTGTTTGAGAAAGGAACTGATGTAGAGTATCAGTAGTAATTTTACTTTAATGCAGTAAGTGGAATATGATTTCACTGTTTCAGAACCATTTTATTTACTTTTTTTTGTACCATGCACCTCATATGGTCTTTGAGATAATGTAAGCCGAATATCACGTTACTCGAGCGCAGAACAAAGTCGAAGAGAGCGTGACACGAAACCACAAACTCGTTAATAATATATAAGATATGGCTTTAAATATACTTCAAATATATAATTTAATTTATATGAAGGTTTAACACTGTATAACACAAAAATCGCCTTCATAATACTTCCAAGAACCTCTAGTTTTGCAGTACTAGGACATGTTATATCGGGTGGTGTAAGTAATAGGAATAATTGAGTTAGTCCCGAGCAAGGTGGCATTGTATGTGAGAAGGTGCAGTATCGGGGTGAAGAAGAGGTCACCGATTTGTCTATGTATGCTGCCGATTAACACTGCGTTCTATGATGATCAATAAAGCTTCCATCTCCTAAATTGACTCCTCTGCTCTTTTCGTGCTCTGTCTCCCTCAGGTTTCTGCAGGGCTCACATGGTCCACCATCAACCCCCTTCTGGGGAAACTATCTAAATCCAGGATCACTGCTCATCTTCACTCACTTGTTCTTCCTTTTTCCCGCTTGTGGAACCAGCTTCCACATTCTCTTCAATCTGATTCTTCTCTCCCGGTCTTCAAGACAGTTGTTTGCCACCATTTCAGATCGTCCCCAATCCAAAAAGCATGATCTTTTCTTCCCTTGTTAACCCCTCCCCACCTCGATCCTTCCTCCTTCAAAATTTCCAGTTTTCTCTCCTGAGAGTTCCCTTCTCTATCCATATTGTCCACTAGATGTATCCTCTCCAGCGCCCCATTTCTCCCCACACCAGTTTGTCAGGCGAGCTCTGCCTTGGCCTTCAGCTCTGCTGTTGGTATTCCCCCCCCCTCTCTGCTGTTCCTTTTGTCCTGTTGTGTCCCGATCCATTCAGTGTGGTAGCGCAAGCTCTTCCACGAGCATCAACAATTAATATAAAAAGAAAATATATTATATATGAGCAAATACAACCCGTTGCTTTGCTGACGGGAATATTAATGGGGTGGAGGGGGGGGAGAAAGATGGAGGAGAGGGAGGAAGGAGGGAGGGAGTGAGAGAGGGGAGAAAGATAGAGGAGGGAAGGGAGGCAGGGGAAGAAGAAAGGATGGAGGGGAGGGGACAGAGAGAGAGGAAGGAGAGGATGGAGAGAGGAGGGAGGGTGGAGGGAGGGGTGGAGCAAGGGAGAAGCAAGGAAGGGTGAGGAAGTGGGGAGCGAAGGGGGGGGTGGGGAGAGCAATGCCTCATAAACGTCTCTATACACTCCAGGAGGGGGGGTGGGTGGGAGCGAGGAGGATGGGGGAGAGAGGAAGGGCAAGTGGGGAGGGGGTTTGGGAAGAAGAGGTAAGTATGAGGGGAAGGGTTCTCAACTTGTGTTTGGCGGTGGGGCTTGTGGAGAAGGGGGTGGGGTGTGGTCGTACAGGATGGAGTATGTTAAAATAGCACGTTAAGACTCATTTGTTCTTTTTAAAACCCACACGAACTACAGCATATGGAGAATGTTGGGAGATGCACATGGGGAGTGGAGAGGGGAGGTGGATGGAAGGCAGCATGATGGGAAGGGAAGGCAGCATAAGGGTAAAGGAAGGGAAGGCGGTGCAAGGGGAAGAGAATGCGGTGTGAGGGGAAGGGAAGGGAAGGCAAGAGATTCTCGGGTTATGGCATGTGCGCAAATTGAATAAAGCCATGAACGCTGGTGTCTCCCAGTGTTTATAAGCATGACAATGTACCCAGCGATTTGTAGAAATTATGATCAGGCATTCAATAATATGAGTGAGTAAAGTGAAAAAAAAACTTTATCGTTATAAAATCGTTGTAGCCTGTTCCAAGCCAAGGCATTGTTGAGCAAGCCCCCCCCCCCCCAAAAAAAACTGGCGGCTTAAGTCTCTTGCGAGCTCACAGAAGGCTGACCAATATGGAGTGCCGCCACCTTGATAAGGCTTATTTTGTTTTTTTTTGTGATAAGCACCCCATAAATTATCTGAAAAAGTGGTGTTTAAATTAACTCAAACACTCAATTTTCTTTCATGCACCACCTTGGACATTCCTGAGTGTGCGTGCAAAGTTTGGGATCACTAGGTTTCATGGTTTTGGAGTTATGGAGGAGATGGGCAGATGGACTGATGAACAGACACTGACATTTATTATTGTAAATGGGTATAAAAAGGTCCAAGTGGTCGAAATGGTCAAGGGTTTAAGCTGTCTAATCTGAAGGGTGTAAGGGGTCGAAATGGTGTTGACCTTTTGAACCCTTAGCAACTTGGACTTTTAGCTCTACCACCCTGGGCTCTCTGGAGAAAAATAACTGAAAAGTAGAAATTTGGTTTATTTCAGTTTTCTGCCTGTAAAAAATGTTTTTCCAACCCTGTAATGACAAATAAATGAATTTTGAATCAAAGACAGTCTTACTTTCTTCTTTTTTGAGTTAATCGCCAATACTCTACTTTGTAGTGCCAGTCAAACCAGCAGTTACTGCCGGCTTTCCGACACATAAGAATTCTCCATAGTACATGCACAAGTGTATTGTCTTGCACCGTTTTGGCAAGTCCTTATTATTTCCTTTGCTCAGCCATAAGGTACTTCTCTCTGAAAACAACACAACGATTCTTGGTAGTCACATGTGGAGCCTTTTCTACATCATGGTGAGCATCCCATTTCAGTCGTCGCTCATCCTGAAACTCTGCTGAGCGTCAATTACCAAATGCTGCTCCAGGAGATTGAACATGTTCTACAAGTTCCTGACAGTTTCTCCATAAACAAATGGAAAGTGACGACTCTATTGTTTGGTGTGGCATGGAGCGTCATGAAACCCATCAGTATGCATGCATTGTATGCAGCCCAAATGAAGAATTTTATTACCAAGCATCTTGGCCATTTATAGTGGTGGTGGCACTTCTAAAATCTAGTAATTCTTGTCGCCCTATTTTTCTTTTCTCCCCAAATAAGCATTATAGGCCTTCACTGCTTTTGGACAAGCAACAGGAATCTTTCTTTTTTTCAGCATCATCACAACACTGAACTTGTTTATGAGGAGAACATACTTTGACTTGTCCCACCAAACTATTACAGCACCAGTCCCATTTAATAGAATTTCCCATTCTGCTGTTTGCATTTCATTGTTTCGCCTTGTAAGAGTCTTGGGAAATTCTCTTCTAATGGTCATAGTTGTGCCACACATCCTAATCCCTTGTATAATGATCAACTACTCAACCAGCTGAACTGAGGTGTATAATCTATTGGTGTAAAGGAAATAATTCTGGCCTGAGAATTTGTCAGTCATTCGGACAACCAAGTTCTCTGTAAACCCCTCCATTATCGAAAGCTTCAGCATCATTTCTCCTCCAAGTCTAAATTTCAGCATTACAAATATACCCATTTTCACTATCACATAATAAAAAAAGTCTTGCTTCCCCAACAGATTGGCTTGTCCTTTATGTACTGTTTGAACGACAGTTTGTTTTTAGCGGGGATCATTCCTTCATCAAGTGAAAGTTCACAATCCAGAACAAAGAAATGCTTGAATTTCTCAAACAATTGAACACTGGACGGGTCTTCTATATTTTATCAGTCTTGTCAAGCTGGGAATCATCCTCATTACCCTTGCCAAAGGATTCAAAGAGGGAATTGCATTTGGATCCGTTTGTTTGTCTGTCTGTCTGTTTGTTTGCCCGCACAGAACTTTCATGTTTTTCTCCGCAACCGCTTGTCAGATCGAGACGAAATTTCACGAGTGGTGCGACTACTCATGTAGAATGTCATAATGATAATTATGATGTCATAGGTCACGTGATGTAGCAGCCATATTGGAAAAAAACGGAAAAACTGGACCTCTGTATCTCTGAAACCACACCAAGGAAAAAATGCAAACTTGGCACATTGCAAGTACTCCTCATGGGAAATAAATCTGATTTTTATGACATCATAGGCCATGACGTTATGAGATTATTAGTTATGCCCTCGTTATGACATCATAATTGCATATGTAGAACGCCACATCCAATCAGTATGAAAATTTTTGAGGGTCATCTCAGGATAAAATGGTTCACAAAAAAAACATGACATCATTGGTCACGTGATTTGGTAGCCATAATTTTTATTTTTTAAACCTTCAAAAATCTTCTTCTCTGAAGTGGCTGAACAGATCGAGGTGAAACTTTACATGTAATGTATGACTGCCTGTCAATGGGGAACAAAAGGTTTACACATATGATGTCATTGGTCACATGGTTTGGTTGCCATATTGGATTATACCTGAAACCAAAAAAAGTACACCACTCAAAAGAAGTCCTGGTGAGGGTTTGCCATCTCTGATTGCTCTTTTTCTTGTTTACATAAAGTAGGAGAGACCAGATTGCAAGGAACAGCTTTGTCATGACCTTTGGAAAACCAGGCATGTAAGAGAGCATAGCGTCCTTAGACCTCCAGTACTGCTTGTACCTATCTTTATGTATCAACATTTCCATGGTGTCTCGGAGCCTCAAAAATGCCTTCAACTCTACCAAAGCAAGAGGCTTTTGTTGGAAATATTTTGCTGCATAATTGTTTGGTTTTGTTGCAATCATACATTCGGCTTAGTGATCAGTCTCTAGTCAGTGAGAATTAAATCCCAAATAACATCATCCCAGAATAAGCCAAAATAGGTAAGTGGAGTAATTTCCACATTTATTGCATGTGGTAAATTATTAGGCCCTGGTTGCTCATTAGGTGTAAACTGCCCTTCATTGAAACCTGCAGTGGCTCTTGTCAATCCTGTGGAGGGGAAGGCAGGGAGTCAGGCCTTGGTCTATCCATGACATCGTGTCCTCCGCCACAACCACGCCTTCGACCTCGGCCATGCCCCCTACTAACACCTCTGGGAACTCCCCCGGCATTGTCGTCAGTATTGTCAGTTTCACTTTCCCGATTTGAAAAGTCATTCTCCGACTCAAAATCACTCTCGCTACCATAATCATCATCATCGATGCCTTCCTCATGTGAGCTCAACACCTCATCAGCGGACATCATATTTCGACTCATTTTGGAACGATTTTTTTTAGCAAGAAACGTTTAAAAGCTTTCATTCATCTCGTGCTACTTCCGCAGATCATGCACTTTGGCGTGTATACAACAATGGGCCAACTGGCGTGTGTAACAGAGTGTGCACAGCAAAAGCCTCCAGCGCACTTCCTGAGCTGTTAGGGGCGAGGCAGACTGAAGATCGGGTGCAATATAACGGAGCCGTTAATTGCTCAGAAATTTTCTCATGATCGGTTTGTAAACAAGAGCATGTAGAGGCTGGTTATTGACCAACCACTCTGATTTATGGAGGTTTGATTAGTGGCTTATAAACCGGCCACCTGGATATATGGAGGTTTGAATGGTGGATAGTTTACCGGCCGCTAGGGTTCAAAGGGTTAAGGTCTATGGGATCTAAAGCGTCTTAGGGGTCTTTTGGGTCCACGGTGACTTTGGGTATTTGAGGTCTTTTGATTCCTCAGCGTCTTTTGGTCTTCAGCATATTTTGGGTCCTCATGGCCTTTAGTGGTTTTTGGGGTCTTAAAGGGTCTTCAATGGTCGACGAGGTCTCAGAATTCTAAAGCATCGAAAGGTACATTTCAATTGTATGTAATTAATAGACATACGTGTGAGTGCCAAGGTGCAGTTGACGTTCAAACAGTACGTAATTAATAGATATATAGTTACACGGCTTCACTCTGAAAGGAACATTCAAATAGTATGTAATATATAGACGTACATGTTGTCTGCAACCAACGTTCAAACAGGAAGTGATTAATAGGCATATAGTCTCGTGGCTTCACAGATGGACGGACCAGGCTATATACATATATATATATATATATATATATATATATATATATATATATATATATATATATATATATATATATATATATATATGTATATATTCGAGCACAAAAGTGGGAGGGTTATGTAAACATGGATTCAAACTTAAAAGAGACAACGTAACGTCATTGCTTTGGTGTATATTAATTTTACAATCCGATTCATAAAAACTTTTTTTGTTATGATATGGGTGCAATACCCAAGAGAGAATGTCTCTTCCTTCAGATGGAATCACTGTAATTGCTTCAGCCGTTATTGTGCTTGGCATGGTGACATTTATCAACATTTTGAGGATGATCAAAACCGTGATTTTGTGATCTCTTGATTTGGTACTTTAACGATCTATTTTTCACGCTTGTTAGTTGTGAAAACATTCTCCAATAAAGCTATGCCTGTCAATTGCTTATGACTTCATTTCTTGTGGTTTTTGAGCATATCATTTTGTACACATTCTAATTGTCAGCCATTTTTTCCCCGTGCCACCCCTCCACATGGTGTACAACTATACTCCATGATAATATCAACGATTGTATTGACAGGTGCCAAGGTGCAGCTTAAGGGGTGCTTGAAAAGATCAGTATATATTTACATGTCCTAAAATACCTGTTATTGCACATTATTGGAGTCATAATATTATTGGCGTTTGTCACCACACTCTTTGAAAAAAAACACAGGAGCGAAGACATCACATCGCAGCAACCGTGCATCACAAGCCAATGTCACAATGCATCTCCAAATGGGAAACATGAACAAACCTACTCTCAGATGAGCAGAATGACAAAAGACATGCAGACCTTGACTTTGCACGAAAATAATGTGGGGAAACAATGCATTCCTCCCACCGTCAACGCTCTCCAGCACCTCCCCTTGTGCCAATGAAGTAAGAAGGCAGGAGAGGCAATGCAGGGGGAAAAGTGATGGAGAGATTTGTAAACACGGCTTGGGTAGCTGCTAATGGACACAGAAAGCAGTGCAATGGTCCCGGTGGAGCATGAGTTCGTGATGAACGTCTGTCTGCTTGGTTCTCCTTCCAATGGAGCTGGGCTCATGAAGCTCGACAGAGGCATCTCGTGTGAGTAGCGAACGACATAGAGCATGAAAAAAAGAGCTTTCAAAATGACGTCAATCCTTCCTTATCCCCAAACACACTGCAAGATGCTAAATAACTTTGTATCATTTCAGCCATTGCTTTCTTTCCGAACCGTCCTTCTTTTGGGTTCCATCAGTAAAATGTCCATAGTCAGTTTTGATTTTCCTGACCCTCGACAAAGTCCTAAATCTTTCTCATTCTAAGGTTTGCTCCACAAATGTTCGTGGCAGGACATAACATGCACAAAATGTGAAGCATTTCTAGTTATTTAGGAAAAGCCAATTTTTTTTTTGGTAATTACACAAATATTGCTTCTTTGAAGAGCGTTGAAATTCTTTCAACAACTGTATGACATTTCAAGGTGGTTGGCATCTACCTACATTGCAAGCATCTGTGTGGGTTTTCAGTACTTCATTGTAATTACGCATTTCCATGGAGCGCACGTAACCATTAACGTGTCTGCTCCTTTTCCCAAAATGACATTCGTCTCGCGAACTGCCTCCCTCGCACTTCATATAATGGCTGAAGCTCTTGAGAGTTTTTGCTTTAGCTTGACCTGCATAATTGATGTTGCTTTCCCTTGCCAGGAAATGTGGACTCGCTTACCGCCTGCCCTGACATTGGATGCAAGTGTAATTGTAATGGAATCAAGTTATCAGTTTCTGTGCGAATTTGTTTTTGATAAAAGTGATGCATTGAGTATTGATATGAGAATTCACATATATATATATATATATATATATATATATATATATATATATATATATATATATATATATATATATATATATATATATATATATATATATATATATATATATATATATATATATATATATACACATATATATATATATATACACATATATATATATATATATATATATATATATATATATATATATATATATATATATATATATATATATATATATATATAAAAAGCACTTATGGTTCTGTTGAATCGGGGAGTTAATGTCACAGTATTTCACATGGTGTCACAAAACTACAAAATCCAGATCAAATTTGTCCCAACTGCTATTCACCCTCACAGAGTGTGAAATATGGCAATTATAAATTTGGAACACGATGTATTGGGGCATTGTGGCAATGTAACAGGAATTCTTCCATCTCAACAACAATGTGGGATTTGTGTTTCATGCCTTGTTAGATTTGCGAGTGGGCAAGCAGAAAGCTGGTTCGCCCAGCACATGGTTGATCAGCCGTCAGGGTCAATAAATTTACAAGATTTTCATTTTGGCTGATGGAGAAAACGACGATCATCGTAAAGTGCATGATAAAGTTGTTGAAGTGTATATACTCGAGAAAGAACAAAATAATTGCTCATCACAAACTGAGTCAAAGGGAACAAGGTAATAGTGAATAATTTGACCATTTCCTGAAGGATCGACATCTCATCATAATGGACTGTCACGATGATGATCCTGAACATTCCTTGGTTGATGCTATTATCACATGCATTTATGAGCAAAAAACATTAAGGAATGGTTACTCAATCAAGGTGAGGATTTGAAATTTACTCAAGGAATTGGAAATCAGTCGGCAATATGAGCTGTCATAGAAGCATAACTAAAATTAGTGAGGAGGACAATCACTGTTTACAGGGCAATTCATGCATTGCATTCCTCCAAGCCCAACCCTTGGTATACTGCAGTTAGAGCGGAGGGTGGTGAGCTCTTGTCAGAGGAGTCCGAAGTGAAGGCCTGCTGGGCCATTTATTTTGAGCGGCTGTACCAGGCTGACCCACCAGCTAATGAGTTGGATGTCAGGGGTGTTACTATCCCGATTGCTGACCCTCCAATCAACTGTGGTCCACCTTTGTTTGTGGAAATACAGGCTGAACTTCTCAAGGCTGGTGAAAATGCTGTACTCGTGTCATTACATGCAGTTCTGTGCTCTGCTTGGAACACAGGCATCATCCAAACTGACTGTAAGAGGGGCCCTGTTGTCCCTCTTTGGAAAGGGAAGGGTGATGCCATGACGGCAACAACTACAGAGGGGTGATGCTGCTCTCTGTGCTGGGCAAGGTCTTTGCTCGGATAATTCTTGATAGGGTTCGCCACCATCTGCTTGAGCACCAGCGCACAGAGCCATCAGCTTTGCACCAAAGAGGCCAACGATTGACCATATCCTTGCTCTTTTGGTCCTCACTGAATGCAGATGAGAGTTTCGGCAGGGGCTGATTGCAGCCTATGTTGATCTCTGTAATGTGTTCGATTCAGTGAATCTGGATGTCCTTCTGAAGGATTCTCGGTCATCGTGGGGTGCCACCAAAACTGATCAATCTTATGTCTAAACTACACTCTAGTACTGAAAGTGCTGTGAGCTGTGGTGGTACCATCTCCAACATATTTCCAGTTGTTGCTGGAGTGCGTCAGGGGTGTGTACTGCCCCCACCCTTTTCAACACTTGTATGTACTGGATTCTGGGGAGAATGTCAGAGAGATCAAGCTGTGGTGCATCGTTTGGGAATGTCAAGATCTCTGACCTTGATTTCGCAGATGATGCAGTCATCTTTGCGGAGACTCTGGATATCCTTTTGGGAACCCTCGTGGTGCCGTATGTGGAGTTGGAGCCACTTCAATTGTGGGTTTTCTGTGTTAAAACTAAGATCCAGGCTTTCATTGACATCTTCAAAGCTGGTATCTTGTCTGTACCTGTTTGTGGTGAGGATGTTGAGGTCACAGGGAGATTCATTTACCTTGGCAGTGATATTCATGTCTCCACTGGCTATGAGCCAGAGGTCATTATATGTCTGGGTCGGGCCTGGGGAGTCATGGATTCACTGGATCATGGGGTGTGGTGCTGTCAGTACCTGTGCCGGAAGAAGAAAGTCCGAGTCTTCAGGCTCTTGATGCTTCCAGTCTTGCTGTATGGATGTGAGACTTGGACTCTAACCAGGGATCTGAGATGGAGACTTAATTCCTTTGGCACCAGGTCTCTTCGGAGAATCCTTGGCTATTGCTGGTCGGACTTTGTGTCCAACGAGCAGTTGCTGAGAGACACACAAATGAGATGTTACCTGTATAGTCCGTGAGCATCAGCTATGGCTGTATGGACATGTGGCTCGTTTTCCTGATGCTGATCCTGCTCACCAGATTCTCTCAGTGAGGGAGCCTCATGAATGGAGGAGGCCAATGGGCCAACCACTTGCCTCATGCTTGCAGCAGGTTGATCAGCATCTCAAGGAGATGGGGATGGGTCAGGCATCTGCCTGTGGGATGGCCAGATGGAGACCTCTGGAGTATTGGTGTAAAGTGGATGCAGCGACGCCCTTCTCTGGCATATGCTCCCAAACCTAACCTGACAATCATATCACATCCATGTCAAAGAAACTAGTGAAACATAAGGCAAAATTGAAACCAAAACCTTTTACAACCCCCTGGCTGCTCTGAGTACAAGAAAGAGGGCTGTTTAAATTGTGGAAAGGAGCCGAAGACTCATCAAACCTTTTTTGCTGAGTGTCCTACAATAGGGTCCACAAGCTCTCACGATATACAGCAAAACTATTGCTTTTCAGTGTGTTAGCCCACCTCTCCCAATGAAGGTACACTCAGTGAATGTTGAACTGGACAGTGATGCAGAGCAAGTAATGAAGTGGTTCTAAACATCCACACTACAAAGACTACCAATGCATGAACAGACTATAACTGGACACAAGTGGTCCATCTACTGGAGCATCTGAACGTTACATTCAGGATCGACACTGGTGCTCATTATAGCCCCAGAAATATCTCAAATTTCAAAAATCTGTCTCACATTGTTGGTCCTTGAACTTCCACAAAGGTTCTAACATAATTGAATCTCAACCATGAAATCAAACCAATGGCAGTTTGCTAATTTTCCCAATGAGTGTAATGGCAAAATGATCATCACATCCTCATCATAGACTTAGAAAAATAGTACCATCTGGAAGTTCAGCAGAAGCAATTTATTGTTTTGATCATTTGAATGGTTTAATAATACCAAACTCGCATAAGTGGGAAGTAATGTTCCCAACTTGTGCTGTTTTCCAAACATTTATATATCACAAACATGTTTCATGGCACACATCGATTCAACAGGGAGTGGGGCATAAAATGAGTTATGCATGCCACACATTGTCAACAGGCATCTTTGACGTCAACGGGCTCATAAATAAACTCAATTAAATGGTCACAATGGGTACATTGCTAAAATGGAGCCACCGATTGATTGTATCAGCTATGCTGTGGATTCTGTACAAAAGGAAAGGTTATATTTTTGCAGCGATCGATGTGATCGAAACAAAACGATCAAGCATGAGCACTTAGCTATGTAAATGATCACAGGTATACCCAAAGCGAAAGTATTCTCTGTATTCAGAAAAAGGACTGGAAATTTCTCCTGAATAGTGCATCATATTCAAACAGAAGACCAAATACTGCATTGAAGGCATCAGAAGCAACCCGAGATAGTAAAGAGCAAAGATGGAGTCATCAGGAGGAACCTGGATAGGATTTGGGTTCCAGCCGCCACTCCACAACCCTCAAACCCTCTAGGCAGAGCAAAGTGAGCCTCACAGAAAAATTTCTGCAATAATTCACTTCTCCTAGATAAAGAAAACGCCATATAAAGAGAGCGTGAATTTGCTCGGAGTATGAAGGCAGGAGACATAATCCTCCATCGTTGTTGTTGTTGTTGTTGTTCTTCAATATACATCACATGGCTGCAAGTAGGATCATCGGCTGAACGTGCAGATGTGCCGCTGATGCAATGGAAACAGGTCGTGTATAGAGCAGAAATTTGGAATTGTAGGTTGGAATAGGTTAACTAGGTGAGAGCAAGAATTTGGAATTTGGCGAGGGTGCTGGCGAGAGAACGCCTACTCTTCGTAAAGGACACCTTGGGGTGTTTAGCATCCCGTAACCTCCACCACCTAATGCTGGAAGATGGGATGCCCAGTTTAACGTCAAAACAAGGGATGGCACACACATTTATGAATCACCGTGCATGCGAGACACCAGGATGACAGTTTGGAGCTCACACCGAGATTCCAACCCAGGCAAAACAGCTCAGAGGTAAGTGTGCATACCTCAAAGCCATCATTCCAGCTCATGGAGCAATGGTCATGGTCATCATGGATATACTTGTGGCTGGCTAAGATGTTGAACATCATGACAATATACTCATGCACAAAGTCAGTGAGAGAGCCACAATCTATAATCTGAAACTGAATCTGTGGAAGTACATGATGAACAGGCTGAATTTTTTTTTTTTTTTGCATACCAAGTCGATGACACTGTAAGAGCTAAAACACAGAAACATATAACAAGGCAGGAGGCAAGAGGGGTGGGAGAGGGAAGCACAAAATAGTGGGGAACAAAGACAAAAGGATATCTGTGGAAGGGAGAGGAATGGGGCAGGTACATGGGGTAATCAAGATGGTACGACAGGGACTTTCAGGAAGGCAAGCAGGGCATTTGAAGGAGGTGGGTGGTTTGAGGTAGATTAACGATGGTGGTGAAGATCAAGATTTTGGATGGGGGAAGATATGCGATGAAGGTGAACAGGTGAACAGCTGTTTTGAAGGCCTGGAAGAGGAGTGGGATTGAAGAAAGTGTGGGAGTTTGTTCCAGAGGTGGGGAAAAAAGTGGAATGAAAGAGTGAAGGTGTACAGTGATTCTTGATTTTGGCAATTTCACCAGAAGGCCCCTGGAGTACCGGTGGAAAGTGGACGCAGCGACGCGCTGTTCTGGCACATGCTCCCATACCTAACCTGACCAGAAGGGGTTTTTTGGCGGACCTTGAGCACCCTGAGGAAATATAAGGGGATCACAGAGAGAGCAGTGGGGAGAAGGCTGGAGAGGAGACGGTAGAAGACAAAAAGACCTCCAACCTGCCTCCGGTGAGAGAGTGAGAGACCCAATGACTCAGCTTCATCGCAGGAGATATGAATGATTCTAAACACCTTGGTTTCCACAGGGTGAAGTCGAGCTAGGTGTGGGGCAGGAGCACCACCACAGAGGGGAGAGCAGTACTCCATGAGACTGAGGACGAAAGCTTTGTAAATGGTTAGAAGCTCAGGTGTGCCAAGGAAGGACTTTGCACAACGTAGGATGCCCAGTTTGCGACTGGCTTTGGAGGCCAGCTTGGAGATGTGGCTTTCCCATTAAAGATTGTGGAAGATAGTGAGCCCCAAAAGCTTGAATGAAAGGACTTCTTTAAGGGGATTGTTGAGAAAGTAGATGAGGGGGTTCTCGAGACGGTACTTTCGGAGAGACATGGTTAGGGAGTGAGATTTGTCAGGATTGAAAGACATGTTCTCAGTGTCGAACCAGTTTGTGAGAGATTTGGTGGAGAGACAGCTTTGAGAGTTCAGACTTGAGATGAGAAAGGTGTTGTTTTATGACTCTCCTCACGGTATAAACACACACTTATTCTGAGCTTTGTGGAAGGAACTGAGATTGCCTTCCATGAGGCAAAGGCAAGCTGTTTTAGGACAACTGCCTCACCTCATGTGACAGTTTACCATGGGCAGGAGGAAGGGTAGGACAATTGAAGACGAGATGGGTAAAATCTGTGCTTGAGAGAGGGCACATTTCTTTGAAAGAACTTCCAGGATGAGTTGATGTCGGAGAAAGTAGAAATAAGAGACCAGTTTTGAGATTTGATAGCTGCTTGAAGACCACCCCAGTCGGCCTGAGTGAAGTGCCAGACTCGTCAGGGCTGAGCTGATTCTCCAATAACAGCCAGAGAGATGACCATTTTCACAAGCTTCTGGTCAGATGAACCGATTGGAGCAAAAGAAGAACAGCAGACATTTTCTGGGAAATTGGTCAAAATGAAATCCAGAAGAGATAGAGTACCATTAGTTGAGATTTGGGTCAGGAAGTTGTCAGATTAAGTGAGTCCCAATGGGTCACAGAAGTCCTTTGCTGAAGTGCCATGGCAGGCGAGAGAGGTACCCACACCCAGTGAACTGGCATGATGGCAAATTAATTCACCCCATATGAGAGAGGGAGAGAGGGAGAGAGGGAGAGAGGGAGAGAGGGAGAGAGGGAGAGAGGGAGAGAGGGAGAGAGGGAGAGAGGGAGAGAGGGAGAGAGAGGGAGAGAGGGAGAGAGGGAGAGAGGGAGAGAGGGAGAGAGGAGAGAGAGAGAGAGAGAGAGAGAGAGAGAGAGAGAGAGAGAGAGAGAGAGAGAGAGAGAGAGAGAGAGAGAGAGAGAGAGAGAGAGAGAGAGAGAGAGAGAGAGAGAGAGAGAGAGAGAGAGAGAGAGAGAGAGAGAGAGAGAGAGAGAGAGAGAGAGAGAGAGAGAGAGAGAGAGAGAGAGTTTGAATGAGTGAATAGAATTTGGTTCCTGTTTTTGGAGAGCGATATGTAAATGGATTTATCACTGTTTGGTGGATGTTACAACACACAGACAAACAAGAGTTGGGAGCGGAGGGAAGCAGTAGCCAGAGGTATTCATGGGGGTGTGGAGGAGTGAGCACAGTGCATGGAGAGTGAGGAATAGAGTTTTTGATAAAGAAAGCCACTCTGCCACCAGGACAAGGCTCAGGTCTATAATACGTGAGGAGGGAGTAACCAGGGAGAGAAACTAAAGTGTCAGAGACGTCTTGAAGGAGGAAAGTTTCTGTTAAGCAGATTATGCCCGATTTGCCAGTGGCAAGCTTTCTGTAGAGATCAGTCAGGTGAGAGTGAAGGCCCAAGATGTTTGAAGTCCACACTGTTAGGTAAGAGGGAGGGGTTGGAGGCTTTGGGTGCAGGGGAAGGGGAGGGTAGTGTGATGGAGGAGAGGTGGAGGTAGTGAGAGTTGTTAACAGTTGATGACATATTGTAGAAGAGTTAGGGGAGAGGGTCAAATGGGGAGGGGGACAAAGGGCTAGGGAGTGATGGGATGAGTAGCAGTGGGGAGTAATAAGAGAGCAAGATTGGAGGAGTTGGAGGAATGAGCTGGAAGAGAGAGGTTAGGGAAGGAGGCAGATTTGTAGATGTGAAAGGGGGAAGCTTTGGGAAAGGTGAGTGAGGAGAATCATCTGAAAGGGCGGGGTGAAGGGGGAGAATTGAGGGAGAGGGCTGAGGGGGAGAATTGAGGGAGAAAGGTGTGGGGGGAGCTTTTGACAAAGGTGAGGGGAGTTTGAGGTGAAGAGAGAGAAGAATGTTTTGAAGAGGGAAACCTTTGAGAGGGAGGGGCGATGAGAGCAGGCACGGTCATGGAGGAGGAGGGAGAAGGGAGGAATGGGGAGAGAGGTAGGATGAGACAGGGTAGCGATATGGTAGGGATGGGAGCGGACAAAAGGGGTGGGGAGTAACAAGATTTGGGGAGTAACAAGGGAGGCAAGAGGGGGACATGTGATAAGGGGAACGAGAGTGCATGTTCGAGATATTGAGCAGTGTGCTGAATGAGAGTGAGACATTTGAAAACCATGCAATTTGGAATATCAGAGGGGGAACTGTTAATAAGGCAAAGGACAGTGGAGAGATGATAGGATGGGGGCAAGATGGGACGGGTAAAGAGAGGGTATAACAGGGAAGAAGTTAGAAGAAAGGAGATTTAAGGAGGTGGGATGAATTTGCACTGAAATTGGAAAAAAAGAACGATTAATAATAAAAGACAAACAAGTGTTGCAAAATGGGATTAAAAAAAAATTGTCTCCCCAAAATAGGAATTCAACACAAGATTTTGAAGAAGAAGCACTGGGTGAAGAGGGGAAGTTGATGCATTACAAGAGATTTTTTTTTTGAAGATTAGGGAAGAGGGTGGAAGAGTAAAGGAAAAGTTTGAAAAAAAGGTCATGAAGGTGTGTGGTGAAAACCTTCACTATCAGAGTGGGATTGGCAGGGAAGAGGGGGGGGTAAGGAAGAAGAAGAATCAGTACAGGAAGACACATGGTTACATAGGTTATAAGGTGAGGAAGGAAAAGGTTTTTTTTTGTATTCATTGTCGAGGCTCGTATGAGAGCGAACATACAATGCACAACAAGGGGGGCAGGGAGACAAGAGAGGTGGGAGAGGGAAGGACAAAACAGTGGGGAACAGGGATATTAGGAGATCTGTGGAAGGGAGAGGGATGGGGTGGGGAACACGGGGTATCCAAGATGGACACGAGAAGGACTTTTAGGAAGGAAAGCAGTGAAAACCATACATGGGAAGCAGGGAAAAACAAATATCCTTTTGAATTTTTGTTGCATTTTAAAAATATATTTTAAGACATAAAACAGAGGGTATAATTGGGAGGGAGAGAAAGAGGGTGAAGGGAAAAGTGGTGAAAATAAAAACTGATGGTAATAAGAACAAAATACAAATAAACATGATCGTGCACATAGACAGGAAGATGGGTAGGCTGTTTGCCTTCGGCAAACCTGATATGACAAGACTGATAAAAACTCAACAAATAGCACATGGTTGAAAAAAAAAAAATCTAATGAGGAACACACAGTAAACATCGAGGCAACAAAATATAAGTCAAAATGTGAAAAACAACGATCAGGAACTGAACTTTGAGAAAGTCGACACCAACCCCGAAGAGAGAACTAACCGTCGTTTCGTCGAAAACCGGAACCGGAAGAGGTACATTCATATGCATGATATCTACAAACTACTAATGGACTGAACCAAAACTCGTTCCAGGTGTTACCGATCTGACACTGTTAATGTGTAGAACAGGAATTTTGAATTGTAGATTAGAGCAGGTTAACTGTAGGCCAGAGCAGGAATTTGATATTTGGTCAAGTTGCTGGCGATAAGTGTGAAGCAGTTTCCGGACCCGAGATCATGCTGAGCGGTTTGCCATCTCTTTCACAGCAGAAGTTATTACAGGAATTTTGAATTTGGCAATGGTTCTAGTGATGGCTCATCTACTCTTAACAAAGTAAACTGTGGGATATTTAATGTGCAGCAATGAATGCCCATTCCAACATACATCTGAGGGACAGCACACACATCAGTTTGTCACCCTGCCTGCGAAATAACAGGATGACCATTGACAAACCCAAGCTGGACAGCTCATAGGTGAGTGACTGGACACACTTTTGTGTGTTATGATCAAGAGCAATTGTAAAAAGTAGGCCAATGTGAAAATAGAGTACAGGCCAACACTGAGCTTACTGGGTCATTTCATTCAGCATTGAAGTCCATGAATAATTTGGTATCTCACAATAAAACATTGTCACAATTTTGAATGAATGTGAATTTTACAAATCTCATATTTTATCAGAGAAACATAAAACTGAAATCAATGAATAATGCAGGGCTTCAGAGAGATTTTGCTTGCCAACAGAAGTTGTCGAGTGCCAATGGCAACACAGCTTGTGTAATCCAAGAGAACTGTGGTGTGTGGAAAAATAAAAATGGCACCCATGTCCGAAGAAGGCAGATCAGTTTGGCATTTATAATATAAAACAGGCAAAGCCGAGTAACAAATGAAACCCATTAGGAGTTTCATCATGGGTCGTCTACCCATTAGAATGACTCTTTCGAACCTTTTAGAATCACCCTTTAGAAGTACCCTTTGGAATTACTCTTTATAATTACCCTTTACAAATACCCTTTATAATTACACTTTAGAATTACCCTTTGTAATTATGCTTTAGAATTACCCTTTGTAATTATGCTTTAGAATTACCCTATATAATCCCTTTTTTGAATTAACCTTTAGAATCCTTTAGAATTACCCTTAAGAATTACACATTAGAAATATCCTTTATAAATCGATCTATCTATCTTTCTATATATTACTAAAACTCTCATCTTGTATGTATGTATGGATGTATGTTCCCAGAATACAGCCAAAACGGTACATGATAGCGCAAAAATATTAGGGATACCTCACTCACCATTCTCTTGCGGTGTGCAGTATCAAATTTCGTTCAAATCGGGCAACGAAAAAATTATTTAAAAAATCAATTCCTGAATCAGTCAAGTACTCTTCGGGAGAATTTGATCAATGCAAACAACCGCAGCGGTATAGTTTGCTGGAGCTATCTTTTTAATTTTTATTTTTTTTAATCAACCGCTGTCACAACGGGAACCCAACGGGTTCACGGGTCGTCTCGTATATTACTAAAATTCTCATCTTGTATGTTTGTATGTTCCTGAAATACAGCCAAAATTGTACATGATAGCACACAAATATTTTTGGCCCACCTTACTCACCATTCTCCTGCAGTGTGCAGTATCAAGTTTAGTTCAAATCAGGCAATGAAAAAATGATTAAAAAATCAATTCCTAAATCAGTCAATTACTCTTCAGGAGAATTTGATCAATGCAAACAACCTCAGCGGTATAGTTTGCTGGAGCTATCTTTTTTTCTTCTTGAAATGATTTTTTTTTCATCAACTGCTGTCACAACGGGAACCCAATGGGTTCATGGGTCATCTAATACCCTTAATAATTACTCTTTATAATTACCCTTTAGAATCCTTTATAATTGCCCTTTGGAACCCCCTTTAGAAGTACCCTTTATAATTATCCCTTGGAATTACCTTTGTAATTATCCTATATAATTATCCTTTAGAATCACCCTTTATGATAATCCTTTATAATTACCCTTTGTAATTAAACACAGTGGGTTAGAAAGGTTCTTCTTCATTTTTGATGGATGGACAGATGGATGGACAGATGGACGGACAGAAGGAAATAGTGAGATATTGAAGAGGTTTCACCACATAAAAATTATTCAAATTGGCCTGATATTACACAAAATGCGCAAAGTTGATTTCAAACTTTCTTCCACAGTGAGGTACTAAGCAAGAATCTTTAACATCCACCAATGAATGTTGGCAGAATGGACACTCGTTTAACATCCATCCAAGGGACAGTACACACATTGATGAATCACCCTGCCTGTGAAACAGCAGGATTACAGTTCATAGCTTGGTCAGGATTCAAACCCAGTGTAGTCAGCTTGGAGGCAAGTGTGCATACCTCTAGGGCCAGGCCATCCTGTCAAACCCATTGACTGGCAGTAAAAAAATAATGAAACTACATTTGCATTCAGTAGAGCATATACCTCCATAAGGCTGAACAGTTTACATTTTTTTATCCTACTGAAAGGCCAGATCTGCATCTGAACCTGAACCAAAATCGAATCGGCTTGTTCTTGGCACCTACCCAACTCAAACCCATTCACCAAGTTTTGTCAGAATTAGTCCATAACATTTTTAGATATCTTGCTGACAGACAAACAGACAAACAGACAAACAGGGGTGAAAACATAAGCTCTGTCCATCTATGGTGGCGCAGGTAAAAATGAACAATTTTGGTCATTCTTTCAGTTTCCACAGAGCTGAAGTGATGGTAACCAGAGACACTGTGTTGGAACCGAATATAAATATTTTCAAGGGTTCACAAAAGAATACTTTGCAGATCCTGCAAGATTTGAGAAACAAATTTTTCATTGGAAAGTTTCTCGTCAAGTGCCATCGAATTTAATCTCACCGTTAGGGACAGGAAAAATGAAAGAGTTGTGGGGGACACTAGACCTGTCGGGAGGATTCTGCGCCTTGCGGCGAGCATTGACTTGAACTTTGAATTGGTTTTCAGCTAACTCCTCATGGCAGTGCCCTGAACATTAGCAAATGTGGATGGATCAATCAACAAAAGTGGGAAATCAAAACAAACTGATGCACACACTTGTGGAAGGGGTCAAAAGTGTCCATCTTTTGAGGAGAGATTTTGTGGGGTTGACACAATATTCCTCATATGAATCCTTGTGGATGTACCAGCAACATTTGGAGAAATTGTACAGGTTGTACTCACAAGAATGTTTGAAACTCACAAACACTGAGTGAATCGCCCCTGGCATAGCAATTTGAACTTTTTCCAAGAGTCTAATGAAAGCCTGATGTTCTCTCTTGTCAAACCTCCCTTGCTGAAAAGGTTAGGGTTGCGATTGGTAATTGTTATTTAAATAAACTCAATCACTGGGGGATATTTTTCAATGGATGGTATTCCTAAAGACAGTGGACCGATTGGAGAGTGTGTGTGTGTGTGTGTGTGTGTGTGTGTGTGTGTGTGTGTGTGTGTGTGTGTGTGTGTGTGTGTGTGTGTGTGTGTGTGTGTGTGTGTGTGTGTGTGTGTGTGTGTGGTGTAATTGGGTAGGCTGGGCTGTCAATACTAGACTAATTTCAAAGCAGAACAGACTGTTTTGAATTAATTTATTTGCTTAACATTTTAAGTGGTCAACGCGTGTCGTGTGTGCAGAGTTGTGTTGGAAGGATTTATTAACATTTCCAAAGTGAAATTTTGCTGGTCATGGCTTGCCTACGTCGCCAAATCTCACTCTATCTAAATAATGGAAACTTGACATCTCCAACACTGTGAGCCATATGAAGTACACTCTATTCACCAGCTCTGAGAGAAAGTAGAGGCTGTTTTGGTGCATTCGGTCCGATGATGGGATTGACTCGACTGACTATAGGTGTTGGGCCACCTGTCTTTTTAATTCCACAATAACGTTTTGGAGAGAATACGGTTTATCAGAGCATGCCAGGAGCAGGCGGTGAAGGGAAGGATTCCTGGCAGATATATTGCCTCTATCGACCGAACTGTGTCGTCGTGCCCCAAATCGGTTCTAGCGAAGTTGCTACCTGAAATGCATCCGATCGATGCTGGGTCTTGAGCCTCTCCATCACGTCTTCCACTGATGGATGTGGATATTCGCACTTGGCTGCAAGCAGAGAGAGTGTGTGTGTGTGTGTGTGTGTGTGTGTGTGTGTGTGTGTGTGTGTGTGTGTGTGTGTGTGTGTGTGTGTGTGTATTTTTGTTGAGTGACAAAATGGTTAAGACTTGTTTCTCCTTCATGTTCAAATATTTGGTTTTAAATCTGTTTGTCATGTAACCTTACTATTGGTAGATAACACTGAACAACAAAATTTTTTTACTGGAGATGTGTAAAGTGATTTAGACTAATTTGGGTACGCTGATTTCAAAAATCATAACCGTTTTGCAGTATCACGTCAGGATTTTCAGTAACAGAAATATTCCAATTGCCTAGAAGTCAGGACTTCAATGAAATTTACAAAAATTCATTTATTCATTTATTTCATCATGAATGCTTCAAAATTATAGAAATTACAGAAAAACTCCACTAGAATGTAATTAAAAATGCTTTAGGCATTTGGCTTTGCGTTTGTGCTGCTCTGTGTCAGTTTCACGATGCAGGAACCAGCAGAAATCGCTCATAATGTTCGGGTTGTGCCGCCCTTGGTAACGCGTCTCCATGAGTGAAATCTCTTGGTGGAATCGCTCGCCGTGCTCGTCTGAGACTGCTCCCAAGTTGTCAGGGAAGAAGTTCAGGTGCTGGTGTAGGAAATGGATTTTCAGGGACATCCTGGAGCCAAGTTTCCTGAAGGACTCCAGCAGCTGCTGCACTATTTCTTCATAGTTGTCCGCGCGCTCGTTCCCCAAGAAGTTGTCCGTCACAGCTTTGAAGCTCCTCCACGCTGCCAGCTCTTTGGGGTTTAGAGTTGTCGGAAAAGTTTCGTCCTTCATAATCTGTCGGATTTGCGGTCCAACAAAGACACCAGCCTTGATCTTGGCCTCCGACAAGGTGTTGCCAAACTTTTTCTTGAGGTATAAAAACCCACGCCCATTCAGATCCATTGCCCGTACAAAACTTTTCATCAAGCCGAGCTTTATGTGGAGTGGTGGAAGGAAAACCTTGGCTGGGTCGACAAGGGCGACATGCTTCACGTTGTGTCGACCAGGTACATGCTCTTTTCGCTCTTCCCAATCTTTCTTCGTCCAGTGATTCTTGTCGTCTCTGCTATCCCAGAGACAAAGGAAGCACATGTATTTCGTGTAGTCTGACTGCAGCCCTAACAACAGCGCCACCACTTTCAAGTTTCCGCAGATGTGCCAGTTGAAGTCATTGTACTTGATGGAATCAAGCAGCTGCCGCATAGTCTCATAGGTCTCTGTCATGCCGAACGCATGAGCCAGTGGGACTGATGGTTTCTCGTTGCCATTGTGGAGCAAAACAGCCTTCAAGCTGTTCTTCCCCGAGTCGATGAAGAGGCGCCAGTCTGCAGGATCGTGATCACACCCAAGTTCTTTCAACAGACCGTTGATGTCACTGCAGAATGTCATCGTGTCTTCCATCTCAAAGAACTCAGCCATGTCTCTGTGACATGCTCTGAACAAGGATATCTTGGTGTTAGGTTCAAGTAGATTCCACTGCTGCAGCCTTGATCCAAGCAGCTCTGCCTTCGCCTTTGACAGCGAGAGATCTCTTACAAGATCATTTAAGTCTCCCTGGTTCAGAAGGTGTGATTCTTGAGTGTCGGGTTCAAAAGGTTCATCATCACCATCCTCTTCACCACTGCTTACAGCTATGTTCTGATCAGCTGGAGGTGTTGGAACGGGGTTCTCGTCATCATGAGGCACAGGTTTACGAGCAGAGACGCAGTCAGCGTACTTGATGTGACCTTTATTCTTCTTGTTGAAGCCGGCGATGCTTGTGCAGCAGAAATAACAATCATCATGATGATTCTGCGGCTCACGCCATATCATGGGCACCGCAAATGGCATGCTCACGCGCTTGCCCACCAACCACTGAGTCAAGGTTGTGTGACAGCTTGTGCAGCAGATGTGTGGTGCCCAGCTCTGTTCTTGGTCCCCCACCTTACACCCGAAGTAGTGAAAGTAGGCGGCCTTCATTTTCACTGCTGTAGATATACTTCGCTGTTGATCTTTTTTGGTATACCGACCACAGACATAACAGAAGTTGTCAGGATGATTGGCACAGGAACGCCTACTCATCTTTATCTGAAAGAAAGAAATATAACACAAGTTAACAACAATTGTACGAAATAGACATGTTAAATACATATGTAAATTTCATTGAAATCCTGACTTCTAGGCAATGGGAATATTTCTGTTCCTGAAAATCCTGACGTGATACAGCAAAACGGTTATGATTTTTGAAATCAGCGTACCCAAATTAGTCTTAATCACTTTGCACATCTCCAGTAAAAAATTTTTTTTGAAATTTGTTGTTCAGTGTAATAGAAGGTATTGCCATAAGTCCCAAGCATTCTCATTGGCATTCATTCTGACAGGATGGTGCAGAGGTAGTGCACTCATCTTCGAGCTCTCCTCTGGGTTCGATTTCCAACCTGACACCACAGACAGAGCGTCTCATCACAACGTGTGCCATCACTCGGATGGACGTTCAACTGAGGATCCGTCTGCTCACAATCCCAGCTTGACGTCCAATATCCCACGACGTCATTTGTGAAGAGACCATTTATCTCTGGCACCCTGAACAATTTACAAATTCCTGTCCAAATCACTTTTCGTCGAGCACCAGGCCTGGACAGCCAGTTTGTGAAAGACTTCGACCAAACTTCCTCCATGGCAGACCTGACAAGGAGGTGTGCTTCATTATGGCTGTTAAAGAAATAGAAGAGATTCTCATAGGCCTCCAGTTGTTATGATGTACGAAAGCCTCTGTTGTAAGTATATTTGAGCAATTGAAACCTTAATAAGTCACGTGACAACTGACACGCACGAAGGTCAATTGATTACATAGGTGGTTATTTCTATGGTATTTTATCTAAAATGGCACACTTTTTGTCTACACCTCTCCATACTCTTTGCCATATATTAGCATATTCTCACCATCATCCAAACCTCCATCTTTCAGACCTTTGCTCCCATTGCATCATCCTTCTTTTCAGTTTTTTTTCAAATAGTTATCTTTCGTTCTCCCTCTCCATTCCTAAGCTATATGGATTTGGCTGCTCGTACAGTATGGTCTTTGATCACACTTTTTGTGTATGCATGAATTTGTCTGTTTTGTTATTACTTATTTGTTTGTGTTGCAGGAACTTCGAGTATCTCATGGAACTCTATGCTATATTTCGAAGAATAAGACAACTGTACAATGTATTACCCTGTTGGAGATTAAGGTGAGGCAAAATTCCCCTGGCAGGAAAAGTGGGGAAGGTTCCCCTTCACCCCCTCTTGCTCCTCCCTACCCCATACAACCTCATGGGTCCTGGTTATATGTCCAGTATCTTGAATGTGTGCACCAGAGATTATATTGTTGCGGATTCGCGCCCGCCGGCGTGCTGACGGCCACGTAACTCGAATCGCGGCACGTCGCCCACCGGACGGACAATCCAGTCGTGACCCTCTCGGACTAACGCCGGGAACCAGTCACGGGTGGACCTTTCGGTCTCACCGCGATCGAGCCAATCAGCCCCCGCGTGGGATAGGGTTGCTCGCCAAATTCGACCTACCTAAGTACCCACGCGGAGGGTAGACCGGGCGATCGCACCTCGCCGCAGGTCGACTTCGGACACGGGCCACTTAAGCGACCCGTTCCGTACTATCGGGATAACCGAGCGGTGTTATCGTCGACCTCGACGGTTCGATTAATTATCGGGCGTATTCAGCCCACTACCAACCCTTTACGTGAAGCAAGATGAGGATTCAATGAAAGAAACGACGAAGCGAAGCGGGAAACAGTTCAACACAAAGCACATTTATTCGCGATGAACGGAAAGCACACATATTCAATTCCACCAAAAGCACATAGAAAAGAAAAACACAATGCAATTCCACCAAAAGCACATAGAAAGAAAAGAAACAATGCAATTTACACAAAAAGCAAATGCGACAATGCAGATCTACTACCGATTACGCGAGCACACGGCAACACTTATACAATTTTACTTCACAGACGGCGCCGACAACACATACCCAAAACCAAGGAAAAGAATACCCTCAAGGATGAGGCGGGCCTGAGGCCGAGACCGGGTCGGGCCTACCCGTCTGGTGATGAGACGCGGAGCGGCGATGGTGACTCAACTCCGCGGGCCTCGCGGACAGTGTCTGGTAGGGGGTGGGAAAGGGGCCCCCTTGGTCGCACTATCTCAGCGCGGGGGGAAACAGGAGGGGGTTGCTGATGCTCGGGGTATAGAGGATTCCCACTCTGCCTCGAGTCCCGCGACGAGCGTTTCCACCTCGGCCAGGTCGCGCTGTCGGCCTCCCTGAGGTGCAGCTCCCTGCACGACGCGAGCACCCCCTCGTCTGCCCTCACCGCCTCTCCACAGCTCCGTCCCCTCCGCTCCGACTCCAACGCACACGACGACGACCAGCTCCTTTTTGCTCCTTCTTCCCAACTCCACCGCCCGCGAAGTCTTAACTCTCTGTCTCGACTTGACTGACGAACGCGGTCGCTTTTATAAGCCCCGTGGCTTCGCCTTCTCATCTTTGACCCTCTGCCTTCGACCTTTCACCTCGCTCCCCATTGGCCCGAGAAAAAGTGGGCGTGAATGCTTTTTGATCCATAAATTTGCATATATCGATCGCCCTCCAATGCCCTGGAGGCGGGGCCAAATCGCCCCCCGCTCACCGATTGGACGGAACAAAAGTGGGCGTGTGTCGTTTTTGATCCGTTTTTAAAGTGGAAAATCCGTGGTTTTGTACACGCTGTTCGGCGCGCGCCCTGCACGAGTCCAACACCGGTACCCACAAGTGGCGCAAGAACGGTGGCGATGCGACGGTTGCGAGGTGTGACGTGAAGGTCGTGGCGGTTGTGGTGAAGCGGCGTTGTGGTTGGTGGTTGATGTGGTGGTTGGTGGTGGTAACAATGGCGGTTGGTCCAAATTAAAGATCGCAAAAGAAATGACATGTATAAATGTCTCTATCGCAGCACGCATAAATGACATGTATTCCCACTAGACAACGGGTTTGGGCCTAACTACACATGTACTTACCGAGATACCTCACCTAAGGGACCTGAATGGTGGTTTGCGAATTTGGTAACCACAACAATATTTATCAGCATATAGCGGCCAATTTTGAATGACAAATGTCCAGCATACTGAACAAAAGGGGTCGTACACAAAATCCATGACTTTTTTTGGGGACATACTTCTCAAAATGAAACAAAACATCTCCAAATTATTTCATTATTCAGTGCACAATCAAAGGTGGTTTTACAGCAGGTTACTCCTTGGGAAAATTATATTTGGAAAGGGACAAGGCAATGATGAAAAGTTTGCAACGCATAATAATTATTCCCAATGAAAGCCATTTTCGAAATATGGCGAACAAAATAGGGATAAAGTACAGCTCATATTCAGACATTCTCCCAGAATGCTCCTCGATCTTTCAAAGTGTACATGGGAGTTCCATATTGGACAAGATTGCTTGATGGTATCACGTGACCATGGCACAATGCCAGTGCAGGTGGTTCCACTGAACACTGTTTATTTCACGCCATTTTAAACAGTTCAATAATGTACATCAGTCCACGCTAGCCAGGCACACTGACCAAGTGCAAATAAATTGAGGACACAATATCGGAGGATGGACAAAAATATTTACTTTTCCTTTTAAGCCCTTTCTGCAGATTAATGAGACCCATGGCCATGTGGTTTTAAAGGGAAAATGCTGTGGACAGGTTGCACAACCTTCATTCCAATGATGATGTTCTTAGAATGCTTATGTAAGATTAAAACCTATCTTATGTGCTTTCCCCTTTTGGCAAACAATAGTGGCCACATGAAATAGGTGGCAGCACATGATTTGACCACATTATAGATTTAACACAGTTGATATTTTCTTTTCAAGAGCTCTTCTGCTAATACCATGATTTCTCGAATTGGTTATACGAGTTTAGTGAGGTACCTCATTAACAAAAATGCCAAGGACCGTTACACGGTGGACAAAAGCACAATTTTATAAATTTTTTCAACCAAAGCTTTGCCCATGTACAAGGATAAAAAAAAGAGGGTAAACAACTCCAAAAAAATCTGACGACAGGATTTGTATTTAATGACGTCACAATAGACTAACAATATATTAGAGCAAATTAATGTATAAAATAAGGTTGTGAAGTACTGTGCCGAGATTTTGAGTCATTAATTTAACATTTCAAGAAACAGGTGATTGATATATATATATATATATATATATATATATATATATATATATATATATATATATATATATATATATATATATATATATATATATATATATATATATATATATATATATATATATATATATATATATATATATATATATATATAAGCATTTTTAAGCTGACCAACTAATTTGCAGTGATGTCATTACTCAAATGTGCAACCCCCCCCCCCCAAAAAAAAAATAAAACAAAACATTACATTAAGGGGATAAATGCAAGGGTGCCCAGTCTCAAATGTCATTTAAGACCATGTTCAAACAATACATTCCCTGGAATATACGCGATCTTAGCCCAGCTATTCAAATTTAGCATCTTTCACGATCTTATAGTGGGTTCATTCTTCTGCATCGTACGTATCTTAGTCTTCAATTCATTACCAGTCACCGTGATCACGAAAGTAGTTATTCACAGAAAAAGCAAAGATGACCAAAAGTTTACGACAGGGATGCCGATGACATTATAATGACGTCAGATATTACACTTGCCATCATCATTTTTTTTGGAGCTTACTTTTTTCTCGAAGGTATACCATGGAGATGCTTTGGTGAAAAAATTGTGCTTTTGTCCACCATGGAATGATATTATCACTATGGCACCCCACTAATATTGTTATTGACTCATTCACTCCTTTTGTAAATTCGTATTCTTCTTCCTCATTTTCTTTTGTATGGGGTGAGGCCGAATGTTACCAAGCTGCTGCTGCACCACATTTTGGGACCGCACCTAGTGGAGCACAATATATATATATATATATATATATATATATATATATATATATATATATATATATATATATATATATATATATATATTCATCGTGCTTTTCATTTTGGTACCGCACCCAGTGGAGCACAATATATTTTAGTGCTTTTAATCGAATTGTTGTTCAGAAAATCTCGGCTCTTGGAAGAGCAAGGATTATTTATTACAAGCAAAGCTACCCAGTGTTGCCAGGCAAAGCTGGGTTCCTCCTCCCATCCTTGCCCTCCCTCCTCTCATCCCTTCCCATCAACAGGTGTTGGCGTGTGTGTTTATAAGTTACTAGTGTGTGGCCGTACGTGAAAAAAAAACAAGAAGAATTGTGACGTCAATCGTGACGTCATAGCACCGTGTCCTGTCATTGGTTTGGTAAATAAATGGCCATAACTTGGGAACCACTTGCCCGATTAATATCAAACCTTGAAAAGGCACATACGCCGGTCCCCAGCAATATACCTGGCAAGTTTCAATTATATCGGACCAGTGGTTGTCGAGAAACAGCAGTCACAGACAGACAGACACACAGAGATTGCTGGAATTATAGATAGACGAGTGCGGGCCCGTAGGTGAGTGTCCGTAGGTGCGTAAACGACGACTGGATTGGGGCATTTTTTCACCCCCCTCCCCTTCTCTCACCCCCTAATCTCTCCACCTCTCTCGTGCCAGTACCCTCTCTCGTGGGTGAGGCGTGCCATTATGTGCAGCTTCGTTCCTTCGCTCTCGTAAACGACGACTGGATTGGGGCATTTTTTCAATTAGATCGGACAAACCGTATCATAAATGGCCATAACTCTGTAAATGTATTCACAAAAAAACAAATAAATAAATAAACAACCATTAATTGTGACGTCATTCGTGACGTCATAACACCGTGTCTTGTCATTGGTTGACATAAATGGCCGTAACTTGGGAACCGCTTGTCCAATTAATATCAAACCTTGAAAAGGCACATAGGTCCCAGCATCGATTGTGACGTGATACCAAACGAAGAAGAGGAATTGTGACGTCAATCGTGCAAAAACAAATAAATAAATATTAATTGTGACGTCATTCGTGACGTCATATCACCGTGTCTTGTCATTGGTCAACGGATAAATGGCCGTAACTTGGGAACCACTCATCCGATTGATATCAAACCTTGAAAAGGCACATCCGCGGGGCCCCGGCTATATTCCTGGCAAGTTTCAATCTGATCGGACTGGCGGTCGTCAAGAAACTGCGGTTGCACACACACACACACACACACACACACACACACACACACACACACACACACACACACACACACACACACACACACACACACACACACACACACACACACACACACACACACCTGGAATTATAGATACACTAGTGCATGCCCATAGGTGTGTGCCCGTACGTGCATGGCCGTATGTGCAAACAAAACAAAACAAAAAAATTTCAAACCGCGTGCCAGAAACAACAACTTCACAGGCCGTTTCTTCACTCTCACGTGCCCGCCTGTACCCGTTTCTTCTGCACGGCGCCTTGCCTCGCGTCCAGTGTTGTCTGCCAAGCGAGCAGTTCGTTCTTCATCCGTTTCTTCTGCACGGCGACTTGCCTTGCGTCCAGTGTTGTCTGCCAAGCGAGCAGTTCGTTCTTCATCCGTTTCTTCTGCACGGCACCTTGCCTCGCGTCCAGTGTTGTCTGCCAAGCAAGCAGTTCGTTCTTCATCCGTTTCTTCTACACGGCGACTTGCCTTGCGTCCAGTGTTGTCTGCCAAGCGAGCAGTTCGTTCTTCATCCGTTTCTTCTGCACGGCGCCTTTCCTCACGTTCAGTGTTGTCTGCTAAGCGAGCAGTTCGTTCTTCGTTAGATTCCATTGCACGTGCATGACGCGCAGCTTCGTTCCTTCGCCGTCGTAAACGACGACTGGATTGGGGCATTGTTTTTAAGAAATCGAGAAAGTACAGAAATCGAGAAAGAAAGAATACAGTAAGTCGATAAATCAAGAAAAAAAATCGAGAAAGAATACAGTAATCGTCACTGACTGGATTGGGGCATTGTGTTTAAGAAAATCGAGAAAGAAATCGAGAAAGAAAGAATACAGCAAGTCGATAAATCGAGAAAAAATACAGTACTCGGCACTATCCGGAAGTCCGGAAGTTAAGTCCTCACTGTCCGGAAGTTCGCATATCGCAGTTACGATTATTCGCAATTTAGTTTGAATGACCAATTATTCAATTCGCGCCAACGTATTTTGCCTTTAGGCAATGTCGTCGCAAGGAAAAACACAAAGAGAAGAGAAGAGAAAAAAATAAACCTTAGTGCAAAAAAAATAAAATAAATTACTTCCAGCTTTGGAGCATACCAGCTCACTCTGATGTAACCGAAATGTATGCACCGTCTAATATGAAAACGATCATAACTTGGGGCAAAATAAAATTACTTCCTGCTTCGGAGCATACCAGCTCACTCTGATGTTACCGAAATTTATGCACCGTCTAATATAAAAACGATCATAACTTGGGGCATTGTGTTTATCTATTAATGCGCATAAGAAATCAAGAAATTATTAGAATACACGAAGTCATCACTCTCTGGAAGTCCGTACGTTGTAACCCGTAATGGGGAACACTGCTGAGGTTCCCTTCCCCCATCGGCCACGCCCACGCAGCAAGGTGTTTTGTCATTGGCTGGTAAATAAATGGCCATAACTTGGGAACTGCTAGTGCGATTGATATCAAACCTTGAAAAGGCACATCCTCAGGTCCCCAGCAATATATCTGGCAAGTTTCAATTAGATCGGACCAGTGGTTGTCAAGAAAAAGCGGTCAGAGACACACACAGACTGCTGGAATTATAGATAGATGAATTGTGAGAAAAATGACTGTAAAAAACCCCCTTGTAAGGTGTATTGTGGTAAATAATGTGATCATACAAAGTTTGTAGTGATTAACCTTGGGAGCTCAGAGGATTAGCATCCCAAACAAACAAACATACAACTTCATTTGCATTAAAATAGAAGACTTTTATAGAGACGATAACATCTGGCTATTATCAGAGAACACTTCACCACCATCGAGTCTGGCATTTCACTCAAGCCGACTGGCAGGGTCTCCAAGCAGCCCTCAAACTTATAGACTGGTCTCCTATCTATATTTTCTCCAACATCAACTCATCCTGGGAATTCTTTCAAAGAAACTTGCTCTCCCTCATGCAGATTTATCCCCTCTCGTCTTCAGTTGTCCTACCCTTCCTCCCGCCCTTGGTTCACTGAAACTTGTGGTGAGGCAGTTGTCCTGAAACAACTTGCCTTTGCCTCATGGAAAGCAAACCCAACTGAGGGCAATCTCAGTTCCTTCCATAAAGCTTGGAACAAGTGTGTATCTACCCTCAGCAGGGCCAGAAAACATCTTTCTCATCTCAAGTCTGAACTCTCAAACCTCTCTCACTCCTTAAAATCCTGGTGGCATCTAATCAAATCTGTTTCTGGTGTATGTTCCCCCTCCATCCCCTCCCTTCCCTCAAATGGCAGCACTGCTGATACCGCACGTGAAAAAGCTTAATGCCTAAACTCGGTGTTTGCAGCTAAATCTTGTCTCCAAAACCCATCACTTTCTCTACCCAGCTTACCCAGTCGCACCCAACTGTCCCTGGACTCTGTGTCCTTTTCTCCTTACAAGGTGGAGAGCTGCTGTCAAACCTCAACTCAGATTCTGCAACCGGTCCAGACGGCATCAGTCCACGTATCCTCAAAACCTGCTCTTCTGCTCTTGCTCACCCTCTCTCTGTTCTATTCACCCTCTCATTTGCTCAAGGCCATCTGCCATCTGCTTGGAAATCAGCAAACATTACTGCCCTGCACAAAAAAGGTGCAAAAACAGATCCCTGCAACTACAGACCAATCTGCCTTCTCCCAATCATCAGCAAGGTTATGGAATCCATCATCGCTTCAGACATCAAATCCTTCCTCTTCTCCAATGGCTTGATTTCTGATCATCAATTTTTTTTGGGGTTTTAGACCAGGTCACTCTACCCTGGATATGCTGCTTCTGCTCTCCCAACAATGGATGGAAGCCCTCAATGCCAGACAGGAAATCCGAGCCTATCCCTGGATATATCACGTGCTTTTGACACAGTCTGGCACCCTGCCCTACTCACCAAACTCTCTTCCTATGGTATCCAAGGCCATCTCCACTCATAGCTCTCAGACTTCCTCTCCTGACGCAGTCAACGTGTGGCCCTAAATGGAGTTCTTTCTTCCACCCTTCCTGTCCAGGCTGGAGTTCCTCAAGGTAACGTTCTGGGCCCTGTTCTTTTTCTGGTTTTCATCAATGATCTCGCAGACTCTCCGGAAAATCCTCTATCTCTCTTTGCTGATGACTCCACCCTCTGCCGTACCATCGGTCATCCCTCAGACCGGCAAGCAGCAGCTTCTTCGCTCACTGCTGATCTGGAAAAAAAAATCACAAACTGGTCCAACACGTGGAACATGTCTTTCACTCCGGACAAATGTCACACTCTCACTATGTCTCTTTGAAAGGACCGTTTATAACCCCCCCCTATCCACTTTCTCAACAATCCTCTGGAAGAAGTCCTTTCTTTCAAGCATCTGGGTCTCACTATCTGCCATGAGCTTTTCTGGGAAAGCCACATTTAAAACCTTGCCTCAATAGCCAGTCGCTGACTGGAAATCCTCGATCGTGCAAGGTCCTTCCTCGGCTCACCTGAGCTCCTTACCACTTACAAAGTTTTTGTCCACAGCCTGATGGAGTACTGCTCTCCCCTCTGGGCTGGTGCTCCTGCCTCCCACCTTTCTCGGCGTCACGCTGTAGAAACCAAGGCATTTCCGATCATTGGCATCTCCCACAATGAGGCTGAGTCTTTGGGCCTCTCACTCAGTCATCGCAGGTTGGTCGGTGGTCTTTCTCTCTTCTACAGTCTCCTCTCCAGCCTCGCTCCCCTGCTCTCTATGCGATTTGTCCCCACTACATTTCCGCACGGCGCTCAAGGTCTGCCAACAACCCCCTTCTGGTAAAACTACCAAAATCACGAATCACTACTCACCTTCCCTCTTTCATTCCCCTTTTTTCCCGCCTTTGGAATAAACTCCCTCACTCTATTCATTCCCATTCTTCCCTCCCGGCCTTCAAAACAGCTGTTCACCACCACCTCTTATCATCCCCCATCCAAATCCTCGATCTTTTCTACCCCCGATAATCCACCCAAGCCCACCTCCTTCAAATTCCCTGCTTTTCTTCCTGAAAGTCCCTGTATTGTCCATCTTCTATTCCCCATGTGCCCCGTCCCATCCCTCTCCCTTCCACAGATCTCCAAATGTCTCTGTTCCCCACTATTTTGTCCTTCCCACTCCCTCCCCTCCTGTCTCATGTCCCCCCTTGATGTGCGTTGTGTGTTTGCTCTAATACGATCCTCGACAAGGTATACAACAACAACAAAAAATCTCTCCAAGCTCCTCATGAAATGAAATAACATCGTAAATGAAAGTAGATCGCCCAAAAAGAGGAAACGATTCAAATCCAGGCTAGAGAGCTCCGAGCAAGTGTGCATACCTCTGCGCTTACCTGCCGTGATGAGGGTCTGGAAGAAATAATTATATAAATGTACTCAAAATTGTAATTGTGCTGGTGTTTTAAAAATTTAAGTTTTATGCTCAAAGTCAAATTGGCTGTCAGTTCTCCTTCCCTTTGTCAAGAGTCATTTGCCCTAAATATTGATAAAACTGTCTTGTTATGGAACGAAGTGACCTGGGCTGATAACAGCAAACTTTTGCCGTAATTACATCATGTGCTTCTATCTAGAAGACACGTACTGCAGTTAGAGTCAACAGCCCCTTCCCCTCTCCCATGAAAGTATAAATGCCTTGAAATGTAATCTTGCTTTGGTGCAAGCACGTGTCGATGCATACCATCTCAGTGGGTTGTACTCCAAGAGAGTGCAAGCACATGTGATGTATAGCATCTCAGTGGCGTGTACTCCTTGGGACTGACCAAGTACCAAGTTAGAATATAACTCTCTGATGTAATGTACTTTCACGTTGTGGAAAGTGAATTAATCGGGTTGGTTTAATGGTTAACTAAAAAAGTAAGAATAAATAAAATAGAACCCAATAATATTGCAACAAATGGGGGTTCTCAAGTTCATTGTGTGAAGTGTACGAGGGACCAGGAACACGATACATTTAAAACCGAGTCGGCCAGACGTTAAACCCTGCAAGGAAAATAAGATTCCACAACAACGCAAGAATTCTACAATGATCACTACGAGGTTGGGTGAAAAAAAATCCTCATCAAGGGAATTCATTGCTTTGTTGCCACTGAAAACCTTTTTCAATTCTCTCTTGAACTCGTCGTTCACTTGTCTCGTTGCTTCACTCATTCTAATTCTCGAATTTATTTTGCCTTCCAACCTCCGGGAACTTCCCCACGGAGAACTGAGCGTCGGTTGCCACGCCAACTGCTCACGCCACAGGAGCTTTCGCTGCCTTAGAATTATTTTTATTGCACTCAATGAAGTTACTCCTTGGGAAAACAGCAGAAAAACAGAACAGGAGAAAATGTTAACTTTAATGCTTTGGCGATTTCACATTTTCTTGTGTAAATATGGAAAAGGAGGATGCACATCCTTGCTTAAAGCTTTAAAGATATACGCTAAGTTATAAGATTCGATAATTTCTTCATATTTCACTCCAGATTTTGACACCGATTAAGTCCACGAGATCTGATCCTCAAATCCGAAATCATATTTCAATTGTTTACTTAAATTGGTCCTCGAGAGTATGTCATGTTTCCAAGGCAAGGCATTTTTAGTCATCCGAATCAAAAAAGGCGGCAAACACCTCTGTGAGGTGAAGTTATGTTGACAAGGATTAGCCTTTCATGAACGTAAGCTGTTGAAGATATGTCTTCAAAAGGGGTGTTGAATTAACCCCAACACCCAATTTTCATTCATACACTTCCTTGGAGTTTCCTTCGAATTAATTTTTAGGTTGCTATGTTTCATGGTTTTGGAGTTATAGATGAGATGCACACACTGACGCACGCACGCACGCACGCACGCACGCACGCACGCACGCACGCACGCACGCACGCACGCACACACACACACACACACTTGTAGATTTCTGTAACACGAGACAGGACTACCTGTGATGACAGTTTTTCGTTGATACACAGTTATGCTGGTCATCAATCCATAGTATTAGTCCATCAATCCATAGTACAAGTCCATCAATCCTGGCCACACTATCACTGTAGAAATAGGCATTGGTCAAACAGGCAAATGTTTGCACACACTCATACTTCATTTCGAAACGGCTCAAACTGTTCATACACTTTTATTCCACAACATAGAGTCCACACCATACATCCTCAAGTTTATACGGTACTGCAAGCTTTGGCATGCGGCAGGTATTTTACATCAGATTGACAGCTCACTTCCGGCCATGTGCCAAACCATGGAGTTTCGAAGGTGTGAGGATAAAGCCAAGCCATCATCATCCGGGTTCTGCTCTTTCTTTGTGATGTAAGAATGAAGGATATGTTAAGTATGAGTGATAGGTTCCACGGGTGTGGTATTCATGCAGCATTCATGCAGCAATGGGCAGCATGTGTAATCAATTAAAGGTTTATCTTGCAATTCGTATGAATTAAGTGGCTGTGCTAATAGCAGTACAAAACTGTTAAGGGGCAATAAATCGTTGTGAGCTCTGAAGGTGATGTATGTCCTTCCCGTACCAACTGATCGGTGATGGGCTTATGTTTTGTGTTTCTTTTTCCCACCTGACACATTGTGCTTTTGGCCTCGTTCCCCCGCTCGGCACCTCACTGGACTCCCAAGGACCTCCTGAAATGGGGACCTTGCAGTTTTTGGGCTGCCCTGATAGTATCATATGGCTGCTCCTTGTTAGATGAACTTAGAGATGTCGCGACGGACAAATCGACCGAAAAATTAGCGCTCTCAGATAGTCATTCGTCATTGTCATTTTCGAAGGTGGTGGTCATCATTTTCATGGTTATCATTATTAAGGAGAGGGTCGAGTCTGAGCAGAGTTGAATCTAGTGTATGAGATGCAGATTGCGGCTGGTATTGGGGTCTCAGACCAGATATGTTGAGTTTTACTGTTTTATCGCCTCCGCCACCGAAAGTGGATGGAGGTTATATTTTTACCCTTGTCTATTTGTTAGTGTTATGGAGGATATCTCAAAAAGTAATGGACGGCTTCGGACAAAATTTGGAGGACAGGTTGGGTGTGTGACAAGGACGCATTGATTAGATTTTGGTGAAGATCCAGATACAGATCCAACAATTTTTTTATTTTTATTTTAAAAAGTGATTCTTCACCATTGAGAAATGGAGCCAAAGATGATATATGGCATGACATCAAATAAGTTATGGACGAGTTGTGACAAAACTAGTTGGATGAGTTGGGTAGGTTACAAGAACAAGCCAATTCGATTTTGGTTCAGGTTCCGATGCGGATTTAGTCCATCAGTGGGATACAAAATGTAAACAGTTTAGCCAGGTGAAGGTATGCGCTCTATCGAGTGCCCGTACTAGTTTTCATTCCTGTGTTGTTCGTTGTGTTTTCGTTCAAATTTCTGTGACAAATTATACATTGTTGTGTTGAATTGCTGAATTTGTGTCCCTGGTAAAGTTCAGCCTTCTTGTGACGGGCTGGGCTCATTGGGTTGTTGCTTTTGTCTCCATTTTTGACCATGCGTGCTTCGTTTTTGTTCCTTTTCTGCAAAGTATTGTTCCTTCTGATCCCTCAGCTTAATTGTTTTTTACTCACTGGGAAAAAAAAATACAAACAACAAAAAAAAACTCTTCTGCACTCCAAAAAACCCCAAACAACAACAACAGATTTTTTTTTAACTCAATCCATCATGCATAGTTCATCCTTCATTCTCTATCCCTTCTCCTTTTCAATATCCAAAACTTAATCTTCACGGAATAAAATGTTTCTTCCATTAAAAACGATGAATAACATTAAAATTAAAATCCTTCATGAAATGTATTTCAAAATGCCTTGCTTTCCTTACTACTCAATCAGGAGCAACACATTTATTCATTCTTCATCACTCAACTCTCTTCCTCTTCTTTTTCACAAGGATTATTCTCCAAAACCTTTTCATTCCTCAACATGTTGTTCATTCAGTCTCCTCTCATACCGACAGCCCCATTTTCCTCCTTGCCTTCAACAGAAAACACAATTACCACCCCATCCAGGAGTCTGTATCTCAAGGAGATGGGGATGGGCCTGGCATCTGCCTGGGGGATGGCCAGAGGGAGGCCCCTGGAGTACCGACGGAAAGTGGACGCAGCGACTGCTGTTCTGGCACATGCTCCCATACCTGACCTGACAGGAGTCTGTCTCCATATATCCAGTTTGGGAATCCTGAAAAGTCCATTTTGCAGATGTTGTGTGCAAACGACAATAATTTCCTCTTCATGTCCATTTATGGTGTCAAACCCTTCCATGTCATTCCCTCCCCCCCACCCCCACCACATCTGCTTCCCCCTCATCCCACCTGGTCTCTGCTTATCCCTCTTTCCACCCCCTCTCACCTTCCCCTTGTCACCCCCTCTCACCTCCCTCCTTATCTCTTCTCTGAGCATCTACCTCTTCTTGCCACCTCGTGAATTCCCCACGCCCCTCCCCCTCACTGTTTCTTCTGACCGCTCCTCCTCTTGGTTTCTTCCCACACGTGTCCAGCTCCCTCCATACCGCAACCTCCCAGATACACCCCCACCCTTCAACCCCCCTCCCAGATTAATCCCAGCTCCACACCCTCCGACCTTCATCCAAACCACACGCCCTCACAGCTTTGCCCCAGGCCCGCACCATCCCTACCTCACATCCTCCCAGCTTCCCACTCCACCTCACACCCTCTCACCTTTCCCTTGGCCTACTCCCTCTCCTTGTTTTTTTTCCACATTTCTGTACCCTACCAGCAGCTACTCCTGCCATGTCCTCAACTGTGTGGACCTTAAAGATCTGAGGCTTCTCCTCCAAACTGACAGATCTCACACTCCTAGCCACTGCCAATAAACCGGACATCATCTGTTTAATACAATTCTTCATTTCACAGAACATTCCTCACTGCTTAGTGTCTCTCCCCTGGTACAATAGGACTGAACCCCATCCTCGTGCAGGAGTCACACTGCACATCGATAGCTCCATTTTTCACTCTCCTTGTACTGTTCTTACACCTCCCAGGAACACCTTTGGTTATGATTTCACCGATTCTCCCACATCATGTTTGTCCATGAGTTGTACATTTTTTTCACTGTTCTCTAAACAGTGAAGACTCCAACTATTATGCATCTTTTTTCTCAGATGACGTGGACCAACTTTTAACCACTCATCCCAACTCTCTCTTCCTCAAATGTGGTGATTTCAAATGTCACCATGCTAATTTGGCTGGGTGTTGGTACCTCTCTCACCAGCCATGGCATTTCAGCAATGGACTTCTGTGACTCCATGGGACTGACTGAATCTGTAAACGTTCCCACCTGGATTTCTGTCAGTGACAAATCCCCATTTCTGGTCTTGGCTATGACCAACTTCCCCACTAATGCCTCATTCTCTTCGTTTGCTCCAATTGGTTCAACTAATCATGTGCTCCTGAAGGTCAATGTCTCTTTCGCCATTCTCAGAGAAGATGCTCAGTACTGGTGAGTCTGGCAGTTCACTCAGGCAAATTGGCAGGGACTGCAAGCAATTCTCACACTTCAGGACTGGTGTTTACCACTCCTGATATTAATCTAGTCTGGGAATTTCTCCACAGAAACCTGCTCTCCCTTATACACAGATTAATTGCATCTCATATTCAATTGTCATACCCATCCTCCTACCCATGGGAGACCGATTCTTGTTGTGAGGCAGTTGCTGGACGGCATCGGCTAACATGTACTAAAAACCTGCTCTGCCACTCTCCAACTTCCTCTCTTTCACCCCAGCATTTGTCTTAGGTCATATTCCATCGGTTTGGATATCAGCCAACATCATTGCAATGCATAAAAAAGTGCAAAAACCAATCCCATTAACTAAAGAAATACGAGTTCACTTACAATCAGCAAGGTCATGGAATCCTTCATTGCAGTCGATTTGAAGTCTTTAATTTTCTCCAACAACCTAATCTCAGATCACCAATTTGGTTTCAGACCAGGTCATTTCACCTTGGACATGCTGCTTCTATGCTCACAACAATTGATGGAGGCCCTCAATGCCATACATGAGATCAGGGTCATCTCTCTGGACATATCTCGAGGTTTTAATACAGTCTGGCACCATGCCTTGCTCTCCAAACTCTTTGCATCTGACATCTAAGGCCAGTTCAACTTCTGGGTAAATGAAAGTTTCCTCCACTCTCATAGCTAATGTGTGGCACTCAACGGAATCCTTTCATCTCTTATCCCTGTCAACTCCTTTCAGAATAACCCACAAATCAACATATATATATATATATATATATATATATATATATATATATATATATATATATATATATATATATATATATATATATATATATATATTCTTCATCAACGATCTCTTTGACTATGTAAAATCCTCTTGATGTCTTTGTTGATGACTTCACCTCTGCTCACCCTCTGCCATAACATCCCTTCCTTCAGACAGACAGACAGCAGCCTATTCCCTCTCTTCAAACATTAATACAATCACACGCTAGTCAAACATTTGGAATATATGTCTCTGTCTCTGTCTCTGTCTCTAAAATGACCCGATGGTAAACCCTCACATCTAATTTCTTAACAATCCTCTCAGAGAAGTTCAGTCACTCAAACTCGGGTCTCACTCTCTGCCATTATCTTTCTTGGAAAAAAAAAAAATTTCAAAGTTTGCCACCAAAGGCAGTCGCCGACTGGGCATCCTCCATCGTGCAAAGTCATTCCTTGACACACCTGAACTCTCTCTTATCCACCGACAAGGTCTTTATCCACAATTTGATGGAATACTGCTTTCCCCTATGTGCTGGTGCCCCTGCCTCACACCTTGCTCAGCTTGATGCCATGAAAACCAAGGCCTTCAAGATAATTGATGCCATGGAAGCCAAGGCCTTCAAGACAATGAAGCTGAGTCCACCGGACTATCACTTTGCCATTTCAGACAGGTCTGTGGTCTCTCCATCTTCTTTTCTCTCCTTTTGGGTCATGCACCCTCTGCCCTCTCTGTGCTTTGTCCCACTCCACCCCCCCAGGTTTCTGCGGGGCACATGTGGTCCACCAGCAACCCCCTTATCATCAAGTCTTCAAGACAGATGTTCACCACCATCTTAGATCATCCCCCATCCAAAACTATTTTGTTCTACTCTCACTAAACCACCTCCCCACCCCCAATTTTCCAGTTTTTCCTTCCTGAGAGTTTCCTTCTTATCCACCCCCCTGCAATCTCCCCTACCCCTCATCTCTACCGACCTGCCTTGTTGTCTGTATCTGTCTATTTTGTTCCTCGGCCCTGCTGCTGGCATTTCTCCCTTCTCTTTCTGCTGTTCTTTTTGTCCTGTTGTGTCATAATTAGTTCTGTGTTCTTGCTTTCCACGAGCCTTGACTGGATACAAAAAATATATATGTCAACCTAACCCTGAAAATAGAGTGCATGAGTTGTGCATCAATGTATATGCCCGACTGAGACCAGCCAGACTTGCTGTTGTTGAGAATCCCAATGTCCAGGATTTAAACATTGCCTCTGCCATAGATTTGTGCTGAAGTCTCCAATCTGAAAAAAAATTCACTACCACAAATGTATTTAGACTCATTTGCCAGTGACAGTTTCTATCTTTCTTTTTCTCCTTTGCAAGTTTTTGTGTTGTCTCAGCATCTCACCGTCAAGCCTAATAGGCCATCAGCCATGGCTCAGGGAGTGCCTGAAAATCAAGTTTCGTTCCACTAATCGGGGGGGGGGAGGGTGAGACAAAACCTTGATAATATGATAGTATATATCCAAATACATACGTATGCAAAAGTTCTCCACTCAAATAGCTGCAGTTATTGTGTATTTTCATCTTGAAAATCGATGCATTCACCACGCTCTCTCATTTGAATTTTCTCCACTCAGATCACGTGAAGACCACGTGACACCTCGACAGCCAATAGATCGGCTGACATCGTATGCAAATTTCGTCAGACTGTCATGTGACCAGCTAAGTTGTCCAAGATGGCAGCTTCTTGCAGGGAGGAAATCACTAGCAGCTGATCGATGATTTATCGGTAATTTTTGATGAATATGGCCAGTGAGGACACTCCCCAGTGTATTATTCACCAGGACAATGAAGCGAACGAAGAAGTCAAACGTTTTATGCCTGTAAGATGGGATAAATGGAGAGAAAGTGTCAACAAATGGCTCGTCTTAGACGGTCACGAACGACGTTTAGCCGAGAGTGCCGGCGCGGGAGGACTAACTTTGATCATGGGGATATTGTACCCGGAGTGCAGGCACGGGAGGACTAACCATTGTGCAACGCCAACGCATCGAATGAACGTCATTGACCCTGCCTCGGACAGCTTTATATATAGCCGGTCAGCCACGGCCGGACATTACACATACGGCCGGCGGAGCAGACAACTAGGCAGTCGAACTGGCGCTGATCGACACTTGAGGCACACCCAGTCAGCGCGAGGATTGACTTTGCCGCATCTCTAGTCGTGTGACGTCTTTGTCTGGGAAGAGCAACCCTCGCCTCGCCATCGTCAGGGTGGCCTTGGGCCAGCCCCACAGGGTTGAGTCGATGTAAAGGGGTGCCAGGCGGTATCGTGTGTCGCAGAGAGTTGATTCAATTATATTTATATATTTTACACCCATGTATACTGAACAAAAATATAAACGCACCAACCTAAATATCTAAGTCAAGATTGCCATTATGGGAAAATGGTCAAACCGATGATATGTTTGAGCAATGGTTCCTTTGTTTTGCTCAAGACAGATGTTCCCATTGAAATTGACCACTCTAAGTGTGTGGACTCACACGTTGAGTAATCCTTCCCATGAGCACCATGGGGCTTGACAGAGTGATGGTCAGTGAGCGTGACCAGGACACAAACACTCCCTATAGCTTGCCCTATAAAAGGCCTCCCCAAAATGTGGACTGGTGCCAAATGTCAACATGCCACAGATGTCACAAATCTTGAGGGAGCGTGCCATTGGCATGCTGAATGCTGGGACGTCAGTACGGGCCGTTGCAGCACACTTCAATGTCCACCACTCCACCATTAGCCGCCTGAGAACGCGCCTCAGAGAGACTGGAAGCACCATGAACCGCCCACATGCCCGGCGACCACGTGTGACCACCGCCGGTCAGGATCGTCACATGAGGCTGCAACATCTCCGGGATCGACTCCGACCGGCCACGAGGACTGCCGATGAGACTGTCGGGCTGCATAACAGGCACATTTCAGCCCAGACGGTGCGTAACCGCTTGAGGGAGGCCAACACCTGCTACTGACTGTGTGAACTCTGACAGTGACACCTCGGTTGTGTTGGCTGTTGTAGCGCAAAGACTGTCGCCAGAATTCTCAGGGAACTCTTTGAAATTTAATGCTCAATTGTCATGGATTCTATAACCAAATTGTTGTGAAGATTTAGTATTAATGAGTTCGAGGTAAAATAGTAACAATCGCTTGGTGCGTTTATATTTTTGTTCAGTATAGTTCCGCTCTAGTGTTGAGGACGTTCAAGACCTCACGGGGTGGGGACCCAGCCTCCTTACCTGTCACCGCATCAGCCCCTAGACGGTCCCAACTACTACAATAGGGAAAGCGGCGTAACCTAATTTTGGCTTTTCGTGGGAGTTGCAGGTAAGTTGCTAGCCAAAGGATGTGTACTGCAGTTCCGTTGCATTGCGAATCGGAAGAAAATACAACTTTATTTGCAAGATCAAACCAGATATATACATAATTATCTGTCATCACAAGGTGGGAGGCGAGGAATTCTCTGAGATGACCAGACGCGATAGTATCCATTTCCTATCTTGGCATCACTTGGATGACAAAGGTCAATTTGCATCAGGGTATATCCAAGCAACCTCTTCTTCGTCATCATCAGAAACATCAGTATCATCACTGTTTTCGGTGTTGGCATTTTCAGTCGGTACATGGTACATTTTTTTTCGACAAGAGCACCTCAACCCTGCACACTTCGAAACATTACAAGGACAATGGCTTACTTGTAGTGGGGCAGATAAAAGCAATTTTTGAGAGGAATCGTGCAAATGATGATACAAGCATCAAATTTGGCACATTTGTTCTCCAGGGGATTCTAATCAAATCTGCCTGATTGGCCATTTGAAAATCCAAAATGGCGGCCATTTTTCAAGATGGCCGCCAAGTTAGCCTCCCGAAGTTGACTTTTTGCTGAGAAGTATTTGTAGTTGTCTGATTTGCATGATCGAGGTGTGGATTATTATGTTTTCAAGCCTGCTGGAGTGGATTTTCCTGTTTTGAAAGCCCCCTGACACACACTTTTCTGATTTTGCACCACTTCAATGATTGTCATATGAAGCTAAGGCCTTCCTGCAACCGGGCCCTGGCTAGTGAATGTTCAAAGTTATGCATACCATGCGAATGTTCCTCCAGCTGCTACTGTCCATATATGCAGCTGCAGAGTGCTGTGCAGGGGAGCCCTGACTGAAAGTACTTGCATCTCCGGTTGCAACCTTTCTTACAGGAACACTTGGTCAGTTCCTGACAGCTGGCTAAAATAGGGGGTAGTGTTGTCCAACATATCTGCCACGTCTCTCCTTTCTGTGTCCATCCCCATTCAGCGAGACTGCTCGTGTCTGGACTGGAGATGGTTGCCTGGCCCCAGATGATCCCAGCCTGATAGGCCACACGCTTTGCATGTTCTCTGAGGGCTGCCTGTGTTGGTGGAATTGAGTTGTACGACCTCTGCTTGCGGGCAAAGAGATCCAGTCTTGCTCTGTCCACACCAGTAGCTGCGCTTGATCTGTCATACATGAGGACAACGAATCTCTCCAGCCTCTGCAGGTCAAGATCACGAATCAATGTTGGATGCTGGCTGAGATTGGTGAATGTTTCAGAAACATCATCAAAGACGTTCCAAGTCTGCCATGCAGTTTTCTTCCCTTTACCACGGAAGGCAGACACGATGTCACATCCAGTGAACGCATGGAAGTATGGGATCCCTCGAGCTTTCTCAGGACCTATTGCAGAAACTACCTCAGGAACTGGAATCCATCGCGCCTTGGCTCCTTGGCCAAAGGCAATCCACATGTTCTCAAGACCTAGTTCCTGTAAGGATGGCAGTACAGCTATTGCTATGACTAGTACGTCCGTGTCATTAGCCTTAATAATAATGGACTTGCTAATAATAATAATCCGTCATTGCATCCCTGGCATGTACAAATATTCGAGTGTCAGCTTCTTCATGACAACATGAAGACAGCATCCAGTGACTTACTTGTGTTGCTCATGGCATCTTCTCCTTTTGTGACAATGACTGTGCTTGTCGTCTGTGCTTCACACATCATTTCCACAAGGAAGTAAAACAGCTCAGTCTTGTTGCTGTCATCTCGAAGAAAGCTTCTCCAGTTACTTGGGGTCTTACTGGTTCCTGTCACTCTTCTTCGGATTCCTTGCCCCCTTTTCGACCTTGCCTCGGACTTCAGACTTGACTTCTTGTACACAAACACTACGTCCACCCTCTCGTACCTGGCACCATAGGATTCCACATTTGGGATGATGTCTTCGTTAGCATAGCCATCAAATATATTTGACGTGCGTGGAGGGAGGGCATTGATAAGTGCTGAGCCATCAATGATGACTGCATCTCCCCTTGGTTCTCTGTCTGGGATGTTCACTTGCGCTTCAAGAATTTCAGCCAGCTGTGACTTCTGACATGTATGAAGCTTGCCGCTGTCACTGAGAGAAGCAGGGTGTGACTGATTCTCATGCTTGAAGAATTCTTGCAAGTCCCACAGCATATTGACTGATTCTCATTCTTGAAGAATTCTTGCATGAGATGAACAGTCGTGAGAACAGCTGACAGTCGTCTTTCAGGACTTTCTCCTTAGAATTTCCCCCAGCTTGCTCTTGTTTGAAGAAAGAAACAATGTTTTTCTTGATTGGATGATAGAAAGGACATTCACCTTCATTCTGTAGACCCTCCATGAATGAATGGAACTGCTCTTTGCCCCTCTGGTGATGTGTAGCTACCATTTCGGCGAGAGTTGGGTCTGCAATGTTCTTCATGTCTAGTACCAGTAGGTCGGCTGATTCTTCTTGGAATGGGTTGCCCATCTCCTGCATTACTCCATCTCCTGCAAATCCACTCCAGCAGGCTTGAAAACATAGGAATCCACACTTAGATCATGTAAATCGGACAACTACAAATACTTCTAAGCAAAAAGTCAACTTCTGGAGGCTAACTTGGTGGCCATCTTGAAAAATGGCCACCATCTTGGATTTTCAAATGGCCAATCGGGCAGATTTGATCAGAAAGCCCTACAGAACAGAAATGCCAAATTTGATGCTTGTATCATAATTTGCACGATTTTTCTACTATCTACTACACTATTGTAAGAGAATATCTGGACCTGGATTCAGTCGCATCCATGTGATGCCGAGTTTACCATCAACCATTTGCCAGCCATGTCCAACAGCAGAAGGGGCGTTTATCCACTGGCAAATAGATCGTTGATGGATTGCCGCCTGGTAATTTGTTCGTAGGGCATGCATGCGCAGTTTTTTTGGCGATGGTTCATACATGCAATCATCAACAATCGCAGAGTCGTCATGCATGGTTTGTGAACAACGTTTCTCAGCCCCACGTATTCCTTTTGCATCGATGAAGCGACGGTAGCATCCCAGATGACTAGGGATTTCTTCACACTCAATATACACTCGTGCACTCTCAGCTAAACGTCGTTCGTGACCGTCTAAGACGAGCCATTTGTTGACACTTTCTCTCCATTTATCCCATCTTACAGGCGTAAAACGTTTGACTTCTTCGTTCGCTACATTGTCCTGGTGAATAATACACTGGGGAGCGTCCTCACTGGCCATATTCATCAAAAATTAAGATTAACGCCGATCAGCTGCCGGTGATTTCCTCCCTGCAGGAAGCTGCCATCTTGGACAACTTAGCTGGTCACATGACAGTCTGACTTAATTTGCATACGATGTCAGCCGATCTATTGGCTGTCGAGGCGTCACATGATCCACACGTGATCCGAGTGGAGAAAATTCAAATGAGAGAGCGCGGGGAATGCATCGATTTTCAAGATGAAAATACACAATAACTGCAGTTATTAATACACAATAATTTTGAGTGGAGAACTTTTGGATACGTATGTATTTGGATATATACTATCATATTATCAAGGTTTTGTCGACCCCCCCCCCGCCCCCCGATGAGTGGAACAAAACTGTATGATACAGCTCACGTCTGATGGCCTATAGGGGTGAAGTTATAGGTATTTTATGGAATAATTTTTTTTGGAGCTTTGTGGCCTTGGGGTTTCATTCTTTGAGGTTCTTCATTGTTTGTGATTTTTTTTTCTCACGAACTTTTTACCTCCACCACCGAAGATCGGCAGAGATTGTGTTTTCACCCCTGTATATCTGTCTGTTTGTTTGTCTGTCTGTTAATGGGATATCTCAAAAAGTGTTGACAGATTCGGCAAAAATTTGGGGGATAGGTTGAGTGTGTAACAAGGACTAAATGATTAGATTTTGGTGAAGATCGGGATCTGGATACAATAATTTTTTGAGTGATTCTTCACCATTGAGTGATAGGGCCAAAAACGATATTTAGCACGATTTCTCAAAAAGTTAGGGATGGATTTGGACGAAACTTGATGGATGAGTTGGTTAGGTGAGAAGAACAAGCAGATTAGGTTTTGGAGGTCTGGATCCAGATTTGACCTTTCAGTGGGATACAAAACATATACTGTTCAGCCTAGCGGAGGTGTGTTCTCTTCAGAGTGACCTTCTCGTTTGTGCATGTCTTCTCCAATGCTTTATTTATGAACTGTATTTTTGTGTCAATAAATGAGCTGCAAATTCCTGACTGGGATCGTGTACAGAGGTTTATTTATACAGAATCAACCAACCACCTGAGCCTATTCCCACGTCTACTGATCTCTGCTTTGTCAGTGGACAACAACGGCCTTTCATGAGGACAACCCTTGGCAACAAATAGATCTGGTGCTGTTGAAGGAAGACATATTTTGTGTTTCCGACTGTTTGAGATCAGACTTTATTGGTGGACCCAGAACCCAGGATTCCGGTTTGAGCCGAATACATTCCTTTTGACCAATTATGTCACATCATCACTCTTCCTCCTCCAAATCGGTCATGTTGCACAATGTTCTCCTCATCATAGCTCTCTTTCCATCACTGCTACACTTGTAATCATCTATCTGTGTGAGCACTCATCCTTCCTGCTAAAGTACTTGGCATTTATGTGCTGAAGTGCAACCCACTGAAATTTTACATCCTCGTTCCTGCTGCTTAATGCCACCCAAATATCAAGCAGCATAATATCGTATGAAGTTTGTTCCAAACGGTTTTGTTCTCACAATTGCACCAGGTGTGTTATCTAACTGGCTTGATTGCCTGAAGTGCTGTCTGACTGTCGTTTTTTTTTTTTTCGTTTGGAGAAGATGACAAGTATTTGTTCCCACATCTTATAATAATAGCTTTAGTTTGATTATTGCAGGATTTCTGCAGTTTAGCACTTGCTATCATTCTGTAGTCATTAAAATGCTTCCACATACTGGCTTTTTTTTGCAAAATCTTAAAACACAAAGAAATGGCCTTCTGGCCAACACCGGTTTATGTAGGCTAATGTACATTCAGTAGAGAAAACAGAGTGCACATCACTGATCATTGTGATATAGAAGAGAACAGAGCAATCTGAATCCCTGAATGAGTTTTCCAACATTGCATCTTGCCTCAAACTCGATGGGAATAGGTCTGCCATGATCTTATAAATGTAAACAGCCACACCCATGATTCACTTGGCCCAAATGATATACAATGAAAGCTCCCAAAGATATGCTTGAGGAAGAATTTTTTTTTCCATCGTCATGAATTCCTTGGAGATCATATTTCTCAGGGGCATTTATAGTACTCCATTCTCCCCTGATGCACATGCACATGGTTGATGCACACATTGCACATGCACAGACCAGGCCATTGAGCATTGGCACTACCCGTGGCTACGATATCAATTCACCAGTTATCACCTTTTCATTGTTGCAAAGTTGAATTTGGCGACGATAAAAATGTGCACTCTCAAATTGGAATGATTGTTTTTCAAGTCATGATGAGATTAATCACAATGTCAAAAATAATAACAGTATATATGTTTGCAAATTCATTCAGTTATCCTGGTTGCATTTCACAAGGATATTGGACTGAGCCAATGTCAATTCCAAACCTGCAAACTCATGGTTTGATGTTCACCACATGAAGGATAAATGGAATCACAGCAGTCTCTATGCTCTGATTATAGCACATGTGGAGATCACAATCTGTGACCCAGCTGCAGTCACTTACTTCTCAGCACTCTCCGAGTCCAATGTGACGGTGAAATTCAAATTTTGCACTGCCTTTATCAAGTGCATTATGGCTTTATGATCTATGTGCAGGAATAATAATTCATACAGCCCTTTGTTATCTTCAGAAATCGCATCCAAACAATGCCACCCATTAGTTCGGCCAAATGATCCATGTTGCAGTATTGATGATTAAAGCGCACCTTACATAGTCCCTGACATGATAATTTATGAATCGATGCGGTCTGCATTGAGGGGAAGTGAGGTGAGGTTGAGGAACCGCTCTAGTGTTAAATCTTGTGCCTCTGCTTTAATTAAATGTACATGATTGCCGTACCTTTCCACAGTAGGTGATGGAAGGCCTCTTTTTCAATTAATGACAAACACACGGCTAGCCTAAAGTGACTGTTCTTGGTTTGCACACTGGGGAGATGCCGAGAGAATATATTCAGTGAATTTGTGGGTTATTCTGAAAGGGTAGGCAATGGGAAAGATTGTGAAAGGTTGTTTTGGGGATGTGGAGGGAGTTGTGGGCTGGAAGGTTGGAGGATGGATAAGGAGGAAGAGGAGGTGAAGTTGGGTTGCTTAATGCAATGAGGAACATCAAAACGAATATGCTTGACTCAACCTGTAAATCTTCCAATCGAGTGCTATCTTTTTGCCGATGGAATCGGCAGGGGAGCCCAAAAAGACTATCATCGTGCAAGATGGTCGTGAGATGGGAAGACTATCCTGCTGTGACCTGAAACACTTGTGCAAAGCGACCTAAACACACTTGTGCCATAATCTCACATCCCACTTTCCCAGCCTGCTCACTGGCTGTCTGCCAGCTCTTCTCTTTGTTGTTGACACACAGATACAGTAAATAAAAATGGCCTTCTGGCCATTGTTTCGTTGCTTCGGTCTTTCGGCAAAAAAACATAACGCCTGTTTTTTTCACTCCGACTGCGTTTTTTTCTTTGAATAGCCCAAACACACACGATGTAAATCAGATAATCAGATGAACAATATGTTACATATCTGGATGATGATGAACGAATGCCGCTGAACATTGATCAGTAAAGTTGTTTAATGTCCCCATAATGATGTGAGCCCATATCCAATAATTCCACATACTTTCCTCTGCAATTGTCCTCATTTGTCCCCGAAAAGTTTCACCAGAGGGCACTATGGGTTTGCCCTCCATCTGTCCGTCCATCCATATGTCCGTCCCACCTGTGGTTTTTCAGATTTTTTTCCCCCCATACCCTTTAACATATTCAACTGAAACTTGGTACAGGCTTTATTTTGATAAGTTAAAGAACAAGCCGGTAGGCGGACATGGGTAGTCGATGAAGTCGAATTTAGTCGTTACTAGCCAACAAAAGCGTCCATAGCAACGGTTCTTTCTCACACATAACTAGGACAAACCATAAACCTACCATACCAGTTTCATGTATATCTGACTCATAGTCTCTGAGATATAACGAACTTCGTTTTTTTATTGTTTTTCGACCAAGGTTCATTCAAAGTCTATCTTCTCCGTCAGTTTTCATAGTATTCGGCTGGAAATTTTTGACAATATGGCTGAATGTACTGCCCACAGTCGCTCCTGGCCGGATTTTTGAAAAAATAATTTTTTTTTAATGATTTTTCCAAAATTTCAAAGTCCCGTTGCTAGGCAACGGATGGGTCCATAGCAACGCTTCTCTTTTACACACAACTAGGTCATGGCATGAACCTACCCACCAAGTTTCATCGAAATCGCCATTGTATTAACGGAGCACAGGACCGAACAGACATACATACAGACAAGCCGGTAGGCAACATGGCTGCTCGCTCTCGATGGAAAGCTGGCCGACGCGACAAGCCAATATTCATGTACATGCTATCAATCAATTAAGCACAATAAATATGATTATCACAGCCCTCTTAGTTTGCGCCCAGAAACCCGCCTTGTGAAATTTCAGGCATGTTTCCAAAGAGACTCTAACAAATGGCAGCCCTGGTAATCCCATTTATCTATTCGTTAAAGATTTTATTTTTTTAGATAATGCTGTAAGACATTCTCCTTGGGCACAGAAAAAACAGGTCCATCGGAGGTCCAGTTTCGGAGGTATTGATTTTTTTGTACAGTCCACAATAAGTGTACGATAAAGTATTTTAGCTGTTGCTAAGCAACGGAGGTGTGCATAGCAACCATTCATTTTTGTGTATATGCTAGCCACATTGTACACATTTCACCCAAGTTTCATCAAAATCAGACTCTTTCTCTGGGAGATATTCACAATTAACCGTTTCTGAAATGTTAGACATGTACTCGCCCAAAACCAATCTCCTCCAACAAATATTTTTTGTTAGGGCTGCAAATTGGCATGAAGGGAGCTAGATAGATTGCGCACAGAAATCTAAGCTTCGATTTTTCGATTCATTTATTTTTGACCACTTTAAAGGGCCGTTGCTATGCCGTTGCTAGGGCCTGGGGTTCCATATTCGAAAGCACACGATTCCCAGAAATATTGGTCCTACCTAGCAAATTTCATTGGAATCGGTTGAGTGGTTTAACCCCTAGGCTTGACCAAAGTTTCGCGGACAGACAGACAGATGAAAATGTCCAGAATAAGGGTGCTCTAAGAGCAGCCAACAGACAGACAGACAAACATATCGATGGAAATACTAACAATAAGGGTAGAAAATTTTCAAAAAAAATCTCAATAGATTGACGACCCAACAAGTTCGAGTTTCAGGGCGTTTTGTCAATTTATCACAGAATTATGCCCTTTTTGTACTTAGAAAATATCATCGGTATGGGACATGCATTGCAAAGCAAGTATTGCTCTTGTTTAATCTTCATCATCGGCACGAGGCGGTACCTACATCTCATGCAGGACAAAGACGTTAGGAGATATAAATGTGCAACCATTTACCCGACGCCCCAAAATCTATGTATCCATTGTCTCCTAATGTCAAAACCTTTTTGGAGAGTATTAATTTAATGTTCATAAAGACTCATCTTGACTGCGACACTTCCTAAATCACACTTATTCAATCATTCGAAATGAAACACAACTCAGAATGTGACATTCTATTTCCTTCACAGAACAGCTCATTGTTGTGGACAGGTAATTTTAATTGTCATGTCAGGAAAACATGTCTTTGTTAACTTTTGTGTTCCAATATGGATACTACGTGATCATGTGAGGACGTGGGAGGCAATTGTTGATGCTTTCAGAAATCGTACTGTGCTGCAAAGCCTGTGATTAGTGTCGTCGCAACACAACATCAGTTTGCTGAGTGCTGCATGGAAATTGGATTTTTTTTTATACATACTGTATTTCATCATATGAATACCCATACAAATGTTTTATTAGGTGAGTGTTGAGTTGGAATCATGATTCCACTCATTATGCAGGATAGTGTTCCTGTTAGTAGAGTTCAAGTACATTTTTTCTTACAGTCAGTGATCAATATTGAGCCACGTTTCACGTTGTATGTTGGATGTAAAACTGAGCTCGGGAAGATGGTTGCCAGTTTACTCAAAATTTTGGATTGTTCAAAATGGTCGTTGATTTAATTATTCAGCTAATAAGATAGTCTGGAGGTAAGTGCACTGTTTGGCCTGAGTTTGAATCTCGGCTTAGCTTTAAACTGGCATCCTGGTGTTTCACAAGGCAGGACAATAGATCATTGTGAGTGCCGTCCCTTGGATGAACGTTAAACTGGGTGTCATGTCTGCCGGAATTTGTTGATGGACGTTATAGATCCCATGGTGTCTTTTGCAAAGAAGAGGTGAGTAATCGCTGGCACCTTGGCTCATTCAAAATTCCTGCTCTAACCTACAGGGGCACTGCATCAGCAGCATAGCAGTTCTCCCAGCAACGATGCAAAAGCAACAGCTGCACACATGATGGTTTGTTGTGCACCGCTCCTTTCCCAATTCCATACCAGGTGGTGCATGACGTCATAGCCAGACGCCGAAGGAAGGGAATACTCAGTTTTTACTCTGTTTGCTTGTTTGTTTTCTTGGTTGTTTATTTGTTTGTTACTTGGTGAAAAAAAAATTTGATTGGTTAATTTTTTTGCCAAGTATATTGGGTAGTCCGTCAAGTCGAAAAAATTTTTTTTCAAAAAAATAAAATTTTGAAATTTGTTCTTCCCTTATCAGGATTTAAAATGGCAATTTCAGTTAATACAATGGCGATTTCGATGAAACTTGGTTGGTGGGTTCATACCATGAGCGAGTTGCGTGCAAATGAGAACCGTTGCTATGGACACCACGGTTGCCTAGCAACGGGACTTTGAAATTTTTGAAAAATCAAAAAATGTATTTTTTCGAAAATCAAAAATCGGGCCATGAGCGACTATGGGCAGTACATTCAGCCATATTGTCAAACATTTCCAGCCGGATCCTATGAAAACTGTCGGAGAAGATAGACTTTGAATGAACCCTGGTCGAAAACAATAAAAAAAAACAAAGTTCGTTATATCTCAGAGACTAGGAGTCAGATATACATGAAACTGGTATGGTAGGTTCATGGTATGTCCGAGTTATGTGTGAGAAAGAACCGTCACTATGGACCCCTCCGTTGCCTAGCAACGGCCGAAAAACCTATAAATGTGGGGGTATTTTCACGAAAAAAACAATCTGCAGCATTAACCCTTGAAGCTAGAATCATGAATTTTCTTGTGCTTAATCGTCAGGTCATTCCCCATCGAACCGGCCCATCGCGTCAGGTTATATTGGGTAGTCAACTACCCATGTGCGCCTACCGGGTTGTCTGTTTGTTTGTCTATTTATCACACTTTTTTCTGGCCACAGTTTAAGGAATCGGTTTGAATCTTTTTTTTTTTGTGTCGGTGACTGGCCAAATATGGTAACGCTAAATGTTGGTGAAGATCCCAATCCAGATCCGGATCTGATAATTTTTGAAGTGATTCTTCACCATTAAGAGATATGGCCAAAAACAATAAATTGCACAATATCTCAGAAAGGTTATGGATGTATTCACACGAAACTTGGTGGACAGGTTGGGAGTGTCACTAGGAAGAATTGATTCAATTTTGGTTAAGATCCGAATCCAGATCTGGATACGAGAATTATTTCATTTTAACTGATTCTTCACCATTGAGAGATAGTGCTAAAAACGATATTGCATGATAGCTTAAAAAGTTGAGGACAGATTCGAATGAAACATGGTGGACAGGTTGGGCGTGTGATTCGATTTTGGTGAAGACCTGAATCCAGATTTGATAATTTTTCAGGTGATTCTTCACCATTGGGAGATGGGGCCAAAAACTATGCATAGCATGTTATCTCTAAAAGTTGTGGATGACTTGTGACAAAACGAGGTGGAAGAGTTGGTTTGGTGACAAAAACAAGCAAATTAGATTTTGGTTTAGGTCCAGAATCAGATCCGACCTATCAGTAGTCTACAAAATGTAAACTATTCAGCCTGGCGGAGGTATATTCTCTCTGGAGTGCCGTTCCGTTTCGCCAAGTTGTCACTCTACGAGTGATTATTCATTTTACTGTTTGTCTGGGAGATATCTCAGCCATCCTTTAAGCTCGGAAGCTGAAAGTTGGGGCAAAAGTGAAGATGTGCTTCGGCAAAAACGAGATTTTTTTTATTTTTGGATTAATCAATTCATTGATTAATTACTCATTATTGATTTATTAATTACTTATTTAATTTATTTCTCATTTGGGCAATATTTCAGGCACCTTTTCAGCTCGGAAGCTGATATTTGGCATGACAGTGAACAAATTATTTGGCTAAAAAGGGTATTTTTTTGATTTAGTGATTAATCAATTAATTATATGCCTGGTGTTGGCTTAATGGTTAGTAGGGTGGTGGGCTTTGGATCCTAGGGTCCTGAGTTCAAATCCTGCTCAGCTGTTGAATTAATACCAGGTGGGATTAACTCGGCCTGTCATCTTTCCAAGGTCAGCAAAATGAGTGCCAGTATGCAGGTATCCTGTGTCGGAGTGGCGACCCATCTAGGATTGTGCCCAATAGCTAAGGAGTCTGCTTAAGCAGCACCAATGCTCTGCACAGAGTGTGATCCCAATCTCCTCCTCAATTAATTAATTATTTTCTTTCTTGTTTGTCTTGGCAATATCTCAGCCATCCGTTGAGCTGGAAAGCTGAAATTTGGGGACAAAAGTGAAGATGTGCTTTGGCAAAAACGTTATTTTTTATTTTAGGATTAATCAATTACTTAATTATTATCGATTAATAATTAATTACTTATTTATTTTAATTATCATCCTGGAAATATCTCAGGCACCTTTTGAGCTCGGAAGCTGATATTTGGACACGACATCTTTTCTGATGGTGGAATAAGACTACTGATGCATTTGGCCAGCTAGGATTCGTTATCCAAGTTCAATCTCAGATGCGGATTCATGACGATGATTCTGCTCAGCTGACTGACGAAGGTTTCTTGCATAACTGCTGGCACGGTTCCCCTTTTCCCTCGCTTAACTACCTGGCTTGATAAACCGACCTTGGGCACGAAGATCTGGCCAGAGTTGAGAGTTGCAACCAGCGTCTGCGGTCTCTTAAAGACACACCGTCCTCTTGGAGTTATCCGTTGGTGACTTTCCCAGATAAATATTTTGAATGCACCATTGTTTTGGTAAATTGGATTGTGATAATGATTTCGGTCTGGCACTTCAGATGGCTGTTGGGCTGTCATGAATCTAATTCTAACAAATAACTCTGATTATTCACTAAAATAAAGTCATACTGTTTATTGTCACTGTCAGGCCGTTTTATAAACACAATTGGTCATGTATTATTATTATTTCGTACACAGCCTGTGGCTGCTGGTTGTATCACTGCTGAGAGCATGGCTGGCTGTATTGCTGATGCAATGCCTCCCGTTTCCAGTAAGCTGGTACTCATTTTGCCAACCATGTAAGGATAACAGACTGAATCAACACACCTGGTGTTATCTACTGGCATGACAGGAATTCAAACTCAATACCCTAAGATCTTAAGCCAGCCACCTTAATCGTTAAGCCAACACCAGGATTACTGGTCAAGTGATATCCTATCATGGATAATGAAAGTAAGTAAAATTCACTGTGCTCTCACTCATCCACTCAATATATAACTTCAAAATAATTATTATAAACTTGTTCAGCGTGACTAACCTTTCATACTTACACGGTGGCTTCCTATAATCAATCCAAGCCTTGCAACATGCATTTGACACTGTCATGTCAAACCCCTGATCATAAACTCCATTACATTTCTGACTATCAAGATTGTAATTATTGATCTAAGATTCCTTCCCAATTTCATGTACTGCACCGGTTTTAAAGTAATGCTGATACAATCACAATTCTGAAGGTACTGGGTTTTTTTTGACAGCATTTACATGCCAATATCATATTGACCTATCACTGTTGTCATCTCCGGTCCAGGCAAGCCGATTCAAAGTTCGCCTCTGAATCCATGAGATTTAGTGTGAATCTATGTCTCTCAATTATTACCTGTCAAAACAGGTGCAAAAGAAAAAAGGAAAGTCATAGAAATGGTGATCAGTCCAACCTTAATTTTTGATTTGAGCTGAAGGTTTATTTTCAGCAACGAGTGTTTTCTTATTGTCAATAAGAAGTAACATCAGACTGAGCCTTTGTCCTTGCAACAAATATATAATTCGTTTACATTTACTTCATTATTGCAATACTAATATTGACTAGATGGATTAACATAATTTTGGAGACGCCATAATTTGTGTAGTCATTACCCCCAGGCCCCATTGCATCAAGCCTGCAGTTCAAGCAAATTGTGATTAAAGGACATTATAACTACAGGTATGAATAATGTGGACAAACTTTATATCTCTGCATTCATCACACATGTTCTATCTGACATGTCATGACAACATTTCCCTGAAAATGAAGATTTAGCGATGGACTTGTACTCAACACATAACATATTGCTGAATCTATATTCTGCAAGGATTATCTTACAATCCTTTCCCCTTCCCTCTGTTTCTTTTTTCTTCCGTTCACGAAATAATGTTTATCATTTACAAGATTTCCTCGTGTAAAGTGTTTGCTCATAATTTGACATTAACAGGCTTTTTAATTTGTATTAAACAACCACTGATTGAAAACTGTGATATAACTAACGTACAAGCTAAATTTGCACGCTTCTAAACAAATTATTTCATACTAATTAGAGTTAATTATATGCATAGTTTTTAAGAAATGTTATTATAATGTACTCAATCTCTTTCTCAAAATTTTTGTGTTTGTAATATGTATATGTACAGGTAGGTAACATCTTGGACGGAGTGTGACATCATCGAAAGAAGAAGTGTTTACTTTCCTGTTTAATCCGTGAAAATATAAAATTAATGTGTGAAAAAAGTATGAACAAAATTGCAGACTTTGAAAATGAGCGATAAGTTTTCTTGCATTATTCCTATGACTTATCTGCTTGAATGTTCCAAGTTGAGCTCAGTTAATACTTATATTGGACACCTCCACAGAAGGTGTGATGTTGTAGGCTGAGGGATTGGAGCATAGCTCAGTCATTAGAATGCTCGCTTGTGATGTCTTGTCCTGAATTTGTTCCCACATGGTGTCAAATTCAAAATTGTTGTGCTGCTGCAGTGCTGACATGGCGGATTCATATTGCAGAATACGTTGTCCTTGAGACGGGAGGATGAAGCAGCAAGCTCGCAGGTCGCCATTTATGTTGTAGATGTTAAAGATAGTATGCCACCTATAAAAGAGGTAGGCCACTATATGCTGGTACCGTAGCTAATGTTTGTGCCGAGAGGTTTATGGGATAATGTATTAATGAAAAAGGATAGGGGATATGTGAAATGTCAAAATGAAATATATTTTTCAAGCAAAAATGAAGTTGTCTCTCAAGAGGTGATATTTGGAAATATAACACATATGTATTTTTAAAGGTATAATTATTTAATGGTGGTATGTTCACCTCCGATGCAAGCATATTATCCTTCACTGTAGTTTGTAGATTGTTCAGCAATGTCCACTTGCAATCAGCTTGTGACGTCAAGTCAGTGAAATAGTCACCACAAAAGTGAATCATTTTTGAATGCCTGGCAATTGTTATTAATCATGTGCTATTGTTGTGAAGTAGACTGTACAAACAATGAAGGATCCTGGAGAAGCTTTTTTAGATTTTCAAATGACAAAAAGGTATCAGTTGTGGAATTGCTCTGTAAGACGGAAAGCACAAGAACCCACCAAAATAACATTTTCTAACTGTCATTCATACGGCTTATGCTAACGATGCTGAGGCACGAAAAAGGTTGGGACTTCAATTCCAAAAAAGGCACAATAATGCTGTCCCAACAGCATTTTCTTACATAGAATAGAAATAGCGAACAGAGGAAATGTGGTTAAAACCAAAGGATGCAGGTATTGCCTCCTTGTAATATTAAAACTGGTCCTGCACAACCAAAGTAAGTAGTATTATTGCAAATGCAAGCAACAACGAGAAAGCAGCTAAAAATGTAAAGGCCATCCATGTCCGCTTTGTATTCGGAATTCATTTTCTTCCTCCAAACGCCAAACATGATGTAAACAGCTAAAAACTAGGACACTCGATTGAACATACACCTCCACCCGAATTCGGGTAAAGATTCGGATCTTCACCAAAATCGAAGGAATTCAGCCTTGTCACACATCCAACTTGTGCACCAAGTTTCGTCCGAGTCTGCCCACAAATTTTTCAGATCTCATGCTGTATATTGTTTTTCACTCCATCTCTCAATGGTGAGGAATCACTTTAAAAATTGTATCATCTGGATCCGTAACCAGATGTTCACCAAAATCTAATCAGTTTGTCCTTGTCACACATCCAGCCTTCATCCAAGGCCCTCCACAACTTTTGAGGCATAATGCATAAAAGCAAACAAATGAAAAAACAAATCTCTCATAGAGCGACACTGGGCAAAACAGAACAAAGTAGAATGGCACTCGGAAGAGTGCATACCTCCGCCAGGCTGAACAGTTTATATTTTGTATTCCACTGATGGGTTGGATCTGAACCAAAATAAAATTGGCTTGGTCTTGTCATCAAACCAACTCATACACCGAGTTTTGTCATCACTCGTCCACAATTTGAGATATCTTTATATATATATATATATATATATATATATATATATATATATATATATATATATATATATATATATATATATATATATATATATATATATATATATATATAGTTACGAATTTCGCCCGCCCGGTGTGCGATCGGCCACGTAACTCAAATCGCGACGTGTCGCCCACCGGAACGGACAATTCAGTCGTGACCCTCTTGGAACTACCGCCAAGGAGCTAGCCACGGGTGGGGGTTTAACCTCACCACAACCCAGTCCGCATTCTACCCGTGCGAAATATGGTGAATCGCCGAATGTCGATATACCTAAGTACCCGCACGGGTAGTGTACCGAGGAGTTGTACCACGCCGCAGGTCGACTCCGGACACGAACCGCTTACGCGGCTCATTCCGTGCTGCAGGGATAACCGAGCGGCGTTATCGCCGACCTCGACGGTTCAGATTATTTACTGGGTGTCTAAACCCACTACCAATCCCTTACGTGATGCAAGATGGCACTTTCAATGGGGAAAAGAGACGACGAACGGGATACATTTCACAAAAGCACATATTGCACACACAACACAAGCAAGGAATCATGCAATATACAAGCAACAAATAGAATGCAAAAGCAATATGACCGACTATAATTATTATTTACAAGCACTTACACAGTTTCTACTTAGCAGGACCTGGTGCCACAGCATGCATACAAAAACAAAGAAAGACCTCCCTCACAGGCAAGGGGGTAGACGGGGTCCGTAGACCTTTATGGTCATGGGCCGTGGATGACTGAAAAGGCCCACGAGACTGAAGGGTCTTACCCGCACCCTCATGGTGCGACGGTGGGCAGGTCGCAACGTCTCGTCCCCACGGCAACTAGGACAAGACTTCCACCCGACTGCCCCAAGTCTGTCTACGGCGAAGACTTGGACCACGACAGACTTGGACCAAGACCACGATGACCAAGACTTCCACACAACTGCCCCAAATCTCTGCTATCCACGCTCTCTTCCGGGCGCTTCTATTGCCCTTTTATTTCTCCTGCACCCGCCCCGCCCTTTGCGGCGTGTGGGTGGGGGGAGGAGGAACATTCCAGAGAAATTGGGGCGGGAGTTGGTTTCCAACCGTCAAACTTATTTACCGGAGGAGAAATTGGGGTGGGGCTGGTTTCGTTGCTCCTTTAGTGGCGTTGTGGTGTGGATGGCGTGGTTGTTGAGATGGCGTGGTTGTTGAGATGGCGTGGTTGTTGAGATGGCGTGGTTGTTCCAAAGTAACGACAGGTAAAGAAAAATGGCTAACTCAAAGCATCGCAGCCCGGATGAATCACACATATTCCCTTTAAACAACGGGCGTGGACAAACTACACATGAACTTATCGATATATCTAACCTGAGGACCTTTCTGATGTATTGCAAATTTCCACAGCCGTAATACTATTGTTCCGGCTGTGGAAATTCGCAGAACACCATAAAGGTCCGTAGTTCAGTTAGATCGATAAGTCTGTGTTCAGTTAGATTTCCCCACCATTGTTTCATGGGATTTTTTCGTGTCACAGGGCTGTGATCCTTTGAGGTAGGTTTTTCTTTTTCTATCGTAATTTTGAACCAACCACATCTCCACCACCATTACAACAACCAACATAGCTCCCCTTAACCACAATGCCAACCACGCCACCAACGCCACAACCACGATCGCCTCTACCGTCAACCACCTAACCACCTTCGCCGCTACGCCAGCTATCAATTCCCTTCTTCTCCACGGACACATTACAACCATCTCTCCGCATTCATTCAATAAATGCGAGCAAAAGGAAACCAAAGGAACTTTGATGGCGCGCGGATTTTTCCTGCCTAATATTCCCGCCTGTTTTGTCCGCACTTGGTGTGGGAGGGGCGAGGCAGATCGTTCGCCATTGGTCGGTTCGTGGAATGAGGTGCTGGGAACGGAGGAACGTTCTGGAACGTTTCTGGAAGCTTCTCGCAGGAACTGGAAGGGGGGGCAGAGCAGAAAACGGGGAGGAGCAAGGGGTTGGACCCCAGGGGATATAAGGGCGGACAGGACGCGAGCTCGAAGGAAGGAGGGGGTGATCGTTTGGGTTGTTGTCTCTTCGGGGGAGCTTCGTCTCTTCGTGACATTGGTGCATTTTGAACGTCGTCGAGCCCTTTTGTCGTCGAGCCTTTTGTCGTCGAGCCTTTTGTCGTCGAGCCTTTTATCGTCGAGCCTTTTGTTGCGTGTCTCTGGTCGTCATCGTTGTCGTCTCTTCGGGAGAGCTTCTGGATTGCGTTGGTGGTTTCAGCTTCTTCGGGGTCGTTGGTGGTTTCGGCGTCATCAAGCTCTTCTGGTCTGGTGATTGCTGCTGCTTCATGGTGGTTCGAGCTCCGGGTGCCTTCCTTCTAGGCGCCAAGTCGTGAGGGTTGTGTGCGGTGGTCCAGGGTCGAGGCGCACACGAGAGGAGAGTGCTGGAGAGAGCTTGCCGACCGTCGCACCACGAGGGTGCAGGTAACCAGCGTCGGTCTCGTGGGGCCCATTCGGTCAGCAGGCTCCACGCACGTAAAGGTCTACGGACCCGGTCTGCCATCCTCGTCTTTGGGGATGGCCCTTTTCTTTGCGGCTTTGGAATGAATGTTGTGGCGCTGAGTCTGAGAAGTAGAACTGCTTAAGTGCCTGTAAATTATTACTGCTTATATTTGGTTGTAGTGCTTTCCCTTGCTTTTGCTTTGTCTGTATACGTGATTGCTTTTGTCTCTTTGCATACGTGCATGATTATTTCATTGCCTTGCCTGCATACGTGTTGCGTGTAAATTATAAATTAATGTGCTTAGTTCAAATGTATCGCGTTCGTTACGTCCTCTCCCTATTGGAAATGCCATCTTGCATCACGGAATAAATCGTTGGGTTTTAAATACCCGTTCAATAGAATCGGATCCGGCGAGGTCGGCGATAATACCCGCTCAGTTATCACTGCAGAACGGAATGGACCACTTGGGCGGCTCGTTCCCAAGCCGACCTGCGCCGAGGTAGGTCTCCCGGTAGGCTACCCGCGCGGGTACTCAGGTATATCGAGATTCGGCGATTGACCCTATTCTGCGCGGGTAGAAAATTGGCTAGGCCGTGGTGGGGTTGAAGACCCACCCGTGACAGGGTTCCGGCGTTGCTCCAGAAGGTCACGACCGAATTGTCTGTCCGGTGGGCGACGCGGCTGCTATTAGTGGAAAGCGGCCGTTCGCACGCCTGCAGGCGCGAATTCGTAACAATATATATATATATATATATATATATATATATATATATATATATATATATATATATATATATATATATATATATATATATATATATATATCTTCTTCTTCTTTCGGCTGCTCCCGTTAGGGGTCACCACAGTGGAACATCCTTGTGATCCGCATAGTGATTTGGCACATGTTTTACGCCGGATGCCCTTCCTGACGCAACCCTGGTCGCCTCTTACGACACAGGGATATGGTACACCTATTTTAACCGGGGTATGCACCGGCCCAGTACACTGGTACTCACTTCGTCGACCTCGGAAGGATGACATGCTGAGTGAACTCCCTGGTGTATTAATTCAGTGGCCCAACAGGGCTTGAACTCAGGACCTTTTGGATCCCAAGCCGCTGCCCTAACCACTGCGCCAACACCAAGATATATATATATATATATATATATATATATATATATATATATATATATATATATATATATATATATATATATATATATATATATATATATATATATATATACATGGTCATTCGTCCTCTCTTAATTTTAGAAATTAGGCCTATGCTGACCTTTTGAACCTCAAACATTATTGGTGGTTGAATTCAATGACATGATATGGAAATCCTGTTCAAACTTCAAATCAGTCAGATGGAAATAGAGGATTTTAGAAATTCCACCTATGCTCTTGACCTTTTTGGCTGATGTTGAACACAAAATAATTGGTGGTTGAATTCAGTGAGCCATTATGAAAATTCTGTTCAAATTTCAAGTCAATCGAATGAAAATTGACAATTTTAGAAATTGTTGGCCTATGTTGACCTTTTGGCCGATATTGACCTTAAAAATACTTGTTTGTTGAACTAATTGACCTGATATGCAAATCCTCTACAAATTTCAAGTCAATAGGAAGAAAATTGAAGATTTTAGAAATTGCACCGAAGATGTTGACCTTTTGGCCTATGTTGACCTAACGTCGACCATCGATCAACCATCACAGGATCGAACACCTCCAAAATCCAAAAGTTTTAGAATGATTGGCTGAGTGGTTTGGGCGGTAGGCAAGTAGACAGACAAACAAGCAAACCAAGAAGAAGATGGGAGGCGGTAGCCTGACTTGTTTGACGAAAATCATGCAAATTACATCACTGTCACCTTGACCTTTGACATATATAGTCAAAAAACATTGACAGCCTCACTTTTGTTCTTCAGAATCCTCTGGTAAAGTTTAACGAAGATAGATGAAAGTGTTTGCTTGTTATCACACTCAGACAAACAAATGAGACAACTGATATATGACGAATATTTCAATATTCATCATACCAAGCTAACGGAACTGATCAACAAACTTGGCAAAAAAACAATTGCCAAGAAACTAACCAAACTGATCCACATACTTGGGAATTTTTTTTTTTGCCAAGTACCAAACGAACAAACAGACAGACAGGGATGACAACAGAGCCTCCATCCACCTTTGGTGGTGGAGGTAATAAGTCGAACATTGAACCACCACACCTCACAAAAGTAACCATGTCATGTGACAATGACGTTTGACCTTTTGACCAAATTTATAATTTGTCTTCTCCATCTTCTCATAATCATGCTTTGTTGAAAATTTGATGACAAAAGCTCAAATGGTAAAAAAAGAGTTATGGCCTGGACATACACACAGACAGAAATTATTGTAAAACCCTGGCTCCCACTGTGAGGGGGATGGGTTAACTAGAATGACACTTGGTAGAGCACAAATCTCTGCCAGGATGAACAGTTTACATTTTGTATCTTATTGATAGGCCAGATCTGCTGACCTAAACCAAAATCTAATTGGCTTGTTCTTGTCATCTATCCAACTCATCCACCAAGTTTTGTCATAAGCTACCCACAACTTTTTGAAATAACATACCATATATCGTTTTTGGCCCCACTTATCAACGGTGAAGAATCACTGAACTAGCTCAACAAATGCCAACCAGCTTCCCCCACTGATGGACCTCTGGTAGCTTGTACATGTTGCTGCACTTGAGCCGAGGCAGTATCTTCTGAAATATATCTGTCTGGGTTCTTCCCGACATCTTTGTTCTTTTTTCCTTTCACACTTCTTTCTACCTTTTTAACAGTTCTCTTAATTCATTCTAATTCTTTCTTTTTCTTCTTTCATCTCTTTTCCTCTCTATTCCTCTCTTTCGTTTTCATTCTGTCTCAGGAGAAGTGAATTCTTGCAGAAATTTTTCTGGAAGGCCCACTTGGCTTGGCTGCACCTGGATGGGTTTGAGGGTAGTGGAGTTGCGGCTGAAACCCGAATCCTATCCAGGTTCCTCCTGACGACTCCATCTTTTCTCTTTACTTCTTTGGGTTCCTTCTTGTTCTTCCGTTTCATTATAAAAGTTAAAAAATTCTCGTATCTGAATCGGGATTCGGATATTCACCAAAATGGATAGGATTCATCCTTGTCACACCCTTAACATGTCCACCAAGTTTTGTCCACCAAATCACCAAGTTTTGTCACACCCTTAACATGTCCACCAAAGTCCACCAAATTCGTCCATAACTTTTTGAGATATCCTGTTCACAGACAGACAGACAAACAGACAGACAGGGGTGAAAACATAACCTCCGTTCACGTTAAGTGGCGGAGGTAACAGGAGCGGAATCGATGGTGTGCCAGCGCCAAGCCCCATGCTTCCCACCTCAAGTAAAGTTGAAAGATGGCAAAAAATTCCACCAGGAATAACCCAATATCATATATTGAATTTAAAATTATCTTTTGTTTTGACCCCTCTGACCCAGGCCACCACCCCCTTCACATGAACCGGATCAAATCCCCATAATAGTTACATATTTCATGCATCCCACAATGTTGATTTCATACAAGAAGTTTCATTGTTATCAAATGCTTGACAATGTGACCACCACTGCGTTTTTTGGTATTTGACCCTTTGACTCCACCCCAGGGGCCGGGGTCAAAATGATATTGTCTTCGCACCTTCTTGCCATGTGATGATCATAATTACCAAGTTTTGTGAATTTCTGAGTTTTGTTTTTTTGAAAGCGTCGGGATAATAAGACATCTAATCCCATACGTGAATGCAGATATTTTTATGCTGGTTCTTTTTTCTACACTTCTCAATTTCCTGATAATAGTGAAATAGGATTCTGTGTTATTTCTTGAATTCAACTTACAGCTAGCCAAGTAGAATGAGTATAATTATCAGTTGGAATCACATTCAGTGCAACTTACAGTTCATCCAAACCTCCATCTGTTCCTGGCTTTTAAGTCTGCCAACCAGGCAAACACATGGCAGAAGCGCACATATACACTTTGCCACCCAACCACACTCCTTCCCCACCCCTCCCTCCTTCTTGCTTTTAATTTTGGCTGAAGAGACATCCGGCCTACTCAGACATCTGACTTAATTATTCAATTCGTGAATTTCCTCTTGTACCTACAATTCAGCAAAAAACCCAAACCAACGAATACTTTTAAGCGAAAACCCAATTAACTCTGCATTAAACTGTGATTCGAAAATGTACATTGATTCTGAGCAATATCATTTAAAGGCCCACAATAAACATTCTGATATATATATATATATATATATATATATATATATATATATATATATATATATATATATATATATATATATATATATATATATATATATTGTTGCGGACTGGGAATCGGGGGCGAGAAGACCACAAAGGGGTGGGGTGGAGCTACCTAAGGTTCCCATCAGACTCTCCGGAATCGCTGGCCATCGCACATGAATAACTTTGTGATGGGGCGCGTCACTAATCGACCGTGATGCCAATAACTCGACCATGTGACTGAGAGTTCGCCATCTAATAAATACCATTTACCTAATGGCCACGTGATCTAATTACCGGGGGACACGCCCTCGGTACGCCTTGTTCAAACCGGATCACCTTATTGGATCAGATGCAGCCGAGCGTAACTACCCAAGGACATACTGGCAAGAAAAAAACAGATCGTTGGGGAATAATGTCCCGGCAAATCGAGGATATGAACCATGCTGGACCAATGAAGGAAAAGATGAAAACGAGCTGGGAACATTTCTACACAAAGCATTTATTTACAATCAAGCGAGGAAAGGTATGCGGCACAGTGAATTGGGTTTTTTCGTATGTACAGCAGGAATAGCAAGGAATTTGTGGGGTGCGACAAAAGGCAAGCAATTTACAAAAGCAGGCACAAGGCAGACTTATCACATTATCACTTCTACAATCTTAACTTATGCTACGACAGGCACCATCACATACACGCACACACAAACCCAAGGAAGATTAGAGAGCCAGAAAGAAAGAGAGCAGATGAGTATAAACGGCCTCGTAATACCTGGCACGTTTGGTGGACGAACACAACCCAGTACGCTTTGTGGGAGGAAGGAGGGAGAAATACTGTTGTCCAAGGTGTGGGAGTGGAATGTGTGATGTAGTGCAATATGGTGGGGGGGGGGGGAGGGGGGGTACGGTATCGTGCCAGAGCAAACTGTGATTGCGAGTCTGTTATGGATGCTCTTTTGTGCATCCAAAGGGGACGAGATAGAGGGGTGGAAAGAGAGAAAGGAGAGAAGATGCGTGAGGCAAAAGATCCCTAACCTACTCATGCATAGGTCTGCTCGTGCAGCATGTATCTCCATGGGACGCTCCGCTTGAGCATTCCCACCTCAAGAGTTGATGTGTTATCTCCGGTTTCATCACTTTGCAAGTCTGTTATGGATTATCTTTTGGATGCTCGTGGCAATGTGCGCTCTGCACTAGTCTGGAATAAACACGTCTCAGTCGCACATCAACCACGAGTGAAGACAAAGCAATGGACAGAGGCAGGAAGGAGCAGTGAAGGAGATGGTGAAGCATCGAAGTGAAGAAGAGGGCGAGCGGCTCCATGATCTGCCTTTTATAAGTCTCGGGTGAAGGGTGGGGTGACGACCCGAAGCGAATCACTGACCCGAATCCCACTTCTCTATTGGGCCACAACGGCCATACCCATGCCCTGCCAGGCTCCTGGGGCCATAAGTGTTCTCATTAACACATCCGGCGTGAAATGGCCTGGAGCTCTGTACCAAACTCCCGGATTACTCTTCCCATGACCCCTCCTCACTGCCCATCCCGCCGCACCCTGGTGACTGGACGAGGGCCGCATCAATCCCGTGTGCTCACCCGGAATATTCCCGGTGAGATGCGGCCGGCACCATTAATGTCTCTTGCTCATTTCTGCATCACGCGGTTCGAGCACAGCCTGAGCCGTGCAGCACGCCTCTGTCTAGTGGCGAATTATATAGATACAGAGGTACAAGGAGGTGCAGGAACATTTTTTCCATGTGCAGGAGCTGTTGGCGGTCGAAGTGGGAGTTTTTGGTGAGCTACGGTTGAGCAAGGTGAGATGCCATTGGAAATTGGCGTGCAGATTTGAATGAAATGGTGCGCAATGTGCATGCCGTATAGTGTGTTTGTTCTTATGTTGATTCCCCCACGGGAGGCTGCGTGGTGTGTTTACTATTCATATCGTGGTGTGTTTGCTTGCTTGCTTTATTTGTACCATGGCTAAAAGGAAAGGGTTGGAATATAAATCAGAATAGAAGATAGAGATATAATTAATATACCTAGCTCTTCGACCCACGCAACACACTTTGTCCCGTTAGCCCATAAGACGTGAGGGGAAGGTTTAATTGCACGAAGACTAAGAAAATAACTTCCTGGGGATCACTGTACGTTGGGTCCCATTGCCTTAGAGGCATACAGTTTTGCAGAACGGCAACAATATGGATATAAATATGTATTTTTTTATTCTGATTATTTGGGGGGGGTGGCATTTTTGGATGTGGAGGTTCACCGTAAGGCTGACAGCTCCCTCAAGCTTCTGTTTACAGGAAACCAACCCACACCAACAGATTACTGGATTTGAACTCCTGAAACCCAATCTAAGACAAACACAGTGTAGCACGGAGCTTAGCAGCTCGGACATGGATGCAGTCATCTTCCAAAGCCGAGGCAATTAAAGAAGTCAGATTTGTTAGAGGAGTCCTGCTCAAAAATGGGTACAACAAGGGGATACTCCCCACCTTGGAAGAACCAAAAAGGACAGAATGGAAGTCGCAAGACACACTTGGACACTGTGTACTGCCATACTACCTGAGCCTTTCAGGAGGGATTTGAAAGGTAGTACATAACGCACGGATTGGCGTAGCCTACAAGCCTCTACACAACATCTGTAATGTCATCTCAAAACTAAAGGACCCAATACCAACTGGTCATAAATCTGGAGTGGTTTACAATTCATCATGCAAAGACTGTGACCAATTCTACCTTGGTAAAACTGGAAGGAATTTGAAAGAATGACTCAATGAACATGATAGAGCGATTAGGCTTGGAAAAGTGACCCACTCAGCCATAGCACATCATTGCCTGAAATCTGGCCATAGATTTGACTTTGATGGGGCCTGTGTCTGAGACACTACATCTAACAAACGACACAGGTGGATTTTGGAAGCGTGACATGTGAAGAGCCAGGAGAGTGGTCTAACTGGGGAGATGGTGGACATACCCACACAATACACACCTCTGATGCAAATGGCGAAAACTGGATGGTGCAAACAGCTGGATAAGGTGAGCAACAAACAACACCCAATCCCAAATACCACATCCACACGCGCACAACATCCAATGAGAACCCCAACACTCGCACAACCAACACCTCATCATGCCCAACCCAGGCACCAAATCAGCCGTATTCATGCCCCGGAAACACAAACACAAAAACAACAAGTGCACACATGTGCTCACCCACACGCATGCAGCAACAGATCAGGTGTAAGTAAAAAAACAAAAAAGAGCAGAGCACCCCTTCAATGATGTGATTTGACATTTGTTTTTGCTTTTGCAAAATAAAAATAAAAAAGCACTCCTCCATTTCACTTCGAGCACCAGCACGAGACCGGAAATGAGCGGTCGTATCGGATTAAAAACCGGACGCGTGCCGAGGCTCGGGGTCTGTTGTGCCTGATGAAGCCGGCTGTGAAGCCGGAGAAACGTTGCCTGAGACCAGCTGCTCTCGTTTTTTGCTCAAATTAGCGGAGTCAATCTAAATCTAATTTTTACTTTTAGTTGGAAGCGCCTTCTTCTTCATGAAAAAATATATGTTTGTCTATGCATTCCTGTTCCTAAGTTTTTCCTTTTCCTTTGTCCCTGTTCTCTTTTCTTTTCTATCTGCCAAATGTTCCTAACTCACTGCCATCTCCTTAACCATTACAAATTAAAAGTGGAACTAATCCACTTGTCAGAGTTGTATTTTGATGGCAAACATTCTCATAAATCTTTATTTGATAAATTCCATTGGATATTATGTCCCTCAATGTAGAATAGCTCCATTCTTCACAGAGACTGGTGTTTTTGTTTTTTTTTAACAGAAATATTAGGTTATGGAAGAGCTGAGAATTCAATATATCTATTTTTTATAGTTTGTCAGCATTATGTGGTCTGAATTGCAAAAATTAACAGATCTGCTTATTAAACTTTTATTTATTGAAGAAGGATTTTATTGTGCTCTCCGAGAGACTAATTGGTCTTTATCTTGAAAAAATATTGAACAACTGCAACGGAAAGATTTAGGGATCACCTCTCTTTGTTTAGCATCTGTTTCGTTTTGCAATTCTCCACCCAGTCCCAAAAGGGCCTTGGGATTTTACAGCTGTCAAGAATAAAAAAGTGACTTCCGGCAAAATGGACCACTTGGTGAATTGTTTTCATAATGCTGAGGAGACATGGAAAGCCACCGAGGAAACATCGAATGCCACCGGCGAAGCAGGTGGGATAATGTCTGTGGATCAAACGGCGGAGGAGCTCCTTGTGAGCCAACAGCCATCCATATCTAGTGTCCAACTGTGTCTGCGGACGTCCTCCTGCAGTTGGGTTACTTTTTCATTAGGAGGTTGGTGGCAGGATTTGCACTCCGGCCACCATAAAACCCTTCATTCCGCAAAACACAAAAACGCAAAAAAATCTGAAAACCCACTCCGTGGGAGTACCTCCTGTGCAGCTTCCCTTTGCAGGGCAGCTCACCGGATGATGGGATTGGGGCAAAGCCTTCGGGACCCCCAATCTTTGATGAAAGGAGGGAAACCACGGGGTAACATTCCTGGGTCAGGTTGCGGGAGAGTGTGTCGGAGTGGTGCTGAGGTGTCGTCCACCAGACGGCGGTCTCCTTGGGTTAAGCTGAGGCGGTCCCTTTGGGTGGGTGCCTGGAATGTAGTACCCCGAAGAGAGGATGATCACCTGTCTCTGTTATCATCTGAGCTCAAGCATTTGGACATCGGTATTGCAGCACTCTCTGAGGTTCGGAGACCGGATTGCGGAAAGATAATGGTGGGTGGTTACACCGACTATTGGTCCGGCTGCTCTGATGGTTATCATACTCAAGGAGTTGCTGTAGCTGTGTCCAATAAGCTGACCCCAATGATAATTGAGGTAACACCAGTCAACGAGCGTATTATGAGACGAAGGATTCGTCACTCCTTCGGTGTCATTTCCCTGGTCTCTGTCTATGCTCCGACTGAGGCGAGTGACCTCACCGTGAAGGACACATTCTACGCCACGCTCGAGTCTGTGGTTGATCGGTGCCCCAGACGAGATACTCTTCTCGTCTTGGGGGATTTCAATGCATCGACTGGAACTGGTGGGGATGGTTATGATACATGTGTTGGTCCCTATGGGTCAGGAACGATGAACCAGAATAGCACTATGTTCCTTGACTTTGCAAGAAGTCATGGACTTAGGGTGGCTGGTTCATAGTTTCAGCGCACACAAGCTCATCGCTGGACTTGGTATTCCAACGCTGGCGGTGTGGCAAGGAAATTGACCATGTCCTCGTTGACGGTCACTGGAGGATGATCCCGAACTGCAGGGTCTACTGGAGCGCTCAGTTCCTCAATACTGACCACCGGCTTGTTGTAACAACTCCAAAGCTGCGCCTTAAATCCTGGAGAATGGTACCATCCCAGCCGAGGCTGGATGTTGGCAAGCTCAAGGATGAGAGAGTAGCTGAGGAGTTTGCAAACAGGCTGAGTGGAAATTTGGTTTGTCTGGGTGCTTTGGGGGGGGGGAGGTCCTGAAGAGTTGTGGAGTGTCTTCAAGACCACCATCCTTGATGTTGCCGGTGGATGTCTTGGAACTCACCGCAGGGCAAAGAAGAATTTTGTCTCTCAAGGGACACTGGATACCATTGACCAGAGTCGCAGGGCCAGGCTGAATGGCAGAGCTGAGCTGTTCAGGGGGCTGAGGCGTAAAACTATACGTGCACTAAGGGTGGACAAGGAGGCCTATGTGTGAGGAATCTGTGAGGGGGTAGAGCATCACCTGTGGACAGGTGATTTTCGTCCCGCTTACAGGGGAATTTTCGCATTGCGTTCATCCAAGCCCATCACTCGGAGCACTGCAGTTCGAGCAGAGAGTGGTAGGCTCTTTACAGAGGAGTCTGAAGTGAAGGCCTACTGGGCCAGTTACTTTGAGCGGTTGTAACAGGCTGATCCCCCAGCTGTCAAGTTGGACGTCAAGGGTTTTACAATCCCTGTTGCTAACCCTCTAATCAACTGTGGTCCACCTTCGCTTGAGGAAACACGGGCTGTGGTGAACCGGTTGAAACTTTGTAAAGCTCCAGGGATCTGTGGCATCCATGCTGAACTTCTCAAGGCTGGTGGAAATGCTGCACTCATGTCGTTGCATGCAGTTTTGTGCTCTGCCTGGAACACAGGCATCATCCCAAATGATTGGAAGAGGGGCCTTGTTGTCCCTCTCTGGAAAGGGAAGGGTGATCGCCAAGACTGCAACAATGAACGAGGGGTGACGCTGCTCTCAGTGACAGGCAAGATCTTTGCTCAGATAATTCTTGATAGGGTTTGCCACCATCTGCTTGAGCAGCAGCGTCCAGAGCAGTCAGGCTTTACACCAAAGAGGTCAATGATTGACCGTATACTTGCTCTTCGTGTACTCACCGAACACAGATGAGAGTTTCGGCAGGGGTTGCTTGCAGCCTATGTTGATCTCTGTAAAGCATTCGATTCAGTGAATCGGGATGCCCTCTGGAGGATTCTTGGTCTTAGTGGGGTGCCACCAAATCTGATCGATCTTATGTCTGAACTCTACTCCGGTACTGAGAGTGCTGTGAAGTGTGGTGGTACCATCTCTGACTTATTTCCAGTTGTTACTGGAGTTCGTCAGGGGTGTGTACTGGCCCCCACACTTTTCAGCACTTGTATTGACTGGATTCTACGGAGGATGTCGGAAAGATCAAGCTGCGGTGGATCGTTTGGGAATGCCAAGATCTTGGACCTTGATTTCGCAGATGATGCAGTCATCTTTGCGGAGACTTTACATATCCTTTTGGGGGCCCTCGAGGTGCTGACTGAGGAGTCGGTGCCGCTGGGATTACGGGTTTCTTGGGTCAAAACTAAGATCCAGGCTTTCAATGACATCTTGGATGCTGCTGTCCTGTCTTTGTCTGTTTGTGGTGAGGATGTTGAGGTCGTGGAGAGATTTACTTACCTTGGCAGTGATATTCATGTCTCTGCTGGCTGTGAGTCAGAGGTCAATAGACGTCTGGGTTCGGCCTGGGGTTTCATGGATTCACTGGATCATGGGGTTTGGCACTGGTCGGTACCTGTGCGGGAGGACGAAAGTCCGAGTCTTCAGGTTCTTGGTGCTTCTAGTCTTGCTCTATGGATGCGAGACTTGGACTCTGACCAAGGATCTGAGACGTAGACTTAATTCCTTTGGTACCAGGTCTCTTTGCAGAATCCTTGGCTATTGCTGGTCAGATTTTTTGACCAACGAGCGGTTGCTGAGAGAGACACGGATGAGATTTGTTACCTGCATGGACCGTGAGCGTCAGTTGCAGCTGTATGGACATGTGGCTCGTTTTCCTGACGCTGATCCTGCTCACCAGATTCTCTCAGCGAGGGAGTCTCGTGAGTGGAGGAGGCCAATTGGCCGACCACGTGCCTCGTGGTTGCAGCAGATTGATCGGCATCTCAAGGAGATGGGGATGGGCCTGGCATCTGCCTGGGGGAAGGCCAGACGGAAGCCCCTGGAGTACCGGCGGAAAGTGGACGCAGCGACGCCCTGTTCTGGCACATGCTCCCATACCTGACCTAACCTGATTCCACCCAGAGTCCTGGGACCTCTTCCTGCATCCCAGAAGCATGTGAGATCCCGTCCGCAGAGGGAAATAATTCTGGTCCGATTGCCAGTGACATTTCTCACTGTTTTAATGTTGTTGAGTATAGTTCACTCTCGTAAAACCTAAACAAATTTAATCGTAACATAGCTCTTAAATCTTGTTGTATATTAAATGCAAATATGTGAAAATGTTTATTATTTTAAGTCATTGATTTGATACAGTGATTTACCAGATAGTGTACACTGCACAAGTATGTTGGGCCAAATGTCCTCCTGTTTCTCTGGCTCTTTTATATTCTGTATCTTTAAAATTATTTTCATCATTCTCATAAAACACTATTCTTCATTTCCTTTTGCAACCGTTCTGCTTTCTTCATGCAACTATCCTTCCCATCAAAATGAAGAGATTCTGCCCTCGTAAGATTTGTTCCTTCATCGCTTGTCATTTGTCCAGGTTTTGGTACCTTTTCCCTGCTATTGAAACTTCCCACTGCAATCTTTCCAAAGCATTGCTGGATCATTACCCAGAAATGCACCTAACAAAGAACTCCCGATAGAATACCTTTCCCTATAGTAGAAAAATAAAGCTACTTCAGCACGGCAAACTTTTTCTCTTACTCCCACGAACAAACGGCCAGGTAGAACATCTCATGTGTCACTTATACTTGAAGAATTGTAGTACCTGGGTCCAATTAAGGAAAAAAAAACGTCCAAGGACAGCTGGTTTCACTCTTTGGTGCTCGTCAGCTGATAAATGCTTCCATATGTATTAACAAAAATCTATCCTCTGAAGCAAAAATAATACGGCAACAGACTGAAGGTTACCCAAACGTGTGAGCATGACCTGCTGGCTGCTAGGGTGAGAATCAGAGGGAAAATACTTTCTTCATTGAGAAATGGAAAGCTTATGTTATGATGTCAGAGAATTGTGAACATAATTTTAACTGGAACTGGAAGGGCACTCTTCGGCATTGTGACGTCGCCAGATATGCATCCGCCCACATTATTAAATCATTATACATACTTGTACCAAGTTTGATTTAAATCCCTGAACCCATAGTCAAAATATTAAGTAATTCTGGCTGCCAAACCATGCGTCCGATCAGGTTGAAATTTAAAACAAATATTCCATATGAACACGAGATCATAACTGTGACGCTTCACATTGATTGATAAAGTGGTTCAAGAGAAAGATTTTTGAAAGATTTTCATTCAAACCAATATGGCTGCCAGACCATGTGACCAATTAATTATTTGTGAACACTCTGGCAACCCCAACATGTGTGTAAAGTTTCCCCTCAATCTGTCAAGCCGAACTTACTGGAGAAGACGATAATTAAAGGTTTGAGGGTAAATCTAATATGGCTACCAGACCATGTGACCAATTAATTATTTGTGAACACCCTGGCAACCCCAAGTTGTGTGTGAAGTGTCCTCACAATCTCTCAAGCTGATCTGGAGAAGACGATTTTTAAAGGTTTGAGGGTAAATCTAATATGGCTGCCAGACCATGTGACCAATTAATTATTTGTGAACACCCTGGCAACCCCAAAATGTGCATGAAGTTTCCCCTCAATCTGTCAAGCTGATCTGGAGAAGACGATTTTTAAAGGTTTGAGGGTAAATCTAATATGGCTGCCAGACCATGTGACCAATCATGTCATAGTTGGAGAACTTTTTGTTCCTCATCGAAAGGTGATCATACCTGTAAAGTTTCACCTCAATCTGTTCTGCCGTTACGGAGAGGAATATTTTTGAAGGTTTTATGTTAAAAACAATATAGCTGCCGAACCACGTGACTGATGATGTCATCAATTTTTTTATCCCAATTACAATTTAGCCCGAGAAGAACCTCAAAATTTTTCATACTGATCGGATAAAGCATTTGACGTTTGACATCATGATGACGTCATAACGAAGCAACCTATGACATCATCACAAACATCACACTTGTTTGCCATGGGGACTACTTCACATGTGTCAAGTTTCAATTTTTTCCATGAAGCGGTTTCGGAGATAGAGGTCAAAAGTTTTTCCTTTTTTCCAACATGGCTGCCACACCATGTGACCTATGACATCATAATATCAAAAAAACATTCTACATGAGAAGTCACATTTATGGTGAAAATGTTGTGTCAATCAAATAAGCAGTTGCAGAGTAAACATGGAAAATTGGCACGTGCATTTGGACGGACGGACAACCCGAAAACATAATGCCACTGGCGACTTCATCACCAGAGGCATAAAAACTTTCATTGCTATAATCGAATTCTGGCTGCTTTTGCACACTTTTTACATTCAGTGTAGTGCAATATTCATTTTAGACTGTTGAAATATGAAATATTGAAATATGAAATAAATATGAAAAACAATAGACTGTTGATGTTGAAATATGAAAACACATCTCTTGATGGACAGGGATCTCAGGTTCAAATGTCATATATTGTGTTGAGCTGTCCATGCATCCCAAGTATCTGAAAGTTTATGTAAAAGTACACAGATGTAAAAGTTAGTCTCGCAATCCCCTTATTCTGACTTTTCCTTTTTTGTAAGTACATACAGGATGTCAAAAACAGGTTAACCTCTTCAAATGACCTTTGTACCTTTCGTCATTGCCCTAATTTTTTTTTTGTTTTGCATGAGTGAACAATGATGTTTAGAGAAGTCATTCAAGCATAACCAAAGTATTCTACGGGAAAAATGATGTTTTCTTCAGAGCAAAGAGTAAACATTGTCGAGTGGTATTTTGAGACCAAATCAATTGCTTCTGTCCAGATGAGGTTCTGTACTGAATATGGAATGCATCCCAGAAACAATTTTTGTGAAAAGTTGTGAAAAAAAACTTGGTGGTGTCAATTCACACAACAACATTTTCTGGGGAAGTCAACGCCCAGATAAGGTTGAAAGAAGAGTCGCTTAATGGTCGGAAAGTCACTGTTTTTGTGGCTGTCAGCTACAGAGGTGTGTTTTGGCCGTATTGGTTTGAAGACGAAAACGGAAGAATGGTTACCATCAATGAAGAACGATACCGGTCGATTGTCAACGCATTTTACGAAGACTTGGAGCAATCGATGAGCACTGCAGCCCTCCGGCGACAGTGGTTCATGCAAGACGGTGCTACCCCCCATACAGCCACCAAAACGATTACCTTTCTGCGTCAAAAATTCGGACAAGGCATTCTCAGTTTCCATATGGAAAATGAATGGTCTCCACACAGCCCCGACCTCAATACTCTGGATTTTTTTCCTCTAGGGAGCTCGTAAGGATAACGTCTACAAGGAACACCCCAGATCTGAACCTGATCTGAAGGCAGCAGTTGAGGCTTATGTGCAGACAGTAACCATTAAAATTTGTAAAAATGTCATTGATGACTTCACAATTCATGTGAATGCATGTTGTGTATGTGGGTGTACTCATGTTATGTGTTTGTGGGTGCTCACATCAAACACCTCGACTACAAGGGCATTAATGCATAATGAGTTTCATTTTTCCATGATTTGGTTTTCATTTTCCGAGTTCATTTTTTTCTTTTATTACCTCTGCCATCGAAGGTGAAGGAGGTTATGTTTTCACCCCTTTCTGTCTGTATGTTTGTTTGTGTACAGGATATCTCAAAAAGTTGTGGATCCTAACCTGGGTGAAATGTTGTGGACAGGTTGCGTGTGTGACAAAGACGAACTGATTAGATTTTCGTGAAGATCCGGATCCGGATCCGACTACGAGAATTTTTTAAATGATTCTTCACCATTTTGAGATTGGACCAAAAACGATATATAGCACGATATCTCAAAAAATTGTGGACGGATTCGGATGAAACTTGGTGAACAGGTTGTGTGTATTGCAAGGACCAATTTATTTGATCCTGATGAAGATCTGAAACCGGATTTGGATACGAGCATTATTTAATTTTTAAAGTGATTCTTCACCATTGAGAGACAGGGCCAAAATCCATATAGTACTGTATAGCATGATATTTCAAAAATTTATTGGGCCCGATATGTTCTCTTGGATCAGGAATTACGTGGTGGAGGTATGCACTCTACCGAGTGGCCTTCTCGTTACTCAGTGTTTTGGTTAATAAAGTTTTGAAGTGGTTAACAATTAATTGACACATCCTGTATGAGCTGCTTCTTCACAAGTTCCAGACACTGTATAAAATATAGCACTGAAACGATTGTCTCTCCTGCCAGTAGCTTGAAAACAAAGCCACCACATCGTGACGAATCAAAAGCAGTGATGTACAATGTCATTCAATCTTCCACAATCTAACAAATAATAGCCATTATATTCCACCTTGGCTCTGTCTCGTTAGGTATGCATATTGCATATTACGATCTATCGATCTTGTGACAGTGCTGCGACATAGCCGAGCACTATATTGATCAAAACAAATGAGCTGCTTCTGCCATTCCCACAGGATGGAGTAAGCGGCACACAAAGCGAGTGAGATTGCCCCGTCTACCACAAACGTGCTGTCCAGGCTTGATGTAGCATATGACTGGAGATGGCTAGTGCAGACATTTGGAATTTGTCCAATGTGTCGGTGATAACCTACCTGCTCTTCGTTGAAACACAGTCGGATGTTTGCTGTCCACCAGCAGCGACACGAGCAGACTGGTCACCAGATTATTGTCCATCTGATAGCTGGTGCACTTTGTAATGCAATACTCTGCCTGTGATGCTTCAGTCTGCCAATTTATAGTCATGTCGAAAATTTAACGCAGACTTGAGAGTTCAGAGATAATTTCACTACCTCTGTAAGATTTTGTTGGAGAATATCTCCAACAGGATCATTGGTTGAATGGTCTCCCTCTATATTTTTTCAAAAGTAACCTTGGGATCTTTAATGTCTCGAGGGAAATGATAATGAAAGGATACACTCTGAGATGGAGTGTACTCTTTGGTACAACACCCTGACTGCAAAGTACCATACCCGGATGGCAGTTTATACTCATGTCAAGAATCAAACTTAATCGTTTGAAGGGGAACCTGTGACTCTGTCTTCCAACTCACAAGTCATGCATACCGTACATTAAGAGCAATACTTTTTTGTTGGAAGTTTTCCTTTGAGCCATGACAACATACTGCCTTCTAGCAATCAATTGTTGTGAAAACACTACCATAAGAGTATGTTGCTGTGTCATGGTGGTCAACGGAGCAACAGATGCGACATCATCAAATGGTCTTAATGCTACAGGATGTAGACAAATCGCCACAGCAGCTCATTAGATTGCCCTAGCTGCCAACCACAGTGTTATTCTTCTTACCCTCATTACCAGTACAATTCTCAAGTCTGATTCTGGGCAGTACCTTATAAACACGATCATGGACATCAACTGCAATTTGTAATTGTGCCACTAATCTTGTGGAGTTTAGTGTTGTGCTTTTATAGTATAGGCTTAAGTTTAATATGGGCAGGTTGTGGTTGAAGCTTCATTTGCTTGGTTTCACTCTTACTCCATTTCAGTTTTGATGTAGGATTTCATCTAATATATAAAGCTCTTTCTAACCACTGACTCACTAATTGACTCACTGACTGATGTTAAAGATCAGTACCTTCCGTGTGATGTATATAGATGAAATTTTGCGTGTCGATGGACATCAAAGCCAGTACACTGGGTAAATTCAGACTCGGACGACATCCACAAATGAAAATATAAATAAATGGAAAAAATGCAGGTGAGTGACCTGAGACGATGGGGAAGCATGATAATTTTGTGTGCTCATAGGCATCAAAGCCCATACACCAGGAAAAAAATCACAGAACCATCGGAAAGCATCCATTAATGAAAATATAAATAAAGGAAAAAAAAAAGGAAAATAAATAAATTAAAAATCAAATGCAGGTGAGCGACCCAAGACAATGGGGAAGCATGGCTTGGACAATGTGTTAGCACACCCCGCTAGTATTTATAACAAAGGTTTTGTTTTTCTAATCGCGAATTGTTCTGTTATCTGATGTCCATGTGTCTGTTTGTGTTATTATGTATTTCGCATCATTCATTTAACCTTTTGAGCTGTTCATTCTCTGTCATGGTGAATGTATAGGGAGTGTTGTTTCAAGTGAATCATTTCATCTCTCCCCATGTCAGCTTTAGTTCATTTCCCAAATAATATAAAGTTATACCAATAGCAGAGAGTACAAGGGATGGGGTTAAAAAATTTACACCAGCAAAAGTTAATTACTCCACAAACGTGGAGCAAAAAGCAAGGTTAAGTCATTGGTTCACTTTGTTTGTCGATCGACAGACGTCTGTGATCAAGTAACTACTTCATTTCAATAGAATTGTATATTTTTAATGTTGTAGAACATGAATCGGAACAGAAACCTGCAGTTTAGAAGTACTTTGGCTCTGGAATTGGTAAAATTTATGGAATCTCATCCTGATCGCTCATGCGCAGAAAGGAGTAAGTTGATTGTTTTCGTCTATCTGTCAGTCAAACGCAATTGAAAATCATTCCAAACAGGAAACTTACTGTTTTTAATGATGTTAGAAAGGACACAAACAACAGCAACGAATAATTAATTTAATGGGTGAAATATGGTGGTGGGAAAAAGGTGCACCAACGGTGGCAAATTGCCAGAAAAAGTTTTTTGATGCAGTTCAACCTTTAAACATCTTTATTTGATGTCAATTTAATTATATATTCTCCATATTGACACTTTCAAAAACATTCCGTTTGACAGTACTTGGAAAAAATATTTATGCCATTTCATGCCCTTTGGGCTGAGTAACTAAGATTCAGCATTCAGACAAATATGGTGGAACCAAGTGCTGTTTGTGTCGAGCAAAACCAAAGTAAGAGTTTAAAAGACTTCCCATGTCCCTTTTCTCAAGACTACGTGGGGGTAAGGTGTTCTATGAACTCTCTTGTTGATAAAGATGTTTGTCATTCTCTTTATTTTCCTTATGTTGAGTGAGTTCCTGATCCCATCTCGAGTCATGTTTTGACTCTGAAATCTTTTGAAAATGGAAAAAAACTTTTTGATGGTTCATTGTTCTTGGATGATACTGCATGCTCAATGTTAAAAGTTGATGTTCACTTTTAGTGGTTTCTTTTAAAGCCTTTCACTGTGTCCTGTGAGGTGAACATTAGATATACCTTTGCAACAAAAAGAAGAAAACTATACTGGGACCACTTTTAATGTCCAATAATTTGGGGTTGATAAGTGGATTTTTAAAAGTGGCTTTGGCAAGTCCAATTGGTGGAAATTATTGAGAATGTAGTGCTGAGTGAGTACAAGAAGTTGATGTTTATGAGAATGAACCTGGGTTAAATGAATGTGGATTGAGAAGGACAGGTTCTTTGTGAGCACGACACCATTTAAACAGTGATAGCAAAGAATTGTTTGGATACCTACACCATGTTGTTTTGAATCAACTCAAAGAAGACAAATGCATATATAAAATGATTTACAAGAGAATGGTCACTCTGTAGGGGGTCAAGCTTCCTGGAGGCACCAGGGAATAATGCTGATGCTGTGTTGGAAAACTGAATTGAATAGAAAAGGTTGAGTTGATGAAAGTAATACTTCTGGAGAACACGTTATGTAATATCATGGCTTTTGGCACAGCAGATATGACTGCATTTGTTTTTACTCGCATAGTGATTGTGACGCTGGAGATGTGGTTAGGCATTGGGCTGATGGACCAGAAGCATTCAAACTGAATTATTTATTACTTTCACCCAGCAGGGAGTCGCAGTGAGCAGTCAATGGAGTGTGTTTATGCAGGGTTATTCACAATGGAGGCGGGTGTGAAAATGGACTTGGAAAGAACTTTCTTGGGATCCCACTGGAATGTAGAAAGATACTTTTTTTTTAATTGAGGTGGCCACTATGTGGCTGGATTGATGATTGTGAAAGAGAAATGACAAAGCCTGATAACCATTGTGCTGCACATTTTTCATTGTCCTTATGTTTAGATATTGGAGATTTCAAATTTGAGTATTAATACATAACAGCATCAGTAAGAATTTCAACATATTATGTGAAGTAGTATTTTCTTACACCAGAAGTAATTTATTCAAAAAACACGCACACACACACACACCAGGCTGTATTCAAACACTTTCATGCATCCCTCAGTGTTCTGGGTTGAAGCTTATCAAACTGTGATGGAGATCATTCAGTCTATGCCTGGTGTTGGCTTGATGGCTAGAGTGGTGGGTTTGGGATCCTTGGGTCCTGATCTCACATCCCACTTGTCTGTTGAATTAATACCAAGGTGGGGTTGACTCAGCCTGTCATCCTTCTGAGGTCGGCAAAATGAGTGCCAGCTTGCTGGTATCCTGTGTCGGAGTGGCGACCCGTCCAGGATTGTGCCCAATAGCCCAGGAGACTGTTTCGGCAGCACCAACGCTCTGCACAGAGTATGGTCCCAATGGATGGATGGATTCAGCCTGATCTGGAAAATACTGTACTTTAAAATATTTACTACCACAATTTTGTGAAATGTACATGCATATTGAGCAAACCCCCCAAATTGTTTGGAAATACAATAGATAGAGTCGTGTCACGTCATTAAAACAAATTTTCAAAACATAATTCCAAAAAACAAACTCCTAGCCAGTTACTTGCTAACGTTTTTTTAAAATCAGCTTTCGTTTCAAAATTTCATTTTGATGAGAGGCTGATTTCCTTCATAATCACATACTGAATAAGAAAATTAATATCGATTGTATAATAAGGAACAATGTGTTTTCGTTTGTACTGCTTGAATACAGCATCAATAACTACTACGAGGAACGTATTTGGCCCAAGTCGTTCACGAATCCGATGACCAGGCTTAACGTTCGAATCTAGATGACAGATTTTGAATTTAGCCAGGCAAATGGCAATAATTCAACCACTCTTATCGAAGGACACTGTGGGATCTTTAACGTCCATCACCTAATGCCAGTAGATGGGATGCCAGTTTAATGTCCATCCGAGGGACGGCACACACATTGATGAATCGCCCTGCCTACAAAACACCAGTATGACAGTTCATAGCTGGTTTGAAATTCGAACCCAGGCTAGACAGCTCAGAGACGAGTGTGGTATGCGTTTGATTCTTGGAATGACTTTAAAACGGTCATCTTTGTGCTTCACTGTGAAGTGGATGCATCAAGTGTATTGTTGTTCGAATACCTGTTTAGCTGGGCATCCTATCTGTTGGGATTTGCTGGTGAATGTTCACACTGTTTTTTTTGGTAATTATTATGCCATATATTGTCCAAATTCCAAATTCCTGTGCTAAATGGTGCAGTGACACTGCATCATCAGCACAGCCCACATCTCAGTAAATACAACCAGCATGCTGCATTATGAATTTATTCTGATACAAATTGCATTTGCTTGAAGAAGAGTACGAAGAAGAACATATCAATTACCTCGATGCTCTTCCAGCCAAAGAAAGCTGAGTAAAACAACCAAGAAAAGCGACTCAAGGTAAGCCCTTTGCTGTTTCAAAACCATTCCCAACAACTTCCCCACAGCTGCAAAACCATTCCCTGCAGCTTCCTTACCCGAATTCCCCTACAGCTGCAGACATTCTCAAGTAGCACATATATTAAAATCCCAATGATGCACATCCACTTCAGCTGCTGAACCAGTTGCATCACTTGTCGGACAGTCATCAGCGTCAGTGTAGACAGAAAAGTGCACCACTGAGGCTCCCAAGCATGTACCACGTGCAATGCCAACAGCAGTTGACATATAAATAACAAGACCCAAACATGCCAATATATGTATAAACGTCAATCAACTACGGAAAAAACAGACTATATATATACACAGCTCTGGAAAAAAATTAAAAGACCACTGCAATATTATCAGTTTTTCTGGTTTTACTATTTATAGGTATGTGTTTGAGTAAAATTAACATTTTTTCTGGTTTTACTATTTATAGGTATGTGTTTGAGTAAAATTAACATTTTTGTTGTATTCTATAAACTACTGACAACATATCTCCCAAATTCCGAATAAAAATATTGTCATTTAGAGCATTTATTTGCAGAAAATGACAAACTGGTCAAAATAACAACAAACATTTCAGTGTTTTCAGACCTCAAATAATACAAACAAAACAAGTTCATATTCATTTTTAAACAACACAATACTAATGTTTTAATTTAGGAAGAGTTCAGAAATCAATATTTTGTGGAATAACCCTGATTTTCAATCACAGCTTTCATGCGACTTGGCATGGTCTCCACCAGTCTTTCACATTGCTGTTGGGTGACTTTATGCCACTCCTGGCACAAAAATTCAAGCAGCTCGGCTTTGTTTGATGGCTTGTGACCATCCATCTTCCTCTTGATCACATTCCAGAGGTTTTCAATGGGGTTCAGGTCTGGAGATTGGGCTGGCCATGACAGGGTCTTGATCTGATGGTCCTCCATCCACACCTTGATTGACCTGGCTGTGTGGCATGGAGCATTGTCCTGCTGGAAAAACCAATTCTCAGAGTTGGGGAATATTGTCAGAGCAGAAGGAAGCAATTGTTCTTCCAGAACAATCTTGTATGTGGCTCGATTCATGAGTCCTTCACAAAGACAAATCTGCCCGATTCCAGCCTTACTGAAGCACCCCCAGATCATCATTGATCCTCCACCAAATTTAACAATGGGTGAGAGACACTGTGGCTTGTAGGCCTCTCCAGGTCTCCGTCTAACCATTAGATGACCAGGTGTTGGGCAAAGATGAAAACTGGACACATTAGAGAAGATGACCTTACTCCAGGCCTCCACGGTCCAATCCTTATGGTCGTTTGCAAACCTCAGCCTGGCTCTTCTTTGCTTCTCATTGATGAATGGCTTTTTTCTCGCTTTGCACGATCCAGCCCTGCCCCGAGGAGACTGTTTCAAACCGTCCTCGCCGTGCACTTCACCCCAGCTGCTGTTTGCCATTCTTTTTGTAGGTCACTTAGTGTCATCCTACGGTTGTTGAGTAACATTCGAATTAGTTGGCAGTCATCCCGGTCAGTGGAAAGTCGTTTTCACCCTCTGCCAGTCGTATGCTTTGTTGTCCCCAATGTCTACTGCTTGACCTTGTTCTTATGAACCGTCGTCTTTGAAATTTTATGGATGGAAGCAACAGGATGCTCACTGTATCCCTCTGCCAGTGAAGCCAGAATTGAACCCTTCTTTTCCTCACTCAAAACTTTTCTTTTTCAACTCTTTTGCCATGGTCAAAATTTCTTGTTTTAATTCCAATTACTTTTGAGGTATTATGAGCACTGTTTTTGCCATCCAGCTGGTCCTACTGCAAGAGGATAGTGATGATCACAGCAGTGGTTTTTATACTTTTCCTTGTTAAATAAGATTCGGTTCAGGTTATCACCTAATGAGTACCTCACTAAGTAGAACAAGGTGTGCCTGTGTTGGAATTCAACAGATATTGGAATGGAATGGCTGCCATACATGCAGGGATGCTGATTTAAAAAAAATTTTGGAGTGGTCTCTTACTTTTTTCCAGAGCTGTATATACACATACATATATATATATATATATATATATATATATATATATATATATATATATATATATATATATATATATATATATATATATATATATATTAGGTCAGGTCAGGTATGGGAGCATGTGCCAGAACAGCACGTCACTGCGTCCACTTTCCGCCGGTACTCTAGGGGCCTCCGTCTGGCCATCCCCCAGGCAGATGCCAGGCCCATCCCCATCTCGTTGAGATGATGGTCAACCTGATGCAACCATGAGGCACGTGGTCGACCCACTGGCCTCCTCCACTCATGAGACTCCCTCGCTGAGAGAATCTGGTGAGCAGGATCAGAGTCAGGAAAACGAGCCACATGTCCATACAGCCACAACTGACGCTCACAGACTATGCAGGTAACAAATCTCATCCGAGTCTCTCTCAGCAACCGCTCGTTGGACACAAAATCCGACCAGCGATAGCCAAGGATTCTCCGAAGAGACCTGGTACCAAAGGAATTAAGTCTCCGTCTCAGATCCTTGGTCAGAGTCCAAGTCTCGCACCCATAGAGCAAGACTGGAAGTACCAAGGACCTGAAGACTTGGACTTTCGTCCTCCCGCACAGGTACCGGCAGCGCCACACCCCATGATCCAGTGAATCCATGACTCCCCAGGCCCGACCCAGACGTCTATTGACCTCTGACTCGCAGCCAGCAGAGACATGAATATCACTGCCAAGGTAAGTGAATCTCTCCACGACCTCAACATCCTCACCACAAACAGACACAGACAGCACAGCAGCATCCAAGATGTCACCGAAAGCCTGGATCTTAGTTTTGACCCAAGAAACCCGTAATCCCAACGGCTCCGACTCCTCATTCAGCACCTCGAGGGCCCCCAAGAGGATGTCTAAAGTCTCCGCAAAGATGACTGCATCATCTGCAAAGTCAAGGTCCGAGATCTTGACATTCCCAAATGACGCACGGCAACTTGATCTCTCCGACATCCTCCCTAGAATCCAGTCCATACAAGTGCTTAAAAAGTGTGGGGGCAAGTACACATCCCTGACGAACTCCAGTAACAACTGGAAATTAGTCAGAGATGGTACCACCACACTTCACAGCACTCTCAGTACCAGAGTAGAGTTCAGACATCAGATCGATCAGTTTTGGTGGCACCCCACGAAGACCAAGAATCCTCCAGAGGACATCCCGATTCACTGAATTGAACGCTTTACAGAGATCAACATAGGCTGCAAGCAGCCCCTGCCGAAACTCTCGTCTGCGTTCAGTGAGGACACGAAGTGCAAGGACACGGTCAATCGTTGACCTCTTTGGTGTAAAGCCTGACTGCTCTGGACGCTGGTGCTCAAGCAGATGGTGGCGAACCCTATCGAGAATTATCCGAGCAAAGACCTTGCCCGGCACTGAGAGCAGCGTCACCCCTCAGTAGTTGTTGCAGTCTTGGCGATCACCCTTCCCTTTCCAGAGAGGGACAACAAGGCCCCTCTTCCAGTCAGTTGGGATGATGCCTGTGTTCCAGGCAGAGCACAAAACTGCATGCAACGACACGAGTGCAGCATTTCCACCAGCCTTGAGAAGTTCGGCATGGATGCCACAGATCCCTGGAGCTTTGCCCCATTTCAACTGGTTCACCGCAGCCCGTGTTTCTACAAGCGTAGGTGGACCACAGTTGATTCGAGAGTCAGCAACAGGGATTGTAACACCCTTGACATCCAACTCGACAGTTGGGGGATCAGCCTGGTACAACCGCTCAAAGTAACCGGCCCAGCGGGCCTTCACTTCAGACTCCTCTGTCAAGAGCCTACCACTCTCTGCTCGAACTGCAGTGCTCCGAGGGATGGGCTTTGATGAACGTAATGCGCGAATTCCCCTGTAAGCGGGACGAGAATCACCTGTCCACAGGTGATGCTCTACCCCCTCACAGATTCCTCGCACATAGGCCTCCTTGTCCACCCTCAGTGCACGTACAGTTTTACGCCTCAGCTCCCTGAACAGCTCAGCTTTGCCATTCAGCCTGGCCCTGCGACTCTGGTCAATGGTATCCAGTGTCCCTTGAGAGACAAAATTCTTCTTTGCCCTGTGGTGAGCTCCAAGGCATCCACCGGCAACATCAAGGACGGTGGTCTTGAAGGCGCTCCACAACTCTTCAGGACCCCCCAAAGCACCCAGACCCCCCAAGTGTCCACTCAGCCTGTTCGCAAACTCCTCAGCTACTCTCTCATCCCTGAGCTTGGCAACATCCAGCCTCGGCTGCGATGGTACCATTCTCCAGAATTTAAGGTGCAGCTTTAGAGTTGCTACAACAAGCCTGTGGTCAGTATTGAGGAACTGAGCACTCCGGTAGACCCTGCAGTTCTGGATCATCCTCCAATGACCGTCAATGAGGACATGGTTAATCTCCTTTGCCACACCGCCAGCGTTGGAATACCAAGTCCAGCGATGAGCTTGTGGGCGCTGAAACCATGAACCAGCCACCCTAAGTCCATGACTTCTTGCAAAGTCAAGGAACTTAGTGCCATTTTGGTTCATAGTTCCTGACCCATGGGGACCAACACACACCTAATAACCGTCCCTATCAGTTCCAGTCGATGCATTGAAATCCCCCAAGACTAGAAGTGTATCTCGTCTGGGGCCCTGATCAACCACAGACTCGAGCGTGGCGTAGAATGCATCCATCACGGTGAGATCACTCGCCTCAGTCGGAGCATAAACAGAGACCAGGGAAATGACACCTAAGGAGTGACGAATCCTTAATCTCATAATACGCTCGTTGACCGGTGTTACCTCAATTATCA
>NC_140978.1:13867849-13915349 GCF_056783735.1 Eptatretus burgeri
GAAATGTGCATGAGTGTTGCTTATTTGTGAAATATGTAAAGTGTTTTTAAAATGCCGAGGATGTTTCGTTAGATTGAGTTAATTGTATAATTAACTTATGGGTATTGTATAATTAACGAATGGGGTAATTATATAAAAGATGAGCATTTATTATTTTAAAAAAGTGTGGAAGGGCTTAAATGAAACATGATAGCTTCTTAAATACCAAAATCGACATTTTTCCATGTTGATCGATGGCTCATGGAGGACCTTGTGTGTGTTTATTTGTATACGAGGGTCAGTACGAAAGTAATGCCTCTTAATTTTCAAGTCGTAACCAAGGCATTGTAGGAAAGCTGCACGAGATCACAATGAAAGGTTTGTATCTCCTTCGCATTTTAATTTGAGTGCCACAGTGATCGGTCACGTGACATCACACCACGGCGTCAAAATGGCTGCCCAACCCGATGTGCATATGAAGCAGAAAACAGTTATTGAATTTCTTATTGTAGAAGAGGTTTCTCCAGTGGATATTCATAGGCATTTAAAGAATGTGTACAGTGACTCAACCATTGATGTGATCACCGTTAGACTTTTGGAAAAGCGCTTCAAGAGTGGAGAAATCGATATGGACGACAACCCTCAAAGCGGTCGGCCTGCAATCACAGTGACATCAGAAAACAGGAGTCAGATTGATACACTCATTAAAGTGCACTAGTGCGGGCCCGTAGTGGTGTGCCCGTAGGTGCCTGCCAGTATGTGCAGCTTCGTGCCTGCAGTATCAGGCCCCCAGCATCAATTGTGATGTCATATCAAACGAAGAAGAATAATTGTGACGCCCCCTCTCTCTCCCTCCTCTCTCCCCCTCCTCTCTCCCCCTCCTCTCTCCCCCTCCTCTCTTCCCCTCCTCTGTCCCCCCTCTCACCCCCTCTCTCAACCTTCTCTCTCCCCCTCCTCTCTCCCTTCTCTTGCCCCCTCTCACCTCCTCTCTTGCCCTTCTCTCTCCCCCCTCCTCTCTCCCTCCCCTCTCTTACCCTCCCTCTCACCCCCTCTCTCGCCCTTCTCTCCCCCTTCCTCTCTCCCTTCTCTTGCCCCTCTCTCACCCCCTCTGTCGCTCTTCTCTCTCCCCCTCCTCTCTCCCCTCTCTCACCCCCTCTCTCGCCCTTCTCTCTCCCCCCTCCTCTCTCCCTTCTCTCTCCCCCCTCTCGCCCTTCTCTCTCCCTCCCCTCTCTTGCCACCTTCTCTCACCCCCTCCTCTCTCCCTTCTCTTGCCCCCTCTCTCGCTCTTCTCTCTCCCCCTCCTCTCTCCCCTCTCTTGCCCTCCCTCTAACCCCCCTCTCTCGCCCTTCTCTCTCCCCCTCCTCTCTCCCCTCTCGCGCCCTTCTCTCTCAACCCTCCTCTCTCCCTTCTCTCTCCCCCCTCTCGCCCTTCTCTCTCCCCCCTCCTCTCTCCCTCCCCTTTCTTGCCACCCCCTCTCACCCCTCCTCTCTCTCTCCTCTGGAAATGAGCACGTCGAACATTTTCTACGAATGCTTGGCTTGTTGGTGGCAGTGTCTTTAGTTTTGGCGCTGCTGTCATGTTCTTTCACCCCATTTTCCGGGACCATACTTGTACCCTAGTGTCGGACATGTCTGCAATAGTCGTGCACCCATAACAATTCACGATAAATTTGGTAGCTTCGTCTATAATAGTTGACATTGGAGCATCAAGCTCACCCAAGCATTCGAGTGTTTGACTGGCCTGAAGCATCTTGATGGCAGTTGATTTGCCAACACCAAACAGTTGCGCAACAGTATCGCACCCAGAAAGGCAGTGCATCGCTGGAAGCTGTGGAGCTATTTTAGCATGCTCTTTGGCAGATGTTGCTATGTCAACCAAGGCTCTTTCAGAATGAGTAGATTCCATTGTTTGGCCGCACGTGAGATCAAGTTTGTGGTAAAAATGTAGGAGCAGTACAAAGACGTCTGTATCATCGCGCAGTACGTTGATGGCCGTTGCACCTTCTTCTGCCAGCTTCGACATTTGATGAACGATGATTACATCTGCTTCTTCATGAAAGTTCTCTAGATCTTCCCTCTGTCTCAGGACATCGCAGCTGACTTCTGTTGGTACAGGGTCTTGGCCAGTTAGGACGAGCTTGTTCTTCATCTTTTCCCCTCTGTTGAGCAGTTCTGTGCATATCAACTTGATGAGTTGAACTTTGTTATCCGCTATAGTTAGGACGACCTTTTGTGGTGGGAGAGGAATTTGGAGGGTTAGGCGATGGTGTCTACTGGCTTGCTGACCACACTGTTTTGTCCGTGTTGTGCCTTTGATGCTTAAATCGAAGTATCGATCAAATACAAGTTAGACATCCCCCTGCGACATTTTACAGATGAAGCTGCACACATTGTCCACAAAGTCTTTGACTGTAACCTTACATGGTCAGTGGACACACCAGAGAATAGCGCAACCATCAATTATAACAGCTTCCGCCTTCTGAATACGTGAGGAAACTAACACTTGGAGCTTTTTCTTCAGTGTAGACTTTGCTGACGCTATGCGCATGGTGCCATTTTCCTTGAACATGGAGGTCGGCATGGGGGCAAGTTCATGTTTGAGAACTGTTGGTAAGTCAATGGCTCGTGTTTGTTGAAGCCCCAACACCCGTGAGTATATCAGATTTACATTGTATACATCTTTGCCCCCAACCTTGATGGATTTCTTTGTGACGGCCATCGTGACAACCTTCTTGGATAGAGGGGCGTTGAAGCCAGATGGCAGACTACTTTCAAAAGCGATCAACTGTGCCTTGCCTATGTCAACAGCGTGCTCTACATTTACAGACTCTGGTTGTATCTGTCCGGTTTGGATGTTCACCAGGCCTTTTGGATGGTCGTCATTATCCAGTGGCTGTATGCATAATTGCAGTTTCTCTCGAATCTTTGACCTGTCTTGGTTGTCTCCGTGGATCCCAGATGGTTTCTCTTCTTTATGACTCATGACATCAACCTCTTTGTATCCTCTTGTCATGTCTGCAACACCTTTGACAATCTTGGTGCATGCATGCATACTCAGAGCCCATCGTTTGAGTGCAGACGGCTTGAGAGTGATCCCTATGATGCCTCGAGCACCGTGGCCGTATTGCATAAAAGTGCTCTCTATAAACATGTCTGACCAGATACCATTCCAGAGACCGGGTTTATGCCTCATCACATGGTCCCCTTTCAGGAAACGATGCAAGATGTCACCGGGGAGACGTTCCATCGACCTCAGGTAATAAAGGCCATAACGGGCATAGTGGTGATGTCCCGCAGCAAAGAAATACAGCATCATTTATTTGACTGCATATCGATGTAGTGGCCAGTCAGCCTCACGTTCAGCTCGCACAAAGTGCATCATAAGAAAAACTGGCTTGATTAGACAGTCTACCCAGAGTCGGGTCATCCTTCTCTCTTGTGACAATACTTCTAGATGTTCTTGAAGTTCAGTGTGACTCTCCAACTGTCCAACAATACCTCTTAGGACTTCCTCCACAACAAGCCGAAGAGCTCTGACGTTTTGAGGAAACTTTTTCCCACTAAGCATTTCGGAACACCTCCAAAGCTTGTTTTAATGATTTCTTCCAGACCAGTGTTTGCCATTAGGTATCCAACACATCCAACAAAACTCATCAGAAGGTGCATTCCGCCTAGTCTTGGTATAAAGTTAAGAAACCGGTCTTGGTCGACCCACTTTATGCCTACAGCAACCCTGTATAGTTGTTGGTCATTGGTGAAGAGCGTAATGTGCTGTCCGCAGCTATTGGTGAGATATTGTGTTCACCATTGCTGTCAGGATTGTGTCGGGGTCAGCGGGGTTCATGTCTATCAATGGGTGGTAAATGGCTCTTGTGGCTGGTCTTATGGTATGGCCCTGTTCCCTTGACAAGTTTGTATTGAATCCGTTGAACTCCGGTATGCCCTCATCAGAGTCAATGGCTTGCAAGAAGTCGAAGTCGAGGGATTGGGCTCTCAAAAGTGATACCACTTGTGCGGCTAGAACACGTAATGGCAATAGAGCTCGCTTAGCCTCAGTATCAGGCATGTCAGGTTTTTTGGGACCTTTGTATCTCTCTACAGGGATGTCATCAATTACCTGCTGCTGCATTTAATTTGCTGTCAGTCTAGGGAATGTCTCAAGATGTGATTCCTCAGTCAAGTACCTGTCAGTAAGTCATTACATTGGCAAGGGAATGGGTGCTAACAAGTCCGTTCTGCGAGGATATGTTTGCGTCAAAGTTGTCTGCAACAGCTTGAATGATACCATCTGTGGGACAGGTCATACCCATGATGGTGAAGCTCTTGAGTGCTGCTGCTGCTGCTGAAGCTTTGAACTGCAATATTTCATCATAAGAACAAGCTACCCTGCAATCATAGAACTGTTCAATCAGAGACCTATGATTGAGGATAACACCTCGTGCAATCTGAAGAGGGGTGGATCGGTTGGTTAAAATGCTGGTGACAATGTTGCCAATGAGAGCAGCTGACAAAGTGTAGTTCATTTTGTCAGACATTTTAACTAACAGTGAGCGAAGTGTTTCACTGACAGAGTCCAGTGCAATATCAATGTCTACACTAGCTTGGTATACTTTTCTATCAGCTGGTAACCTCTGCGTCTCATGGACAATGCGTTTTGCAACCCTTTCTAACACAAAAACGAAGTCGTCTTCATCATTTACCAGATGTAACAGGCCTGATGCCTTACTCTGAAATACCAAAAGGCTGGCAACACCTGAACCTCTTAAAATGAGTAAATCAGGCCCAAAATGATCTGACAGATGAGACACTAAGGCTCTATGGGACAACTTCTTTCCACCATTTTCAAGATACAGGTTATAAACATCCACAGAGTTCCATATTTTTGTCATGTCTGCTTTCATTTCGGATACAGTTGATTGGAAAGAAGAGTCCAAAGATATTTGACTCGGATCAAGGATGCTTCTGACAGCTGCTGCTATAGCACGATATGTCATGAATGCATCCCTACAGTCGATGTGGTATCTTGCATCCGCCGCATGTAGAGCACTCACTGCTCCAACAACACGGATTTCAACATCAGGTCAGGTCAGGTATGGGAGCATGTGCCAGAACAGCGCGTCGCTGCGTCCACTTTCCGCCGGTACTCCAGGGGCCTCCGTCTGGCCATCCCCCAGGAAGATGCCAGGCCCATCCCCATCTCCTTGAGATGATGGTCAACCTGCTGCAACCACGAGGCACATGGTCGGCCCACTGGCCTCCTCCACTCATGAGACTCCCTCGCTGAGAGAATCTGGTGAGCAGGATCAGCGTCAGGAAAACGAGCCACATGTCCATACAGCCGCAACTGATGCTCACGGACTATGCAGGTAACAAATCTCATCCGAGTCTCTCTCAGCAACCGCTCGTTGGACAAAAAATCTGACCAGCGATAGCCAAGGATTCTCTGAAGAGACCTGGTACCAAAGGAATTAAGTCTCCATCTCAGATCCTTGGTCAGAGTCCAAGTCTCGCATCCATAGAGCAAGACTGGAAGTACCAAGGACCTGAAGACTCGGACTTTCGTCCTCCCGCACAGGTACCGGCAGCGCCACACCCCATGATCCAGTGAATCCATGACTCCCCAGGCCCGACCCAGACGTATATTGACCTCTGACTCGCAGCCAGCAGAGACATGAATATCACTGCCAAGGTAAGTGAATCTCTCCACGACCTCAACATCCTCACCACAAACAGACACAGACAGGACAGCGGCATCCAAGATGTCACCGAAAGCCTGGATCTTAGTTTTGACCCAAGAAACCCATAATCCCAGCAGCTCCGACTCCTCATTCAGCATCTCGAGGGCCCCCAAGAGGATGTCTAAAGTCTCCGCAAAGATGACTGCATCATCTGCAAAATCAAGGTCCGAGATCTTGACATTCCCAAACGATGCACCGCAGCTTGATCTCTCCGACATCTTCCCTAAAATCCAGTCCATACAAGTGCTGAAAAGTGTGGGGGCCAGTACACACCCCTGACGAACTCCAGTAACAACTGGAAGTTAAGTCAGAGATGGTACCACCACACTTCACAGCACTCTCAGTACCAGAGTAGAGTTCAGACATCAGATCGATCAGTTTTGGTGGCGCCCCACGAAGACCAAGAATCCTCCAGAGGACATCCCAATTCACTGAATCGAACGCTTTACAGAGATCAACATAGGCTGCAAGCAGCTCCTGCCGAAACTCTCGTCTGCGTTCGGTAAGGACACGAAGGGCAAGGATACGGTCAATCGTTGACCTCTTTGGTGTAAAGCCTGACTGCTCTGGACGCTGGTACTCAAGCAGATGGTGGCGAACCCTATCAAGAATTATCCGAGCAAAGACCTTGCCCGGCACTGAGAGCAGCGTCACCCCTCAGTAGTTGTTGCAGTCTTGGCGATCACCCTTCCCTTTCCAGAGAGGGACAACAAGGCCCCTCTTCCAGTCAGTTGGGATGATGCCTGTGTTCCAGGCAGAGCACAAAACTGCATGCAACGACACGAGTGCAGCATTTCCACCAGCCTTGAGAAGTTCAGCATGGATGCCACAGATCCCTGGAGCTTTGCCCCGTTTCAACTGATTCAGCGCAGCCCGTGTTTCCACAAGCGAAGGTGGACCACAGTTGATTCGAGGGTCTGCAACAGGGATTGTAACACCCTTGACGTCCAACTCGACAGCTGGGGGATCAGCCTGGTACAACCGCTCAAAGTAACCGGCCCAGCGGGCCTTCACTTCAGACTCCTCTGTCAAGAGTCTACCACTCTCTGCTCTAACTGCAGTGCTCCGAGGGATGGGCTTGGATGAACGCAATGCGCGGATTCCCCTGTAAGCGGGACGAGAATCACCTGTCCACAGGTGATGCTCTACCCCCTCACAGATTCCTCGCACATAGGCCTCCTTGTCCACCCTCAGTGCACGTACAGTTTTATGCCTCAGCTCCCTGAACAGCTCAGCTCTGCCATTCAGCCTGGCCCTGCGACTCTGCTCAATGGCATCCAGTGTCCCTTGAGAGACAAAATTCTTCTTTGCCCTGCGGTGAGCTCCAAGACATCCACTGGCAATATCAAGGACGGTGGTCTTGAAGGCACTCCACAACTATTCAGGACCCCCCAAAGCACCCAGACCCCCAAGTGTCCACTCAGCCTGTTCGCAAACTCCTCAGCTACTCTCTCATCCCTGAGCTTGCCAACATCCAGCCTCGGCTGGGATGGTACCATTCTCCAGGATTTAAGGTGCAGCTTTAGAGTTGCTACAACAAGCCTGTGGTCAGTATTGAGGAACTGAGCACTCCGGTAGACCCTGCAGTTCTGGATCATCCTCCATTGACCGTCAACGAGGACATGGTCAATCTCCTTTGCCACACCGCCAGCGTTGGAATGCCAAGTCCAGCGATGAGCTTGTGGGCGCTGAAACCATGAACCGGCCACCCTAAGTCCATGACTTCTTGCAAAGTCAAGGAACTTAGTGCTATTCTGGTTCATAGTTCCTGACCCATGGGGACTAACACACACCTCATAACCATCCCTATCAGTTCCAGTCGATGCATTGAAATCCCCCAAGAATAGAAGTGTATCTCATCTGGGGCACTGATCAACCACAGACTCGAGCGTGGCATAGAATGCATCCTTCACAGTGAGATAACTCGCCTCAGTTGGAGAATAAACAGAGACCAGGGAAATGACACCTTAGGAGTGACGAATCCTTAATCTCATAATATGCTCGTTGACCGGTGTTACCTCAATTATCATTGGGGTCAGCTTATTGGCACAGCTACAGCAACTCCTTGGGTATGGTAACCATCAGAGCGACCAGACCAATAGTAGGTGTAACCACCCACCATTATCTCGTCGCAATCCGGTCTCCGAACCTCAGAGAGAGCTGCAATCCCGATGTCCAAAAGCTTGAGCTCAGATGATAACAGAGACAGGTGATCATCCTCTCTTAGGGATAGGACATTCCAGGCACCCACCCAAAAGGACCACCTCAGGTTAACCCAAGGAGACCGCCGTCTGGTGGACGACACCTCAGCACCACTCCGACACACTCTCCCGCAATCTGACCCAGGGATGTTATCCCGTGGTTTCCCTCCTATCATCAAAGATTGGGGGTGCCGAAGGCTTTGCCCCAATCCTGTCATCTGGTGTGCTGCCCTGCGAAGGGAAGCTGCACAGGAGGTACTCCCACGGAGTGGGTTTTCAGATTTTTTTGCGTTTTTGCGTTTTGCGGAATGAAGGGTTTTGAAGGCCGGAGTGCAAATTCTGCCACCAATCTCCTAATACGAAGTGACCCAACTGCAGGAGGACGTCCGCAGACACAGTTGGGCACTAGATATGGATGGCCGTTGGCTCACAAGGAGCTCCTCCGCCCTTTGTCAGGTTTTATTTTTAATCCTGCTGGGTGTCCATATCCAAACACCCTCCTCACCAGAAAACCTGGTGTGGGAGACGGTTTTGTCGCCGACAACCCGACCATGGAACAGGTTAGGACAGGTTTGCATGGTACCTGTAGCAGGTCACAGATCGAACCTGACCTGACAAAAACATCCTTTGCCCAGTTTAAACAGTACATTTCAACATCCTTTGCCCAGTTGTCTTGACGCTCGAAACAAGTGTCCAATATCTTTTGCTTGTAGGTGCGATCGGCAGCACAATCGGCCGTAAGGCACAAAGTGACTTTTCTCCACCGATCTGGATGTTTTGGATCGCGATCCATGATACATAATGCACCACAGAATATGCAGTGCTCTCGGAAGTTAAATGTCGTTCCTTGCGAATCAGAACGACGAGATCGCTTTGGAGCTGGTGATGCGTTTTCAGTATCATTATGTTTCAGAAATCGTTTTATAGACACCTGCGATGTATAAATTGATACACATTGTCGGTGACACTGGAAAGATGGGTTTTCATCTTCAGCAAGCATTTTCTCCAAAGACACATGGAGATCATCTTTATAGATCTTACTTGCCCCGATGATGCTTCGAATACGGTCTGCACCAGATGTTGACAAGGGCTTGTTTGTAAAGTTGCCTTTACATGGATGGAATAAGCATTGGCTCATATCTCACTCTGGTGTCTGAAATGAGAAAATGATATTGGTCAATACATGCCAAACTATATAGGAACACCCCCACCCCCACCCCGTAATTGTGGACCCATTTAAGGCATTCATTATCCTTACCCATTACTGCTAGACCCTTAAACCCTAGATTTGGAATCATTATTTCCATCCTATCCCATATATAGCCATAGATATAGCAAAACACTGTGGTGGCCATCTTGGAATCCAAGATGACCGCCATCTCAGACACTTGTAACTGGTATTATTATATTCCTTGACCATGAAAACCTAGGTTTAGACACCATTATTTCCATCCTATTCCATATATAGCCATAGATATAGCAAAAAAAAACTGAATTTCGGTAATGGCCGACTTCATTTGCATATTATGCAAATTGCCCAAACCTGACAGGATGTTATCACTTGGATCCTTGTTCAGCACCCTTCAAAGATATAAAAACCAGAAAAAAACTTCATAGGAACGCAAGTGCAAGGTTGACCCCCAAAACAGCATTTCACTGCAGGACTATACGTAGAAAAATTACTTAATATTTGCCACACATGTATGCATATTCCATGTAATTACTCCACACACGTGAAGCATAAAGTGGGGTGAAGCAATTGGTTTATGTCCATCCATCCACCTGTCCACAAACGTTAGTTCATGATCAAGGAGTTTTCCTTTCCCAGGAAAAATCATGGCAGATAGTGAGATCCAGAAGCTTGAATGAAAGGACTTCTTCGAGAGGATTGTTGAGGAAGTGGATGGGGTGGTTTTCCAAGCGGTCCTTTCAGAGAGACATAGTGAGAGTGTGAGATTTGTCCGGATTGAAAGACATGTTCCACATGTTGGACCAGTTTTTGATTTTATCCAGATCTGCAGAGAGAGAAGAAGCTGCTGCTTGCCGATCTGAGGGATGACCGATGGTACGGCAGGGGATGGAGTCATCAGCAAAGAGATAAAGAGGATTTTCCAGAGAGTTGGAGAGATCATTGATGAAAACCAGAAAAAGAACAGGGTCCAGCATGTTACCTTGAGGAAATCCATCCTAGACAGGAAGATGAAAGAACTCCATTTTGGGCCACACGTTGCCTGCGACAGGAGAGGTCACATTTGGCAAGTTTCGGGGAAAGGGTAAAAAAAAAAAACCCTTTCAATCTTGTCGCCAAACCATCAGATGACCATCAGGCCTTCTGTGAATTAGGACAGTCCTTCATTTTGTCAGATGACTTATTGCTCAAATTTCAGGAATTCACATGCCATGTGTACAACCAGAATGTTTCGGACATAGACACTGCTAGATCCAGAAGTTTTTGCATTGGTCCCAATAATGATGGTCACAGTGTACATCCTGCAAAAGAAACAAGGAAATACAAGGATACAAGGAAAGCAGACACAGGTGGAGGCCATTCTGACCATCATGCTTGTGTAACTTCAACACCACACTAATTTATCAACACAAGATCCAAAGAAGAAATTGCAAAATTTATTTGTTTTTCTCAAGTGTTTTTGTAGTTTATTTATTAATTTATTTATTTTAAGTTTTTGTATTTTTTTCTTCTCTTTAGGGGAGGAGGCATGGTCTTGGTTTAAAACACACACAACATCCCTTGATGAGCCCCCTACCAGCACTCCATACACATGTACACAATCACCCATCAATACTCAAGCTACCAAAAAGTCCTGCCAGCATCCCAAGAGCCTTCCATCTCGATAACTTCCAGGTACCTATCTAATTCCAATTTAAACTTATCTCCTGTATCTGCTGCCAACACCTTTCCAGGGAGGCTCTTCCATGCATTTACGACTCTCTGAGTAAAAGACCCCTGCCTTACTAATGTCTTAACTCTCCTCTTCCTTACTCTCAGGCTATGGCCTCTGGTCCTATCACTGTCCACTCTGTTGAATAATTCATTTGCGCTTATTTTATCTATACCTTTAATTACCTTAAACATCTCTATCATATCTCCTCATAACCGTCTCCTTTCTAGTGTATAAAGCCCTGTCTCCTTCAGCCGCTCCTCATAGCTGAGTCCAGCTCGGCCTGGAATAAATCTGGTAGCCCTGTGCTGAATCCTCTCATTGGGATCTACTTCCTTCCTGAGTTGTGCTGACCAAAACTGCACACAATATTCTAGATGTGGCCTCACTAAATTCCTATACAATGTTAACACCACCTCCTTTGATTTATAAATGATCACCTTCCGAATAAAACCTAAAACCCCATTTGATTTACCTGTGGCTGCCTGGCACTGTGCTGCCTTCTTAATTCCCCTTTCTATTACAACCCCCAGATCCTTCTCCTGTGTGACACACTCCAAAATTACCCCTTGCATCCTGTAATCTCTATATTCATTGTTCTTTCCCATCCCCAACACCTCACACTTGCTTGGGTTAAATTGCATCTGCCAATCTTTTTCCCAATCTATGCAAGTATCAGTACTTTCCTGAATCTCATCAACACCACGCCTGCTGTCTACCTGACCTCCAAGCTTTGTGTCATCTGCAAATTTGGAAAGCCTCCTCTTCACCCCACTATCAAACTCGTTGAAGTAAATAATGAATAGTAATAATCCAAGTAGTGATCCCTGAGGTACCCCACTACTTACATCCTCCCAGCAAGAAAATCTCCCACTCACAGCCACTCTTTGCTTCCTACCAGGAAGGCAGTTTGCAATCCAATAAGCTACCTGACCAGCCACTCCACAAACCCTCACTTTGGCTAACAACCTCCGATGTGGTACCTTATCAAATGCTTTCTTAAAGTCGAGATACACTATGTCCATTGCCTTTCCCTCATCCGCTGTCGTTGTACAAAGAGCTGATGTAACACAAAACATTGTTCATGTCGAGCAGCAGCATTTGAATGTTCTGAACTTTGTTTGTGTAGTTTGGAGTCGGAGCTTTGGTGCGAAAAGTTGGCTGAACAGTGTGACCCTAATGGAGCCGATACACTGTTGGATAGTGCGGAAGATGATTAGTGTGAAACTTCTCACAAGATGGTGCTATTCATTGCATTTGTATGTTCTCGATACTAAATATGATACTTATGTTGCAGTTATTACTTTATATTTGACAGCAATAAATGTCTCTGTCAATGCAAAGATACGTTTATACTTGGACAAAATCACATTCACTTGACTAGTTAGTCAGCCCCCACCCACATACATTCAAAGTCAAATAACTCCTCTGCGTGAGGGAATATCACTTGTGGAAGTTATGTTTTGAGAGCAGTGCATCAAAATCTATGGGAAAGAACTATTTCCATGTAGTTTGCAATTGGGAAGTGGAAAAACGTTTTACTAGCCATTTTCAGAACCAATATATTACGGCCTACTTACCGTATCAGGTGCAACCAAGCAGAGCTACCAAGTATGAACCGGCAAATTGGATCAAATTAGTGGGGCAGATCTTCCCGGATAATCTGTGTGTGCACTACCATGGACTAATGGAGGAAAAGACAGAATGAGCTGGGTACATTTATAACATAAGCAATTTATCATGAAGGAGAGGAAAGGGCATGTGAACAATAAAAGGTTTTATTGCACAACAATGTGTACAGCACGTGAAAGCAAGGACTTGTGAGGTGTGGTAAAAGAAATGCAATTACTTACAAAAGAAGACTAACACGATACAAACTTCTACAATATTAGGCAAACATGACAGGCACCATCAGACACACCCACCTGAGGAAATTAGAATAGCAAGAAAGATAAGAGAAAGTACGAGGTGAAAATCACATCAATGGTACCTGGTGTGGCTGACGGATCAGCACAAATCCAGTCATTTAGGAATGGGGAGGAGGGAAGAAAACTGGGGGTGTCTATGGTGCGTGAGTGAGGCGGTGCAAAATGAGGTGCGATGAAATGTAGGTGGGGTGCAGAGAAGAAAAAATGAAGAAGTGCATGTCTGTAGTTTGCTCTTCTAGCTCTTGTGCATCCACAGCAGATGAGACAGAAGATGGGAGAGACATAACATGTAAGAGGATAGCTTATAATGGCATGTAAGAGTCTATAAGTGTAAATGCTAAAGTCTGCAATCGGTCTGACATTCCGCCTACTCAGCGCTCTGCTCTGCCTTTCTCCTCGCACCCTGATCAGGCCAGAACTTCCCTTCACACTCAGAAAAAGACTGTGTGACGTCGGCAGAAGACTCTGGCAAGGAGACTGCAGAGAGGACTGCAGCAAAGCCTGACTGTTTGAATAAAATGCTCTGCAGGTGTTTCCCAGCACCCTCAATGGTGTGCAGACACTTTCCAGAGAAGTAGCCATACCCCCGTGAGGCTCCCAAGCCGATAATGGCCTCATTCACCCCCAAACTTGGCCATGTGACAGAGCTTCGAGATTACCATAGGATGCTGGTTTTGGGAGTGCTTTCTGGCCATGAACGTGCGCTGGGCACCAATTGAGGGTCGCTGCTTAAAGGAGTGTCAGGGATATCCAGTCGGTGTTGAATGGAACCCAACGCAAACGTGCGCTTCATGATACGTGCCAATATGTTCCGAACTCAAGCATACACCATGGTTGGTAATGTTCATAGTTCCCCTATATGCCCCCCCTCCATTCCCCAATATTCCCCGATATGGTTCATAGCCGCAGAGAAGCACCGCGGTTGCAGTGCTTCTCTGTGACCGTGGCGAGGTGTGTGAAGCACTGTGGTGGATGTGGTGAGAAGACTGAAGCGATTTGAGCGGTTGAAGCATTTGTGGTGAGGAGTTTGAGTGTCGGTTATTGTGGGCATTTTTATAGTGGGGTTATGGTGGTCGTATGAAGGTCGTAGCGTTGTGGTTAGAGTATGGATAAGGTTGACTTGAATTGGCCATTGGGAAATGGCACGCGGTTTGAACGGGGCTTTGGCGATATTTGCTAATGAGGTTCTCTGTTAACATGTGGTCTGTGGCGCGCACACTCGCATGACAGAGAGGTCGTGTGACAAAGTAAATTAAATATAATGGATAAAGAAATAGAGAATCGAACTGAAGACCCAACTAAAAGACCTCGCAACACATCTTGTTCCATATACTTGCTAGACATGAGGGAAGGGCGAACTAAAATGAGGACTAATGAGATAACTACTTGGGGACCACTATATGTTGTGTGCATTTGACTTGAGGAGCGAGGTTTCACAGAACTGCAACAATGTCGTGCCTATAGAAAGTCCACACTCCCTTGCAAAATTTTCACCTTTTCTTGCCTCATAGCCTGGAATGAAATTGCATTAAATCAGACTTTTTCCAACTATATTTACACATTGTAATGTTAAACTTCCAAGTGAAAAACAAATTCTACAAATTTCAGAAATTTAATTAAAAATACAAAACTTGAATATCTTGGTTGGAGAAGTGTCAATGGTGCAGGTGCGGATTGGGATTCTGATGGCCTATGTATATAATGGCCAGGATCCTGTCCATCCAAATGGCAACCATGGATAGGCCATATGTCCACATATAAAACTACAAGGGCACTCGGTAGAGTGAATACCTCTGCCACGTAATGCCTATTCGACGAGAACATATCGGACCCAATACATTTTTGAAATATCTTGCAATACAGTACTATATCGTTTTTGGCCCTATCTCTCAATGGTGAAGAATCACTTAAAAATTCTAGTAGCCGAATTCAGATCTTCACCAAAATCTAATAAGTTCATCCTTGTCACACACCCAACATGCCCACCAAGTTTTTTTTCCAAATCCGTCCACAACTTTTTGAGATATCGTGCTATATATAGTTTTTGCCCCTATCTCACAATAGTGATGAATCACTTAAATAATTCAGGTAGCCGGATCCGGATCCGGATCTTCACCAAAATCTAATCACCTCGTCCTTGTCACACACCCAACCTAGATGTAATATCATGTCGATTAGAGCGGAAATTCCTGTTTTTCATCCGCCATCATTGCAATGTGCAACTTTTGCTTTGAAGACGAACCTGGGTGGTATTTCACAATGGTACTTCTTTTGAGGAAAATGTATAGATGAGAATATGATTCTTCAATATCATGTACAGTATGCCTTTACTCAAGGACACAACTTGCCTTTAATTCTGCTTGCAATGCTGCTCCTAACAACAGACTCATCCATTGCGTTACATTCTGTTAGTAAAATGTACAGCAGGAAAGATTTGTATTTCATTTGGGAGAGTCTACTTGGAAGCTGTATTAAATGTTGAACGTTTGTCTTGTGAAGCAATGACATGCTTTGGCAATAAAACCGGCAGAAAATGTGGCGGAAAAGGATTCGAGTAATTTCTGGTTTTACTTTTTACGAAAAAAAAACATTTTTCTCCAAAAGTTGCTTGCAGTTAGTTGTAGGATATAACAAGTATAAAAGGCAGCTTTGTGGCAGCTAATAGCAGTATGAAGAAAGAACAACAACAAAAACCACGATACACATTGCCATAGGATTTTCACATAATGAGCAATGATAAACGATGTCAAACTTCCAAAAAGTGCTGTGCATGGAATTGTTTGTCGGATTAAGTTGTGTAACTCGAGATTCAGCATAAAATAAACATTTTTCAACACAAATAAATAATGGGATCTTGCGTCGGGCTCTCTTTTAGTCTTTAAGGCAATCAATATTTTTATGTCGACTTTTGCGAGAAAAACTGAAACAAATATTTATCAGAGAACTATGCATCTAAGAGCTGGTTCAGACAATCACATTTATTTCCTTTTTCATGGCTTGCTTAATTGATACATCCACTGATATATATATATATATATATATATATATATATATATATATATATATATATATATATATATATATATATATATATATATATATATATTTTTTTTTTTTTGTTGTTGATAGAAACCAGCCATTGACCATGACCATGATATGATAGAAAGACCATTATGACATTATGATAGAAAAGATAGATATGACCATTGACCATGATAGAAACAAGCCATTGCTGGATGTAAAGTACATTATAAACAGACTCGGTAGCAATGTGGTTGGTGTTCACTCTGGATCTGGTAGGTTGGTGGTTCGATTATGACCGTGGCCGAGTCTTACTGAAGATTTTTTAAAATTCTGGGTGCTGTTTCTTTGCTTGACGCTCAGCATTTACCAGATAGAGCATGGATATACCCTTTGGGGTGGCATTCCATGGATGGGACATTTCTCCTGATTTACCCTGTGGAATTAAGAGAAAAGTGACTTTACAAGATAGCGTCATCAGCACCCAAAGTACTCCAATAAATTCAGTCACTTCTCCATAGGTCACAGTGCCACTGCCTGTTTTTCTGAAGCTTGGTCAACTGCTATTTATTCCACAACTGAAGTTTGAAGGAGGTTATGTTTTCACCACTGTGTGTGTGTGTGTGTGTGTGTGTGTGTGTGTGTGTGTGTGTGTGTGTGTGTGTGTGTGTGTGTGTGTGTGTGTGTGTGTTTGAGCAGGATATCTTAAAAGGTTGGGAATGGATTCAGACGAAATTTGGTGGACAGGTTAGATGTGTGATGAGGACGAAATTACCTGATTTTGGTGAAGATCCAGATCCGGATACCACCGTATAATTTTTAAAGTAATTCTTCATCATTGAGAGAACGGGCCAAAAACGATATATTGCACGATAGTTCAGAAAGCCATGGATGGATTCCGATAAAACTTGGTGGACAGGGTGAGTGTGTAACAAGGAAGAATTGATTCGAATTTTATGAATATCCGAATCCGGATCCTGCCTCTCAGTGGGATACAAAACGTAAACTGTTTAGCCTGGTGGGGGTATACGCTCTACCGAGTGCCGTTCTAGTTACCTCATGCACGCAAAGTGAAAAGCGGGGTTAAACAATTGGTTCATGTCCGTCTGTCTGTCCATCTTATCAGTTTATGATCCAAGAACAACTTATTTGAATCAAATTTTATCTTTTAAACATGAATAGAAAGACAAGTCTTTCGTTTTACCATACCTTATCTCTGAATTTGTTCCAATTGCTCATGCGCAGAGAGGAGCGAGATAATATTTTTCCTCTTTCTGCCTGCCTGGCAGTCAAACAAAATTGAAAATCATTTCAAGCAGGAAACTTACTGTTTTAAAGGATGTCATTCGGGACACACAAAAGGCATGAAGAACTAATATAATTTATTAGACAGGGTGGTGTAATAGACGCTGGAGAAAATGGCTGTGGGCACTTTTTTATTATTTATTTATACACCTTTAAACCTCTTTCTACCTATATTTAAATTGAATTATATATACAAACATCGTATAACACAAATTGCCTTTATAATACCTCCAAGAATCATGCAATATATTGATATGTAGCATTAGAGAGCTTGGCATGTAAAATATTAGAGTATCGAGGGTGAAGAAGAAACCGATGTATGGTTACGTACATCGATGGTGATCACCAAAGCCTCCATCTCCTAAACCATGACCCAATGTCGTCTTATTACAGTGTATAACGTCATGTATACTACTGCTTCAGTAGCACTAAACTTCCAGATTTTTTGAAACGATCTTTAACACATTAACTGCAAACTCTTACAGTATACACCATTCCCATTTACAAGCAAACTATTCCTGTGCATACACTTTATTTTCAAATTTTACTCTTCCATGAAGAAATCTAAGTTCAATTTTTATCCAAATGCTGGGGAAGCCCCACATCATGAGAAAAATCATCGCAGGTAGTGGGACAAGATTTTCATTTCCGTATGCCAGGTACGAGATATCTGGTAGGACTATTTTTAGCACTGAATCAGCGTTGGTATTATGTCATTGCTAATTTTAGATCGTGTGCTGAGTACGAAGTGTTTTTTTTTCTGTTTTTCTGCTGGTCATTACCCTTCAAAATAGCACGTATGACTGCAGATGAAGTCGTAAAACTTCTCGTTGAGACTGATAATGATGATCATGATTATTACATCGATTTATGTTCACTGAACTGCTAGCAGATCGTTTGTTGTATTATCTGGCATGGCAGCTGTGGGGGAAAAATTTATATTAATGTATTTTAAATTGTAACAAATGGAGTTTCAGAAATGTAACTTTTATGCTGCAAATTGAATTGGCTGTCATTTCTGGCCAAAAGACTTTTGCCCTAAATGATAAGAAATGTGTTGTTCTGGAGCAGAGTGACCGAGCTGATAAATGAACCTTTGCTTAGAAAATGTACGAAGTGACTTTTTGTCTAAAGGACACGTCTACAGTCTGGGTGAATATCCCCCAACCTCTCTCTCATGGAAGTATAAAATGTTTTGAAAGACACATTTTCTTAGTACGAGCACGTGAGGAAGTATAGTTTCTCAGTGGCTCGTACTCCTTGGAACTGACCAAGTACCAAGTTAGAATAAAACTCTCTGATGTAATGTAGAAGTGAATTGAATCGGGTTGGTCTAACTGTTAACTAAAATAAGAATAAATGAAATAGAACCAAATAATATTGCAATCAAATGGGGATTCTTAAGTTCATTGTACAAGGGTGAGAAGTGTATGGTGTATAATTAGGAAATAAATTGTTTCACAAGGAAGGACTTGTGTGGACATCAGTTTTATCAGTGTCGATAGGGCTTTTGTAGGGTTTTATAATCAAATCGGACAAACGTTAAACTCTGTCTGAAGTCAAATAGGATTCCACAATCGACCAGTTAGAATCCTTCAGGAGGACAACGATCACAACAAGGTGGGTTTAAAAAATCCACATCAGTTGGTGCCGTGACTGGGATTCGAACCGATGTTGGTGCGGTGCTCGTGACCGGAGGTGCTTAATCTGCCGGAGGCAGTGCCTGGAGGAACGACAAGTGCTTGAGCGAAGGTAAGGGAGAGCGCTCTCAGCAGGTAACGCATTTCGAACAAAGAAAAGTTCATTGTCAGATAATTTTATTGAGAGAAAGAAGAGGATCTGGCGGAGAGAGTCCGTTTTAAAGTAAACAATAAGTACTGTAGTTGTTTTAGAAAAGTGCTGGAGAAGAAGAGGAGTCAGATGACAAGAAGAGGCTCGTTGAGGAGCCAGATGCGTAATTAAATAGGCATGATGAAGCGACATGCCACATGTTTGCATTGATACAGACCGGCTGTGAGAGAGATGGCCGAGGACACGGCTGAGACGCCGAGATAGGGTTAAAATAGATAAACATTGTAAGTTACCTGTTTGTAAGAGTTTTAAGAGTTACTTTTTGTTCATTGAACTCACTGGAAGTTTGTTGGCAGTGAGGTTGTTATATTATATTGTGTGGAGGTTTTACGGATGTGTAAATGCAATGATTTGCACGAAACGTTTTGTGGAGTGCAGGAGATGATTAACCAGCTGGGAGCATGGTTGGTGATTTGCATTGAGATGCGATGTGTTACTGAGAGTAAAAAATGAAACTTGTGCGATTCCAATATTCACTGCAATGAAACGTGTTCTGTTGGGATTTTGACGATATTTTAACTTGTGCTGAGTTGAGCTGTGGGTTTGTTTGAAATGGCATGTTATACATTCTTTGCGTTGCATTTCCACGTGAAGGTCGCAAACTTCACTGTGTGAGACCCCCTCCACTCGATCTGTGGGGGGTGGCCTATCTTTACACTGAGTCTTTGTTCGAGCCTTTGCTTTAGGTGTGAAATTCGATTCATATGCAGATTCAAGAGGATGAGATAGAAATGTGATTGGTATTTGTCACGTGATCACATGCGAGTCTATGAGATGCAATGCTGTTTTGTGTATGCGTTGAAGCCATGACAGAGTAATGCTAAATTGTGGGTTTTGCCTGTCAGAGTTTTTTCCTTTTTCTTCCCACTGGATGTGGAGAGAACTTCCTGTTCCTCGTTCCTTGGTGTTTGTGGCGCACCCTCTGGACTGAATCTGTTTAAAGTGAAGTCCATTTAGGAAAAAGTGTTGAAGTTTTATTTTACAACCATCGGGATTTTGAATAAATTGTGAAATAACAATTGTGAATGTGGATATACTGTATTCGGAACGTGAAGTCTTGGGAGTTGAGCTCTCGCTGGCATTGTGATGATTTGTAATTACACAACCCGGCAGGTTTAAGTGCTGGGCAAGCTCTGAGGATGTGTCAGAAATGTTTCGAAGATTTGATCTGAGGTGTAACGATTGTACTTAAAAGATGTGATTTAAATGTAGAAACGTGATTTGGAATGATTTTAATGATTTGATGATGTTTAGCACGTGGGGCAATTCACAGATAATAGATGATTCCCTCGGATGGACGTTGAAATATTGTTTTATTCGTCTGCGAATGTTGAGGTTACCTGAACTTGTGCTGGGAAGGCAATGGCAAACAACCCAGTGTAACCCTTTGATCGATTCAGTCAAGGTAAATTCATGATTTAATTGGATAGATGCTGAAGATTTAATTTTTCATTTATGGATTTTAAAAGGAAATATTTTATTGTTTTGACCAAAAGTTGTTTAAGAGAGTTTGGATGTTTATTAGTCTGAAGTTTAAGATGCTTTTCTAAGACTGGGATAAAGATTGTGGAGGGTGAAGCTGCATGTGTAGACAGAGTGCTTGAGCTGCAATTTAAATGATATTTGACAAGTGATTTGACAATTTTTGTAAAACTGTTTAAAATGATTTATTTGTTTTGATAAAAGAAAATGGATTCGTAATTGAGAAGGTTTGAGGAAGTGATAGATGGTTTGTGTATGTGAATTGGAAAAATGGCAGCATGTTTGCTGTTTTGGTGAGAGAGAAGTGGACAGATGGAGAAATGTCAGAGATTTAAAATGTCGATGGAAATAGTAAATGAGATGGATGTTTTGAGTATACGTACAACTGGGATTTCTGTATATTTTAGCAATGTGTTTTGCGAAATAACAAGGAAAGGGATTAAAATATTGATGACATATAATGCAAGTTAAATGCTTCCATAACAATCTTTGTTCGTCTTGTAGAACTACATGTGCCCATGACGTTTATTGATTGGTGTTTAATTGATGCTTTGTTTGTTTCGGAGTGTTGAAAGCAGTCTTTGAAGCAATGTACGATTTCATCTAAATGAAGCTTGGAAAGAACTTCCACACAAAGATTGGACGATGGGAGAACCCAGATTTGGGTGATTGAGCATTCAACACATGATTATCCCTCCCCTTCCTGAGGAGATAAGGTGGAGCAATGTGGGAAAAGAAAGAAAAAACCCACTGAGGAGAAGGTTGAGCAAAGTCTTAACGTCGGCGTTGTGTGGTGCCTGCGTGGAGGAATGTTCTCAGCCACACTCTCGATTGCCGCTCTGCAAATACATCATGAACTTGCTGTGGTCACTTCAATGTACGACAGGCCTGGAGTTCCACACTGCGCTCCTTCAACCCAGTGTCCGGCCCAAACTTGTACTTGCCCACATCTACCTTCTCCTCAGCTCAAGGAGTGCTTCGATTGTGTTTCCCATTGGGTGCCACTCTATCCACACCCTGACCTGTTTATCTTCTGACTTCGGGTAGCATGTTTCCAATGTGTGACACATGCTGATGAACAGGCCATAAATTAAATGGAAACACACTCATTTTCTGATATGAGCACTCGCTGCCATTGTTGATTGAACTTGAATAATGGAAATCTTTTCTCCTTCAGGAATGGGACATGGTAATCATGTGTAAGAAAAATTATTCAAATTTTCCTTAAAAAAAAAAAACGGGGGAGTGTGGGGGAAAAATTTATATTAATGTATTTTAAATTGTAACAAATGGAGTTTCAGAAATGTAACTTTTATGCTGCAAATTGAATTGGCTGTCATTTCTGGCCAAAAGACTTTTGCCCTAAATGATAAGAAATGTGTAGTTCTGGAGCAGAGTGACCGAGCTGATAAATGAACCTTTGCTTAGAAAATGTACGAAGTGACTTTTTGTCTAAAGGACACGTCTACAGTCTGGGTGAATATCCCCCAACCTCTCTCTCATGGAAGTATAAAATGTTTTGAAAGACACATTTTCTTAGTACGAGCACGTGAGGAAGTATAGTTTCTCAGTGGCTCGTACTCCTTGGAACTGACCAAGTACCAAGTTAGAATAAAACTCTCTGATGTAATGTAGAAGTGAATTGAATCGGGTTGGTCTAACTGTTAACTAAAATAAGAATAAATGAAATAGAACCAAATAATGGGATAGTCAGAGAGATGAAGAAAGTCGGCAGGAGTACAAGGAGTGGCGTCGAAAAGCAAAAAGAGAGGTGGCTAAGGCCAAGGAAAAGGCATATGACGAGCTGTATGAGAAGTTGGATACAAAAGAAGGGGAAAAGGATTTGTACCGATTGGCAAGACAGAGGGACCGAGCTGGGAAGGATGTGCTGCAGGTTCGGGTGATAAAGGACGCAAATGGGAATGTGCTGACGAGCGAGGAGAGTGTGTTGAGAAGGTGGATGGAGTACTTTGAGGAGCTGATGAATGAAGAAAATGAGAGAGAGAGAAGGTTGGAAGAGGTGGAGATAGTGAATCTGGAAGTGGGGTGGATCAGTAAGGATGAAGTGAGGACTGCTATGAAGAAGATGAAAAGTGGAAAGGCGGTTGGCCCAGATGGAATACCAGTGGAGGCATGGAAGTGCTTAGGAGAGATGGCAGTGGGGTTGTTAACCAGATTGTTTAATAAAGTCTTGGAAAGTGAGAGGATGCCGGAGGAGTGGAGATTAAGTGTACTGATTCCGATTTTCAAGAATAAGGGTGATGTGCAGAGCTGTGGAAATTACAGAGGGATAAAGTTGTTAAGCCACACCATGAAGTTGTGGGAAAGAGTAGTGGAAGCTCGGTTGAGAGGAGAGGTGACGATCTGTGAGCAGCAATATGGGTTTATGCCAGGAAAGAGCACCACTGATGCGATGTTTGCTTTGAGAATGTTGATGGAGAAGTATAGGGAAGGCCAGAAAGAGTTACATTGTGTGTTTGTGGATTTAGAGAAAGCTTATGATAGGGTGCCAAGAGAGGAGTTGTGGCATTGTATGAGGAAGTCGGGAGTGGTGGAGAAGTATGTGAGGATCGTGCAGGATATGTATGAGGACAGTGTGACAGCGGTGAGGTGTGCGGTAGGAATGACGGACCGGTTTAAGGTTAAAGTGGGATTGCACCAAGGATCGACTCTGAGCCCTTTCCTGTTTGCAATGGTGATGGACAGGTTGACGGACGAGATCAGACTGGAGTCTCCATGGACCATGATGTTCGCGGATGACATCATGATCTGTAGGGAGAGTAGGGAGCAGGCTGAATCGAGCCTTGAGAGGTGGAGGTACGCACTGGAGAGAAGGGGAATGTTAGTCAGTAGGAGAAAGACGGAGTACATGTGCGTAAATGAGAGGGAGGGTGGTGGTATGGTGCGGTTGCAAGGAGTTGAGGTGGGGAAGGTGGATTGGTTTAAATACTTGGGATCAACTGTCCAAAGTAACGGAGAGTGTGGGAGAGAAGTGAAAAAGAGAGTGCAGGCAGGATGGAGTGGGTGGAGAAGAGTTGCAGGAGTGATTTGTGACAGAAGGGTAGCTGCAAGAGTGAAGGGGAAAGTATACAAGACGGTAGTGAGACCAGCTATGTTGTATGGTTTGGAGGCGGTGGCGCTAACAAAAGACAGGAAGCAGAGCTGGAGGTGGCAGAGTTAAAGATGCTGCGATTCTCGTTGGGAGTGACGAGGATGGATAGGATAAGAAATGAGTGTATTAGAGGGACAGCGCAGGTAGGACGGTTTGGAGACAAAGTGAGAGAGGCGAGATTGCGATGGTTTGGACATGTGCACAGGAGGGAAACGGAGTATATCGGGAGAAGGATGTTGAAGATGGAGCCGCCAGGCAGGAGGAGAAGAGGAAGGCCAAAGAAGAGGTTCATGGATGCGGTGAGGGTGGACATGCGGGTGGTTGGAGTGTCAATGGAAGATGTGGAGGATAGAGCAAAATGGAGACAGTTGGTCCGCTGTGGCGACCCCTAGCGGGAGCAAGCCGAAAGAGGAAGAAGAAGAAATAGAACCAAATAATATTGCAATCAAATGGGGATTCTTAAGTTCATTGTACAAGGGTGAGAAGTGTATGGTGTATAATTAGGAAATAAATTGTTTCACAAGGAATGACTTGTGTTGACATCAGTTTTATCAGTGTCGATAGGGTTTTTGTAGGGTTTTATAATCAAATCGGACAAACGTTAAACTCTGTCTGAAGTCAAATAGGATTCCACAATCGACCAGTTAGAATCCTTCAGGAGGACAACGATCACAACAAGGTGGGTTTAAAAAATCCACATCAGCAGCCTTTTCTGTTTACAATACAATAGTGTAATATTCTCAAGGAGAATACTCGTAATGGCAGAATCTGGTACATCCAGCACTAGGAATATACTAGAAGTCGCCAGTCAGTGTGTTAAAATCATTATTTTATTAAAATGGAAGTATATAGCTAAACACAGTGTGGGGTATGTTGTTGTATGAACTCCCGAGTTGCCTTCACCACAAAAGGTGAAGGAGGTTATGCTTTCACCCCTTTCTGTCTGTTTGTCTGTGTACAGGATGTCTCAAAAAGTTGCAGACAGATCCGGATGAAATTTTGTGGACAGGTTCAGTGTGTGACAAGGACGAACTGATTAGATTTTGAAGATCCGGATCAGGATCCCTCTAATGGAATTTTTAAAATGATTCTTCACCATTGAGAGATGGGGGCCAAAAATGAGAGAAATCACGGTCTTAAAAAGTTGTGGACTAATTTGGATGAAACTTGATGGACATGTTGGGTGTGACAAGGAAGAATTGAATCAATTTTGGTGAAAATCCGAATCTGATTAATTTTTTAAGTGATTCTTCACCATTGAGAGATCGGGGTAAACCGATATACATCAGGATACCTCCAAAAAGTTGTGGACGGATTCGGAGAAAACTTGGTGGACAGGTTGGGTGTGTTGAAAGGATGAATGGCTTCGATTTTGGTTTGATCCAGATCCGCATACAAGAATTATTTAATTTAAAAAGTGATTCTTCACCATTGAGAGAAAGGGCCAAAAACGATATATAGCATCATAGTAGAGGATAATGGGGTTTCTGGGACACCCATTCAAATGAATGGGCGAAAAGGGAAAACCTTTCTGACCCAATCCCCAAAAGCCCAAAATAGGAGACTCATTTTCTCCCCACCTATCCCCTTCCCTCCCATACAAGCAAATGTAAAATTGAGACTCATTTCCTCCCCCTCCCATACAAGCAAATGAAAATTGAGACTATGAAAGATTGAGACTTACTGATCACAGTCCTTTCATATTTTCATTCAACTCAAAGAGCGAACCACCGAATATTTGCCCATGTTCTGCCTTAGTGAATAACTTAATTTTCTTATAACATTCATTTCCATCGAATATATTCACAAAGAATAACTTGGAACTTGGTTCTTGGTTTAATTATCTTTTATTGAGCAGAAATGTAATGATAAACTTCTCTTAATGTTCTTATTTTTCATGGTCTTTCCAAATTCAACATTATGTGTTATTTTACGTAAGTTTTTCTCAAAATCATTCAAAGCAAGCTGTTTCATTTTCGTGTTAAAAGGAGTCAGACTGCTTGAGAACCAAAGCAAAAATGCGACTCATTTCAGATGTGAGACACACCCTGAAAAACCCATTGTTGTGTAATCTCCCATGATGTCATCAACAGGAGGCTATTTATTAATAAAGCGAACTTCGTTCTTATTCAGTCTTATTCAGAGAATTTTGAGTCTTATTCAGAGAATGGAGTGAAGAGAAATTATTTAGAAGTGAACTCCGACCTTGCAGATCAATCGTTTTCACAAGATGAGAGGTGAGATCCTTGAACCCATTCATTATTTGTTGTTTTATACAGAATTAAATCACTATACAACCAATAATTATTGTATGTCTTTTTCTTACAGGTTGTCCCCAATAAGAACATCATTGATAACTGATTTGGAACATCAGGCCTTTGCATTTCACAAGGAATGGCAAAATATGAATGACTTTCTGAAAGACATTCAATCGTTCAGAAGAGAACTGAATGATATTTTTGTTGGCTGGAAAGAAGTCCTCTCACTTCCTCTGACCTTGAATGAGTCGCGTCAAAGGTGAGAAATTATCCCGTGTGTGTGTGTGTGTGCATGTGTGTGTGTGTGTGTGTGTGCATGTGTGTATGTTTGTGTGTGTCTGTGTGTGTGTCTGTGTGTGTGTCTGTGTGTGTGTATTGTGTGTGCACGTGTTTCTGTGTGTGTGTTTCTGTGTGTGTGTCTGTGTGTGTATTGTGTGTGCACGTGTGTGTGTGTGTGTGTCTGTGTGTGTCGCTGTATGTCTATGTGTGTGCGTGCGTGTGTGTGCGTGTGTGTGTGTGCGTGTTTGTGTGTGTCTGTGTGTGTCTGTGTGCATATGTGTTTATGTGTGTATGTGTGTGTGTGTGTGTGTGTGTGTGTGTGTGTGTGTGTGTGTGTGTGTGTGTTTACATGTGTATGTGTGTGTGTGCATCTGTGTGTGTGTCTGTGTCTGTGTGTCTTTGTCTCTGTCTTTGTCTCTCTCCCTCTGTCTCTATCTCTGTCTATATCTCTCTTGAGTGTTGACTCTTTATTATTCTTATTTTTTTTTCAGTTTAAACACCTGTCTGGATGAACCAAAGACACAACTTAATCTTCTGGAGGAATCTGACACGACACTCAATCTTCCAGAGGTAAATGTTATATTTATTATTTTATCAATATAATATAATCATCTTTATATACCCTAATTGTTCTTCCCTCTTTGTTTTGAACAGAATATGTTGACCGAGTTTCAAAATCACAAACCATCAGACTGCTGCGAAAGAAGATTTTGTTCAATGTTTGTAATCTTGTTTTATTATATGTGCTTTCCTTATAATTATCTGATTTTGAATTACAAGAAAAGAATAAAGGAGATTTAAAGGTGGGGGGAGGGGGTGTTGGGGGAGGGTTAGGGTTGGGGAGGGGTGCGCTCCCCCAATGACCCACCAGCCTCCTCATCCCTCTCCACTCCCCTCCCCATGTGTGTGGGGAAGGGATGAGGAGGGTGGTGGGTCAAAGGTGGGGGTGCACAGGGGGGGGGGGATTGTGTGGGTGGGGCTCGTGTGGGTTGGGCTTGTGTGGATGTGGCTTTTGTGGGTGGAGTTTGTGTGGGTGGGGTTTGGGTGGGTGGGGGGGGTGTGTGTGGGTTGGGTTTGTGTGGGTTGGGCTTGTGTGGGTGGGGCTTATTTGGGTGGGGCTTGTGTGGGTGGGTGGGGCTTGTGTAGGTGGGGCTTGTGTGGATGTGGCTTGCGTGGGTGGGGCTTGTGTGGATGGTGCTTGTGTGGATGTGGCTTTTGTAGGTGGGGCTTATGTGGGTGGGGCTTGTGTGGGTGGAGTCAAAAAGGGGTGGAGTCAAACAAAATTTTCAATTTATATTTGTCTTTTGTAATTCCTGTGAATAAAATGAACCCAAAATCCCTTCCCCCTTTAAATCATATAATTTGTAAGTCCAAGGAACTGTACCAACGACATCAACAATTTTATAAAGTTCATTTGTCCATCGCTTGGTGTAACCTTTTTCAAAATGAGATTTCCATCTATATATTCTTACTATATCACCAACTTTGAACTTAGGCTTTCTGACATTAATCTCTTTTTCATATTCTAATTTTATAAATGTTTCTGATGGCTTAGTTTTCGTTGAGGTATGAATCGTGTCGTTGTACTTATCCACAATGTCCTGAATTAAAGATAACCATTATTGAGAACCGAGTTGAGTGAATTTTTTTTTATATAGTCTCTCTTTTAAAGTGCGATTAAAACGCTCAATCACAACTGCTTTTCCTTCATTAAAGGTGTTGTATAATGTATTGTTGTTATTTTTAAGAAAATTCATAAATGTTTTGTTGTAGAACTCTGTGCCTCATCAGTCCACAATTTTTGAGGTTTTCTCTTGCTTTTATTGAATATCTGTTGGAAAGCTAACATAAGAGTATTACCTGTTTTTATTTTTCAAAGGGACAACCCACACATATCTACTCCTCAAATCAATAACTGTTAAAGCATACTTGTACCCCTAATCATTATTGAGTTAAATTAAATCAGCGGACCAGATGTCATCAACTTCCTTGGAATAAACCTTCCTTCTATGAAACTTTGTGATTATTGGTTTATGTAATTCATCAGCTAATTGCCCTTCAATCTTAATGACATCATTGGAGCCTACACGTTTTTTGAATTCCCAGCCCAAGCTTCAATTTAGCACTTATCATCTTCTTCACGATGAACTGATCAACTTTTTCTCTCAAGGTTGGATTTTGTATCAAAGACAAATTATACAACATTTCTCTATCGGCTTCATGTTTTTCTTCCAACGTTGTGCTATTTCCATAATCAATATCGTGCCTCATGCCCACTTCATCAACCCTATTGATAGGTTTGCTCCATGGTTTAGAATTGTCTGCCTCATCTAATCTTTTATCTAAGTTTGTGCCTGGACCACAGAAAGAATTCCCTGATAGATGCAATTCCCCTGGTATTCCAGTTGTTGTAAACTTACTTCCTGATAAAAACTTTTGCATATCTCCCCATCGTTTGTGTTTGGTGATGAATTCACTCTTTTTTGAGCCACACACCGAACATGTACCTTTTTGTATAACCCTAATATTTTTACTTTTAACATACGAGATATTTTTACTCTTAGTTTTCTTTTTACATTTTAGACAATAACTCATTTGTTTATGTGAAAAATTCCTCCAGAGTGCGAAAATCTTTTTCGTTTCCAACATGCACATTTGAATCTTAATTTTTAAAACATAAAGAATCCTTTGAAAAGTCTTCACTCTCCCCTCCATTTTTTAAAGAAAAAAAATGTAAAACTTTAATCCAAGTCAATTACACCAACATCATCAGTAATATAATCTTTTCCTTCTTTCTCTCCTTTATCTCTACTTTCTCATTTAAATCTTCTCCCTGAAAACCTGAAAAAAAAAACACATACTTACCTGAAATCTTCTCCCTGAAACCGATGTTAATAGTCTTGACGCATATATTTGTAACAGACTTGCCAATTCTTTATTTTCCTCCTCGGTATGTTAAGATTGATTTATTTTCTGGAATACCTTTGATCTTTTTATAATCTCACTGGTTTTCATATTTTTATATTTATTTATTCTCTCTCTTTCCTCCCTCTCCCTCTCTTCCTTCTCGCTCTTCATAATTCCTTCATTATTTAACATTTTAGTTAAATCCAAAGTTGTTGGTTTATTATCGTCAGTATAAAGCCAATCTTTTATTGAAAATACCTCATTCTTATGTTGCAGAACATATTTATTAAAATACCGAATACCCTTTGCTTGAAAGTATGCTTGGACACAGAAATGATAATTTTCTTGAAGCCTTCTTGCTGTCATTTATGTATCAGAAATATATGACAGATTAATATAATGACAGGAAATACCTCCCCATCTTCCCATAGTTAAATCAGTTTGTATTCTCTTACTTATTATATATAATCCTGTTCTTTGTGTTTTCATGATATAAACTATGGCAAAACCTTTATTGATTTTACCCTTATTGAATTCTTTTATTTGTTGTTTGCTAATCGTGCTTCCACAAAACTCATTCTCGGCACCAAGTGGATAATATTCTTCCTTATGAGACTGATTTAATTGTTCCAGGTCTTCGTGGTTAATTTTAAATGACCAATTATATGATAAATCAATCATATTATATCCCCATTGTTCGATTCTCATACAAATGATATGCCCTTCTTTATAAAATTTTATTTTAATTGGAACTGTGAATTCTGTATGACCCGGAAATAAAATCAACACTTCTGTATCATTGGAATACATGGCCGTTTTATTTCAGGATATATATATATATATATATATATATATATATATATATATATATATATATATATATATATATATATATATATATTGTGATATATCACTTAATCTCACCAAGTCATTCGTGTCAGTCGGGCTTGGATAATTTATTAATTTATAAGCATTTTTCATGTAAATTTTTTTTGCTATACTATAATTCTGTCATTCAGCCTGTGCCTTTGTGTAATAATTTGATAAATCAATATCCAGTTCTTGGGATACACCAAAGATAGAACCATCTTTACCAACATTAGTCATTTATATTAGATTAAAAATAATCTCATTAAAAAAATTATTTTTGTTGAGTTGAAATAACACATACAAACATAATCGACCACAACACTTGGAATTTAATTCTTGGACTTAAAATGTTTGATAAACACCATTCTGTAAGAATTTTATTACTTCAACAGGTGGTGGAAGACTATAACTATCAAAATAATATTTGTCTTGACTTAAAAATACAAACCCAATGAGAACCGTTCCCATTATTATCTTCTAAGTTCATAATAATATTATTGGGTTGTCGCTCGACTTCCCTTATTCTCAGGTTTTCCATTTGTCTGTATGTCTGTCTGTTTGTATGTAATGGACAGCTCTGGAGGCCAGAGGAGTCAACCGATTTTGATGAAACTTGACAGGTAGGTTCATACCAGGATCTAGGTGTATGCTTTTGAGCACCGTTGCTATGGACGCCACCGTTGCCTAGCAACGGGACTGAAATTTTTGAAAAAATCCGAATTTTTTTTTTTCGAAAAAATCAGCTTCCGCGATTTTATGCGCACTATAATCAACCTCTTTGTCAAAAAATTTCAGCCCGATCCGTCAAAAACTATCACTAGTATGCAATTATATTACTATATGCTTTCACCCCAACGTTCACGTTGGGATTCCCTAACATACGGTTATTATACCATAAATCAATCATATTATATCCCCATTGTTCGATTCTCATACAAATGATATGCCCTTCTTTATAAAATTTTATTTTAATTGGAACTAATCCTAAACATACGGTTAGGGAATCGAACACAAATGATGAATGGACAGTTGCTCGTCATGTTCTTATATGGAACAAGGAACGGCAAAAATGCCATCTGATGTGTTCTCTTATCTTCATATTTCAAATTCGTCTTAGTCTAGCGACAACCCATGTCGCCTGCCGCCTTGTTGTGTCTGCCTGTCTGTCTGTCTGTCGGTTTATCGCCTACAGGTCACAATTCTAAACTAATCTTCATAAAACTTTACTCAGTTGCAGAGGTAGTCTGAACTGAGAAGCCGATTGAGTTTCAGGTCAAAGATCACCTTGAAGTCAAATTTTGAAATAGTCAATTTTCATCCAGTTGACTTGAATTTTTTTACAGAAATTGCATAGTACATTACTGAATTGGGAAAGCAACTATTTTTGAGGACAGAAGGTCATAGGTCAACTCAAGGTCAAACTTCTAAAATCATCAATTTCAATCTGAAAAATAATCAATTTTCATCTGATTAACCTGAACTTTGATTAAGATTGTGAATTTGAATCTCAAGGAAATGGATAATTTCATGTATCCATGGCAACCTTTGGAGAGGGGGGTGGATTTTGCAAGTATCATTACATGCTCTGCACGATGTCTTCTTCTTGTTACTTGCAAAAGCGAAGATTTTTTCAATATATTGGTGAGTCGATTTTGTTATTCTGTGACTGTTTTTGCCTTCAGGTCACGATTTTCAACCGATCTTCACGAAACTTGGTGGAGTTTGGCGCATGGTAGAGTTTGGCATAAGGAAGAGGACTATTGTTTTTGAGGTCAAAAGGTTAAAAGGTCAACATAGGCCAAATGTCAACAACTTTGGTGAGATTTCTAAAATCCTCAATTTTCATCCGATTGACTTGAAATTTGAAGAGGATTTATATTTCATGTCAATGAATTCAACCATCCAATTATTTTGGTGGTCTACATCGGCCAAAAGGTCAACATAGGCCCAAGGTCAACAACAAAGGTGGTATTTCTAAAATCCTCAATTTTCATCCGATTAACTTAAAATTTGAAGAGGATTTATATTTCAGGTCACTGAACTCAACCAGCCAATTATTTTTGAGGTCAGCATCGACCAAAAGGTAAACACAGGCCAAAGATCAACAACTTAGGTGGGATTTCTAAATTCCTCATTTTTCATCCGATTGACTTGAAATTTGAAGAGGATTTATATTTTATGTCAATGAATTCAACCACCATTTATTTTGGAGGTCCACATTGGCCAAAAGGTTAACATAGGCCGTATTTCTAAAATTGTCAATTTTCATCTGATTCACTTGAACTTTGAAGAGGAGTCATACATTTGGTCATTGAATTCAACCACCAATTATTTTTGACATCAAATTTGTTTTATGGATCAAGCAAGTATCGTGCTCTGCACGACGTCTTTTTGTTTGTTTGTTTGTCTGTTTGTTTGCATGCAGGATGTGATGAGGTGATATTGTTGTGGGCCAGGTATCGGCGACGAGCACGACCGCGAGATGGATCTGCAGAGTCGACTCCACCGAACACCCGGAATTTATAGGTCATCATTCCGGACAACTCCGGAGCCGACGGGTCCCTTATCAGACCGAAGATCGCCAATAGGTCGACCACGTGGGGTAGGGTCGATTGTCAATTTCAATTTACCAAAATACCCACGTCGTCCAAACTACCGGGGAAATTCACCCTTGACGGCCCTCGTACGAGTCGAGCCGTTAGCGTGCCCGACCTGTGCGCAACCCGAGCGGATGGTTGCCGAAGTTCCGTCGGTCCAATCGTACATTTACAGCGGCAATAGCCTTTATAATTCACCTACACACATCGCACTAAGCCAATGGAAGAAACACAGCAACAAACTGATACATTTAAGAAATGTATTTATTTATAATAGGGCAGGGGAGCACTCAAGAAGGCAGAGTTAACCGAATACTGAAGGAATAGCAATTTATGTACAAGCACTAATGCAGTTCTACTTAATAGACTGGTGCCACAAATACACACACACACACACACACGTACACCCAAGAACCGGTGACCACAACCTTTATTGAGGCCTCCAGCTCAGAGGGAATGGCGAGGTGAAGACCAGAGCCTGCCTCGGACCTGTCCGCCTCATGCGGGTACGTTGAGCTTGCGGGGTGGCGGAACTCAGACCTTTCGCATGTGATGCGAACACGACAACCGCTCGTGTCAGGCGAACGTGATCACCACCTATGTCAGGCGAACATGATCACCACTCGTGCCAGGTGAACGTGATCACTACCCGCGTCAGGCGAACGTGATCACCACTCTTGTCAGGTGAACGTGATCACCACTCGTGCCAGGTGAACGCGATCACCACTCGTGTCCCCAGTTTCTCTCTCCTTGTTCACCGACAGAGACACGGCGCACAACCCTTTCGGTCCTTGTGGAGGAAGGATCTCTCAAGATCTTTTCCAGGTCCGATCACGCCACCAACTTATTCACCCTGTCCCAGGTGGGGGAGGGGACACCTCCGCCCTCCCCGCTCTCCCTCACTGGACGGTTTTGGTGTGCAGAATCGTTCGTCACCCTGTCACTGTCGAAAACGAGCGGCAAGTCTGTCGATTGGCCCGGGGGCGTGGTGACGTCACGCGGACCACCTTTCTCACCGCTGCGGGGTCTGATTGGCTGAGCGGCAGCCACCTCACTCGAAGCATGCTGATTGGTCGAGGACCGCCGCGAGGCCCCTCCTTGAACTCCACCCACCATGGTGTCAGCCAGAACGAGGTGAAGGTGAGGGTGATGCTGATGTTGTTGTAATTGGCGTTGGTGGTGTAAAAATAAAAGAAAACCCTGACTATCAAAGTAACTCACAGCACATGTACATTTATTCACCCCTTAAATGAGGGATGGGGACCCTAACTAAAAACACATACTTACCGATATAACTGTTCTATAGGACCTATATGTTGAGTGCTCATTGCTTCCAGATTCGCAACAATATGAGATGAGAGCTCATTGGCTATTCCTTCGATTCACAGGTGAGAGAGGTGGGTGACTTCTTGTTTTTATATATTGACTGCTTTTGACGTTTGCACGTAGTACATGCTTCGGAGCCTCATTGGTATGCATTGCTGTCTCTGCTATCGCTGATGATTTGCCAATAAGCGATGAGTACATTCTGGTAGCTGAAGGATGTATAGCATTGGGATTCTGATGTGTGTACTATGTGTGAATATCTTTTTAGTTGTGGAGGAACTCTGGGAAGGGTTCGAAACAGCAAAAGTGCTTACCCTGATCAAGAGTGAAAGCTGATTGTCTTATTGCTTATCAAAAGTGATAGCTGATTGGCTATTCCCTCCATTTATGCATATATATATATATGTGTGTGTGTGTGTGTGTGTGTGTGTGTGTGTGTGTGTGTGTGTGTGTGTGTGTGTGTGTGTGTGTGTGTGTGTGTGTGTGTGTGTGTTATGATTGCAGTTTGCATCTCTACTGTTTTTCTTGTTGAGTGAACATGTATAACCTGGGTCAACTTGCTGTGAAGCCATACCGACAAGAGCAAAATATAGCACGTTTTTTGATTCAAATCGGTTATCATTATGACACATCCTGGAGCAGATCGAGGGGGGATTGATGGGGAGGTGGACGGAGGTTAACTTTTCAACCCTGTCTGTTTTTTTTCAGGATATCTCAAAAGGTTGTGGACCGATTCAGACGACAGTTGGTGGAGAGTTTGAGTGTGTGACAAGACCGAATTGATTAGATTTTAGTGAATATCCAGAAACTATAATTTTTCAAGTGATTCTTCACCATTGAGTGACAGTACTAAAGGCCCGGTCACACCTTGACGTTTTAGCCAACGTATGCCGATTTTTGATTTTTCTTTCTAAAACGCTGGCACACGTTGAATACGTTATGGGTAAGTTTTGATAACATTGAGAGCACTCTGAAAAACACTGCCATACGTCGTTGTACGTTGGCTTTAAACGTTGTACTTTTTGGTTGTCCTCACATTTTTTCATGCTTCAAATTTCACGACGTATGCCGGACTCACACGTTCTGTTACGCTGGCCACAAGTTGTATGCACGGTCTGCGATCTTTGACAGATGTCAACACATGCTACTTGTAAGTTAATCATAAGTTGAGACACGCTGAGGTAATGTTTAGCGTACCCGAAACTTATTTCCAACCTATGATTAACGTGTTGTTGGCACGTTACGCAATCGTTGCAACACATCGACAGACGTTACTTTTAAGTTACTCATAGGCTGAAAGACGTCGGTATAATGGATCTTCCTTGCGTCAGCGTCTACGGCCACGGCCAGGACACTTATTTGCAGCATTCTTCAAACTTTTATTCGGCATGACGAGGATGTTCACACTTCGATGTCTAGCTTGGCTATGATTCCAATTGTCCATCGGCAGCGTCTATTTAAAATAGTCGAGTTTGAGCGTTTTAACACGTTCAGAAGAAACGCTTCAAATTTCCAAACCCTAGCGTCAAAAAACAAAGGCGAGTGACAGCAATTTAAATCGTTCATTGTAAACAATGAAAATAGCTGAGTGGTACCGTTTAAAAGTCGTTGAGTGTAAAAAAAATCCAATTGTTGAGCGCAAGCGTCTACTTTCAGTAGTGGAGATGCAGCCATTTAAATCGTTGAGTGGCAGCCTATGAATAGCAAACCCCACGTCACCGGCAAAGATAAACTGCTGCACGATATGGACAAGTTAGGCTATCGTTGGGCATAGTTTGTGAACGCCGGCTTCACGATAATTATTCGTTGGTATATCGTATCTATAAGTAATCAAAGCGCTCTATGCACATTATTAGTTCATTGTGCATTTGTCCAACCCATTATTAATAGACCTAAATCGTAAAAACAAGCTATAGCTCATTGTTGAAAAAGTCCCATAAAAAATTAGCCGCGAAGAACTTCGAACAATGGTGAAAAGATGTCTCCTACCCGTGGACACGCGGACGCAAGGACGATCCATCATAACCCACACCCTCCCCTCACACTCACCTACTACTGCCAATATGAACAAACTACTTCTAATACTAATACTAAGACTGATACTGATACTGCTGACATGGACATCGACTCAAAAAGGACTCGAAAACACTGTTGGGTTCCCCTTTTATGAGCAGCATTTTTATATACCAATTCCCAAAACCGCTGGGAACACGTCTTTATATGGCAGTTGTAAGCTAGAAACACGTTAATTTTTTTTTTTGTCGACCGGAAGACGTCATTAGAATATGTCTACATACGTCGATGTGTGTTGGGACTACGTAAAGAATTGGTTCAAAGCACGTCAAACATAAGTTAGAAATAAGTTTCGCGTAAAAAAGACATTACCACGACATGTTTCGACTTATGAGTAGCTTATAAGTAGCCTTTGTGGACGTGTGTAAGTGTCCACATATCGTGTGTAAAACTTATCCCCATCGCATGCGGAACGTGTGTCATACGCCGAGTACGTCGTAAAATTTTGAACATGTTTAAAATTTCTTGACGTACTCTACTTACTACGACGTATGATAGCGTACTTTAGCGTTCTACTCACGCATACCAAACTTACTCATACCGTATTTGACGTGCCCCAACGTTTTAGACACATTTTTCTTAGGTCGGCATACGCTGGCAAGATCGCCAAGGTGTGACCGCGATGTTGACACTTCCATTTCTACGGCAGTTATGATTCGAATCGTTGTGCGTCAGCCTTTTAATAGGCTACGTCATGACATCGTCGGCGATGCGTGCAACGCGCTATGCCTAAGTTAGACTATCGTTGGGCATCGGTTGTGTAGGCCGACAACAGGTTCAGCATTCGTTGGTATAAGTTATCTATAACACAACGAAACGTTCTGTGTCCGTTACCAATGCGTTATACATAAGACCAAGTCGCTATGAATACGTCCGAATCTTTAAAAAAAAACATCAAAAGTTCAACGTAAGCCAGCGTTTTACATACATTTTAATACGTTGCCATCGCTGTCTAAAACGTCAAGGTGTGACCGGGCCTTAAAACTGATTGATTAAATTGCACGACATTAAAAAAATATTTTCGGCCAGATATGTTCTACTGGATCAGGCATTGCATGGTGGAGGTATGCGCTGTCCCGAGTGCCCTTCTAGTTACAGCTGTAATAATGGTACGAGGTTTTTAAATGAACCAATTACAGAGTTTGTTGATAAACCTTTGATGGCAGGGATAACCATGTGAGGACAAACAAAATAAACAGCATCAACTTTTTATTTTGTGCATAGTATCGCTTTCATTTCATTTGAACAGAAGTTATGCTTTTAACTATATCTGTTAAATATGTATTTTTTCTGAACCTGAAATGTACGAATCGTCAGATGTCACCAAATGATCCAACATTGGCAATTCATACTTCAATGTTTATTTATTTTAGTATCCCTCTGAATGCAGGTCTCTTCAGTCCTCTACTTCCAGATCATGGTGGAGAGATGCATTTTTGCCAAAGTATGCATCCTCAAGAAGCACTACTGGAACTTAACTGCACATTGTGTTAAGTTCGGCCCAATCTTCTTTTTTTCAAATAGCTGCACACTATCTGCTTCTACTGCAGTTTGTATTCATCAGGGTTCCCTGCCATTATCCTACAACGTTTCCATTGATTTTTCTCACTTTTGGAGAAGAGGTGATCATTTCTGTTTCAAAAGCAATTGAAATTACAGTGCTAAGTCTTGCAGTAGAAGTCCATTTCATTATATACGTATTTTGTAGTTTCCACCTCATGGGGAATCCAGTTGTCACTTTCTGGCTCAAATGATTTTCTTTTGTTTCCATTCCATGTTGTGAAATTTATTAGTAATTTATGGAAAATCCAGCTTCATATTTTAGAAAAAAGCAACTTCAAATACGACTTCTTCGATGGTTTTGTGAAGAAAGAAAAGGGTCCATTGAAGGTGGAATGTTTGTGTCTTCTTGCTTCTTTGTTCCTGCCTTTTCGTGGACTATGGCACCTGCAATGGTGCACTGGATTGTTCTGCAATAATTGAATATCACAGAATATCCTTCATTACTCACATCGTGGTCATCTACTGAGTGTGTGAGTATTGTGATTCACCATTCTGTATGTTTGTCTCTTTGTCGGAAAAATAACTGGACGAGCTTAGCAAGAATCCCCAAATTTGGCACAGAGGTTCATATTGTGAAGGTCTTGGATGGGTTCAACTTTTAGTTCACAAGGAAAGATATAAAATTAAACTTAGTGCAGGAGTATATTTACTCATGCTGCAGCCATGATTGGACACATTTCGGTGTGCACAATATTAATCTCTCTGCCAAGCTTATGGAGTTGTTCACTCGTGTCTGTGACTTGGACTTGAATGTGATTCTAGTCACTTATTATTTGACTTGTGACTTCAATTAGACTTGGGGAAAATTGACTTAACATTGTTGTTTTGACTTTTGACTTGATTAAAATAACTTGTTTACAATCTTCAAACCTGCCAACCTCCCCCCCCCAAAAAAAAAAATCCCGCCAAATTAAAAAATCCGGTAATGGAACCACAGCACACTACATGCAACACATAAGCACAGATATTGCATATAGATATATCACGATCTGTCGCTACTTACTCCTCTCATCTCCTGCCAGCTTCACCACTGAAAATGTTTTAATTGCTTACGGCTTATGGACAGAGTAAATGACGTATGATAAACAAAATGCATGAGTACAGTACTTTGTAATGATACAGTCACACTGACTCATATTCTTCTGAATAAATCGTCCAATAAAAAAACACATTTTTCAAGTGTGGAGGCAGACTTTCTTTTTAAACAGTAGTTTGTTGGTTCACTTGCTCGCTAAATACATATGGCTTGTAGTTAATTGCCAATACCCTTAATTAGTGCACCTGTTAATTACTCTGCGAATTACTATTCCAATTTCTGACATGTAATAATTTCTCTGTAACTCATTTATTGGAAACTGCAATCAAACATATTTAACCAAGTGCAATCAAATGTATTTATTGGAACTTGTATCTTCTCTTGCTTTGCTAATTCCATGTACCCAATGTTCTCTCGGACTGCCACTTTGGACCCACTTCTCCCTCCCTCTCTTTCCCTCTTTCTCTCCTCCTCTATAAGACAGGCCTTCCTAAAGAATGCACTGTCCAGAATTATTTTTCCGGCCGTTGAATGGTTGTACCCTTGCTTTGCTTTTCTCATGTGAAACTGGTTCCTGGCTCAGTCTAGGTCAAATATAGGTCGTTATGACCCAACTCCCCTCTTCCTCCTCCCCTTGTTCTCTGATCTTCCCTTCGGCCCCTTAAATTTCCCTCACTTTCCCTTCAACATTATATCTAGACGATTTTTGTTGTCCAATTTAGCGGAGATCATTGCATGCACCACATCAATGCTCTTTTGCTCCGTGATATCCTGAAATAAATATTCTCTGATTGAATTGTACTTTCCCTGGTGCACATTGGATATTAAGAGTTATCTTGAATATTAAGAGTTCTACAACCCACTCAACAAAATAAACAAAAATAATGGACAGCACGATAGTGCATTTGTAGTCCAGTAAAAAAAAAAAATGAAGTGATTTGAGACTTGACCACAATTATTTGAAACGACCATGACGACCTGAAACTTGTTTGTGAATTAAGAAAATGATTTGGTAACAACTCTGAAAACTTGGTGATTATAGCGGCTTATATTGTCGAGTTATTCTGCAAACAAGAGCCAAACACAGTAGACGTTGTTAACAACATTCATGTGCCGAGCAGAGACAGGAAGCACATTGAAAGAATAAGTAGGCACAAACAGCTTAAGATATTCCAGTTGAGAGGGAGAGGCGACTTTCACAGGTCAGGCAATCTCGATTCAGATCAGCAGCTGCCATAACCAAATAGCAGAAACAGGGGTGGGGAGAAGGTAGGGAACCATACATATTTTGCACACATGACCTGCTCATGGGTATTTCAAGCAAGAAGGCAAAACTTGAGGGAATTGGCCAAGCAGTTTTTGATCTTGAAGACTGAGGCCATTCATAGTTAAATCAAACATTGATCCCCAAAACAACAAATTGTAAAACTGCATTAGAAACTTAAAATGTAAGTTATAAAAAGAGAATGAACAGAATTGAAGAAAGTTGCTCTCTCTACATACTGGGAATGTGCATTTAGACAATTAGTTCACCTTTAAACAATTTTGCTGGAGTAAAAAAATCACAAACAACCATGACTTTTTCAAAGGGACACAATGGAGTGACTCAGCAACTAGCTCGAGTGCATTCTAGTTCATGTATTTGCACAAATGCCCAACCCCTGGATAATTGCATGCGGCTAAAAGATAACCTCAAATAGACTGCTGGAATAGGGGGCATGGAAGATGTCATCTTGCATTCAGACTATAAAGGAGTTATGAATTCACTTTTGCCTGAGATTTTTACCCTTTTGTTTTTTTTGCCTGAGAACAATATATTTGGTGATGGTGTTGTTTGAGCTAGCATAGAAAAGCGAGTTTAATCAAACACTTCCTGGGTCCTAAAATTAATAGGATGGGACACCGTGAAAAAGGTATGAAAAAGTGGTGATGTGCATTTTGCATTACTTGACTTTTTAATTTTAGTTCTTCACTTGGGATATGCATATCGACAATCCAAAATTCATTTGACAACAAGGTGTGGTCCTTATTCTTTGATTGAGTTTATGTAGATGGTTTGGCTTTTCACTTCAAGCTTTAAAATGCCATTGGAGCTGTGAAATTGATAACATCTCAAAATGGATGAGATGACAATACTTATCAGGTTGATGAAGTAGAACTATATCTTCGGAGAGATTCTTACTGAGATTTGAAGTCATTAATTTGGTTATAACTGGAGTTTACTTTAACTGTTACAAAAAATTTTTTTTCCTGAGAAATGACCATTATGTAAAGATTTTAGGATATTTGAATCCACTGAATAAAGAGGAAAAGAGCTCATTGAAAACAGCAAAAAATAGTATTCTAAATGATTGAAATCTGAGGGGAAAGTAATGAATATCAAAATGCATCAACAATAAAAGCACCAACATGTTTGTTGGTTAAATTCTTCCTACATTTTGCAACACTGGCAGTAATAAAGCCTGAGCAAAAGACATGTTTGCATTAATCAAGGTTGTCCTGCCATTCTCCTGCACATCATCTCCCATCACCTTTGGGTCAGTGTGACACTACTGAATAAGTCAACAAGTATAATTTTCAGTGGTAGCAGAACCGCCGAAAGTCTTGAGATTATATTGTCCTAGAAATGAAACTTATTGTTTTGTTCGAGGGTTTTTAATGGTAGTTATTTTGCCAATATATGAGGAAAATGGCACACCCCAAGACGTTTTCACCAAGTCATGTACTATACATGGAAACTGATATGAAGGAGGAAGCCATTTTGTTATTAAGCCCATTCCATATTGTCTCCAGGTCGTCAGGTATGGGAGCATATGCCGGAGCAGCGTCTTGCTGCATACACTCTTTCCAGTACTCCAGGAGCCTCTGTCTGGCCATCCCCAAGGCAGATGTCTGGCCCATCCCCATCTCCTTGAGATGCCCATCAATATGCTCCACTATCAAGGCATGTGGTCAGCCCGTTTGCCTCCTCCACTCAGGAGGCTCCCTCGCTGATAGAATCTGGTGAGTAGGATCAGAGTCAGGAAAATGAGCCCCATGTCCATACAGCTGCAGCTGAACAGACATATATGGACAGCTGACACTCACGGACTATACAGGGAACAAATCCTCACCACAAACAGGTACAGACAAGATAGCAGCATCCAATATGTCATTGAAAGCCTGGATCTTAGTTTTGACAAAGGAAACTCATAATACCAGTGGCTCCGACTCCTCATTACACACCTCGAGGGCCCCCATAAGGATATCCAACGTCTCCTTAAAGATGATGACATAATCTGAGAAATCAAGGGCAGAGATCGTGACATTCCCAAAGGATGCACTGCAGGTCGATTTCTCTGACATCCTTCCCAGAATCCAGTCTATACAAATGCTGAAATGTGTCGGGGCCATTACACACCCCTGACAAACTCCAGTAACAACTGGAAATAAGTTGAAGATTGAACCACCACACCTCACAGCATTCTCAGTACCAGAGTATCATTCAGAAATCAGATTGAACAGTTTTGGTAGCACCCCACGAAGACCGAGAATCCTCTCGAGGATATCCCAATTAACTGAATCGAATGCTTTGCATATATCAATATAGGCTGTGAGTAGCCCCTACTGAAACTCTCGTTTGTATTACATGAGGACCCGAAGGGCAAGGATACCTTTAATCATTGACCGTTTTGGTGTGAAGCCTGACTGCTATGAGTGTTGGTGCTCAAGCAGATGGTGGTGAACCCAATCAAGAATTATCTGAGCAAAGACCTTGCCTGACATTGAGAGCAGCATCACCCCTCGGTAGCTATTGCAGTTCTGGTAATCACCATTCCCTTTCCAGAGAGGGACACCAAGGCCCCTCTTCCAGTCAGTTGGGATGATGGTCGTGTTTCAAACAGAGCACAGAAATGCATGTGATGACATGAGTACAGCATTTCCACCAGCCTTGAGAAGTTCATCATGATGCCACAGATCTGAGCTCTACCGAGTATTTGACCTACCAAGCATTCAATCCACCAAGCATCTTGATCTACGAGGTGTTTGACCAATCGAGCATTTTGAAATACCAAGCGTTTTGATCTACCAGGCATTCGATTCATCAAGATTTCCTTACCACGAGTCCTTTGGCCAAGTCTGCACTCATGTTTGCCTTTTTGGTACGAGCTTGCACGCATCTGACTGAGGTGGGATGTAACTGTACCCATTCTCTGCTCTCCATCTTATCTGCTTTTCTTTCTCTCTACATATCTCCGGTTGTGATTCCGATTGGCACCAAGTCTCGTGTGTGTATTATTGAGTAAGATTGTTGAAGGCATGAAAAAATGTCAAGGGAACAAGTTCTTCTCTGTGTCTATTCTATTTTGTGTACATACATGCCATAGGAATTTCCTCCATTCTAAACATGTCATACTCTCACAAACACCTTGAATATGTGCTTGCCATTCTTTGTGAATAAAACCTTTGCTGTATATACTGCATGTGTCACACAAATTTCCCCATATCCCTCCAATATAAATAAACTCATGCGCATTTTCTTACAACCTGTCTTTTCCCTATGGGTCAGAGAGACCACACAGGCAATAGCTAGTAAGTTTTACCCCAACTGTTTTGCTCCATTAAATAGCCACACTCTCTGTGTTTCTCAGCAGTAATCCGAGTGCACGCTGAGTGCACAAGCCTCAGTTAGTTGGACCATGTCTTCTCCAGGTAAACGGTGTTAGATGGAGGAACACTGGGATATTTGGCTCTCTAATTGATGTTCGTGGTTGCTTCACAACCGACCAGGCCATGGATTTAACCGCAGCACATTGGCCTGCAGAACAGATGGAATGAGTTTGAGGAGTTTCCCCTCGTGGTGAACTCCAAATCGTGGGCTGTATATACAGCCCAGGTCTCTATATACCTTGCGTTGGCAAATCATCAGCGATAGCGCAGACTGCACCTTGGTTTCCTTGATTTGGTGAGAGCTGATTGACTCTTCTCTCCATTCACAGGTGAGAGATGTGGGTGGGTCTTTCTATATATATATATATATATATATATATATATATATATATATATATATATATATATATATATATATATATATATATGTTAACTGCATTTGACATTTATACGTGGTACATGCTTTGGAGCCTCATTGGTGTGCATTGGTGTCTGCGCTATCACTGATGATTTGCCAATAAGCAGTGAAACCGGTCCGGAAGCTGAGGGTGTGTGTAGCAGTGCGATTCTCATGTGTGTACTATGTATGAACATCTTTATAGTTGTCGAGGAACTTTGGGAAGGGTTTCAAAACAGCAAAACGCTTACCTTGTGTCGGTCTTCTTGGGTATCTTTATGCAGCTTTTTTGGCTGGAGGAGTGTGGGAGGTGTCAATTATTTATATAATCCTAGCTACCTGGGTTTAGCTGATTCGGTGAGAGCTGATTGGCTATTCCCTCCATTCACAGGTTTGAGACGTGGGTTGGTCTTTATTTATATGTTGACTTCTTTTGACGTTTGCACGTGGTACATGCTTGGGAGTCTCATTGGTATGCATTGCTGTCTGCGCTGTCGCTGATGATTTGCCAATAAGCAATGAAACTGGACTGGCAGCTGAGGGTGTGTGTAGCATTGGGATTCTCATTTGTGTACATATTGTAAATGTCTTCATAGCTGTGGAGGAACTCTGTGAAGGGTTTGACGCAGCATAACACTGACCTTGCATCGGCCTTCTTGGCTGCTTTACTCAGCAGTTTCGGCTGGAGGACACAGGAGGTGTTAATATTTTTTTATATAATTCTTGCTACCTGGGGTTAAGTTGATGAGGTTAAAGCCAATTGGCTATTCCCTCCATTCACAGGTGAGATATGTGGGTGGGTCTTTCTTTAATTATTTATATATTGACTGCTTTTGCCATTTGCAAGTGGTGCATGCTTGGGATCCTTATTGGTATGCATTTCTGTCTGCGCTGTCACTGATGTTTCACCAATAAGTGATGAAAACGGTCCGGCAGCTGAGGGGGTGTGTAGCATTGGGATTCCCATGTGTGTACTATGTATGAACGTCATAGTTTGAGAGGAACGGTGGGAATGGTTCGAAACAGCAAAGTGTTTACCTTGTGTCGGTCTTCTTGGGTAGCTTTATGCAGCTTCGTTGGCAAAATGACTGTGGGAGGTGTCAATTATTTATATAATCCTAGCTACCTGGGTTTAGCTGATTAGGTGAGAGCTAATTGCATATTCCCTCCATTCACAGGTTAGAGACGTGGGTGGTATTTATTTACATGTTGACTGCTTTTGACGTTTTGACTGATTACTATTTGTGAATGTCTTTATAGCTGTGGAGGAACTCGAGGAAGGGTTTGATACAGCATTGTGCTTACCTTGTATAGGCCTTCTTGGTTGCTTTACACAGCAGTTCCTGATGGAGGAGCAAGCGAGGTGTTTATTTATATAATCCTTGCTACCTGGGTTTAGTTGATGAGCTATTCCCTCCTTTCACAGGTGAGAGATGTGGGTTGGTCTTTCTTTATTGGATTCGCTATATATGCTAGATAACCCTTATTGTCGGGTTTTCCGTCTGTGTGTGTGTGTGTGTGTGTGTGTGTGTGTGTGTGTGTGTGTGTGTGTGTGTATGTGTGTCTGCAACGCGAGGCTCCACAGCACGAACCAGCAAACCGATTTCGATGAAACTTTGCCAACATGTACAATATCTGCTGGGAATGTGCGCGTTTGAATTTTGTTGCCGAACAACAACCCGTTGCTGTGCAGCGGCCAAAAAACCGTGTACAGTATTTTCAATACTTCTCCTTCAGTTTTGAATATAGATAAACGAGACTTCGGAATTAAACACTTTGAGATATTTAGAAAATTTCACTAGAGCCGATTTTTGATCGAGGTTTTATTTTTCAAATGGTAGTCCTTCAAAAATCGGGTGTCTATTTACCATAATTTTTAGGAGGGACTGAGGAAAGTGGGCAGAGCTTAGGGAAAGTGGACGTGGTTGATGAAAAGTGTGAGTGGCGGAGGAAAGTGGGCGTGGCTTATGAAAAATATTGTGTGGCTCAGGAGGTGTGGTCAAACAAGAGCATTGAGAGAAGTTTATCGGGTTTTCCGTCTGTGTGTGTGTGTGTGTGTGTGTGTGTGTGTGTGTGTGTGTGTGTGTGTGTGTGTGTGTGTGTGTGTGTGTGTGTGTGTGTGTGTGTGTCTGCAATGTGAGGCTCCACAGCACAAACCAGCAAACCGATTATTTTTCAAATAGTAGTCCTTCAAAAATAGGGTGTCTATTTACCGTCATTTTTTATGAGGAGTGCCAGTTGGCAAAATACGCAATAGGAAAAACTTGTTAGGCAGAGGAACAATTGTATGTGAACCAATACGTCTTGGCCTTGGCAATGAATCTTCGTTGGTGGATCGGTCAGAATGAAAAGCATCGTATCCAGCGCTTCGATCCTAGCGAATTCCTCGTTGCCTACCAGCTTGTTACATATATGTGTTTATATATATATATATATGAAGACCACAAGCGGAAAACCAGAGATGTCACTTTTATAAATTTCAGGGTTATTGCACCTGCCAATTGTTGGCAACATAAGGTTTCCTCTCACAATATTACTTCAACAAATAACCAGGGGTGTCACATAATTTATTTGGTATAAAGTTTAGCCGTGCAATCAAAAACAAGTGTTGTCAAAGCTGAACAAGTAGAAACCCAGAGTTGTCAGTACTTTACTCCTGGTTATATCCCTTTCATTCATGTTAACTGTTCCACCATAATATTCAGAGTTGAGAAACTAAAAAATGAAAGGTTGTGAAACTTTCACAGCATAAACTGAGCACTACAATAGCCTATTTGGTAATATCATGGGCTCCGTAGTTGGTGCATATCGTGGTTCAAGCATGGTCAAACCTTTATTGTGACTTTTATGGGACCCACGCCGTGGCTTAATGGTTAGCGCGTCTGAGTACCCATCCTCATTCGATGTACCCACCACCCAACCAACCTGCTTAGGTATATGAGGGAGTCACATGAGGTGACTTCGGCTATCACGGGGGTGGTTTATCCTTGGTTTCCTCCCGGTTTTCCATCATATTAAGTAGTACGGAGTAAGAAATGGAGAATCCGTCATCATATAAGCGAAATACCCTTGAGTATGGCGTTGAACACCAATCAAACAAAAAAAACAATGACCGTTTAATGTTGAAAAAAATAATCTGTGATCACCAAAGTCATGTAATGTATGCTAATAACCAACAAGCATGAATTTGCTGCACATCCTGGGTTAAATTGCATGGCAATTATTAAACAAGGGAATAACCAGTGATGTCAGTTTGTAACATTGATTCGTTCTTTGCTCTTAAATTAAATAACACAGAAGCTTGGCAAATGCTACAGGCTTAATTTGATCAGCCAATGATCACTCTTCCTTTTACTGGAAAATAAATCTATATGACAGCTATTAAACAGTCCACCAAAGTCTTGAAACTTTGTTTTTCAGTTTCTTCAAAATTAACTTATCCTGACATCTCTGGTTTTCCCCTTGTGGTATATATATATATATATATATATATATATATATATATATATATATATATATATATATATATATATATATATATATATATATATATATATATATATATATATATATATATATATATTGTTGCGAATTCGCACCCGCCGGCGTGCGAACGGCCACGTAACTCGAATCGCGGCACGTCGCCCACCGGACGGACAATTCTGTCGTGACCCTCTCGGACTAACGCCGGGAGCTAGTCACGGGTGGGCCTTTCGGCCTCACCACGATCGTGCCAATCGGCCCCCCGCGTGGGATAGGGTTGTTCGCCAAACTCGACCTACCTAAGTACCCACGCGGATGGTAGACCGGGCGATCGCACCTCGCCGCAGGTCGACTCCGGACACGGGCCACTTAAGGTGACCCGTTCCGTACTATCGGGATAACCGAGCGGTGTTATCGTCGGCCTCGATGGTTCCGATTAATTATCGGGCGTATTAAGCCCACGACCAACCCTTTACGTGAAGCAAGATGGAGATTCAATTAAAGAAAAGACGAAGCGAAACGGGAAAACAGTTCAACATGACGCA
>NC_140978.1:13920349-13995349 GCF_056783735.1 Eptatretus burgeri
CGTCAGGCTGTCAGACTGCAGCAAGAACCTTAATTAAGTCAAATTATACACATGGAAGCAAGCTCATCGCTTTTGCAACAGCTTGTCTGACTGCCACAGAAAGGTCAGAACTCACAATATTGTACCATAGTGACTGCAGCTGATGTAAAACATTTGTTGTAATAATATAATTTCCTCACTATTCCTGTTATATTGTCTAGAATACCCTTTATATTTATTTGCATTGATAACATCTATATTCCCAATTTAACTACATTTTATTCCTGCATCAACATTGCACAGTCTTTTCCATGGCACAGCCTCAACAGCTAGTGCTCCTGTTTTTTGTTTTTTTAACTCTTCTTATTAAAATCCTTTTTTTTGCATAAAATATATATTTGTTGCTTTCTCATTTCCCATGATTCTCCACCATGACCTTTCATGTGCATGTTCCACCTTGCAAAAACTTCCACTGTAATATTACCTCGTCAACTTCCACTGTCATTTCTAAACAATAACTTCCATATTCCTAAATCAACATAGTCTTCTTCTCAGCCAAACTTCTTCTTTATTGCTGTATCAAAATTTACTGTTACTGTGCTGACAACCTCCATACTCATTGCCACAATTTTTTTTGAGGAGTGACTGATGGGTGGTGTGTTGGGTTTGTGTGATGTGAACACTTTGATACTTTTGAGTTGATATGGAATGAATTATACTGCTTGATGAGGTGAGATGCTTATTGTAAAACTTGAGGAGAGTAAAAAGGTGATTATTTGTAAGAGTTAAACTTTAAGCTACATTGAATGATTATGAGAATTCAGCAAATTTCTGTTTACTTCTTGAAATTGAATCATCTCATCTTAACGAGCAACTTCTAGCAGCTACTGGTGATATAACCACCGAGTAATTACCTGTAGCTTGGAGAATTATGGTGTTTGGCGAATGTTCCATTTCCGGGTTTTGAGAGGACGGCTGGTTCTCTCGGAGTCTCTGCCGACTTTCTAAAAGTTAAGTTTCTGGTCATTATTTGTCATGTTTTAACTGTTTATTTTCTTACCTACATGTTTACTGTGTCTTCCTAGTTCGGTTTTGTTTCAAAAATTGTGCTATTTTGTGAGATTTTGTCGATCTTGTCTTAGCGGGTTTCTTTGAGGCCTCCCTGTCTTTCCAATCTCAGTGTATGATCATTATTATTTGTATTTTCTTCCTATTACCATCAATTCCTATTTTCTCCACTTTTCTCACCCCCCCCATCTCTCCCTCTCAATTACACCTTCTGTTTCTTGTCATAAAATTAAAAATATATAACAAAAAAACACAAAAACCTTTTCTCCCGCCATACCCACGAGAACCGATTCTTCTTCTTCTTCTTCTTCTTCTTCTTCTTCTTCTTCTTCTTCTTCTTCTTCTTCATCTTCCTCTTCTTTCTCCTGCCATCACACCATCATCCTTCTATTTGAGCTGACCCACTGTCACCATTAACTTCACGATTTCTTCCAAGAACCTTCCACTCCCTAATCTTTCCTAGTCTTCAAAAATCATCAAAAAAAAATTCCTTGTATCCATTCTAACTATACACCTCCCGAAACCACATGTCTATCTTTCCCTACTCCTCCCTCTTCATGTTACTTTTCATTGACCCATCAGTTTTGCTCTGCGTATACCGGTCCAATTTCACCATTATACCTCCACAATTTTACTTCAACCTTTCCTTCACCTAATCTTATGCAATCTTTATCAAAAATAAGAACAATAATAACAACAAAAACGGTCTCTAATAATGCTTCAACTTCCTTTTTCACACGTGTGGTTCTCATTACTGTATCATAATTCACGACACTTTTTCTATTTCAACAGACTGCTCTCAATTCGACCTTTCCTTCATACCTTGTCTTTGTCTAAAAAGTCCAACCGTGACAACGTTTCTTCTCTCCATTCTCTAGATTCAACTTTATTGCATCCCTCAAGTAATGTCTTTAGTCGCATCTCTGACCAAAACATAAAAAACCCAGTTTGCAATTCATGTTCGTTTTCCATCAATCGTTATTTTTTTCCAACTTCAGTGCCAATTCACCCCTCTCACCCCTCCCTCTCAATGCAACCATCACACTCTTCCACCTCCAAGCTTACCTCTCACCTTTCTCAAAAACTCCCCCCTCACCTTTCTCTCTCAATTCTCCCCACTCACCCTTCTCCTAATCACAACCCCTCACAGCCCTTCTCAAAGTTCCTGCCCTCACATCCACAAAGCTTCCTCCTTCCACTGCCCTCTCTCCTCCATCTCATCACTCCACCTCCTCAAATCCTCAACTGCCTTCTGCCCCCTCTCTTATTACTCCCCACTGTACCTCAACCTAGCACCACAGAGCCTTTCTCCTTCTCATCCAGCCCTCTCCCCTAGCTCTTCTGCAATCCCCCACACTTTCAACAACTCTCCTTACCTACCCCCCCTTCCTCCCACGTCCTACCCTCCCCCCTGCACCCAAAGCCTCCTCCCCTCCCTCTTCCTTTACAGTGTGGACCTCAAATATCCGGGGCCTTCGCTCAAACCTGAAAGACCTTTCCATACAGGTTGCTACTGACAACCCAGACATAATCTGCCTAACAGAAACTTTCCTCCTTTAAGACGTCCCTGACTTGCAAGAATCTCTCCCTGGTTATTCCCTCCTCCTGTATGACAGACCTGAGCCTCATCCTGTGTGGAGGGTGGTAATCTTCATCAAAGACTGTATTCCTTACTCTCTATGCACTGCCCTCACTCCCCCACATCACCAAGAATACCTCTGGCTATGGCTTCCCTCCCTCCCACCTCATGCTTATATGTCTATTGTATCGTTCACCAAACAGTGATGACTCCATTTGCACCTCACTATCTGAAAACATGAACCAACTTCTATCCTCTCATGTGAACTCTCTCTTCCTCAGATGAAGTGACTTAAATTGTCATCATGCCAGTTGGTTGGGTGTGGGTACCTCTCTCACCTGTCATGGCACTTCAGCAAGAGATTTCTGCGACTCATTAGGATTGACTCAATCGGTCAACTTCCCGACCCAGAACTCAACCAATGGTACTCCATCTCTTCTGCATCTGATTTTGACAAATTTCTCTGAAAATATCTGCTGTCCTTCCTCAGCTCCAATCGGTTCTTCTGACCACATGCTTGTCAAAGTGTACATCTCTCTGGCTGTTATTAGACAACCACCTCAGCACCGACAAGTCTGGCATTTCACTCAGGCTGACTGGCAGGGTCTTCAAGCAGCTATCAAACATCCAGACTGGTCTCCCATTCCTACTTTCTCAAACATCAACTCATCCTGGGTATTCTTTCAATGAAACTTGCTCTCACTCATGCACAGACTTATCACCTCTCGTCTTCAGTTGTCCTACCCTTCCTCCCGCCCATGGTTCACTGAAGCTTGTGGCGTTGCAGTTGTCCTGAAACAACTTGTCTTTGCCTCATGGAAAGCAAATCCAACTGAGAGAAATTTTTTCCTTCCAAAAAGCTTGGAACAAGTGTGTGCCTACCCTCAGGTGAACCAGAAAACAACATCTTTCTAATCACTAGTCTGAACTCTCAAACTTCTCTCCCTCCTCCAAATCCTGGTAGCATATAATAAAATCTGATTGTGGTGTATGTTTCCACTCCCTCCCCCCCCCGACCTCAAATGGCTGCAATGCTGACACCGCATGTGAAAAGGCTGAATGCCTAAACTCCGTGTTTGCCTCTAAATCTTGTGTCCAAAACCCATCGCTTTCTGTATCCACCTTACTCAGTCGCACTCAACTGTCCGTGGACTCTGTATCCTTTTCTTTTGACAAAGTGGAGAGCTTGCTGTAAAACCTCGACTCATTGACTGGTGCTTCTGCTTCTCACCTTTCTCGGCTTCATGCTGTGGAAACCAAAGCATTTAGGATGATTGGTATCTCCCACTGTGTGGCTGAATCTTTGGGCCTCTCACTCTCTCACTGCAGGCTGGTCGGTGGTCTTTCTTTCTTTTACCATCTTCTCTCTGGTCTCGCCCCCCCCCCCCTTGCTCTGTCTGCGATATGTCCCCCCATATTTCCGCAGGACGCTCAAAGTCCACCAGCAACCCCTTTCTGGTATAACTACCAAAATCACGAATCACTGCTCACCTTCACTCTTTCATTCCTCTTTTCCCCCACCTTTGGAATAAACTCCCACACTCTTCAATGTCATTCTTCCCTCCACGTCTTCAAAACAGTTATCACCACCACCTCTTAACTTCCCCCATCCAAAACCACGATCCTTTATATCCCTGTTAATCCACCCTAAACCCACCTCGTTCAAATTCCCTGCCTTCCTTCGCCAGAGTTCGCTGTTGTGTAAGGTCCTGAAAGTCCCTGTTGTGTCCTCCTTGTATACCCCATGTTCCCCGCCCCATCCCTCTCCCTTCCACATATCCCCTCATATCTCTGCACTGTTTTGTCCTTCCCTCTCCCGCCCCTATTGTCTCTTGCCCCCCCTCCCCCCTTGCTGTGCGTTCTGTGTTAGCTGTCATACGAGTCTTGACAATGTGTACAAAAAAAGAGAAAATAAAAAAGGAATGTTATCAGCCTGAATATCATCTATCTATCTTCTATCTATATGTTGTTGTGGGCCGGGGGTCAGTGGCGAGAATGAACACTAGGTGGGGAAAGTTACGTCGTCTCCACCAAACACCCTGGAATTGTAGGCCGTCGCTCTCAGATAACTCCGTGAGCCGGCGGGTCGCTGAACCGACCGTGGACGCCAATATCTGAACCACGTAGCTTAGGGTATTTTTGTCTAGAACCAATTTACCGAATTAACTATGCGATTTCGACTACCTGGGAACCACGCCCTCGGCACGTCTTGCTCGAACCGGGTCACTCTACCAACTGCAGTGGAGTTACAACTACCGACTACCAACTCTAGTTCGGGTGCAGTCGAGCGGAACTGCCAAAGCCGTGCCGGCTAGGATGAGCAGATTAACGGGGATAAAAACCCGTGTAAACTCAGATCCGAACCATGCTGGACCAATCCAAGAAAGGACGGAAACGAACTGGGGACATTTCTACAATTGTTTTATTCACAAATAAAAAAGACACAGGGCAAGACTTATCGCGGATATGTAAGCAAGAATTTACAATGATGGAAACCACTTAACAGTTCTACTTATAAGACGGGCACACACACTCATACGCACACTCAGACGATTTATTGAAAGATCCCCGCAGACAGAGAGGGAGAAACGAGCTGGGGGTCGCAGTTCACGTGGGTACCTGCGCGTTGAAGGGAGGGTGTGCTTTGCGGTGCGGCATCTGCTATTGGTCGTGCGGCTCGGCCCACAGTCACACGCGTGGGGCTCGCACCCGTAGAGGAAACCGAGATGGGCAGTCGGAGTCCCAGGGCGGAGATCAGGGTCGCGGACAGGACCCAGGAAAACTCCACAAACGCCAGCAAAATGTAGAGCGCACACCAACCAACTTGCTCCTCCAAAATAACTCTCGTTCCTCCTCCAAGAGACTTACTCAGAACCAATGACCCCCTCAGAACTCTCCGCTGAGGATGGCCGAACGGGGCGGGGGCTTGGAAGGAACAGACGCCACTGTCTGCCCTGATTGGACGGGGCTCCCATGGGTCTGCCCTTTCTGGGTAAGGTTTCGGCCATGTCGGAAAAACCCCGCCCACACTCCACGCGTGCCCATAATCGTGGTGTTGTCGGACGACTCGCCTCGGACAGCGAGTTGCCGGTTACGTGATTGAAGCGCTTGTTCAGTGGTGTTGTCGGTTTGTTTGTTGGATGGTCTTAGATGGTTTGTTGGATGGTCTTAGATGGTTTGTTGGATGGTCTTAGATGGTTTGTTGGATGGTTCGTTGGATGTAATAACCTACCGAAAAGAACCGCAACGCACACCTTTGATTCTCCCACTAGACAAAAGGAAGGGACCTGTCTCACATGTACTTAACAGAATAACTAACCTTTGGGACATCTGAATGTTTGAATGCATATGGTTTCCAGATCCGGAACAACCTAAATACAAGTTGCCTTATTGCATCTGAGCAGAGTAAACGTCATAACCACAGCATATACAATGCTGAATGATACCTTTTTAAAGAGCTCTTGGGTCCAGGCAGTGCATGCAGTGGTTTACAAATATTGTTATTCATCCAATTTCGAGTTGCATTAATTTTTGTTGCTCACGTGGTGGATATGCTCAGAGTCGTTGGTTTGCACATCTACTGGTAGTAAAAGAATATAACCACAAATTATGCAATCAATTACGTCAATGTATAATTACCTTTTTGTTGATTTACTTCACTGAGAAACCTTAAGACTCTGAACAGTTCGTGAGTATTATGTGGTCTTGGAGTTGGGAAAAGGAGGGGGGGTGGTTGACTCCTTTAAGAAGAAAGGAAGGGTGGAGGACAACCTGCTGTTGGCTTAGCAGTTCGTGTGGTGGCTTGGGATCCTCGGGTGTTGAGTTCAAGCCCTGTTGGCTGCTGAATTAACACCAGGAGGTTGACTCAGCCAGTCATCCTTCTGTGGTCGGCAAAATGAGTACAAAAAAATGAGTACAAAATGAGTCGGCAAAAAAAAAAAAAAAATGCAGCCAAAAGGCTGCACATGAAGGGAAGGGGTATTGACGGATTGATTATATCTGGTATTGGTGTAGCGCAGGCATGATGGGCCGAATGGCCTCCTCCTGTGCCTTAATTCCTTGCAAATTCCTTGTAAATTCCTTGTTGGACAGAGAGTTGGAGTGGAAGGGGGGGGGGTAGAGAAGTGAAAGAGTTTGGAAAGGGCGGTTGATGATTTGGGGAGGTGGGGTGGGCGTTAAGGACTTGGGGTTGAGGATTTGAAGAAGAATGGGGGAGCCATTGGGTTGAGTACTTGAAGAGGAAAGGGGTAGTGGAGGACAAAGAGTTGGATTGGGGGGGCAAAGAAGGGACAGAGTTTGGAAAGGGGTGTTAAGGCTTTAGGGGTGGGGGGGGGGTTGAGAATTTGGGATTTAGAGGGGTGGTTGAGGACTTCAACAATAAAGGGGGATCCGTGTACCTGAGGGGCAAGGGTGGGGGTTGAAGACTTGTAGAAGAAAGTGTGGGTGGAGAACAGAGAGTTTGGAGGAAAAAGAGAGGGAGTGGGGTGGCAAAGAAGGGACAGAGTTGAGAGAGGGGGGTGAGGCTTTGGGGGAGGGTTTGAGGACTTGGGGTTAGGAAGGGAGTTGTGGACTTGAAGGAAGAAAGTGCGGGGGGGGGGAGGGGTACAGAGCTTGGAGAGGGGATCGAAGAATTGGAGTGGGGAGGGCGAGATTGAGGGCTTGAAGAGGAAAGGGGTTGAGGACTTGAATAAGAAAGGGGACTTGATCTAACATTTTACATTACAATGAATTTCCATGGGTCCCTGCCATTATTCTGTCAAAGGACAATCCTGGCACACTCCCTAAATATTCCACACTCCATTGGGAACTATTTCCCTTACAACAGCCCAGTGGAACTGGGTTATCTCCTCTATATAATTTCAAAAATGTAAGTGCATGCTGAGTTGAAGATGTTTGTGGATTTATGTGTTTGTATGTTTGAATGTGCCACTCACAGTGGGTGTTAATAGTCATACTAAAATACGTCAATTATTGGGGAATTAATCCATCTGTAATTCTGGGGAAATGAACCCATCCATAATTCTGGTGGAAGTCACACCTCCTTTAGGATGTGTTATTCACTGGTATATTTACTGTAAATGGTGTAAGTGGCTGAGAAAGAGCAGAAAATAATAGTCAGTCATCAATTGCTTTGTTGTGTACAGTTCCACGTACTTTGTGTTTTATCTGTTTAATGAATGCAAGTATGGACGACACCCGCCTGCTAGTAGGACGTGACTGATCAAACAATCTTTGGTTTTCTGACATTGGGTGTTTGTGTGAGATCGGTCTGACCACAAGCATTGCCAACTGTAGCACAGACTATGCATGGACATGGTGAGAACACCTGTGGTGGCACAAACAGTGCAGAGTCAGAGTCTCTCCTTCCTTGGTGGTGGGGCGGTTTGGCATGCACGTCTCAAAGACTGAGAGCCTTCTGAGAAGGTTGTCCTCTAATGAGGGGGAACGTGTGTGTGTGTGTGTGTGTGTGTGTGTGTGTGTGTGTGTGTGTGTGTGTGTGTGTGTGTGTGTGTGTGTGCGTGCAGGAGAGGGCAAGAGAAGCTTTCTTGCATCGGTGACTTTGGGTCATCCAAAACTGGGTTGTTGTTGGTCCGTGCCAGTAAATGAAGAAGGGGAAAGCTGTGAGCTGTCTCTTGCATCTAGTGACTTTGTTATGGTCATGATGAGACTGCCCTCAGGTGATGGGTTAAGTGAAAAATGCTTTGGGGAGTGAAGGTAACAGGAGTACACCGTTATGAGTGTTTGTGAGGTGAAGGATTGATTGCCACCAAACATGAAAGTGCATGCTGAGTTGAAGTTGGTCAAGTCTTTGGAGATTGGAAGCAATTTGGGCTTGGAGGGGAAGCAACTGCAGGAGTTTGTGTATGAAAAGCAGGTGCTGGAGAGGAAGAGGGTGTTCTAGAGAGAATAGAGAAGGAAGGAAAAAAAAATGGGGAAAACAGAAGAGAGAAGAGAAAATGGAAAAAAATGATTAGAGGCTAAAAGGGAGGATAAAAGGCTTACTGAATCTCAAAGGCTGGAGACTGAAGTGGTTGAGGATTAGAGCCTGAAAGGGAGGATTAAAATTTTGCAGCTAAAAGGTTGGAATGAAGCTAAAAGCGGTTGAAGGAGACAGGAATTTATGCACTGGAAAGGAGGCGATTGTCAGGCGATCAGATTGAGATGTTTTAGAAAATGAAGGGTGTGGACAAGATCGGTGCAGTGGAGTTTTTCAGCAGAGTGAGTGGACAGTGTTAGGACCAGGGTCCATGTTAGGACTCAAAGAAAATGAGAGAGGACAATTTTAAGGCAGGTATTTCAGCCAGAGAGTGGTTAATGCATGGAATAGTCTCCCAGGAAAGGTGGGTGGCAGCAGAGGGGGAGATAAGATAAGTTTACATGGAATTTAGATATGTATCTTGATGCATTAGAGATAGAGGGGTATGGGGATATTGGCTTGTGTGGACAGTAGGTAGCTTATGTGTGGATGGGTGACCATACTGGGGTTGGTGTAGCACAAACATTATGGGCCGAATGGACTCCTTCTGTGCCAAAGTTACTCGTGTCTATCAATGGCTTGAGACTAAAACGCAGGTTAGAAATCTTAAGGCTGAAATAGAGGAATAGGCTATAACTGTAGAAAGTGAAATTGGAGATGAAGCAACTTGAAGTACAGAATGCTCGCTGCTCAGATTGGTACATCATCCGGTGTATGTGAATATCTTTGCTCAGGCTAGATCTCAAAAGCTCCATATCTTTGTTAAGGGGAAGATGAGCTATGCAGTCAACACACTAAGGTTTGAGTATGTTCTACTCACATGAGGTGGGACAGAGCAGGATGTGCCATCTTGCACTCAGTACTCTTTAACCGGTAAAGCACTCTTTGTATCCCTGGTTGGGTGTGGCAGCTGACAATTATGATCAGTTAAGAAAGTGCTTTCCAATCAGGATTATTTAACTGAGAATCAGGATTGAACCAAAGTGAACTTGGACATGCCAGAGATAGTGTGGAACCCTCATTGGTAAGAGGGAAATAAATTAATTTAGAAAGTGTGTTGAACTGCCAAAGACTGACAAGACTTTTGATGAACTTGTTCAGGAAGGAACAATTTTTTTTGTGCATGCCCTGAAAGTTTTTCTATGTTCACCTGTGAGGGAGGATACCAAAAAATGTTCAGGTTCAGCAAGATTGCAGAATTTTTTTTCTGATTGTTCATGGTAGGCATCTGTCAACTGCTCATTGCACTGATACAATGTTTCAGATATACGAAAATGGACCTCGTGTGCTTCAAAGTGAGGAGAAGGCTGCCTATTATTACAAGATACAGTGTCATACATGTAAGTGGTGTGGCCATAGATCTAAGACTGGAAGAGCTGAGTTAAGGGTGGAGCAAGCTTATAGATGCAGTGTTACGTATGCAATCGTTTCGGGCATGTATCAAGGGATTGAAGGTGATCTCCTAAACATGCCAAGATGTTGGTTTCAAGGGCTGTTGAAGCAGGGTCTGAATGCTCCTGGAGAAATACATCGACATATCATTCTCATAACTGCAAATATTATGAAGTGAGTGACAGCTGTCTGGCGAAAACACAAGTCCCAAAGATTGAGGTGTCAGATACAGAGGTAGAATCATGTATTGGAGAAGAATATTGTTGATTTTGTACATCAACTAGAGAGTTCATAAAACACGATACCCTGCACAGTGTTCAGGTATATACTGTACTTCAATTTAAAGAAAATAATTATCTTAAAGATCGTTAAAAAAAATTCCGCACATTTAGCACTATTGACGCAGTACTATACACCACGTTATATAACACGTCCAAGTACTGCTAAACTGGAGGTTCTTGGAAGTGATAAGATGGCATTTGTGTTCTGCAGTGTTCAAGTAAATAAATCAATTCAAATAAAATAAGGATTGTAAAAGTCAAATAAATTAATTAATTATGGAATTTACCACCATTTTACTTCCGTTTTGGCAGTGTCAATGACACTACTCCATCTAACACGTTACATTAGTTATTCATGCCTGTTGGCTGTGTTCTTTATGACGTCCATAAAAACAGTGTTTCCTGTTTGGAATGATTTTGAATTTTGTTTCACTGCCATACAGCCAAAGTAAAAATATTATCTCATTAACCTCCGCCATCGAAGATGGAAGGAGGTTACTGTTTTCACCCCTGTCTGTTTGTTTGTTTGTGAACAGTATTACGGAAAAACTCCTGGACGGATTTCGACGAAACTTGGTGGGGGGATTAGGTATGGTCCAAGGATCAGGTCAGGTCAGGTATGGGAGCATGTGCCAGAACAGCGCGTCGCTGCGTCCACTTTCCGCCGGTACTCCAGGGGCCTCCGTCTGGCCATCCCCCAGGCAGATGCCAGGCCCATCCCCATCTCCTTGAGATGATGGTCAACCTGCTGCAACCATGAGGCACGTGGTCGGCCCACTGGCCTCCTCCACTCATGAGACTCCCTCGCTGAGAGAATCTGGTGAGCAGGATCAGCGTCAGGAAAACGAGCCACATGTCCATACAGCCGCAGCTGACGCTCACGGACTATGCAGGTAACAAATCTCATCCGAGTCTCTCTCAGCAACCGCTCGTTGGACACAAAATCCGACCAGCGATAGCCAAGGATTCTCCGAAGAGACCTGGTACCAAAGGAATTAAGTCTCCGTCTCAGATCCTTGGTCAAAGTCCAAGTCTCGCACCCATAGAGCAAGACTGGAAGTACCAAGGACCTGAAGACTCGGACTTTCGTCCTCCCGCACAGGTACCGGCAGCGCCACACCCCATGATCCAGTGAATCCATGACTCCCCAGGCCTGACCCAGACGTCTATTGACCTCCGGCTCACAACCTGCGGAGACATGAATATCACTGCCAAGGTAAGTGAATCTATCCACGACCTCAACATCCTCACCACAAACAGACACAGACAGGACAGCAGCATCCAAGATGTCACCGAAAGCCTGGATCTTTGTTTTGACCCAAGAAATCCGTAATCCCAACGGCTCCGACTCCTCATTCAGCACCTCGAGGGCCCCCAAGAGGATGTCTAAAGTCTCCGCAAAGATGACTGCATCATCTGCAAAATCAAGGTCCGAGATCTTGACATTGCCAAACGATGCACCGGCAGTCTCTCCGACATCCTCCCAAAATCCAGTCCATACAAGTGCTGAAAAGTGTGGGGGGCAAGTACACATCCCTGACGAACTCCAGTAACAACTGGAAATAAGTCAGAGGCGGTACCACCACACTTCACAGCACTCTCAGTACCAGAGTAGAGTTCAGACATCAGATCGATCAGTTTCGGTGGCACCCCACGAAGACCAAGAATCCTCCAGAGGACATCCCGATTCACTGAATCGAACGCTTTACAGAGATCAACATAGGCTGCAAGCAGTCCCTGCCGAAACTCTCGTCTGCGTTCAGTGAGGACACGAAGAGCAAGGATACGGTCAATCGTTGACCTCTTTGGTGTAAAGCCTGACTGCTCTGGACGCTGGTGCTCAAGCAGATGGTGGCGAACCCTATCAAGAATTATCCGAGCAAAGACCTTGCCCGGCACTGAGAGCAGCGTCACCCCTCGGTAGTTGTTGCAGTCTTGGCGATCACCCTTGCCTTTCCAGAGAGGGACAACAAGGCCCCTCTTCCAGTCAGTTGGGATGATGCCTGTGTTCCAGGCAGAGTACAAAACTGCATGCAACGACGCGAGTGCAGCATTTCCACCAGCCTTGAGAAGTTCAGCATGGATGCCACAGATCCCTGGAGCTTTGCCCCATTTCAACTGGTTCACCGCAGCCCGTGTTTCCACAAGCGATGGTGGACCACAGTTGATTCGAGGGTCAGCAACAGGGATTGTGACACCCTTGACGTCCAACTCGACAGCTGGGGGATCAGCCTGGTACAACCGCTCAAAGTAACCGGCCCAGCGGGCCTTCACTTCAGACTCCTCTGTCAAGAGCCTACCACTCTCTGCTCGAACTGCAGTGCTCCGAGGGATGGGCTTGGATGAACGTAATGCGCGAATTCCCCTGTAAGCGGGACGAGAATCACCTGTCCACAGGTGATGCTCTACCCCCTCACAGATTCCTCGCACATAGGCCTCCTTGTCCACCCTCAGTGCACGTACAGTTTTACGCCTCAGCTCCCTGAACAGCTCAGCTCTGCCATTCAGCCTGGCCCTGCGACTCTGGTCAATGGTATCCAGTGTCCCTTGAGAGACAAAATTCTTCTTTGCCCTGCGGTGAACTCCAAGGCATCCACCGGCAACATCAAGGACGGTGGTCTTGAAGGTGCTCCACAACTCTTCAGGACCCCCAAAGCACCCAGACCCCCAAGTGTCCACTCAGCCTGTTCGCAAACTCCTCAGCTACTCTCTCATCCCTGAGCTTGGCAACATCCAGCCTAGGCTGGGATGGTACCATTCTCCAGGATTTAAGGTGCAGCTTTAGAGTTGCTACAACAAGCCTGTGGTCAGTATTGAGGAACTGAGCACTCTGGTAGACCCTGCAGTTCTGGATCATCGTCCAACGACCGTCAATGAGGACATGGTCAATCTCCTTTGCCACACCGCCAGCGTTGGAATACCAAGTCCAGCGATGAGCTTGCGGGCGCTGAAACCATGAACCAGCCACCCTAAGTCCATGACTTCTTGCAAAGTCAAGGAACTTAGTGCTATTCTGGTTCATAGTTCCTGACCCATGGGCACCAACACACACCTCATAACCATCCCTATCAGTTCCAGTCGATGCATTGAAATCCCCCAAGACTAGAAGTGTATCTCGTCTGGGGCACTGATCAACCACAGACTCGAGTGTGGCGTAGAATGCATCCTTCACGGTGAGATCACTCGCCTCAGTCGGAGCATAAATAGAGACCAGGGAAATGACACCTAAGGAGTGACGAATCCTTAATCTCATAATACGCTCGTTGACCGGTGTTACCTCAATTATCATTGGGGTCAGCTTATTGGACACAGCTACAGCAACTCCTTGGGTATGGTAACCATCAGAGCGACCAGACCAATAGTAGGTGTAACCACCCACCATTATCTCGCCGCAATCCGGTCTCCGAACCTCAGAGAGCTGCAATCCCGATGTCCAAACGCTTGAGCTCAGATGATAACAGAGACAGGTGATCATCCTCTCTTAGGGATAGGACATTCCAGGCACCCACCCGAAGGGACCGCCTCAGGTTAACCCAAGGAGACCGCCGTCTGGTGGACGACACCTCAGCACCACTCCGATACACTCTCCCGCAATCTGACCCAGGGATGTTACCCCGTGGTTTCCCTCCTATCAAAGATTGGGGGTCCCGAAAGGCTTTGCCCCAATCCCATCATCCGGTGAGCTGCCCTGCGAAGGGAAGCTGCACAGGAGGTACTCCCACGGAGTGGGTTTTCAGATTTTTTTGCGTTTTTGCGTTTTGCGGAATGAAGCGTTTTACGGTGGCCGGAGTGCAAATCCTGCCACCAACCTCCTGATAAGAAGTAACCCAACTGCAGGAGGACGTCCGCAGACACAGTTGGGCACTAGATATGGATGGCCGTTGGCTCACAAGGAGCTCCTCCGCCCTTTGACAGGTTTTGTTTTTAATCCTGCTGGGTGTCCATATCCAAACACCCTCCTCACCAGAAAACCTGGTGGGGGAGACGGTTTAGTCGCCGACAACCCGACCATGGAACAGGTTAGTACAGGTTTACATGGTACCTGTAGCAGGTCACAGATCGAACCTGACCTGACCTGACAAGGATCATGCCATTAGATTTTGGACTTGGTCCAAAGTCCAATATGGCCGCTATGGCGGCCATTTTGAAAAAAATATTTGAATATTTGTTTTTGCATTTCTACATGTTTTAAGTGATTTCCAACAACAACAAAAAAAATTTGTTCGAGAAGAAAAAAAACAATTTTGCAACTTTTTTTCAAAAAAATTTCGATTTTATTTGAAAAATATTAGAATTTTTTTTTTGCATTTTTACATGTTTTAAGTGATTTCCAACCCCCCCCCCAAAAAAAATTGTTAGAGGAAAAAAAAAAAATTTTGCACCTTTTTTTTCAAAAAAATTTCGATTTTTTTTTTTTTTGGCATTTCTACATGCGCGTCGATCTAGTTTAGTTTATTCAATCGTGGTTCAGTAGAGTCTGATCCGTTTTGACCTACAATGAATAGGATATCAGGTTCACTTAAGTGACCCAGCAGTATTGACGGCGGAGGTTTTGCACTCTACCGAGTGCTCCCTCTCTAGTTCCTATCTGTGCACGTGTGAGATCAGGACAAATTTAGAGACAAAGTATTGTAAAACGGCAGGTTTATTTTGCAATTTATGTTTCGATTTACGTTCAAAAGATAACATTAAATTTAAATAAGTTCTTTCTCGATCGTAAACTGACTTTTACACGACAGACGGACGGACGGACATGAACCAATTGCTTAACCATGATTTTCGCTTCATGCGTGCATGGGAATAAACTTCTGCTGGTGAGCAGTGCGTGTATCGAACTCTTTACTGGAGCCAGAGGACAGATGCCAGTGATGAGGTGGAGGGATAGGGGCTTTTATGTGCAGGTTATGTGGGACAGGTTCGAATTCTAATACATTATAGTTCGACTTCAGGCTGTGCTAATATCCCGATAGTTCAAGAAATTTGTGGTTACTTCCTGCAATTGAGCATATTGTGTCAATGAGCATTTCCTCACGGCTTCTGGTTTGTAGAACCACTGAGTAATTATGAAAGGTTTGTTAGAGTAGCTTTCACAAATGTTCTATGTTATTGTTGTTCGACTTTCTGATGCTCCCGTTAGGGGTCGCCACAGCGGATCATCCGTTATGATCCGCATACTGATTTGGCATAGGTTTTACGCCGGATGCCCTTCCTGACAACCCTGGTCGCCTCTTACGACACGGATAAGGATTGGGTTTCACCACGATTCCGGGCTGCACTACACCCTCTCATAGCGCAGCCCAGCGCAGATCTCCCGTCCTCAAGCGATCCTCCAACCCAAGCCTCCGAGTAGCCGGATTACAGGCGCACACCACTACGCCCGGTTCACAAATGTTCTATGTATGATTATATATTAATGACGAGTAAAGGTACCCGCTGTTGCCAAGCAACACTGGGTCCCTCCTTCCACCCTTTACCTTCTCTCATCCCACTCCTCCCCTTCCTCCCCCACCCCCTCCCTCCAGACTGCCACCAACCCCTTCCCTCCCCCTGCTTCTCCCTACCCCTCCTATCTCACCCCTCCCTCCCTCCTCCACCCTTCCCCCCCTCCTCCACCCTTCCCTCCCCCTTGCTCCTCCCACAAAGGGATTTCTTCAGGGTGTATATCAAAGTGTAAGTGTATATAATTACTTCGAAAAAAATGAAGTAGTAAAAAAATCTCTCGAATTTCCAATCTCTCAGGAATTTCTCCGGCGGCCTCCTGACTAATTAATTACGTACGCAGGCATTTCACTCCACCAAGCCGATTTTCGTCTCCTCTAATGTTTATTTACTTCACATAATATGTGAAATTGCATGTTCATCAGTTTATTTATAGGCCTTGAATAAGCGAGTGGAGGACTTGAGGAAGAGAGGAAGGGGCTTGGGTTAACCTCCTACAGTTTCATAGGCAGACAGATTCATTAGAGTTTGTCGTCCTTCAGAGGAATGTCAAACTGGACGTCCAATCTGATGGCATGAGAACAGAACTGAACGAAATGGGGAACATTCAAACATGTTCAGACAGGTTCACACAGCATGTACCATGTTAAAAGAGATTATAACATGGGCTTCCCTTGAGGGATTAGACTGGTACTGTGACTGTCACCCTGTGTACCCACTATCATGGAATTGGAACTCTCTGAGGCGGTAATTTGGCACTATGTTAAATAAAGTTGTTGGGAAATAAAGGCACATTTTAGTTGTAATTAAAATATAGCCAGATTCTGTGGCACTGCCTTCCCATCCCCTCCCCTCACTCTTACCTCCTCCCAAACCCTCTCCCCTCACAACTCTCCGGGAAGTGTTCGTGCCTTTATTTAATTACAACTAAATTGCGATAAGCTCTAAAATCTCTTAACCAGAGCCGAATTTCATAATTTAAGCTTTGGAATTGAGCTTCGCAGCAGTTCCTGCTTAAAAAGTGTTCATATCTTTAAAAAAAAAAATAACTGTGACCAGACATCTCCGTGTGGTGTTTAGTATGACCGGGCATATCTTAAGCACCATTTCAGCCATGCCATTACTTAAAAACCAGATGATGATGATAAAACTTAAAATTCAGATGATACAAGCACAGCACTTACCTCAATCTTCTCAGGAGACACTCGTCTCTCCAACTGATGCAGGCAAATCGTCCAAACCCAGCTCGTGTTCACTGTTAGTGGGCCAACAATCAGATGCTTGGCGAATCAGTAGTTTATTAAAATTTACAGATTTCACTCCAGCTTTCAACACTTATTTAGTCCACGACATCCGATTCTCAAATCTGAAATAATATTTCAATTATATACTTTCCGTGAGAGTCGATCATGTTTCCAAGGCAAGGCATGTTTGAATAGGCCGAAACAAAATGACGGCTAAGTCTCCTGCGAGGCGAAGTGGGGCTGATCAAGGATGAGCCTTTCATGAGGGTAAGCTGTTAATTATCTTCAAAAGGGATGTTTAACTTTACTCAAATACCCAATTTTCATTCATGAACTCCCTTGGGGTTCCCTTCGTGTGCATGCAAAGCTTGGGCCCACTAGGTTTCATGGTTTTGGAGTTATGGAGGAGACAATCACACACACTGACTAACTGACACACACTGACCTTTGTTATTATAGATAATGAAGAGTGCAAAAAACAGTCATCATTCGCTTTGCTGTATGTAGTGCCATGCGAGTGTGCTTTGTGTATCACATGCTTTCATTTTGAAATATGTGCAACTTTGGATGAAACCAGCATACCAGTACGTTTGACATCAATTGTTCCAAGGACCTAGGGTTTTATAACACTCTTGCACATCTTCATACATTCTGTATGTTAATATACCATCTTCTTATTTGTACTCATAATGTCTAAGGCTTAAGAATGATCTTGTCACATACATATTGCTACCACTATTTTTGGTCAACTATCAGCTGGAGTTAAAAAAGTATTTCCCTGAAAAATAATGTTTTTTTCCCCTGGCACAGATGCCCATCCTTTCTTAAATAATTTTGAACCCATGCCATACATTCATCCCAACAGTGTGCGAGTGTCCTGATGGTATTGAAACATTATGCTTATTGTGCTGAAAGTTTAGGGGAAAAACTTATTAACTCCACCTCCTCACATCCAGTCTGCATTTATTCAAAAAACCTCATCTGTCATAAAATAGCTACTAATTTCAGATTAAACATATATTGGAGGTAAAGCAACATTATCTTTGCAATGTGCACAAGCGTTTTGACACAAATGACCATGTGTAACCTTAGTGAGGTGGAGAATCACTAGCAGATTGAGGAGACGTAGAAAAGCACACCAATATTAAACGAACTGAGAGGTAACTTTCCCTTACTTCAGCCCTGTCTCAAATCAATAGCATTGATGGCCCGTATCGACCCCCGTGGGTGAATTGCTCCTGCATCAAACAGGGCCGTGCAGCTCTGTTAACTGCATACCACCCATCATGCCCCGAGAGCTGGGAAGAAATGGCAGGAGACTCACAGAGACCCCTTCGTTCTGAAATGGTTTGCTAAGGGTTTCAGCTGCATCCATTGCCTTTTGTTTCTGCATCCCTGAGGCCTGTGCTGCCTTTTCTTTGAGCTTTCCTCTTTCATGAATCTCATGCATGTGACGTGGATTTCTGTCCTCGAACCGCGTCGTGATCGAAAGGATTCTTGATTGTTGAGGGATCTTGACCTCCTCGAGGATTCAACGTCTAGCCGACTCAGTGTTGCATGTATCGGGATAAAATAAACCACAGAAGTCCAGTAATAATCAATGTCCACAAGGAGTTCTTTCTTCTGTACCATTTATTTGCTCTCTCCCTGATCATTCTCCCCCTCCCCATATATCCATTCCATTTTATAAGCAGAGAGGCCTTTGATCGCAAAAACAGAATGCACAGCTTATCAGCCCGGTCACCTTGTACTTTCAGAAACCCAAGCAATGTCCAAAGTGTCAAAGAAAGACAAGATTATAAGTAGGTGGTAGGCCTTAACAACTAAATAGTAGAACAGTAGAGGAAAAACACAAACACTTTGACCTACTCAGACTGAGGCAAAGGTTTCTTGTCTAGAGAGTAATAATTTCCCCAACACTCCCCCCTTGTTGCCTAATAAGGCAACACTAGTTAAGTTTAACGATATATATTTTCTCTTCACTTGGAAATGCATTCTCTCTTGCGTTTGAGTGTGCCCATTTTCTTGGGTAGTCACATCCCCCTTTTCCCCATCGTAGAGCTCAGTCCCTTAGCCTTTCCTGTCCCGCAAGCCAGGTGGCTTCATGTGGTTGTACAGCTTCGGACCTGGTTGAGGTTCCGGTAGGCCCCTAGGCCGATTGAAGATAAGGCTACCCGTTGGGCTGCACAGCTGATTTTCGACAACCTATTTCGGGAACAAAGCAGATGAGCAAGAGTGGATTTGACAATTCCCGTGAATATTGAACACATTCATTTGCGCTACTTATGGATTTCCAAGTTCAGGTTCTATCTCAAAAGAGTCGTAGGACTCAGTGTCAAAACCAGGGTATGAGGGTGGTGCTTGGGCCACCATCACCTTTTTAGCAGTATTCCTCTTTAGACAAGAAACAATCAATGCCGGCATTGTAATTGTTGCACATCTAACAAGCACCACTACAATGATGATCCACAATAACCCAACGGAAATCCAATGCAATAGGGTAGTTCCCCAGCCTCCAAAAATCCCTTCAAACCAGGAATAAAGCCCATCTTTCGTAAAATAATTGTGATACTTGGCTCCTTCTTGCTTAATCTTGTCAGCTATGTTCGTGATTTTCTCCGAGTTATCAGGGATATAAGTACAACACTCAGAGTTAATTACAGCACACGTTCCTCCTTGAGCTGCGAGAATGAGGTCGAGCGCAACTCGGTTTTGCATTGAAACTGCACGTAGGGCGACGACCTCCGAGTTGATATCAACCATGCCGAGAGCAGTTTTATTTGCCAATAATTCAAGCGAAGCAGCTAACTCTGCCAATCCCACAGACGTTTGTCCAACACCGTAGTGAGGATTAAAATCATGAAGAACAGTTCAGTTGACGTGAAACCCCGTTTACCCCGTTTCAAATGCTCAAAAGGTGACTTAGATAACAGGCGCATATGTGGCAAAATGAATGACAAGAAACAGGATCCACTCCAATTAACTGGAAGCCATGGGTATGCTCGATTTCCACACACGAAATAGGTATTATTTAAAGCGACTTGTGGTCCCATCGTGTGATTTTCATAAACATAATGACTGCATTCAGAATTCCTAATCTTCTTTCTCCCCATGCCTCTTGTACCAAGCATAGTTCGGGTTTTTCTGTTGCCCGTTCAACCATAAAATGTGGAGGCATTTTACTTAAATTAAAAATTTGGCCAAAACCAGTTACTGAAATTTCGTTGTCGGAGGCAATTTCCATTTCCATTGGTAACGATGTGGTCGTCAAGGTTATTATCTTGTTTATCCCAGTTTCTTTCCTTTGCCCAGTACCCACCATTCACTCAGATTGAATGGTATAGCCAAGCGGTATCCCAGTAACTGCTGAATGAGGTATCTTAGTACAAACCCAGCAATTGGTTTTATTAAAAGCTTTCGCGTGTTTACGAGAAAGAGCCAGATAAGTGTTTATTCCATGTGGTGAACCCACTTTGCTCGTTAAGCTTCTTCGGTCTCTGAATGCCCTAGGCTTAGTTTGGTGGGTAGTCTGATAGGCCCATCTCCAAAGAACATGCAAATAATGTTGATTACAGACAGTACTTATCGGATTAACAGGCCAAGTACACATTGTACAACTTGCATTTAGTAGTACAAATAATCCTGCAATGGAAAGAATCATTAAAGTTATCAGGAAGCAATGTTCTCCTCGGGTTCTTTTCTGCCGTGTGCCAGTTTGCAGTGTGTGGCATGGATCCATGTTGCTCTTCCTTTACACTTCACAGCTGTATGGGTAGTTAGCAGTATTTGAAATGGCCCACACCAACGTGCCTGAAGAGAGTTCTTCCGTTTGTAAATTTTCACATAAACAAAGTCTCCGGGTTTGAAGTTGTGATGATCAGATGTGGCTGGTTCTGGCAGAGCTTGTTTCACCTGTGCATAAAAAGTTCTTACAGCATGATTCAGAGAGACACAGAACGTAAGCAACGTGTCGTCCATTTGCTGCACGTTCATGTCTTTTATAGTCAAAGGAGGTGAGTTCGGTAATCTCATTGGTCTTCCCATCAGAATCTCATGCGGAGATAAGCCAGTGTTTCGATTTGCGGTAGATCTCATAGTCATGAGAGCAATTGGCAGAGCATCTGGCCATTTTAATCCAGTTTGTTCACAAATCTTGGCCAGTTTATTCTTCAGGAATCCATTTTGCCTCTCTACTGCCCCCGCAGATTGCGGACGATGCGGGCAGTCGAAATGTTGCTTTATTTGCAATACGCGACATAATTCTTTCACCACTTCGGCTGTGAAATGAGTACCTTGGTCACTGGAGATCCTACAAGGTATTCCAAACCTACAGATGAAATCCTTCATCAACAGTTTAACCACAGTAATGGCATCTGCTTTCCGACAAGGGTAAGCCTCAACCCATTTGGTGAACAAATCGACGATGACTAACGCAAATTCAAAACCGCAGCATTTTGGTAACTGGACAAAATCCATCTGGATATGAACAAAAGGTCCGAATGGAATTGGATGACCCCCTGGGGCCATCTCCACCCCCCTTGCTGGGTTATGTTTTTGGCAAATATGACATGTCTTACAATACTGTTCTGCAATTGGACTAAACCCCGGGGCGAACCACTGTCTCCCAATTAAAGCACTCATGCCGCCTTTGCTAGTATGCCCGGCCCCATGTGCCAATCGGGCGAGCCAAGGTAATAGAGCTCTTGGTGCCACCACACGACCATCAGATGATCTCCATAATTTGGATTCATTATCGAATTCACATCCAGCCAGTATCCACAAATCTCGTTCTTTAGCACTGACAGCTGTCTGCAAAGTGTTTATATCGTCAATGATCGGTGTTGCCTCTTGTCTCAATACACATTGTGATATTAAAAGAGCTCTGGTGTGGGCAGCAGATTTTGCAGCTGCATCTGCCCTGGCATTTCCCCGTGAGACGTCATCAGATCTCCCAGTGTGGGCGTCACATTTTACCACTGCAATTTGGTGAGGCAGAAGTATTGCTTCCAGTAGATTCGCAATCCATGTTCCATTCCTTACTTGTGTACCTGATGACGTTATAAAACCCCTTTCGCGCCAGAGTGCTCCGAATTTGTGTACAGCACCAAAGGCATAGCCGGAGTCAGTGTAGATTGTCACTATTTGGCCTTTGGCTAAATGGCATGCACGAGTGAGGGCGAACAGTTCTGCCTGCTGCGCGGAACAGCTCTCAGCCAATCTCCCGCTTTCGATTACTTCGTGATCAGAGCAAACGGCGTAGCCTGTTAATAAACATCCATCAGGTGCACGCGATGATGAGCCGTCGACATATAGAACCAATTCAGAATTTTGGATTGGTGTGTCTTTCAAGTCAGGACGGGGTTGACACGTGTGGGCGATTATCTCTTCACAATTGTGAGGATCACCATCTTGTACTCCTGGCAACAAACTAGCAGGATTCAGCGGTGCGCATCTCCTAATCGTAATGTTCGTGGGTGCTGTGAGTGAGAGTTCGTATGTTGTTGCTCTTGAAGCCGACAAATGTTGTGTTTTCGTTTTTAACAATACAGCTGTCACTGCATGCGGTACCAGGAGAATCAAAGTGTTTCCCGCGACGAGCGCTTCGGTCGCCTGCACCGCGAACGAAGCGGCTGCTACTGCCTTGAGACAAGGGGGAATCCTTGCGCTACCGGATCCAATTTAGTACTATAATATGCAACAGGCCGTAATTTATTCCCGTGCTTCTGTGTCAGCACAGATTGTGCGAATCCCTGTCTCTCACATGCATACAAATGGAAAGGTTTTTCATAGTTTGGTAAACCCAGAGCGGGAGCCGAAGAAAGAGCCTGTTTTAACGTTACAAAAGCCTTGTCTGCATTTTGTGTCCATGCAAGTGGGCTGGGCGCGTTTGCCGAACCAATGTCCACCAGGGGGCGCACTAAGGCCGCATAATCTGGTATCCACTGTCTGCAATAGCCGGTCACTCCGAGGAAAGACCTCATCTGTTTAGCAGTAGTTGGCTTGGGCAGGTTTAATATTGCCGCTATACGTTCAGGGGAGATGCGTCTTGTGTCTCCCTTCAGAATATGTCCCAAATATTTAACTTCTTCTTGGCAAAATTGCAATTTAGCTCTCGATGCTTTGTGTCCTTTCCTGGCTAAGGCCCTCAACAATGTCAATGTATCTCGTTCGCATGCGTCTTTTGACGCTGAACAGATCAGCAGGTCGTCAACATATTGAATCAGTGTGGACCCACAAGGGAAAACTACATCATCCAAGTCGTCTTTGAGGGCCCTCGAGAATAATGTTGGACTTTCACAATAACCCTGGGGCAATACAGTCCAAGTGTATTGCTTTCCCTGGTAGGTGAATGCAAACAGAAACTGTACTTCTTGGGCTATTGGTATACTAAAAAAAGCTGAACAAAGATCCACAACACTAAAATAGGTAGTGTTATTTGGGATGCTTGATAGAATGGTAGTTGGATTTGCAATTACAGGAAAAGCTGGAATTACCGCATCATTCACTGCCCTCAAATCCTGTACGAATCTCCACGTTGGTTTCCCAGGTTTTCTCACAGGTAGGATCGGTGTATTACATTGACTAACAGTGGGAATAATTATCCCTTGTTTCAATAGTGCTTCCACGACAGGAGCAATTCCTACCTCTGCTTCTGGAGACAAAGGGTATTGCGGTTTTCGAGGCAGTTTCTTTTTGGATCTATAGTGATCTTGATTGGATTCATACTTTTAATTTGGCCGACATCGTTGGCATGTGTTGCCCACAGACAAGTCGGGACTTGTTCGAGTATTTCAGGTAATTTTCCTGACCCATTTAATTCTGAGAGATCGAACACCTCAAACACAGCTTTTGCTGATCCTTGACATTCTGTCCAACAGAATCCCTGTTCCCCGATCTTCCAAAGTCCGTTTACTTGGCTCGATTCCATCAAAGTCGCTTGTGATGCTTTTTTCAAAGAGGTTACCATGTGACCAATGTCCGTTTCTTGGTAACCTTCTGCAATCACTAAAGTAACGTGTGGTGTAACACTGGACGGTTGGTTCCACAATTTTAATTGTTCCTGCGTCAGATGCACCTCCAGGCCAATTCCTTGCTTCCCAATCCAAATTGTTCCCAACACTAAGTCAAAGGTCTGGTGTAATTTCGAGAGTGTTTCACTCGCATAGGACGTTATCTTTTCCCTTGATGTTGCAATCTGCAATGCAATGTAGTCGAGTCTGTAAGTACCGTCTGTCCATGCCGTGTTTACTCACCCAATCGAGCACCTCGGGTACGTTTCTCTCCAAATGTGATAAATATTCCTGCAAATGGTTAAATGCTTCACAATTAATCACAGTCCATTGATATACAAGATTTTCTGTATTTTCCTGTAATAAATTCATCATAGTTATGTGTGATTCGTGAGGCATTTCTAAATATACACCATCAGGGGTACACTTAATTGAACAATTCAGCTTGCATAACAGATCTCTCCCCAACAGATTAATTGGTGTATCAGTTGCCATCAAAAATGCATGGTTTTGCAGACAATGGTCCAATTTCCACCCGGAGCTGCTCTGTCAGTGGAATCGTACTAGCAACTCCCGACATTCCCACTACTTTTACTCGTTCTCGCGATAACGGGGCGTCTGGGAAATCACTCCTTCTGAGCGCAGATTTGGTCGCTCCTGTGTCGACTAAGAAGGAATCTCTTGGCCTTCAATTTTTCAAAGTCAATTTCGGTTCGTCACATGGTTTCAAAGTCAGGAAGGGTAACTCAGGACGAAGTCGCTTCTTTTCTTTGTCATAAAACGAATGGGTTTTGGGTTTGAAATGAACCTTGAGATGGAGGAGGAAGAAATGAGGGTGGAGGAGGAGGGAACGAGGCTGGAGGAGGAGGAGGAGGGAATTCGGTTTGAGGTGCAGTGGGTTGAAATGAACCAGCTTGCTCAAACTGTGTTCCCCATCTTTCCTGTTGTCTATAATATGGATTTTCATTCACTGGAGGCGTGGAGTGTCTGCGAGTTTCATCTCTGTATTGTGCCGCTGGTCTCTGTTCTACCGGTTCATACGAACTATAAGTTCGACTGTTTCTACGATTTCGGCATTCATTAGCCCAGTGCCCTTGTTTTCCGCATGTATAACAGAAATCTCTGCGCTGGTCTCTGTATTTTGGTCTCTGACGGTAATTGGTTTGCCCTCGGTTTTGTGAATTATATCTCACATTCCTTTCCCAGGCATTCACCTTGACCTTGAACCTGGGATAGCATTAATGTTGATTCGTTTTCCTCGTCAGAACGATGTTTCAACAATGAATTACAATGCGTTACATATTCCATCAAGTCTTTCACTTCCTTTAATTCCCAACCAATACATACTCGCTTTATCTCATTTTGTAATTTGGCCGTCAAACCATTAAGGTAGACATGAGCAAATGGTACCCCCTCTTCTTTCAGTCCAGAGTGACATTGGTATACACCCCGAAAACGCTCTAAGAACTCCAATGGGTCCTCGCCAGCGCGTTGCCTGCACACCTGTATTTTTGCCCAGTCGGTCTTAAGTGTTACCACCTCTGTGACAGCGTCAATGAGGGTGTCAATATGTTCTTTGAGCTCCTCCCTGTCTCCAGGAGCTTCATCTGGCCATTCAGCGACCTGTTTCAATTGTCGGAGTAACCCTTCTGGTACCACTAATTTTAATAATATTTCCATGTCCATATATGTTGGCTGATGGCATGCCACCACCACGCGTAGTTCCGCCTGGAATTTTTTTGGGTTCTCCCGTTGAGCCTCTCCTTGCCCTGTGGCATCATCTCCCTCTGTCTCTCCCGCTTCTTCGTCCTCGAGCGGTTGTGCTATCGGAACTGTGCACTCTGGCCATGTATCTGAGTCTTCTTCTTCATCCTCAAATCTGACAGCCACTGCTCGCTGTCTCTTGGTTTTATTTTCAAGTCTCACCGGCATTTGCTTCGTTAATTGGTCTAGCTGACCCTTCAGGTTTAACAACCGTGCCTTTTCGTCTCTGTCATGACATTATTTTTTTTGATCGAGTTTGTATTTTACCCTTGTCAGCAAGAGGAACTTTATTTTTGCTTTGTGTTCTTGTTTCTTTCTTAATTACTCGCCTGGCTCCCCGTGTTTCACGGCACCAACTGACGTGGATTTCTGTCCTCGAACCGCGTCGTGATCGAAAGGATTCTTGATTGTTGAGGGATCTTGACCTCCTCGAGGATTCAACGTCTAGCCGACTCAGTGTTGCATGTATCGGGATAAAATAAACCACAGAAGTCCAGTAATAATCAATGTCCACAAGGAGTTCTTTCTTCTGTACCATTTATTTGCTCTCTCCCTGATCATTCTCCCCCTCCCCATATATCCATTCCATTTTATAAGCAGAGAGGCCTTTGATCGCAAAAACAGAATGCACAGCTTATCAGCCCGGTCACCTTGTACTTTCAGAAACCCAAGCAATGTCCAAAGTGTCAAAGAAAGACAAGATTATAAGTAGGTGGTAGGCCTTAACAACTAAATAGTAGAACAGTAGAGGAAAAACACAAACACTTTGACCTACTCAGACTGAGGCAAAGGTTTCTTGTCTAGAGAGTAATAATTTCCCCAACACATGCTAGTCCTTTTTGCAGTAGTTGACAGCACTCTCCTTCGTAGGCTGTCTGTCCTGTACTTGAGTGCAAGAGTTGTGCATTGTCCTCCTAATGAACATCACCTACACAGTCCTTTTGGAACAAAATGCAAAGGATATGGACAGAAAAAAACATGTTTGGAGCAAATTTCTTTTTCTCAATTTTGAAACCAGGCGCAACATATTGCAAAAATCTTCCTTTGTATTTTCCCGTAAATCAAAAAGCACATTTCGGTAAACCAACTTCTCTTTTTCTTTGTATTAAAATGTTAAAGTATACTTGCATGATGTAGCCCTAATTGTTTCAAACTCCAAAGACGAAAAGTGTGAACTTCCCACTGGAAAACAATTTGCCTCGGATGTTTGCTTGGCTTTTAAGAATTACCCCAAAATATGAACAAAATACCCAAGTGCTTATGATAAAAAATTGTTCTGCTTAAAATGAAATAATGACATTTGTGTTGCATTTTCCACCAGTATTGATATGACAGAAGGAGTACTTGTCATCATACAAAATCATATCATATGCTTGGTATTGGCTTCATGGTTAGTGTGGTGGGCTTGGGATTCTTGGGTCTTGAGGTCAAATCCTCTCCCTCCAATTGAATTAATACCAGGTGGGGTTGAATCAGACTGTCATCCTTCCAAGGTTGACAAAATGAGTACCAGTTTGCTGGGATGATTGAGCCATTTGAACATAAGCTGTTGGAGTGACCTGTCCAGGATTGTGTCTGATAGCCCAGGAGACTGCTTCAGCAGCACTGATGCTCTGCACAGAGTATGGTCCCAATGGATGGATGGATACAAAATCATATCACAGCTTTCTTGTGAACTGCTTTCATACTTCTCATCTCTCTTTGTTGTTGAACTAACTTCTTTCTGAAGTAAATTTGTTTCTTTGGAAAGTGAATGTATTGAAGATATCATCTAAAGACAAATATATCACCATTTATTTTATACAAGCAAATACAACCCATGGCATTTCACATTTCAAGTCGCACGGGACCAAGTTTAACATTCCCTCATTCTCAACCTTCACTCATTCTCAACCTTCATTCATTTACAACAACCACAACAACAACAATTACATCCCCTGCAAGGCCATGACTTCATCTTTTAACACACTGCAGGTGTGGCCCAAAACTCGGCATGGAGGTTCTGCACTAGTATAGCAAGATGGTTGGGTGCTTTAGGCTGTGGTGCCCGTCATCGGACTTTTGACTGACTTATTTGTCCCCCCCCCCCATTTGAAATTCTCAGCCCCCAGCAGCCAAACAGGCTCCTTGTTGTACGTTCCGCTGGGGGGTCTCCACGTGCAGGCACTCTTGGCCTCAGGCACTCCTGCTCTCTCCTTGGGTCACCAAGGTTCTCCATACCCATTGGTCGCCCAAACCAGACCCTCCTCTGACGGGCCCCCAAACTACAGACACTTCTGGCTGCCATGGGTGAGTTAGCTCAGGAGGGGCTGCAGTCACCGTTCTTCCAGAGCCTCACCCATATCTGGGGACAAACACATCTTCCACTCCCACAAAACCCCAAATGTGACTCTCTCCCCTGCTGCTCAAATATAATTCTCCACCACGTGCAATGCAGGGTACTGGGTATCTAACCTGCCATTGCCTGCATACACACGAATTATCAACACCTACCAAAGCAAAGCACCATCCTTTATTTACAACACACATCACATTTTAACCTTTTCCACCTGATTCACATGCTTGGCTCTCGTGGCCATTTTTACCCATTACCCATACCAATTCCCCAACTCACCTGCATACCCCCAATAGGAAAGCATGGCGAGTCCTGACAATGGGGAAAGGTAAATTTAACACAAATCCAATCATCACTGGGGATTCCATTCAATACCAGAAGTATCTGATGCAGCCAATCTCCTCATGTAACCCATGCCAATTAAACCCAGGACTCTTTCCAAACTGAGAGCCCATAAATCACAGTGGACCATCTGTGGAAGGCCATGCAGGCTTCTCTGGGCCTATCCCTATCTGGACAGTGCTCTGATGGACGAGATGCCACACTCCACCAGCCTCCCAGTGGGGCCAAGGTCGTGCCGTACGACGCGTGGTTGGACCCCACATCCAAATCCTACCAGTGCAGCCCAGCTACCTGGTAAAACCTAATCTCCTAGGGGGGCAATATCCCACAAGGCTGACCCCACATGGATCCCCTGGTTTGAATTCCGCAGCCTGGGTACCAACTTCCACCAAGGCTGTTCCAAAACAATTTCCCATTTAAATTTGAAACATCTGCCCTCATGTTTCCAGATGCAGCTGCATATAACCCCATTAATAAAGGGCATTTCTGCCCCTCTCTGCAGCCACTGCTGGCCTTCAGCCTCCCACTCTTCCAACTTATATGCATTGTCATGAGCTGCCAGCTGCTCATGACTCACAGCTCCTACCTCTGCATTTCAGCACAAAAACATTTACATCCTAATCAGGGCTGCTACTGACACTGGCCCACATTTACCTGTCTCTTTCTAATCTTATCATGAACCTTTTCTCTTTCCTGCTGTCATGTGGTAGCTAAAACCCACTCCTGGCACAGCGTGTCGCCAACCCCGGGTGTTGAGTCAACCCCGAACACCCAAGTAACCAGCATGATCTCTGCCAAACCAACTCACTCTCCTCGACGGGCATAGCCTCACTTAATGGTGAAGGCTCAGACCTGCTCACCGGTGGTCCTTCCTTGCTCTCACCTTGAGCAGGCTTGCCCACTGCCCCGTACATCGCTGGCTCGGAGACCTGGCTTGCCGGCTCAGGCTCGAATGCCTGCACATACCTGGGGGATGGCACCGCATTACACCCTGTTGATTCCCGGCATGTCAGAAGAACGCCTGCCAGGTCCAAGCGCACGCTCATGAGTGCTGAATTGCAAACCACGGAGGTTGCTACGCACTCCACAGAGCCTTACGTATCCCTCTCTAAATCCTCTATCCTGCTCGTCACAGTGATGGTCTTGCAATGCTCCTACAGGCCATTACCCATTTTATTCATGAGTGCCATTAATTAATGATGACCTTTTTGCATTAGTGCTTCCATTTTATTAATTTCTCTCTTCATTTCTGTTTTAGTCTCATCCATTTTGTCATATTTATTCATTTGTTATTAATTGCTTGCATATGGCCTGGATGGATATCGTGCCTGCCTCCGGGCTTGACCATTCAGGAATGGGGGAGGTTCCTACCCAAGGCTCTTTATTAATCCCTACCCCTGGCACTCCACCATCATCCTCGCTGCTTCCTCGTGCCGCCAAATCTCACACATCTGCAATTCTGTGCAACGGCTTTCTTCCCGCGCGCTTAATGAACCCCCCCCCCAAAAAAAACAGGACTTTTAAATTTGTAGCATGCTCCCCTGCGCTCTCCCAACACCAATTGACAATAACTTAGAAACTCAAGTTCTTAGATCCCGCACCAATGCCAATTTTGGTTTCTCGGCTGATTAACAATGATGTTGGACGGATGGACTGAACTTGCTTTAACTCCCTGAGACTGCATTCAAATTCTGGCAGCCTGACACACTTAAGAACCGAGGAGACACGAGAACCTGAGCTCTTGCAAAACCAATTGGTTTATTTACCAACACAACTCCAGGGGAAGATTGATCCAACAGAGGAATACGATGGTGGGTTGGGAGGGAAGGAAGGGAATTAAAATTTTCCTTACATAATTATATGTAGGAGAACTATAATTTTTATGGCATCACACACTGGATGAGTGGATCACAGATGGCGAAGGGGAGAAAACAAGCAACCAGGTGGGCTTTACCTCTTTCGGTATGTCGATGGAGGATGGCGACGTGGCAGGCACAATGAGCTATACAATGAGACAATGTGGCACAAAGCAGGCATGAAGATTGGGCAGCAGGTCGAAGCATTTTCCTCTCTTAGTTGATCTCGTCCGAGTCGTCTTTTCAAGCTCTCTTCTGAGAGCAGAGCACCAAATCCTCTCGTTCTCCTCAGAGTCCAAGCTCTCCTTAGACCAAGCTATCCTCAGAGTCCTCAGAGCACCAAATCCTCTCCCTCGTTCTCCTCAGAGTTCATGATCTTCAGACCAAGCTCTCCTTCGACGAAGCTCTCCCCAGAGTCAGCTCTTCCCAAACCAAGCTCTCCTCAGACTGTCAAAACTCTGCACTCTGAGGAGGTGACAAAATTCTGCCCCCTCAGAGGCTATCGAAGCTCCATCTCCCCTCTACCTTGCCTGGAAGAGCCCATTGATCTGCCTTGCTCTCCTCTGTGCATTTCTGAGGCCACCCGGTCCCCACCCGGTTTTATGAGAGGAGGTTGCATGTCCAATTTCCTCACATTAAACACAAACATATTATGACCATGCAACATCCCCCATATGGTGCACATTCAAACAAGACAATCCTGAAACAAACAATGACCGAGTTAATACATCGAGATTGGCTAACTACTCGTACACAGGCCATACTACTCGATGCAGTTTTTTCTGTTCTAAAGCAGTCTAACCCCTCCAATAATACATGTACATATGCAGCTCTGGAAAAAAATAAGAGACCACTCCAAAAAAAATTTCAATCAGCATCTCTACATATATGGCAGCCATTCCATTCCAATGTCTGTTAAATTCCAACACAGGCACACCTCATTCTACTTAGTGAGGTACTGATTAGGTGATCACCTGAACCAAATCTTATTTAATAAGGAAAAGTATAAAAACCACTGCTGTGGTCATCACTATCCTCTTGCAATAGGACCAGCTGGATGGCAAAAACAGTGCTAGTAGTACCTCAAAAGTAATTGTAATAAAAAAATAACTATTGACCATGCCAAAAGAGTTGAAAAGAAAAGTTTTGAGTGAGGAAAAGAAGGGTTCAATTCTGGCTTTACTGGCAGAGGGATACAGTGAGCTTCACGTTGCTTCCATCCTTAAAATTTCAAAGACGGCGGTTCATAAGAACAAGGTCAAGCAGCAGACATTGGGGACAACAAAGATACAGACTGGCAGAGGGCGAAAACGACTTTCCACTGACCGGGATGACTGCCAACTCATTCGAATGTCACTCAACAACTGTAGTATGACATCAAGTGACATACAAAAATAATGGAAAACGGCAGCTGGGGTGAAGTGCACGGCGAGGACGGTTTGAAACAGGCTCCTCGGGGCAGGGCTGAAGTTGTGCAAAGAGAGAAAAAAGCCCTTGATCAATGAGAAGCAAAGAAGAGCCAGGCTGAGGTTTGCAAAAGACCATAAGGATTGGACCGTAGCGGACTGGAGTAAGGTCATCTTCTCTGATGAGTCCATTTTTCAGCTTTGCCCAACACCTGGTCGTCTAATGGTTAGACGGAGACTTGGAGAGCCGACAAGTCACAGTGTCTCGCACCCACTGTTAAATTTGGTGGAGGATCGGTGATGATCTGGGGGTGCTTCAGCAAGGCTGGAATCAGGCAGATTTGTCTTTGTGAAGGACTCATGAATCAAGCCATGTACAAGGTTGTCCTGGAAGAACACTTGCTTCCTTCTGCTCTGATAATGTTCCCCAACTCTGAGGATTGTTTTTTCCAGCAGGACAATGCTCCATGACACACAGCCAGGTAAATCAACGTGTGGATGGAGGACCATCAGTTCAAGACACTGTCATGGCCAGCCCAATCTCCAGACCTGAACCCCATTGAAAACCTCTGGAATGTGATCAAGAGGAAGATGGATGGTCACAAGCCATCAAACAAAGCCAAGCTGCTTGAATTTTTGCGCCAGGAGTGGCAGAAAGTCACCCAACAGCAATGTGAAAGACTTGCGGAGAGCATCCCAAGACGCATGAAAGCTGTGATTGAAAATCAGGGTTATTCCACAAAATATTGATTTCTGAACTCTTCCTAAGTTAAAACATTAGTATTGTGTTGTTTAAAATTGAATATGAACTTGTTTTGGTTGTCTTATTTGAGGTCAGAAAACACTGAATCTTTGTTGTTATTTAGACCAGTTGCCATTTTCTGCAAATAAATGCTCTAATGACAATATTTTTATTCGGAATTTGGGAGAAATGTTGTCAGTAGTTTATAGAATAAAACAAAAATGTTAATTTTACTCAAACACATACCGAAAAGAGTAAAACCAGAAAAACTGATAATTTTGCAGTGGTCTCTTATTTTTTTCCAGAGCTGTATATATTTATATACACATATATATATATATATATATATATATATATATATATATATATATATATATATATATATATATATGTATATATGTATACATATATATATATATATATATATATATATATATATGTATATATATATATATATAGATATATATATATATATATATATATATGTATCTATATATATGTATATATGTATCTATATATATGTATCTATATATATGTATATATGTATATACATATAAATATATATACATATATATACATATATATATATATATAAATACATACATATATATATACATATATATACATATATATATATATATAAATACATACATATATATATATATATGTATACATATATATATATATATATATATATATATATATATATATATATGTATATATATATATATATATATATATATATATATATATATATGTATATATATGTATATGTATATATATATATATATATATATATATATGTATATATATGTATATATATATATATATATATATATATATGTATATATATATATATGTATATATATATATATATATATATATATATATATATATATATATATGTATATGTATATATATATATATATATATATATATATATATATATATATATATATATATATATATATATATATATATGTATCTATATATATGTATATATTGTTGTGGTTACCAGATTCGCAAACCACCATTCAGGTCCCTTAGGTGAGGTATCTCGGCAAGTATATGTGTAGTTAGGCCCAAACCCGTTGTCTAGTGGGAATACATGTCATTTATGCGTGCTGCGACTCTTCAGGATAGCCGTTTTTCTTTTACTATCTTTATTTTGGACCAACCGCCATGATTACCACCACAACCACAACATCAACCACCAACCACAACGCCGCTTCACCACAACCGCCACGACCTTCACGTCACACCTCGCAGCCGTCGCATCGCCATTGTTCTTGCGCCGCCTGTGGGTACCGGTGTTGGACTCGTGCAGGGAGCGCGTCGAACAGCGTGTACAAAATCACGGATTTTGTGCTTCAAAAACGGATCAAAAACGACACACGCCCACTTTTTGCCGTCCAATCGGTGAGCGAGGGGCGATTTGGCCCCGCCTCTAGGACGATCGATATATGCAAATTTGTGGATCAAAAAGCCTTCACGCCCACTTTTTCTCGGGCCAATGGGGAGCGAGGTGAAAGGTCAAAGGGAGGGGGTCAAAGGCGAAGCTACGGGGGGATAAAAGGACCGTGTTCGTCAGTCGGAGAGTCGAGAAGAGGAGAGTCCAAAGAGGAGTCGAGTGGAGAGCCAAGAAAAGAAGAGTCGGAGAGTCGGGAGTCGGAGAGTCGGGAGTCGGAGAGTCGAGAGGTCGGGAAGTCAAGAAGTCGAGAGTCGGAGAGTCCAGAGGCGGAGAGTAGGAGAGTCGGAAGCAGAGGGTCAAGACTTCGCGGGCGGTGGAGCTGCTCGTCGTGTGCGTTGGAGTCGGAACGGAGGGGACGAGCTGTGGAAAGGCGGCGACACCAGACGAGGGGGTGCTCGCGTCGTGCAGGGAGCTGCACCCGAGGGAGGCCGACAGCGTGATCTGGCCGAGGTGGAGACGCACACCAGGGATAATAAAGATCCTCTATACCCCGAGCATCAGCAACCCCCTCCTGTTTCCCCCCGCGCTGAGATAGTGCGATCAAGGGGGCCCCTTTCCCACCCCCTGCCAGACACTGTCCGCGAGGTCCGCGGAGTTGAGGTGCCATCGCCGCTCCGCGTCTCATCACCAGACGGGTAGGCGCGACCCGGTCTCGGCCTCAGGCCCGCCTCATCCTTGAGGGTATTCTTTCCTTGGTTTTGGGTATGTGTTGTCGGCGCCGTCTGTGAAGTAGAATTGTATAAGTGTTGCCGTGTGCTCGGTAGTCGGTATTAGCTCTGCATTGTGTTTTCGCTTTTACATTTGCTTTTTGTGTAAATTGCATTGTGTCTTTTCTGTGTGCTTTTGTTGGAATTGAATGTGTGCTTCCCGTGTGCCGCGAATAAATGTGCTTTTGTGTTGAACTGTTTCCCGCTTCGCTTCGTCATTTCTCCCATTGAATCCTCATCTTGCTTCACGTAAAGGGTTGGTAGTGGGCTGAATACGCCCGATAATTAATCGAACCGTCGAGGTCGACGATAACACCGCTCGGTTATTCTGATAATACGGAACGGGTCGCTTAAGTGGCCCGTGTCCGAAGTCGACCTGCGGCGAGGTGCGATCGCCCGGTCTACCCTCCGCGTGGGTACTTAGGTAGGTCGAATTTGGCGAGCAACCCTATCCCACGCGGGGGCTGATTGGCTCGATCGCGGTGAGACCGAAAGGTCCACCCGTGACTGGTTCCCGGCGTTAGTCCGAGAGGGTCACGACTGGATTGTCCGTCCGGTGGGCGACGTGCCGCGATTCGAGTTACGTGGCCGTCAGCACGCCGGCGGGCGCGAATACCGCAACACTGGTGTCAGGTCGTGCGATACAAATTCATCGCCCTCCTCGCGGCACTGGTATCGGAGAACAGGAAAACGGGCTCTCCTGTCTCCGGCTAAATTCACGGGAATCGGTCCAGGGGTGAGAGAAGCGACCCCCGATTCCCTCCAAATTACGAGCGAGCAAATTAACCCTTCACGAGAAGCAAGATGGCGTCTCAAGGCGAGCGGGAGCCGGGGGTATTGGAAATGGATGTAGAATGTGTAGGATCCATGGTCCAGGATGGAATCCCCGAGCAGGAAATGTTGATTGTGCAGGAACACGGACTCGCCCAACTGAACCCAGAGCCCGAAATGGGAGCGGCAGCGGCCGCAGTGTATTACACCTCCCCCCCCCCCTCTCCACCAAAACCCTTCCCCAACCCTCGCAGAAACGGCTCAGCTGAGTGCATCCAACATGGCCCAGCTATGCGCCATGCTGGCGGCAATGACAGAAAAGATGGATACAAATACAAATGAAATGAAAGACATGAACAAGCAAATGAATGAAGTGAAAACGACGATGGATACAAATACAAACGAAATGAAAGGCATGAACGAAAAGATGGATACAAATACAAATGAAATGAAAAACGAAATGAACAAGCAAATAAACGGAATGGAAGCAAACATGAAGGAAGAAATGAAAAAGTTCCGGGGTGAGACGCAGAACATGGGCCGATGCCTGCAGGCGGGCATGAAGGCCGTGACAAAGGAAATAATAGTGGAGACAAGGGAGGTAAAGGGTGAAGAGTTGGCAGAGACACGGGAGATAGAAAAAATAGAGGAAAGACTACACGAGGAAGACGGGGTAAGTGACGCACACACACACACACAGAGGTAGTGGAGGATAATGGGGGTGAGCTGGCGGACTGGGTAGAGACCCAGTGCGAGCACCTGGATGGCCTCCTCCAGGAACGAGGGGAGGGAGTATGCCCCCTTAAGGCGAGTCACGACCAGGTGAGTTCGGTCGTGCTTTGCGAGGTTGAGGGGACGAGTGCTGTGGACGGGTGCACGGAGAGCTTGGGGGGTATAGAGGCCCCGGAGACCCTTGTGGGGACACAAATCCCCAGTGTGGTTGTCCCTGTGTGTGTGGTGCAAGGCGTGAGTGCATCCCCGTGTGTGGAAGCGACCCCGTGTGTGAGTGGTGTGGTGGCGATGGTGCCGGAATATGTGCTTCCCAGCACGCCGTGTGTGGATGAGGCACGGAGTGTGGATGAGGCACCGCGGTTGAGTGCCCCCGCGTGTGTGGATGAGGCACGGAGTGTGGATGAGGCACCGCGGTTGAGTGCCCCCGCGTGTGTGGATGAGGCACGGAGTGCGAGTGAGGCACCGCGGGTGAGTGCCCCCGCACGCGTGAGTGAACGGCCGTGTGCAAGGGAGACCGTGTGTGTGAGAGAGCGGTATGTGAGGGAGATGTCGGTTGGCATGCGGGAGCACGCAGCCGCATCTCCCGGTGTGAATGTGATGGAGTGGACTGTGTGCGTCGTAACACGCAGGAATGCGTGGGTCGAATGGAGACGGAGACGGCGACATGGGAGGAACGAAAGCCGAGTAGCGGCTGTAGTTGCTTCGGGGACCGTGCCGGGTTCACCCAGCAGTGAGCACGCGGTTCGTGCTGTGCAACGCACGAGACCACCACGTGCTCGCTTGCGAGAGTGAAGTCCCGGTCCGGAAACGCCAGCGGTGGATTTGCCGATCCCGCGGACGGACAAAGTTTAGGCAGGTAAATGGATTTGGACCGGACGGGTTCTCCACGCGATCGTGTGTGTTAAGCTCCAACGGGCAAAGCACATGTGTTCGCGTGGGGAACCCCTCGAGACGTGGGGCTTGTGTGTTTTTTTTATGCGCACGGTGACGTCATGGCTGCACGTGGGGTTGGAATCCGGCAGGAGGGGTATCTCTGCCGGATGGTCCCGTCCAAGGAGGGACGAGGAACACGTGCAGCTGCATGACGTCACGGGCAGGTGCAAAGTGCGCGAGCTCTGAGTTGCCGCGCAGGTGCTGCGCATGAAAAAAAAAAAGAAACAAGAAACAGCAAGCCTCACTTTCGGGTGCACAGGATTCCTGGGCAAGGGGTGAAAGACCCCCTTACCTGGGCACAGGATGGAAACTAGTTAGGGGGAAGGGTTAGCTTAGTTAGACCGACTCCATGGGGCAGGGGTAAGTCCTCATGGAGTCCGTGGAATGGATTAGTTAGAGGGATTGTAGCGAGATTTAGGTTGGGAAATAAAATGGGATTATTTTGGAGACAGAGACAGACTTGTGGATGTGTAGTGGGGACGTAGCTTAGCTACGTAGTGTTAAAAGGAACGTGCTGTAGTGTAAGGGATGACGTGGGAGCACGAGTTAGTTAGGGGATGTAGTTAGGAGGATGGCAGAGTTCAGTGGTGAGTGTGTTGAAGAGTTGGTGGGTGAAGTGGAAGCATGTACATGGTGAGTGAGTGAGGCCAGCGGGTCTGTGTGAATGGAGCGAATGGGGAATGCATGGTGCGATGAGTGATTGGGGGGAGGAGTGACTCCTGCCCAAGGGACCCCGGGGTCAGAGTAAAGTGAGTTAGCTGGGTTAGTCAAATTAACAAAAATGGAGGTCGTTTTGTTGTTGGTGGGAAAGTAGGCTCGAGACCCATTTGGAGGGGTGCAGGAGCCCTGTTGACGGGCTTGGGAGCGTGGCTGCGAAAGGTGAGTATCGCTGAGTGGGTACCCCGGGCACCAGGCTAGTCGGCCGCGGTAGGCCATGGGCCCATGGGGGGCCGGGATAGAGTAGTGGGCACGGGTGCGCCTGCTTGGTGCGGGGGCCCGGGCGCCATTAGCCGCGTGGGCAGTGTTGTGGGCACGGGTGACCCTCGGAAAGGGGCCCGGGAGGCCGGCCTGCCACGTGTGCGTTTCAGGGGAGGTGCCATGGGGGGCACTCCCCGGTGTTAGGGAGCTGGTAGGCTCGGAGGCAGTGTAGTGCCCGGGGGTGCCATAGCGGGAGATTCGGCAGAGGGTCGTGCCTGCCAAAGGGAGCCACGTGTCCCAGCCAGGAGACCGTGTGAGGGCACGGAGAGAAAATTGGGGGGCGAGGCCCGAAATTGTGAGGACACCAACACAGGCGATGGGAATCTGGGTTGTTAGAACCAATAGTTTAAGCGAGAGGCGCTTGTTGAAAGCCCCGGGGTAGTTTAAAGGTTAATGGTTAGGGTAGATTAGGAGATGTACCCCTCCGCACCATCCATCCCCTCGCTGTCGTTGTGGGCCGCTGGACCCACTTTGGGTTAGATCGCCGAACTCTGGGGAGACCATTCTGAGGCTTGAGTTGGGCCTCGACACAGGACGCTAGCTCTCCCTTGTTCCCCTCCGGGAAGGGAACGTAGGGGTTGGGAGTAGGCTAGGTGACAGGATAGGTTAGCCGAACAAGGACGATAAAGGGGGTTAGGGGACGATTTATAGTGGGGAAGTAAAAATAAAAACAAAAAAAAATAAGTTGGGGCTAAATTGGGGTTTGACAAATTAAGGGAGTGGGTATGTACAGTGACAGGCAAAGGCGATAGGGTGGGAGGGAGACAGGTAGGTAGGTCCGAGCCCACCTTCCAAGTGGCCAGCACCACCGCACTCCCTCCACCAACCTCCACTGAACGGCAAAGGCTGGCCAGCTTCATCGGCTGGCCGTGTTTTGCTTCAAGGCAGAGGCCGGCCAACTTCATCGGCAGCTGTTGTTTTGCTGCAAGGTCTGTGCCGGCTGGATCGTCTGCAGCTGCTGTGCTGCAAGGCCTGTGCCATCGGCTGGCCGTGTTTTGCGTCAAGGCCTGTGCCGGCCAGTTCGTCTGCCGGCTGTGTTTGCCTGCAGCGGCCTTCTTCGGCGGGCTGTGTTTGCCTGCTACCTTTGCCATGCCATGCCCACTGCCCACGTTCACCAGCCCCGTTCAATTTTTGCTTTGCCCCCCCTGTTCATTTCCATGTGCGCCAGGATCAAGGCAACAGTTTGCAAGCTGCGAGAACTGCCCCGTTGGCAGCTACAACACGGGCCTGCAGTGGCGGCCCGTGCACCGTGTTTGTGTTCATGCATCCATTCGTTGTGCTCATTGCGTGTGCCACTTGAGCTGGCACGGAGACTGCGTTTGTGCAGCCCATGCACCGTTGTGGTTCACTGCGTTCAGTTCAAAAGGGAAGGCCTTGGACTGCGTGTGAGCAGCCAGCCACGTTCCCTGTCACCTGCATTGTTTTGAGCCAGAGACTGCATGTGGGCAGCCTGGCTCCCTGCTAATTGCTTTTCTTTTGCAGAGTTCAATGATCCTGGGCCATGGTTTGGTGTAAAATTTGTAAGTTAAGGTTAAGATGTACTGTAAATATGAGTGCGCCCCCCGGCATGTCTGTCAATTTTATTGACAATTTTTTTGTCAATTTTAAAATTTTAAAATTTTAATTTTAAAATTTTTGTCAATTCAAGCGCCGGCAATTTTATTTAAGTCGTCCGTGTGAGTGAGTTTGTTTAGATAGTTACGCAGCCCTCAGGTTATTTATTTTGGGGACACGAATACCATGAATGTCGCACTCAGGGATCCGTAGGTAAAATGTACTCGGGGAAAACTACACATGATGGCACACGAAAATTTGACGACTCGGGACGAGTCTGTAAAAAGGGAAGGGGGTAGTGTTGTGGTTACCAAATTCGCAAACCACCATTCAGGTCCCTTAGGTGAGGTATCTCGGCAAGTATATGTGTAGTTAGGCCCAAACCCGTTGTCTAGTGGGAATACATGTCATTTATGCGTGCTGCGACTCTTCAGGATAGCCGTTTTTCTTTTACTATCTTTATTTTGGACCAACCGCCATGATTACCACCACAACCACAACATCAACCACCAACCACAACGCCGCTTCACCACAACCGCCACGACCTTCACGTCACACCTCGCAGCCGTCGCATCGCCATTGTTCTTGCGCCGCCTGTGGGTACCGGTGTTGGACTCGTGCAGGGCGCGCGTCGAACAGCGTGTACAAAATCACGGATTTTGTGCTTCAAAAACGGATCAAAAACGACACACGCCCACTTTTTGCCGTCCAATCGGTGAGCGAGGGGCGATTTGGCCCCGCCTCTAGGACGATCGATATATGCATATTTGTGGATCAAAAAGCCTTCACGCCCACTTTTTCTCGGGCCAATGGGGAGCGAGGTGAAAGGTCAAAGGGAGGGGATCAAAGGCGAAGCCACGGGGGGATAAAAGGACCGTGTTCGTCAGTCGGAGAGTCGAGAAGAGGAGAGTCCAAAGAGGAGTCGAGTGGAGAGTGGAGAGCCAAGAAAAGAAGAGTCGGAGAGTCGGGAGTCGGAGAGTCGGGAGTCGGAGAGTCGAGAGGTCGGGAAGTCAAGAAGTCGAGAGTCGGAGAGTCCAGAGGCGGAGAGTAGGAGAGTCGGAAGCAGAGGGTCAAGACTTCGCGGGCGGTGGAGCTGCTCGTCGTGTGCGTTGGAGTCGGAACGGAGGGGACGAGCTGTGGAAAGGCGGCGACACCAGACGAGGGGGTGCTCGCGTCGTGCAGGGAGCTGCACCCGAGGGAGGCCGACAGCGCGACCTGGCCGAGGTGGAGACGCACACCAGGGATAATAAAGATCCTCTATACCCCGAGCATCAGCAACCCCCTCCTGTTTCCCCCCGCGCTGAGATAGTGCGATCAAGGGGGCCCCTTTCCCACCCCCTGCCAGACACTGTCCGCGAGGTCCGCGGAGTTGAGGTGCCATCGCCGCTCCGCGTCTCATCACCAGACGGGTAGGCGCGACCCGGTCTCGGCCTCAGGCCCGCCTCATCCTTGAGGGTATTCTTTCCTTGGTTTTGGGTATGTGTTGTCGGCGCCGTCTGTGAAGTAGAATTGTATAAGTGTTGCCGTGTGCTCGGTAGTCGGTATTAGCTCTGCATTGTGTTTTCGCTTTTACATTTGCTTTTTGTGTAAATTGCATTGTGTCTTTTCTGTGTGCTTTTGGTGGAATTGAATGTGTGCTTCCCGTGTGCCGCGAATAAATGTGCTTTTGTGTTGAACTGTTTCCCGCTTCGCTTCGTCATTTCTCCCATTGAATCCTCATCTTGCTTCACGTAAAGGGTTGGTAGTGGGCTGAATACGCCCGATAATTAATCGAACCGTCGAGGTCGACGATAACACCGCTCGGTTATTCTGATAATACGGAACGGGTCGCTTAAGTGGCCCGTGTCCGAAGTCGACCTGCGGCGAGGTGCGATCGCCCGGTCTACCCTCCGCGTGGGTACTTAGGTAGGTCGAATTTGGCGAGCAACCCTATCCCACGCGGCGGCTGATTGGCTCGATCGCGGTGAGACCGAAAGGTCCACCCGTGACTGGTTCCCGGCGTTAGTCCGAGAGGGTCACGACTGGATTGTCCGTCCGGTGGGCGACGTGCCGCGATTCGAGTTACGTGGCCGTCAGCACGCCGGCGGGCGCGAATACTCAACAATATATATATATATATATATATATATATATATATATATATATATATATATATATATATATATATATATATATGTATATATATATATATATATATATATATATATATATATGTATATATATATATATATATATATGTATATATATATATATATATGTATATATATATATATATATATATATATATATGTATATATATATGTATATATATATGTATATATATATATATATATCTATGTATATATATATATGTATATATATATATATATATATATATATATGTATGTATATATATATATATATATATGTATATACATATATGTATACACGCTGTTCGACGCGCGCCCTGCACGAGTCCAACACCGGTACCCACAGGCGGCGCAAGAACAATGGCGATATATATATATATATCTCTTCTTCTTCTTCTTTCGGCTGCTCCCGTTACGGGTTGCCACAGCGGATCAACCATCTCCATTTCGCTCTATCCTCCACATCTTCAATTGACACTCCAACCACCCGCATGTCGGCCCTCACCGCATCCATGAACCTCTTCTTTGGCCTTCCTCTTCTCCTCCTGCCTGGCGGCTCCATCTTCAGCATCCTTCTCCCAATATAATCCACTTCCCTCCTGTGCACATGTCCAAACCATCTCAATCTCGCCTCTCTCACTTTATCTGCAAACCGTCCTACCTGCACTGTCCCTCTAATATACTCATTCCTTATCCTGTCCATCCTCGTCACTACCAACGAGAATCGCAGCATCTTTAACTCTACCACCTCCAGCTCCGCTTCCTGTCTTTTTGTCAGCGCCACCGCCTCCAAACCATACAACATATCTGGTCTCACTACCGTCTTCTATACTTTCCCCTTAACTCTTGCAGCTACCCTTCTGTCACAAATCACTCCTGCAACTCTTCTCCACCCACTCCATCCTGCCTGCACTCTCTTTTTACTTCTCTCCCACACTCTCTGTTACTTTGGACAGTTGATTCCAAGTATTTAAATCCATCCACCTTCCCCACCTCAACTCCTTGCAACCGCACCATACCACCACCCTCCCTCTCATTTACGCACATGTACTCCGTCTTACTCCTACTGACTATCTTTTCCCTTCTCTCCAGTGCGTACCTCCACGTCTCAAGGCTCACCTCAGTCTGCTCCCTACTCTCCCTACAGATCATGATGTCATCCGACAACATCATAGTCCATGGAGACTCCAGTCTGATCTCGTCCGTCAACCTGTCCATCACCATTGAAAACAGGAAAGGGCTCAGAGTCGATCCTTCGTGCAATCCCACTTTGACCTTAAACCGGTCCGTCATTCCTACCGCACACCTCACCACTGTATATCTTCTTCTTCTTTCGGCTGCTCCCGTTAGGGGGTCGCCACAGCGGAACATCCGTATGATCCGCATAGTGATTTGGCACATGTTTTACGCTGGATGCCCTTCCTGACGCAACCCTCGTCACCTCTTACGACACAGGGATATGGTACACCTATTTTAACCAGGGTATACACCGGCCCAGTACACTGGTACTCATTTCGCCGACCTCGGAACGATGACAGGCTGAGTCATCCCCCTGGTGTATTAATTCAGTGGCCCAACGGGGCTTGAACTCAGGAACTTTTGGATCCCAAGCGCTGCCCTGACCACTGCGCCAACACCAGGCTTGAGGCCAACACCTCACCGCTGTATATGTATATATATATACATATTTATATATACATATATATATATATATATATATGTATATGTATATGTATATGTTTAAAGTGGGGAGAACAAGTATTTGATACACTGCCGATTTTGCAGTTTTTCCCACTTACAAAGCATGTCGAGGTCTATAATTTTTATCATAGGTACACTTCAACTGTGAAAGACGGAATCTAAAACAAAAATCCTGAAAATCACATTGTATGATTTTAAAATAATTAATTTGCATTTTATTGCATGAAATAAGTATTTGATCACCTACCAACCAGTAAGAATTCCGGCTCTCACAGACCTGTTACTTTTGTTTTTCAGAAGCCCTCCCATTCTCCACTCATTACCTGTATTAACTGCACCTGTTTGAACTCGTTATCTGCATAAAAGACAGCTGTCCACACTCAATCAATCAGACTCCAACCTTTCCACAATGGGCAAGACCAGAGACCTGTCTTAGGACATCAGAGACAAAATTGTAGACTTGCACAAGGCTGGGATGGGCTACAGGACAACAGGCAAGCAGCTTGGTGAGAAGGCAACAACTGTTGGCGCAATTATTAGAAAATGGAAGAAGTTCAAGATAACAGTCAATCACCCTCGGTCTGGGGCTCCATGCAAGATCATACCTCGTGGAGCCTCAATGATCATGAGAAAGGTGAGGGATCAGCCTATAACTACACGGCAGGACCTGGTCAATGACCTGAAGAGAGCTTGGACCACAGTATCAAAGAAAATCATAAGTAACACACCATGCCGTCATGGATTAAAATCTTGCAGCGCAAGCAAGGTCCCTCTGCTCAAGCCAGCACATGTCCAGGCCCGTCTGAAGTTTGCCAATGACCATCTGGATGATCCAGAGGAGGAGTGGGAGAAGGTCATGTGGTCTGATGAGACCAAAATAGAGCTTTTGATTTAAACTCCACTCGCCGTGTTTGGAGGATGAAGAAGGATGAGTACAACCCCAAGAACACCATCCCAACCGTGAAGCATGGAGGTGGAAACATCACTCTTTGGGGATGCTTTTCTGCAAAGGGGACAGGACGACTGCACTGTATTGAGGGGAGAATGGATGGGGCCATGTATCGCGAGATCTTGGCCAACAACCTCCTTCACTCAACAAGAGCATTGAAGATGGAGGGTGGCTGGGTCTTCCAGCATGACAACGACCCGAAACACACAGCCAGGGCAACTAAGGAGTGGCTCTGTAAGAAGCATCTCAAGGTCCTGGAGTGGCCTAGCCAGTCTCCAGACCTGAACCCAAGAGAAAATCTTTGGAGGGAGCTGAAAGTCTGTGTTGCCCAGCGACAGCCCCGAAACCTGAAGGATCTGGAGAAGATCTGTATGGAGGAGTGGGCCAAAATCCCTGCTGCAGTCTGTGCAAACCTCGTTAAGAACTACAGGAAACGTCTGATCTCTGTAATTGCAAACAAAGGTTTCTGTACCAAATATTAAGTTCTGTCTTTCTGATGTATCAAATACTTATTTCATGCAATAAAATGCAAATTCATTATTTTAAAATCATACAATGTGATTTTCAGGATTTTTGTTTTGGATTCCGTCTTTCACAGTTGAAGTGTACCGATGATAAAAAAATTACAGACCTCTACGTGCTTTGTAAGTGGGAAAACCTGCAAAATCGGCAGTGTATCAAATACTTGTTCTCCCCACTGTATATGTATATGTATATATGTATATGTATATGTATATGTATATATATATATATATATATATATATATATATATATATATATATATATATATATATATATATATATATATATATATATATATATATATATATATATATATATATATATATATATATATATATATATATATATATATATATATATATATATATATATATATATATATATATATATATATATATATATATATATATATATATATATATATATATATATATATATATATATATATATATATATATATATATACGTATATATATATATATGTATATATATATATATATATATATATATATATATATGTATATATACGTATATATGTATATATACGTATATATGTATATATACGTATATATACGTATATATACGTATATATACGTATATATGTATATATATATATATATATATATATATATATATATATATATATATATATATATATATATATATATATATATATATATAAACACATGTTTGGTACTACAGAACTTTAATATGGACACAAACAAACACGACATAATAGTGACCGAAGCTTTTCGTGTTGCACTCTTCAGGGTAAAAATCGCAGCAAGTGAAGAAGGAAGTGAAGGCGTGTGCTTTATACGCAGGTCTCAATAAGGTAGACGCTGATTGGTTCAACTGTAATGATGTCATGGTTAATCCGAATGCCCATTGGTCGGCTCATCTTCTTAACCTCGAGCTCCCATTGGCTGGAGCAGATTTCGTCGATGATTGACGTTTGCAACCACATCCTGGAGAGAAGGGGATGGGTTTGCCCAAAGGTCCATTCACCATTTGTTGCTGTACTTCCCTTGATCTTTCCATGCTGAAAGAGACACAGAGATCGTACAAATTCCTTTTGATGACATAATATTTAATCGGTGGTAAGGACGAAGGTTGCTTCCAACATACGTAAATGAAACGAGCTCCGACCTCGGCTCAATATCCTGAACATATCTGCATTGTACTGGTCTGCACAGATAGGGTTGGCAACCAGGTGCTGTGCAATGGCAGATGAAGCAGGTACAGTGGCCGCTGGTTGCTGGATAATTCTACAATCTACATGCTCGCACTGGTTGTGTTCTAACCCTCACAATCTTTCTTCGAATCGCCAAGGGGATGTGTAATGTTATCTGATCAGCTAATCTCAGTGTTGTGCGGCCCACGTACCGAGCTTCACATCGACACTTAAACTCATAAATAACATTGCTAGTTTGTGAGGTGGGTAGCACATCCTTGTTGACTGACATCAGCAAACGGCGAGAGGTAAAGATTACTCGGGGTTGCACATCCAGAAACGTGTTGGACACAATATGTTTGATTTATACCTCAAACCTTCGTGATGATTGCCCTTTCCAGGGCATCCTGACATAGACTGGACATTTGTCCGGACCAATCTTCCGATCTTTTGTCGTGTTTAGAAACTTGTGTATGTATCTCTTAACGATATGCTCAGGATAACCATTCTCACCGAGTATATTCATGATTTTGTCAATTTCAGCAGGAAGATTACAAGGTGAACAAATCCTCTGTGCTCTGTTAACCAGGATATTGATCAAGGCAATTTTGTTTCTCATGGGGCTGTAGGAGTTCCAGTGAGTAGACTGCCCTTCGGTCGGCTTCTGGTAGACGGATGTTGTGAAACCAAGGTTGGATCTATCAACCAACATGTCCAAAAAGGGTAACATTTTTGACGATTCCAGCTCTGTGGTAAACTTCAGCGCTGGATGGAGGGTGTTGAGCCATGCCTTGAAATTGTCACATGCCGTCCGAGACCCAAACGAAGCAAAAATGTCATCAACATACCGATAATATACGATGGGGGAATCGACCACTTGCTGACCAGTCAGTTTCTGCATTTCCTGATAGCCTACAAAGATATTTGCAAGAGCTGGGCCTAATGGAGAACCCATGGACACACCGTCAGTTTGAACATACATCATGTTGTTAAAAGTGAATTCCACCTCCCTTGTTGCTGTGTTCATTAATTCAACAAAGACGTGTTCCGCGATCATCGGTATATGCAGAATCATATTCTGCATATACTCATCGGTATATGTTCCAAGTATATGCAGAATCAATTAGAGCTAAAACACCAACAAGTGAGTACAACATCATGGCATCTTTTGATATTAAAAGCTTGTTCACGAATGTACCATTGACGGAGACGATTGAGATATGCACACATTTGCTGTATCACAACGATCTGGAACAACCGATGATCTCGGAACACGTCTTCTTTGAATTAATTGTATATGTATGCATATATATATATATATATATATATATATATATATATATATATATATATATATATATATATATATATATATAAATATATATATATATATATATATATATAAATATATTTATATATATATATATATATATATATATTTATATTTATAAGCCTGGTGTTGGCGCAGTGGTTAGGGCAGTGGCTTGGGCCCAAAAAAGTCCTGAGTTCAAGCCCCGTTGGGCCACTGAATTTATATATATATATATATATATATATATATATATATATATATATATATATATATATATATATATATATATATATATATATATATACATACATATACACACACACCAAGTCATATAACACCAGGGGGTTGACTCAGCCTGTCATCCTCCGAGGTCGGCAAAATGAGTACCAGTGTACTGGGCCCGGTGTATGCCCCGTTTAGAATAGGTGTACTATATCCCTGTGTGTCGTAAGAGGCGACCAGGGTTGCGTCAGGAAGGGCATCCGGCGTGGGTGGATGGATTGGGTGGAGAAGAGTTGCAGGAGTGATTAGTGACAGATGGGTAGCTGCAAGAGTGAAGGGGAAAGTGTAGAAGACGGTAGTGAGACCAGCTATGTTGTATGGTTTGGAGGCGGTGGCGCTGACAAAAAGACAGGAAGCAGAGGTGGAGGTGGCGGAGTTAAATATGCTGCGATTCTCGTTGGGAGTGACAAGGATGGACATGATAAGGAATGAGTATATTAGAGGGACAGCGCAGGTAGGACGGTTTGGAGACAAAGTGAGAGAGGCGAGATTGAGATGGTTTGGACATGTGCTCATGAGGGAAGCGGGGTATATCGGGATGAGGATGTTGAAGATGGAGCCGCCAGGCAGGAGGAGAAGAGGGAGGCCAAAGAAGAGGTTCATGGATAGGGTGAGGGCGGACATGCGGATGGTTGGAGCGTCAATGGAAGATGTGGAGGATAGAGCGAAATGGAAACGGTTGATCCGCTCAGGCGATCCCTAACGGGAGCAGCCGAAAGAAGAAGAAGAAGAAGATATGTATATATATATATATATGTATATATATATATATATATATATATATATATATATATATATATATATATATATATATACATTATACACACACACACACACACACACACAATGCCTGGTGTTGGCTTAATGGTTCGGGGTGATGGGCTTGAGATCCTCGGATCTTGAGTTCAAATCTATTGTGCTGTTGAATTAATACTTGGTGGGGTTGACTCTTCGAGCTTGCTGGTATACTGTATCGGAGAGGTGACCCATCCAGGATTGTGTCCAATAGCCAAGGAGTCTGCTTAGGCAACACCATCCATCTGCACAGAGTATGGTCCCAATGGGTGGATGGATGCATATATGTATATATATATATATATATATATATATATATATATATATATATATATATATATATATATATATGTATATTTATATATATATATATATATATATATATATATATATATATATATATATATATATATATATATATATATGTATGTACATGGGCATAGTGGCGTGCGCCTGTAATCCGGCTACTCGGAGGCTTGGGCTGGAGGATCGCTTGAGGACGGGCGCTCTGCACTGTGCCGTGCTGTGAGAGGATGTAGGGTAGCCTGGAATCATGGCGAAACCCAATCCTTATCCCTGTGTCATAAGAGGCGACCAGGGTTGCGTCAGGAAGGGCATCCGGCGTAAAACCTGTGCCAAATCACTATGCGGATCATAACGGATTATCCGCTGTGGCGACCCCTAATGGGAGCAGCCGGAAGAAGAACAACAACAATATAAATATATATATATATATATATATATATATATATATATATATATATATATATATATATATATATATATATGTATATATATATATATATATATATATATATATATATGTATATATATATATATATATATATATATATGTATATATATATATATATATATATATATATATATATATATATATATATATATATATATATATATATATATATATATATATAAATATATATACAGTAGACTAGGTGTAAGTCGGCAGCGTCAAAAAGTCCCGAATTTCTCTCATGTTAAATCCATTTGAATAAAGGGTCATCCCTCTGTAAGTCGTCATCTCTAAGTCGTCACTTCGTCTAAGTCGTCAGATGTTGTCCATTCCTACGTAATGGAAACTCAAGTAAATTACCACTCCTAACTCGTCACATGGAACTGCTGCCTCATGAGAAGCCCGATTTCATGGAATCGTGATGCTTGCTCATTGGTGTACACCGCCAGTGATAGGCTATTTATAACTGTGTACCCACGTTGATCGCACTGCAGGCAGGACAATGAATGGCGACTAAGCGTAAGCTTACAACTAAAACCTACCAAGAAAAATACGACATTATCCAGTTTTGCGAGGCAAATCCACTGATGAAGAAAACAGACATAGCTGAGAAGTTGGACATCAAACAGCAGACATTGAACGATATCTTGAAGAATAAGGGCAAGATATTTGGACAAGTGGAGAAGATCGTGAGGCCGGTGGGAAGTGTGAAATGCGTGAAATGTGTGTCCTTTGAAGATGTCGATGACGCGCTCATCATCTGGTTTCGGCAAATGTCGGCTCAGCCAAATATTCGGTTTCGGCCGATTCGGCCAAATATTAGGCCGATACTGTATTTCGGTGGAGGATTGCCCAGCCAACATCATGGAATACAATGACCGGTTTGAATCCTTTCTCATGCACCAGATGCCCAAGAGTTTGAGGCAGTCAAACGTAACGAATTACTTCGCGAAGAAGTAAAGGATCGATCGAGCTTAGTGTTGAAGTCCGATCATGGTTTTATATTGGCTTGTTTTGTACATTACCACACTCACACATAGGCATTGAGTGGTAATCATCACCACGATGACTGTGTGTCATGTAATTTGTCACCATACCATCACCGATGGTATATGAGTTGTCTTAGAGAGTTGTTCATTATCTTTACTTTTGATAAACTGATTCATGAATTCCATCTTTGCTTGATCACTTTCCAACTCACCCCCACCTATGCCCCGAGGATTGTGTTTTCCTTTTGGTACAATAGCCGGCTCTCACACATATGTGTCCAGGCCACGTGTGACTTCATCCTTCACCCCACAGTCATCATGAATGTTCGCATACGCGTAAGTCGTCACATTTCTAAGTCGTCACTTTTTTCTCGGTCCCGATGGTGACGACTTATGCCTAGTCTACTGTATATATATATATATATATATATATATATATATATATATATATATATATATATATATATATATATATATATATATATATATATATATATATATATATATATATATATATATATATCGACCTAATCATGTCTCTTTCCCACAATTGGAGGCAATAATCAATCAGCTTTCAACTAATCAATTACCCTCGGTGGCTAGAATTTCAATAAATTAACAGCCATGCTCTCCCTGTTGAGGAAAGCTGCATAATGTAGTCAAGAAAAGTTGGCTGTTTATCCTTGAAACTGCAGTGAGCGGGAAGGTGTATTTGTAATCTGGCATGATCTCGTGCCATACTCCAATTAGAAAGCAGGATTTATAACGTGTTATGTGGAGGTGGAAGTGGAGTTATAGTGGAGCTCATGGAGAAGGTAACAGTGCCAGGCATTGATGAGGTTGCTCCGGAGATGCTAATTGCAGGGGAAGAAGTTGGAGTCTGTTGGACAAAGAGGCTGTGGAAAATTGTGCCAATATGGAAAAGGAATGGCAATGTACAGGATCCAGGGAAGTACAGAGGAATTGCACTCCAAAGTCATGTCATATTGATGGGAGGATTAGGAAGTGTTGATAGGCAAAAGTGGTTTATAGAAAGCAGGGGGATGATGGATGGGAGATTCATGTTGAGATTGTTGGTGGAGAAGAGGTTGGAGATGCAAGGTGAAATGGCATTGGGATTTATGGATCTTGATAAGGCCTTCGACACTGTTTCAAGAGAGAGGGTGATGGTGACACTGAGATGGATTTGAGTGCTGTAAGGAGAAGTTAGGTTGGTGGAAGATATGTATGAGGGAACGCAGGGAAGAGTTTTGGACTTTGATTGGTCCTATGATGTCGGAGGAGTTCAGTGTAAACCTTGGTTTGAGGCAAGGAAGCTCTCTCAACCTGCTCCTGTTTGTCATGGTGATGCAGTTAATAAGCAGGAGGGTAAACTTGAAGTGTATTCTGTGAAAGATGTTGCATGCAGATGATCTGGCTGTTGTAGCAGAGAGTAAGTGGGAGATACAGGAGGTACTGAGGAAGTGGAAGGAGACACTCTGGAAATATGGATTGAAGGTGGGTATTGAGAAAATTGAGGTAATGTGTGTCAGGCAACAGAGAAGGGAAATTGATATTAGATTAGAGGGGAAGATATCAGGCAGGGAAATAGGTTTGGGTATCTGTGGGGAACAGTTTCCATGGATGGTAGTTCAGAGGCAGAGGTGTGCAGGAGGATACAGGTGGGTGCGGATGCATGGAGGCGGTTGGAGGGATTTAGGGCATGCAGAAAAACACCAGGGAAATTGAAAGGGAAAGTTCTGGTGTCTTGTGTAATTCCGGCAAACCATTACAGTCTGGAGACTGTGACGCTGACAGAGAGGCAACAGAGGCTGCAGGTCTGCAAAACAATTGGGTCAGGAGGACTGCGAGAGTAGAGAGGGTGGATAGAAGGAGAATGGATGAACTGAGGGAAGAGATTGGTGTGTAGATGAGGATGATGGCGAGATTGGTAAAAAGCCAGCAGAGTGAGCTGGACATTTGGTGGAAAGAAAGTGGTTGAGGGAGTGAGTGAGGAGGAAATGATGTAGACCATGCCTGAGATGGAAAGATTGTGTGAGGAGGGATATCAAGAAGGTGGAAGTGGTTGGAGAGTGGAGAGAGTTGGCCGAGGATAGATTGAAGTGAAGGAGTACAGTGCTTAAAGTTTATCAGAAGCTTGGTACCATTCAGCCTCACTCCTTATAAAGGGAAGAGAGGAGGAAGAAGAAGAAGAAATGGGTTCATTATTAACAATTTAGCTCTCCAGGAATACCAATTAAACCCAAATATAGGCAGGACAAAATGGTGGTAAAATGAGGTGCACAATGTTTCTTAACAGATAAATAATTCATTGTGAACATGGCAACAAAATCCAGAACACAAATACAATTACAGTCAGGAATCATACACAAAAAACTATTCCGAGCTATGGTGCCAGACATATGCTCAACAACCTCTCAAAATTTGGCTGGATGAAAAACCATAGGATGAAGAATGTCCAGCTTGCTGGAGTAATCAATCAGGCAGTGTGCAGCAAGGAGCAGACCAGAGTCCAAAATCTGGAAGAGATGCCAGAGTGAAGATCACAGGAGAGTTGTGAGAGCATCCAAGAGCACAGAATCCCTTAATCCCGGGCAATAAGATCTAAGAGAGAGAGAGAGAGGGAGGTGAGCACGTACTTTTATGGCCAGCTTACTTCTCCGTGCAAACTGATGGCACTGGACCAATCACTGTCCATCATGCAGATAGATTGTGATGCATCCACATTATGGTGTTTTGCCCCGGGGGAAGAGCAGATTAATAACTTACCTAGACGTTCAACCAATCATGGCCTGAGGGTACAGGGGAATGAAAGGGATGAATCACCTTACTTCTATCTATTATCTAAAATGGATATTGCCATCCCTCGAGGAGGTACTGACAACCTCTTACCATAACTACATGTATCTGGTACGCAGTTAAAATGTCTGCATGACCACAAATGGTGGTTACAGCCTTGTCACTGCTGCTCTCGACATCAAAGACAATAATATATTTGTAAATACCTTTCAACTGTGAAAGCAATTCTAATCCGTGTCCATCATAGCTATTGCTGCATAAATTCCAACCAGCACATGTTTCCTGCCACACACAAACAATACTTACATCAAAACAATTTTGGTTGGGGCTCTGACTGGGCCACTCAAGGACATTTATCTTTTTGTTGCTTAGCCATTCCAGTGTAGCTTTGGCTGTGTGCTTCGGGTTATTGTCATGCTGAAAGGAACTTTGGTCCCAATTTCAGCCTTCTTACAGAGGGCAGCAGTTCCAACTTCAGCTTTTCCATAGTTCAAACTGGACTCAAGGTGGGCTTCTCTGAGTAATGGCTTCCTTTTTGCCACCCTACCGTTCAGGCCAAACGTGAAATGCTTGGGATATTGTTGTCACATGAACACAGTGACCAGCCTTTGCCACAAAGGCATGGAGCTCTTTCAAAGTTGCCATTGGCCTCTTGCTGGCCTCTCTGATTAATCTGCTCCTTGTTTGGTCATCCAGTTTGGAGGGATGGCCTGATCAAGGCAGGGTCTTGGTGGTACTATATGTCTTTCACTTCTTAACAATTGGCCTGACTTTGCTCCACGGGATATGCAGGATCTTTGAAATATTTTTATACCCATCCTCTGATCTGTGCCTTTCCAAAACTTTATCCAGGAAGTCTTTTGAAAGTTCCTTGGTCCTCATGGTTGAGTCTTTGCTATAAAATGCACTACCCAGCAGAGAAAACCTATGTTGATGTTCATATGAGAGCAAACACACATAATGTACAACAAGGGGAGCAGAAGACAATATGGGCAGGAGAGCAAAGGAAAAAACAATGTGGAACCGAGACATGAGGAGATCTGTGGAAGGGAGAGGGGTGGGGCAGGGTACAAGGGGAAAATAAGATGGACACTTCAGGGACTTTCAGGTCCTTACACGACAGGGACTTTCGGGAAGGAAACCAGGGAATTTGAAGTTGTTGGGTTTGGGGTGGATTAACAGGGGTAGAAAAGGTCATGGTTTTGGATGGGGGGAGATAGATGGTGGTGAACAGCTGTTTTGAAGACCTGGAGGGAAGATTGTGATTGAAGAGTGTCGGAATTTGTTCCAAAAGTGGGGAAAAAGAGGAATGAAAAAGTGAAGATGAGCAGTGATTCTTGATTTTGGTAGTTTTAACAGAAGGGGTTTGGGAGCGGACCTCGAGCACCCTGTGGAAATATGGTGGGGACATATCATAGACAGAGTATGGGGGGAGGGGGTGGGAGGTGGATGAGGCTGGAAAGGATACGGTAGAAGACAGAAAGACCACTGACCTGCCTGTAAGGAGAGACTGAGAGACCGATGGACTCAGCCTCATCACGGGAGATACCAATGATCCCAAGTGCCTTGGTTTCCACAGCATAAAACCGAGAAAGGTGAGAGGCGGGAACACCAGCTCAGAGGGGAGTGCAGAGCAGTACTCCATCAGGCTGCTGCAGATGAAAGCTTTGTATGTGGTCAGGAGCTCAGGTGTTCCAAGGAAGGACTTTGCAAGACAGAGGATGCCCAGTCGACGACTGGCTTTGGAGGTCAGCTTGGGAATGTGACTTTCCCAGGAAAGATCATGGCATATAGTGAGACCTAGAATTTTAATGAAAGGACTTCTTCAAGAGGATTCTTGAAAAGTAGATGGGGGTTTTTCCAGATGGTGCTTTCGGAGAGACGTAATGAGAGACACGTGCCTTTATGGTCACAAATAAATGAAATTTTATTCTGAAATATTCAAAATCACGATAAATTTAACACAGGTGGGAATCAATTAACCTCTGTGATTTTGAGTGTGATTGGTTACAGCTGAGGTAATTGATAATTGCTATTATAAAGGGGGGGGGGGTGGACACTTATCCAACCAAGATATTCCAGTTGTGTATTTTTAATTAATTTTCTGTAATTTGTGAAAAAAATTTTTCACTTGGAAGTTCTGGTGTACCACATGTAAATAAACGTGGAAAAAGTCTGATTTAATGCAATTTAATTCCAGGCTATAAGGTAACAAAATGTATAAATTTTGAAAGGGGGTGTAGACTTTCTATAGGAACTTCAAATCCCAGACTGCAAAGACCTGAGTTCCACACAAATTTCTCCTAGCTTGGAGGTGATGTTTTGGCATAATTTATGTGCATGACTCCAGTGCCATGTCACATCGAGGGTCAGTGTGCTTATATATATATATATATATATATATATATATATATATATATATATATATATATATATATATATATTGCATCTGAGGCTCATATATGAACTTGTACACAAGTTGTATACAGGGTGGAGACATTAGTAGGTGTTAATGTGCGTTTACACAATTTGAAAGGCTACTAATAGACAAGGGGCAGTGTATGAATTTTGAACCACGGTAGGTGGGAAGCAAATTTAAGTTCTGCGCCTATGAAGGGAAAACACCCAACATCGGTATTATTTTGCTTCCCATGATGTTCAGTATATTTTTGTCTTCCTTACGTTAAAACCTATTTTCTAATATTTGAACGCGATTTCTGAGCATCATGAACCCAGCGATGAGATTGGAATGCTAAAGTAAAAAAATAATGAAAAGAAATCCAAAGCTGTGAATTCTGAGACTCTCATGAGATTACCTTGCACACATTTTAAGCAGCACCCAGAAATTTTAGTTTAATATAAGCTGTTCAGCCTAACCCATTATATCACCATGATAACGGGTTAAAAATGGCAGCTTATGAAAGTGGGCTATAAAGCTCTTCCAAACACCGATATAGATATTCAGTTTCTCATCAAGACAATGAATAATGGGAAATCTTTATTGAAGGAAAATACTTAACCTTGACCTTGAAAGAATTTATGTGCACAACAGGTGTCAGCAGCTGGAAAGACCCTCTATTGTCTTAATCATGTCAATTGTCCTGTGCCGACGACACAGAAAGACTGGAGCAGCTCAAGTGAACAATGCTGCAAACAAACAAGTGGAAGATTAAAATTAGTCAGGGTACCTGGGTAGCACAATCGGTTGATACGATGGCTCAGTTGGTAGCATGCTCACAGTTGCCGTTGGCAAAATTAACGTTGGCATCAATACTCAATTGGCAGGAATGAGAATGAAAAAATGACAACAGATGATAGAATGTAAGTGCCATGCCATACTATGACAACTAGTACTGTGCATGTGAGCAGAGCAAGGTCCAGGTGGAATCGATAGGCATGTATTAACCACAAACTTGGCACAAATGTACATAAAAGGATCACAAGAGAATCACGACTCATAACTCACATGCCAATGCTCACTGATGTGGAGAGGAGGTTCAGTGAAATGTATTTAACTGTACTGCCTTTTTTATCCTTACCATCGCTGGAAGAGTCTCGTGTCCAGAAATGTTGGTTTAGGATCATTTGTGACATGTCGACTGATTTTGATGGTTCGATGATGCCACAAATATTTTGTTTTATTTACAGGCATTTTCAAAGGATATACAAATAAGAAAGATGTCATGCATAGCACAATACTTGTAAAAATTGTAAAAAAAACAAATTTGACCGAAAAAATAATTGTTGGATGAATTCAGTGACCTGAAATATAAATCCTCTTCAAATCTCAAATTAATCGGATGAAATTGAGGATTTTAGAAATCCCACCAAAGTTGTTGACCTTTGGCCTATGTTGACCTAAAAATAATTGTTTGTTTTTTTTGGTGACTTTGGTGACCTGATATGCAAATCCCATTCAAATTTCGAGTTAATCGGATGAAAATGTAAGATTTTAGAAATTCGACAAAGCTGTTAACCATTGTTTTGTTTTTTTGACCTTTTGATCTAAAAAACAATAGGCTTCTTGCTTATGACGAACCCAACAAGATGGTGAAGTTTCATGAAGATAGGTTTAAAATTGTGACCTGTATGTGATTGACAGACAAACAGACAGACAGACAGACAGACAGACAGAGAATAATGCACAAGACCAACCGATATACTTGAGAAATCTTCGATTTTCGCAAGTAATACATATTGACATAGTCGGAAGCCATTTGGCCCACCACGACCTCACTTAATCCACACCAGATTAAAAATCCATCAGATTAGTTCACATTATTTATCATCACTGTTCATACCATTAACTTAATCTCGTCGAACTTATAATCTGTATCTCTTTTATATTCGTATTCATATTCCGATATTTGAACAGCAATTCGGTGCTGCTGAAACAGTTTATTGGCAAGGGTTATACTGGGTCGTTTGCCATTGCCTTCCCAGCAGTAGATTGGGCAGGAATTTGGAATTTTGCGATGGTGCCAGTGATAGCTCGCCTACGAACTCCCCTACTCTTTTTTGCCGATGTCCTGCCTCAGATCATTCCACTGTTTCTGTTTGTGTCTCTTACTCCTCATTCTCAACTCCAGTGCATCCTCTTCACCACAATGTATTTTCGTTTGGGAAAGTGGTTTAGGATGGATTTTGTTCACTACTTGTTGGTATGCCATGGACGTCAGCTTTTAGTATTGGTCCTGATATGACTGCTGAGGAAATATACCTATTGATTTGCACTGGTGTGGATATTTACAGGGTGTTTCAGAAAGATTGATACAACTTTGACTTCCTGCTAGTTCTTTGTTTTGTTGATCTATACCGTTATCCTTTTCAGGATTTGGTGGTGTTATCGTGGTATTTGTTCTCTGGGATTCCTAGCTCCGTATCTCAAATAAGCCATTGGCAGTGAAGCAGAGGACAAAAGTGGTGGCTCTGTAATATGAGACTAAATCATATGTAGACACCCACCAGAGGTTCTGCAGGGAATATGACCTCAGAACACGTGATGGACCCACAAATTGTGCCATTCAACATATTGTAAAACATTTGAGTACAAAGGTATAGTGCACAACAAGAGCAAGGGCAACAGTGACAAGCCAGCATGAGTAACCATGAGCGAAGCCAACATCGACGCTGTGGGGAATTCTGCAGTGGACAGCCCCAAGAAGTCCGACTGTCGGCAATCCCGTGAGCTAGGCATCAAACCAATATCAGTCTGGCGTATCCCCACAAAGAAACTGAAGCTTTTCCCATACATCATCTCAAGTAGGCATAAACTGAGTCAAGGTGACATGAGAGGGAGACTTGATATGTGCAATTGGCTGAGTGACAGGATGGAGCGGTACCCAAACTGGATCAACCTGATCTGGTTCAGTAATGAGGCCCATTTCCACTTGAATAGTGCCATCAACAACCACAACGACATTTTCTGTGGCAGAGCCACCTGAGATCACTGAGAGGTACCTAAAAGGACCTGAGGTCACATGCTTCTGCATCTTCAATGCCAGAAGGGGAATGCTTGGGCTTTACTAGTTTTAGAATGACAACAGCAGGATGGTGACGATCAATGGTGAGCACTACCGGGCTGTGCTCCAGAAGTTCCATAATGATCGAGCCCAAAAGGTCACCTCAAACCAGCTCAGCATGACCTGGTTTATGCAGGATGGTGCATCCCCACATACAGCTGGTGACAACATCACTTTCCTTCAGCAGCTCTTCAGAAACTGCCTCATTGTGCTGGGTACATCTCATGACTGGGCAACCCAGAGCCCAGACTTGAACCCTCTGGACTACTGGTTCTGGGGGGCTGCTAAGGGCTCTGTCTACACCAACTACCCTGCCATGCTGGATGATCTGAAGCAGGATGTGTCAGACTACCTCCAGTCAGGTCCACATGAGACCTACAGGAAAGTTGGACAGAACTTTGGAGTCAGGATCGAACCCTGGCTGAACCGCGGAGGGCACACATCGAGAACGTGAATTACAAGGTTTTTGCGTAAATGCTGATTTCAGACCTTGGGCTCTCACTAACTCCAGCAGTGACTTACTGCAATAGCAATCAGTGATAGAAAATAACATGTCATAAGCTTTCAAGAAATGTTGCTTCAACTTCTTGAGGTTTCTGTTTCTTTGTAAATAAACATTTAAAGTTGCATTACTCTTTTTGAAATACCTCCTTACGTATCTATCAAGTGAAGGTTCATTCCCATCCATGATTCACTCCAGCTTGTGCATCAGCAATTGCTCATCAAAACCACTATTTCAAGCAGTACCATGTGTAAGGGTCTCTGGAGTCCAAATATCTGTTCGGCAAAGCAAGTAACCTCTGCAATAGTGTTCTTGAGGATACTAAGCAGCAACATGCATCGTCTGTTGCCGATTCCATTGTGACTCGTGGAATTTCTGTGATTGTATTGAAGATGTGTTGTCCTGAACTGTCATCGATTCTTGCTAAGCTATAAAACCTGTGCTTGTATGCTTCAGTGTTTCCTTCATCCTGTAAAGTGGCTTCTATTGTCCCTGTTTCTAAGAGTTCGAGTGAGCATGCTGAGCCAAGTAACTATCACCCCATCAGCCTGCTTCCTGCGATAAGTAAGTTAAGTTTTTCGAATACTTCATCAAATAACAACTTCTCAACCATCTGGAGAACAAACAACTTCTCACTGTCTGTGAGTATGGCTTTTGCCATTCCCACTCTACTGGTGATCTGCTGTCTTTGATTAAAAAAGGATCATTTCAACAAGGTATTGGAGCTCAAGAGTGAAGCTCTATTAGTTGGTTTGGATATCTCGAAAGCCTTTGATAAAATGTGGCACGAGAGTCTGCTCCACAAGTTTCAGTCGTATCGTGTTTCGGGAGTGATGCATTCAATCATTTCAATTTTCCTTACAAATTGCAAGATGAAGGTGGTACTTGAAAGTCAATCTTCTCTTACTTGCTCCATCAATTCTGGTGTTCCACAAGGCTCTGTCCTTGGTCTCATTCTGTTCCATGTTCATGTCAATGATCTTCCTGATAATGTTTTTTTCTCAGCTCGCCATGGATGCTGATGACTCATCACTTTACTGTACATTGGCTGATTCACTCAACACTACTTCTAATGAGGTTGGAGTTTCACTGGACAATGATTTAGAGAAGGTGTTAAAGTGGGGTCATGATTGGCTGGTAACCTTCAATGCAAGGAAAACTAAACTGTTGGCCACATCTCGTTCTAGAACCAGGTTGATCCCTTCTGTGCACATTGGATCTTCAACATAACAGAATCATCTGAGCTTCGATTCTTGGTCTCGACATCTCCAACCTTCATTGGGTTAAGTACATTTCTGGTATTGCTAAGAGTGCTTCCAAGCGAGTTGGTTGTCTTTATCGAGCGCAGAGGTATTTACCTCCTGATGCTGTCTTGTACCTGGATAAGGAAACGATAATCCCCTCAGGAGTACTGTTGCCACTTTTGAGCTGGAGCACCAGCCTGCCACTTGTCTTTATTTGATAGGCTCCAGAAATGCATCGTGAACCTGGTTGGTGAGGAGATAGGTTCAACTATTCAACCGCTCTCTCACCGTTGGTCAGTTGCCACTATTAGTTTGTTCTTCAGATATTTTCAAGGCAAATGTTCTGCTGGACTTTCTAACTTGGTTCCTCCTGTATGAGTGTTTGGACACAAGACTTGGCTTGCCATCTCAGCACACCCATGTACTATAGCTGATCCAAAGTGCAGAATGAAAGGTTATGCAGATAGTTTAATCCCTCGTGCTGTGCTATTTTGGAATTCACGACCTGTAATGTGCTTCCATATTATCCAATGATCCACCCAGTTTTAAGAGGAATGTCACTTCCTACTTCCTACATCTTTGAAGTTACATTGTGTTTCACATGACTTCTGCTACTTCCTGTGTCTTGGATGTTTTGTTGTTTTTTAAAAAACAAATATTTTATTTTGTTTTGTTTTATCCATATGTTTCTCTGACCTTCCCTTATTTCCTGACTGAGAGTCGCTTTATGTCTTGTTTGGGGTGATTTCCATAAATAAAAAGGAGACGATGGGATCTTTAATGCTCACCAACTAATACCAGCAGACAGGACACCCAGTTCAATGTCTATCTGATGGATAGCATTTACATTGATGAAACACTCTGCCTGTGAAACAAGATGGCTGTTTATAGATGCTTCGGGCTGAGATTCAAACCCAGGATAGACAGCTTGGTGGTAAGTGTACATACCTCGAGGCGGCCATTCTGCCACCTCATTTTTTTTTAATAAAATCAATAAAAAATGTATTTTACTCTCTCGAAAAGGAAGCACACAATGGCCAATGATATTCGATATATCATGAAAACTTGAAAGGCTACAACCTGAATTTGGATGTCCAATATGCATCCTTGCCAGAATGAAATCAGGATGATAGATTGAGTCTAATTTGACTCCACAGGAGTATACTTTCGTGAGTTGTTTTCACCAAATGAGTTATGCTGCAAAAATGTTGGCATACAAGTATAGAAAAAAAAGGAGTGTAGAGCCTTAAGAAACTTTTATATGGTTGGGAAGGTCAAATAAACGAGTTCTTTGTTTTATCATGCTGTTTTATGATGAGCACGCTTGGAAGGAGAATGTTGTAATGAAGTTGTCCATGGAGTGAAATGTTCTGGAGTTACTAGATCGTATCCAGAAGTGTGGTCTTGAAGGAGACGATTGCTCGACAGTCTTGATAGAATGGACTTTGCTTTGTTGAAATGCAGTTTTGTATGCAGCATTTTACATTTGGCACGCCTTTTGTGAGAAAATGTTACCATGCATTGTCAGCATGGATGGTTCAATGAGATAAACAATAAAACAAACAAAGACGGTGGATCTCCCCAAATGATATCCACATGATTCGCTGCAGTAAATATCTCATGACTTTATTTGGCCTGTTTGTCTGTGGGGGCATTACAGCTGTTACCTTCTTTGAAGTTATTTGGTTTGACAAACAGCAAAGAGTACAGGCCATCTCACCCATTTTTCTCTCTCTTTCTCTCTCTCTCTCTCTCTCTCTCTCTCTCTCTCTCTCTCCCCCCCTCTTTCTCTCCTCTCTCTCTCTCTCTCTCTCTCTCTCTCTCTCTCTCTCTCTCTCTCTCACTCTATCGAGTGCAGCCTGTGGCTGCTGGTTGCATCATTGGTTGGGACGCGGCTATGCCGCTGATGCAGTGTCCCCCTTACCAGTACACTGGTACTCATTTTGCCGACCTCGGAAGGATGACAGGCTGAGTCAACCTCCTGCTGTACATTCATTCCGCAGCCAACGGGTTGAACTCAGGACCCGAGGATCCCAACCGCCACTCGAACCACTAAGCCAACACCAAACTTTCATGGTGCGCTGCATGTAGTGGAACCACCTTCTACCTTTTTCTCTCACTTTTTAACATTTTTCCCCTTTCTATCTCTTTGTTTTTTTTCCTTGAGTTTAAGAGTGAGAAAGCGCACCCGTTTCCATGGTGCTTATTTGCTCTGAGGCACCGAGTGTTTCCCCGCCCTTTATCATGGCGACCCTCAAAAGTGTTCCTGGTTTGGAATCGTTTACTCGAAAAAACAGTTTGTCGTGCACAACACTGCCTGAAATCTCAGTGGAGCAAATCATTTTGTGTGTCGGAGAATCCAGCAGAATGCACATTGTAATTGCTGCATCGAGGATGCAACGATTCCGTCTCGAAAGAGGAACTGGTGACGCAGCTCGTTGAGACTGGTCTGAGTATAGAGCCGGATATCTTCATGTTTGTTTCACCATTGGAAGCACCATCGGTTAAGGCAATCATCTCAAATGTACCTACTTTCCTCCCGAAAGAGCAGATTAAGGCTGTTGTGGAAGAATATGGTAATATTGTGTCTAAAATAACCTTCATTCCTGTCCAGGTTTAGGATCAGAAGGTAACACATGTCCTGTTTTTCGGCATTAATTGTTTGTTTTCCCAAAGCTGAACATTCGACAGTTAGAAGTCATGTTGAAAACTAACCAAAATAACTATACATACTGGGTGTTAACTATACATACAAATAACCAAAATAACTATACATAACTATACATACGACAACGCAGACCTCGGTGGGTTTTAATTGTGGTCAGTGCGGACATATTAAAAATGAATGTCCCAGTCGTGTGGCTGAACAGCCATCGAATGAATCTGGCAATGAAACTCCTTCAGCGCCAGGAGAAAACTGAAAAATCAAATCGCGGACATGAATGAGCCTTCAGTGGTTGCACGTGGAAAATGACGGCATCAACGTTTAAGTACAATCCAATCGAGTCTGTTTCATATGAGTAGATGATAAATGGGGTTTATAGGATGCCCATTCAAATGAATGGGGGAAAGGGAAAACTTTCTGACTGAAGCCCCAAAAGCTCAAAATAGAAAACTCATTTTCTCCCCACCTATCCCCTTCCCTCCCATACAAGCAAATGTAAAATTGAGATGATGAAAGATTGAGACTTAATGATTAAAGCACTTCTTCCCTTTCATATTTTCATTCCACTCAAAGAGCGAACCAACGAATATTTGTCCATGTTCTACTTTAGGGAATAACTTAATTTTATTATTACATTCATTTCCATCGAGAATATTCACAAATAATTACTTGGAACTTGGTTCTTGGTTTCAGTGTCTTTGTTGAGCAGAAATGAAATAATAAAGTTCTCTAAATGCTCTAATTTCACCACCTCCTGAGCCACATATCATTTTGATATTTTAGTAAATTGTTTTTCCATTGTTCAATTGATAACCATAAACGTTTTCAGTCCATTCAAGGATTTTTTTTTTCTTTACATCCTCCAACTGATTTCTATTTAAATTTATCCGCTTATTTGTTTTATCTACTTTTACCCCGATTATTTCTCAAGTAAGACTTATTTGGTATTTCTCACATTCTTCAAGTTTCCCATTTAAATACCAAGGCTGATTACATCTCCACTCTTTGGTTTGGTTATTGCTTGGTTCTATCATTTATAATCAGTAAAAAGACGGTGGTCGCCAGTTAAAATTCCCAACCCAATATCTTAACACTTATACTTATAACCATAAGGGAGACGATTGATTCCATTCTCTAAAATATATATTTTATCATCAAAAGCTCCTAATGCTTTCTTATGTATCTCTTCTGTATATCATTGATGTTTATAACTTCTTTTTGCTTTCATTTTTCTGTACTCTTCCTTCTTTAAGGTCAAACAGTTGTAAAAAGATTTAAAGTTTATTGTATCCTTGATTATATTTTTCTTTATTTCCTTGAGCTTCTTATCACATCTTTCAATGTTATTATTATCAATATACGTGAAAGCATAAGACTTTGATATCAATCCTATAAATTCACTCATGACCTTCCCACCCAATTCAACTTTAAACTTACCAATAACCTTTTTATTCTTTGATGAAAACAACGCATCACCTGACTTATAATTACTTGTATCATATATATCAATATTATCGATCATATCCTCATATACATCACTTGTCTTAATTTCTAATATAAAACTATCTGTATCCATATAAAACAATAACACATTATCCTTATACTTTGATTTTAAATTATTATAGTAATAGTCATACATTAACGACTTTGACAAGTCAGGAATTGAGGTTCCGATATAAAAAGGTTTATCCATTTCAATAATCTTTTTTTTCAAATGAATAGCACAAAAGTTCTCTGAAAACACCTCCACTCGCTCAACACTTGGTCTATTAATTAACTTTGAAGCCGGTTTCCAAGATGTCGCAAGTCTTATGTTTTGTCGATTCCGAACATTTTTCATCGTCTTTCCAAATACAGCATTTTTCATTAATTTATAAAAGTCCTTCTTAAAATCTGTTTTTGCTTCTGTTCTCCTTTTTGTATTAAAATCAATATACTTCTTTAACCAATGACTTTGTTTAAATTTCAAAATCCTATGAATTTTCCTCACTCAACCCAGCAGATAAATATTGTCTCAAGTTCCTTTGATGCAAAACAGAACTTTCTTTATCATTTAATGTAGTAAGTAGTATTTCTTACTGCATTCTTACTACTTACATTCTTACTACTTCTTACTACACTGTGGTTGATCAGTGCCCCAGACGAGATACACTTCTAGTCTTGGGGGATTTCAATGCATCGACTGGAACTGATAGGGATGGTTATGAGGTGTGTGTTGGTCCCCATGGGTCAGGAACTATGAACCAGAATGGCACTAAGTTCCTTGACTTTGCAACAAGTCATGGACTTAGGGTGGCTGGTTCATGGTTTCAGCGCCCACAAGCTCATCGCTGGACTTGGTATTCCAACGCTGGCGGTGTGGCAAAGGAGATTGACCATGTCCTCATTGACGGTCGTTGGAGGACGATCCAGAACTGCAGGGTCTACCGGTGTGCTCAGTTCCTCAATACTGACTACAGGCTTGTTGTAGCAACTCTAAAGCTGCACCTTAAATCCTGGAGAATGGTACCATCCCAGCCGAGGCTGGATGTTGCCAAGCTCAGGGATGAGAGAGTAGCTGAGGAGTTTGCGAACAGGCTGAGTGGACACTTGGGGGTTCTGGGTGCTTTGGGGGGTCCTGAAGAGTTGTGGAGCGCCTTCAAGACCACCATCCTTGATGTTGCCGGTGGATGCCTTGGAGCTCACCGCAGGGCAAAGAAGAATTTTGTCTCTCAAGGGACACTGGATACCATTGACCAGAGTCGCAGGGCCAGGCTGAATGGCAGAGCTGAGCTGTTCAGGGAGCTGAGGCGTAAAACTGTACGTGCACTGAGGGTGGACAAGGAGGCCTATGTGCGAGGAATCTGTGAGGGGGTAGAGCATCACCTGTGGACAGGTGATTCTCGTCCCGCTTACAGGGGAATTCGCGCATTACGTTCATCCAAGCCCATCCCTCGGAGCACTACAGTTCGAGCAGAGAGTGGTAGGCTCTTGACAGAGGAGTCTGAAGTGAAGGCCCGCTGGGCCTGTTACTTTGAGCGGTTGTACCAGGCTGATCCCCCAACTGTCGAGTTGGACGTCAAGGGTGTTACAATCCCTGTTGCTGACCCTCGAATCAACTGTGGTCCACCTACGCTTGTGGAAAAACGGGCTGCGGTGAACCAGTTTAAACGGGGCATAGCTCCAGGGATCTGTGGCATCCATGCCGAACTTCTCAAGGCTGGTGGAAATGCTGCACTCGTGTCGTTGCATGCAGTTTTGTGCTCTGCCTGGAACACAGGCATCATCCCAACTGACTGGAAGAGGGGCCTTGTTGTCCCTCTCTGGAAAGGGAAGGGTGATCGCCAAGACTGCAACAACTACCGAGGGGTGACGCTGCTCTCAGTGCCGGGCAAGGTCTTTGCTCGGATAATTCTCGATAGGGTTCGCCACCATCTGCTTGAGCACCAGCGTCCAGAGCAGTCAGGCTTTACACCAAAGAGGTCAACGATTGACCGTATCCTTGCACTTCGTGTCCTCACCGAACGCAGATGAGAGTTTCGGCAGGGGCTGCTTGCAGCCTATGTTGATCTCTGTAAAGCGTTCGATTCAGTGAATCGGGATGTCCTCTGGAGGATTCTTGGTCTTCGTGGGGTGCCACCAAAACTGATCGATCTGATGTCTGAACTCTACTCTGGTACTGAGAGTGCTGTGAAGTGTGGTGGTACCATCTCTGACTCGGTCCTCGGTGATGGCTATTGCTGGCTCTGACCTCAGTAGCGGCAGTTGCGCTGACAACTGTTTGTTTGGTTGAACCGATGGAGTAAATGCCGATTCGCCATTGTTTGGAATCGCTTGCTGTGTGGTGTTGGCCAGACGTCTGACTGGTGAGGTAAGGGAGTCATCTCCTGCATCAAAGAATGACACTGTCAGTCGTGCTTCCTTCAGTTCCTGTCCTGCCTGCCTTCGACGTCTATGTCTTGCTCGATGAACAGTTAGGGATTTGCGCTCCCTCAGAGATCGACGCTCCATATTCTGAGCTTGTTGGGCTTCGTCCCGCAGTTGTTGCACACGTCTCTCAACCATTTCATCCTCCTCCAATCAACATCTTAATTCCTCCAGCTCAGTCTGCTTTCGTTTTTCCTTGAGAATAGCCGATTGGATGCCACTGAGCTGGGATGTAATAGATGCACTACTGCAGCCAGAACTATGGTTGCGTGCACTACATTGTGAGGCAGTCTTTGGCTGATGGCTTCTTAACGAATGGCGTCTATGGGAAGAACCTGATCCACTCTCTTGATCAAGGGAAGGACCACTCATGTTCAAAGGTATGTAGTTAAGAACATAATCTTTCAAACGTTCAGGCATACGTCGATTCCTTTCAGCTCGGGGAGACGCCGATAATTTGTTGCTGATGCTGATAATGGCCGGGTCTGGTGACTCGGTGGCTGATACGGATATATCAGAGGTGGGGCTGACAGCAGCCATGGAAAACAGAGACAAATAGGTTTGTGACACTAGTGGTTAAAGGACTAACCGGAATAATGTCGCTGGTATTGTCGGCTGTTTGAGTACTGTCGGCAGTCAGGATGTTGGCGATTTTCTCGTCCATGGTTTCCTTGTCCAGCTGTTCGGTGATCTAGCTCGAAGGACCATGAAAGGTAGTTTCTGATAACCTACGGTAAGGCTGCTAATACATTGGATAACAATGAACCGTGGATCCAAGAAATTACCGCGATCAAACGGTTTGGATGAGACGAGAATATCGAAGTTCCTTTCAGCGCAATGTTTATTAATATAACGACACAAATAACGAAAGTCTCGCTCAGCGAGCAAAGACAAAATAGCGACGGTTCACTCACACCAACCAACGAGAAACAGGAAGTTCTCTCTATATCCGGTGGGAAAATGCCAAGAAAGTAAGAATTACAGGCTACACTAACATGGTATTCATAGATTGCATGAAACATTCATGGGCACAACAGTACCAAACGTTCATACATATGGTGAAACAGCAAAGACTTAGTAACAGTAGTTAATGATCATTTTAAAATTACCTTTAATATAAAAAATGTTGAAGTTGAATCTGTTAATGAAAAAAAGTATATAGATATAGATGGTAAAGATTTTTCTACTAATTAAATATGAGTCATTATTCAACTGAAGATTTTGAAGATTGTGAGAGTGATGATAGTTTCTCTGTATTAACAGAAGACAGTTATGATACTGAGAGTTTGTGTTCAAACGATAGTTATGAAAGTAGTTTTATAGATGATTGTGAAAACACCAATGAAAGTACCGAAGATGAATTTTATTTGAAGTGAAGTTTTACTTATAATTATGAATAGTTTACTAGATTTTGAGCCTCTTGAATTTCCTGATTCTCCACATGACAAATTTGAGAAGTGTCCTGCATGTGAAAGACGGGGATTAAACACAGAGTCAAAAGCCAATAAACAATGTATATTCTGTGATTATCTTCTAATTAATAATAAAAAATATAAAAAGGAAGAAAATTCTTTGAGATTTCCACCAAAAATGAATTACTTTACAAGATTCATTCGAGAAATGATTGAAAGTATAAGGTGATAATACACCTTTTCACACAAGAGAAGAGACTGAACAAATGACAACTATGTTTCGTGGATTGATGAAATATTTTATTATCGATTGTCATTTTTAGGGAAATATTAACACAAGATATTGCATTAATAAAATAATGGATTATCTTGAAATTAAACCTGAATTTAGGATAAAACAGAGAGTTTCTAAAAAAAGCCAATGAAAAATTAAATAACCTGTTTTCCAAATAGATAAATGAATGACTTTTTACCCATTTGGGAAAATAAGATAAAATTTAACAACCATAAAAATCTTCCAAATTCATCAAGATGTCTCCTAGTTGGTTCAAGCGGATGTGGAAAAACCTGCTTACTTTTAAAGATGCTCCTTACTCCCAACTTTTTAGATTATGATCATTTAATAATTTTCACAAAGTCAAGTTTTCAACCTGAGTATCAACTACTCTCACAAGGTTTTAATGCTGGGCTTCAAAAAGAAGATATAATCGGTTTATTTCAACTTCAAAACAAACTAAATGATTACAACATTGAAGATATAATGCAACTATTTTGTGAAAAACAGAGATATAAAAAGAAATCAAAGCCAATAACTTGTATTCTTGGTGATAATATGGATGACATACCTTCTCCCCAATATTTGGATAAATAAATAAAAAACCTCGTTATCTTTGATGATTGTGTTAATGAGAGAAACCAAACCATAATGGATAGCTACCACACAAGAGGGAGACATTCTTCTTGTAATTGTATTTAACTTCGTCAATCATACTTTCAACTCCCTCGTCGCTCAACAATAAACAATGCTAATACTTTTATTTTATTCAAATTAAATTCAATAGGTATAAACAATTTTTGGAGAGACAATTGTTCTACATTATGTAGTAAAAAGACATTTGGGGATTATATGAAGCACGCAACTGAAAAATATAAATATGTTGTTGTGAAACAAGATGAGCGATTAAAAGATATATATTTTTTATTTTTTAAACAAGTACATATATCAATGACAACTATTATTATAAATCTTGTGGGTAAATGTGCTTCTGGAAAAAAAAACTTTCATAAATCAAGGTTGTTGTATAGTACAAATGAAAATATTGTAAATATTCTAAAAAAAACACCATGTGATTCATATTGTATCTACAACAACCAGAGCAATGCGACCAGGAGAAGTTGAAGGTGAAGATTATTACTATATTTCAGTTGAGGAACATATGTGATAGAGGAAAGAAGGCCAAATATTTGAGGAGGTTTCTCTTGGCACAACAAAATATTCACATTGTCAGAGTGAGTAAAAGAAACTAAAATATGGTGGTCTTGGGATATTAGAAACTAATCCAGAAGGAATGAGACAAATTATTAAACATTGGAGTGGGAATGGGGTTAAGATTTTATCATTCGGTTTTGATGTTGATGAAGAAACTGAACGCAAACGTATGAAAAGTAGAGACACAAGTATTAGGGAAGAAGAAATTACAACTCATATTAATGTTAATACAGAATTTGATGAAATATTTAAAGAAAAGGATTTATTTGAACCCATCTACTTTAATGATGAAGAACAGCAAAATTTCCCTGTTGACCTTTATAATTCAGTGAATGATATTTTCCAATAAATAAATGGATGCAAAAGAAAGAGCAAGAAGATTTAAGGAGCATCAAGAGTTGGTTTAAAAAAAAAGAACAGGAAGATATAAAGAAGTAATGCAGACCGAAAGTAACGGGTGAAGAAGCATTTGAAAGAAAACAAGAGAAATTTTTTTAACCACTTTTAAAAACTTCCCAAGAAAAAATTATAGATGCTTCCATAGTTCCCACAATAGAATATACTCCTAAAAAAACTTTAAATGTTAAACGATTTCGGTCAAACGACGGAGGAAGAATTAGAGCAAATCGGAGAATTAGAATATAATGATGAAGGATTATTTCAACAACTGGAAGAGATATTTTTGTTCAGTAGGCCTTCGGGTTCTGCTTGGCTCGGGTTAGGGAAAAGGCTTTTTGAGAGAGCTTTTTGCTTCAGCTTGGCTTTTTAGCAGGCCTTCCGGTTCTGCTTGGCTCAGTTAACTTTTTGGGCTCTGGCTTGGTTCGGCGAATAGAATCGGCTGCTTTGTTCATCGAAAGAGAGTTGAGCTGGTTGCTCGGCTCGAGCTTGTTGGTTGTTCATCGAGAGAGGAGTGCCAGTTGCCAGAGAGGAGTTTAGTTCATGGAGCTCTTTGTTCTCCACTTGATTCCCGACTTGGGGCGACTCCTTGGCCTCATCTTGGAGGTGGTTCTTCGGAGAAGCGACGCATCGACGGGAAGGATCGGCGCATCGTCTGACCAGCACATGTTCAGAAGCGTGAGAGGATTCGCTGGAGCTCGGGAAGGATCTCGGCTCACGGCGATTGGATCCAACTTGCCCTCGCTGGAGCCTGGGTCTGAACGGCTTGAAGACCACACGAGGTGGAGAGATTCGAGATAGGTTCTGGGTTTCAGCTCATCTGTCCCTCCGAGTTGAAGTCCTTATTAAAGGCAACAGCCACCATTCTTTGGGTGTGTGTGTGCGTACGTGTGTTTGTGGGCCCGTCTAATAAGTAGGAAACTGTTAAGTGCCTGTGTTGTATTTGCTTTACATTTCATAATAGAACTCGGCTGTAGGTATTTGCTCGTGTCTTTTTCCCCATCCCCCCATTCATTGCATTGCCTGTATGGAAATAAATGTCCCCATTGTTAAATGTCACCTGCTCACTGCGTCCCTTCCTCACATTGACTGCCATGGAGCGTTCGGAATGTTAGCTGGCTGTTTATAAGCCGATAAAACGTACATCTGGTCCGACGGGGCTTGGCGATATATAACCGCTCGGCAATCGCAAACGGAACGAGCTGCTTAAGCAGCTCATTTTATTGCAGGTCCTATTGAGGTATAAACTCCCGGCATTTCTGTCCGCGTGAATAGTTAGGTATTATATATCGACAATTCGGCGATTGATCCTGTAGCGCGTCGACAGAAGAGTTGGCTGGTTTATGGTGTGGTTAACAACACCCGTAGCTGGGTTTCGGCATTGATCCGGAAGCTACGACTGGATTGCTCTTTTGGGGGGCGCGCACAGCCGCAATTGTGATAAGGCGGTCGTCCGCACACCGGACGGGCGGAAATCTACAACAATATATTCAGTTATTATAACAACATATTTAGTTTGGTTAAAATAAACAGAGTTGATTTCCCCTTTTTCTATATCGAGGGGTTTCAGGCAGGGATGTCCCTTGTCTGGTCTTCTTTATGTAGTTGCCATTGAGCCCCTTTTATTGTGGTTGTGGGAGAAACTGTCAAGTTTCTCTACTTCCCCTAATCCCCTCCTATAAGAGTTATAGCAAACGCAGATGACATCTGTGCTGTAATTAAGTCCCAAGACGATGTACGCAAGTTACTTAAAGCTCTTGAAAAATTTAGTGTTTCTTGTTCGGCAAAGGTAAACTGGTCAAAGAGTCATGCCTCCTTTTTGGACTTCCATAAAGTTTTTCTTTCCCGTCATTCCCTGGAAATTTGTCCTGGAAGAATGATGGAGTGTATCATTTGGGCATATATCTCGGTGATTCCCGATGCATCCAAAAAAACTGAGATGGATTAACCACCAGTGTTTTTGAAACTCCAAAAATGGAGAGGGCTGCTTTGTAAGCTTTCTCATCATGGTAGAGTATTGGTGGCTAACAAATTGATCACTTCCATTCTGTAGCACAGGTTTATGATGCTGCAGCCACTTGAGTGACACATCAAAAACACCCAGAAACATTTGTTTGACTTTGTTTGGGGTGGTGAACATTGGCTCTGACCGGGTGTCCTCAGCCTTCCTCATAATGAGGGGGGTCAGGGGCTTGACATCACCAGCAGGCTCATGACTTTCCACCTTCTTTGCAGCCACATGCCTTGGGAGAGTTTAACCCTGTGTATGCTGACGCAAGCAGGTTGGCTGGGATATGGTCGTGAGCTTTTTTGCTCGACCTCCCAAAGAATGATGTGTTATCGCTTCCTCTGTATTTACAGAGAGTCATCAATTCCCCGCAAGCTTTGTCACTGCGTCGTGAGACCAGTTCCTTTACCACCTCAATGTTTCTAAATGAACCAATTTTTGTCAACCCCCTCTTTGCAGCCATTCCTTCTTCCAGGACTTTTGGCCAGCACTTTGTGGGGTCAGATTTTCTTTCAGTCCATAATTTGTTGGACTTTCAAAGAGAAAGATAGAAGTCTGGTTGTAAAATTTCTGCCCTTTCTGGCTTTAGGTCAATTCGGATTATTGGCCAGATTTTTCTTGCAATTTTAAGAGCATTAAATAATCTGGAAGTACAATTTAAGAGCCTCTTTGAATCTGGTGGTTTGCTCAACCAATATGCTTTCCGTGTTGCTTTTGAGTTGTAAATGCAAATCTGTACCTTTTAACTCAATTGAGAAAGAAACTTTACATGACTTTTTGTATTCACTTTATTTTTGCTGATTTAGTGAAAGGCCTCTGGTGTTCAATGAAAAGAGCATCTGTCAACAACTTCTTCGCTTACTCCTGCATGACGAAGCCAAGACACAACTCCAATTTCTAAGCATTCAGGCGACCTGCAATAGACATTAGAAACATTGGATTCTTTCTTGTAATGTTTTGTTGCACAAATTTTCCAATAAAATTTTGGAAGTGTGCCCTTTCTGTAAAAAAATTCCGAAATGCTGTCTCATGCATATTTTGGGTGCACAAGATTTGTTCCCTTGTTTATTTTTTTTACACGACAATTTTTTGAAACTGGATTTTGCCTTTTCTTCTGAGAAATTTATTTCTGATTACTCGATGTCCTCTGTACGAAAAGCTGAAACTGCTTTGGTTAACTCTTTGGTCGCTGAGGCAAAAAATGTCAATTTATAAAACAAGAAAGAGAAGGAGGAAAGTGGTGACCTTTCTGCTTATAATATATGATTGACTTATAGAACTTTAATTTCTTCTCAAATTCACCGGGAGTACCTCTACTGAAGTATGTATGTGAAAGAGCAGGACTTTATTGATAAGTGGTGTGTGAAAAATGTTTTGTTGTATAAGAAAGCCTGGTGTTAGCTTAGTAGTTTGGGTGGTGGCTTAGGATCCTAGCGTCCTGAGTTCAAGCCCCGTTGGCTGCTGAATTAATACACCAGGGGGTTGACTCAGCCTGTCATCCTTCTGAGGCAAGTGTAATGAGTACCAGTGTGTACTGGTGGAGGGACACTGCATCAGTGACACAGTCGTGCTTCCAATAAATGATAGCTACCCCAGCAGCTAAGCTGCTATACACAAGAAGAATAAGATGTTGTATAAGAAATAAAACACTGCTTTTTTTTCCTTTTGATGTATTCATGAATTATTTATTCTGTTATGTTTTCCTAAAAATGCTTCCTTAACATTTGTTTCTTTGCTTGACATGTGTTATATAAAATTTATTTTATACTTTTGTAATAAAAGTGTCTCTGTCTCTGTCTCTGTCTCTGTCTCTGTCTCTGTCTCTGTCTCTGTCTCTGTCTCTGTCTCTCTCTCGCACACGGATTGCTTTATCCATCATCCCACGTGGTAATTAGCTCAGAAGCTGCTCAGATTGACTGAAAGCAGATATCACTGACAGTCGTTAGCTAAAAGTTGATAAAGAGTTGAAGGAGGTCATTATTGTAGAGAAATTTCATGATGTGCAGAGAAAGTTAACTTTTATCAGTTTCGACTGAGAAACCACCCTAATGACACCTGAGGGATATCACCTTAAATCTCATTTTGTATTTTCATCCACAATGTCGTAACAATTTTTTTTTTTACATTTCAAGAGAAAATCTCCCACCTTTCTCCTTATTGAGCACTTTGACATAAGACAATTGCAAAATTTTACTTTGAAAACAGATCTCAGCAGACTATACACAGACAATATCATCTTCATTAAAAACAAAATAATGAAAATTATTCAAAAAACAAGAGAAATTAAGATATGACGAAATAAAACATAAAAAAGATTGTGTGTGTGTGTGCGTGTGTGTGTGTGTGTGTGTGTGTGTGTGTGTGTGTGTGTGTGTGTGTGTGTGTGTGTGTGTGTGTGTGTGTGTGTGTTTGCCATTGGAGATGCCTTTAAGAACAGTCGTACATTGAAATGCATTTCCATCCTTGCAGTGAGCTTTCCATTGTTAAAATGACCTTTTAAAAGTCATTGACCTGTTTTGCCCTATAAATCAAAACATGACAATTGTCTTTTTATTGCTGTTTCTGCCTTTAAAGGACATAAGAAAACAACCGAAATAAAAACACTTTTTGGCAGCTGCCAAATGATAGAGACAGGAGGACTTGGTGAGGCATGATGAAATCACGAGATTGAGACTGGGTGGAATTTTTTGCCAAGAAGGTTACATTGTTGTGCAAAGAAAAACAAAACAAATATATATATATATATATATATATATATATATATATATATATATATATATATATATATATATATATATATATATATATACATATACATATACATATATACACATATATATTACATCCATGGATAACATTTATGAATTTCCACTTATTTTTTGTAAAACT
>NC_140978.1:14000349-14007849 GCF_056783735.1 Eptatretus burgeri
TGCAGGTGACAGGGAACGTGGCCGGCTGCTCACACGCAGTCCAAGGCCTTCCCTTTTGAACTGAACGCAGTGAACCACAACGGTGCATGGGCTGCACAAACGCAGTCTCTGTGCCAGATCAAGTGGCACACGCAATGAGCACAACGAATGGATGGATGAATGGATGCACGCAAACACGGTGCACGGGCCGCCACTGCAGGCCCGTGTTGTAGCTGCCAACAGGGCAGTTCTCGCAGCTTGCAAACTGTTGCTTTTACGATGATCCCGGCGCGCATGGAAATGAACAGGGGGGGGGCAAAGCAAAAATTGAATGGGGCTGGTGAACAGGGGCAGTGGGAATGGCATGGCAGAGGTGATCAGGCAAACACAGCCGGCAGATGAACTGGCCGGCACAGGCCTTGAAGCACAGCAGCTGCAGACAATCCGACCTGCACAGGCTTTGCAGCACAGCAGCTGCAGACGATCCAGACGGCACAGGCCTTGCAGCAAAACAACAGCTGCCGATGAAGTGGGCCGGCCTTTGCCTTGCAGCAACGCAGCCAGCAGATGAAGCTGGCCAGCCTTTGCCGTTCAGTGGAGGTTGGTGGAGGGAGTGCGGTGGTGCTGGCCACTCGGAAGGCGGGCTCGGACCTACCCTCCGGTCTCCCTCCCAACCTATCGCCTTTGCCTGTCACTGTCTATACCCACTCCCTTAAATTTGTCAAACCCCAATTTAGCCCCAACTTATTTTTTTTTCATTTTTACTTCCCCACTATAAATCGTCCCCAAACCCCCTTTATCGTCTTTGTTCGGCTAACCTATCCTGTCACCAAGCCTACTCCCAACCCCTACGTTCCCTTCCCGGAGGAGAACAAGGGAGAGCTAGCGTCCTGTGTCGAGGCCCAACGAAGCCTCAGAATGGCCTCCCCAGACTTCAGCGATCTATAACACAAAGTGGGTCCAGCGGCCCACAACGAGAGCGAGGGGATGGATGGTGCGGAGGGGTACATCTCCTAATCTACCCTAACCATTTAACTGTTAAACTACCCCGGGGCTCTCAACAAGCGCCTCTCGCTTAAACTATTGGTTCTAACAACCCAGATTCCCGTCGCCTGTGTTGGTGTCCTTTTAATTTCGGGCCTCGCCCCCCCCCAATTTTCTTTCCGTGCCCTCACACGGTCTCATGGCTGGGACACGTGGCTCCCTTTGGCAGGCACGACCCTCTGCCGATTCTCCGACGATGGCACCCCCGGGCACTACACTGCCTCCGAGCCTACCAGCTCCCTAAACACCGGGGAGTGCCCCCCATGGCACCTCCCCTGAAACGCACACGTGGCAGGCTGGCTTCCCGGGCCCCTTTCCGAGGGTCACCCGTGCCCACAACACTGCCCACGCGGCTAATGGCGCTCCGGGCCCCCGCACCAAGCAGGCGCACCCGTGCCCACTACGCTATCCCGGCCCCCCATGGGCCCTTGGCCTACTACGGCCGACTAGCCTGGTGCCCGGGGTACCCACTCAGCGATACTCACCTTTCGCAGCCACGCTCCCAGCCCGTCAACAGGGCTCCTGCACCCCTCCAAACGGGTTTCGAGCCTACACACCCACCAACAACAAACGACCTCCATTTTGTAAATTTGACTAACCCCCTAACTCACTCTACACTGACCCCGGGGTCCCTTGGGCGGGAGTCACTCCTCCCCCCAATCACTCATCGCACCATGCATTCCCCATTCGCTCCACTCACACAGACCCGCTGGCCTCACTCACTCACCAAGCACATGCTTCCATTTCACTCACCAACTCTTCAACACACTCACCGCTGAACTCTGCCATCCTTCTAACTACCTCCCCTAACTAACTCGTGCTCCCACGTCGTCCCTTATACTATAGCACGTTCCATTTAACACTACGTAGCTAAACTACGTCAACTATACACATCCAAAGGCTGTCACTGTCTCCAAATCTCTAAAATAACTTTTATTTCCCCACCTAAAGCTCATCTAAATCCCTCTAACTAATCCATTCCACGGACTCCATGAGGACTTACCCCTGCCCCATGGAGCCGGTCTAGCTAAGCTAACCCTTCCCCCTAACTAGTTTCCATCCTGTGCCCTGATCAAGGGGGTCTTCCACCCCTTGCCCAGGAATCCTGTGCACCCGAAAGTGAGGCTTGCTTTTTTTTTTTTTCTTTACATGCGCAGCACCAGCGCGGCAACTCACAGCTCGCGCACTTTGCACCTGCCCATGACGTCATGCAGCTGCACGTGTACCTCGTCCCTCCTTGGACGGTACCATCCGGCAGGGATACTCCTCCTGCCGGATTCCAACCCCGCGTGCAGCCATGACGTCACCGTGCGCATAAAAAAACACAAGCCCCACGTCTCGGGCGGTTCCCCACGCGAACACATGTGCTTTGCCCGTTGGAGCTTAACACACACACACACACACACACACACACACACACACACACACACACACACACACACACACACACACACACACACACACACACACACACACACACGATCGCGTGGAGAACCCGTCCGGTCCAAATCCGTAATCCTGCCTAAACTTTGTCCGTCCGCGGGATCGGCAAATCCACCGCTGGCGTTTCCGGACCGAGACTTCACTCTCGCAAGCGAGCACGTGGGGGCCTCGTGCGTTGCACAGCACAGACCTCGTGCTCACTGCTGGGTGAACCCGGCACGGTCCCCGAAACAACTACAGCCGCTACTCGGCTTTCTTTCCTCTGTCGCCGTCGTCGTCTCCATTCAACACACGCATTCCTGCGTGTAACGACGCTAACACACCTCACCATTAAACTCACACCGGGAGACGCGGCTGCATGTTCACACATGCCGACCGACATCTCCCTTACACACCGCTCTCTCACACACACGGTCTCCCTTGCACTCGGCCGTTCACTCACGCATGCCATCTCCCTCGCACACGTGGCTCCACTCACTCGCGGCCTTCCACTCACTCGTGCCATCTCCCTCACACATACCATACCACTCACACACGCGGGGGCACTCGCCCGCGGTTCCTCACTCATACTGGCCGTTTCACTCACACACACGGCCTCTTCCACTTGCGGTGCCCCTTTTATACACGGCGTGCTGGGAAGCACGTACTCCGGCACAATCGCCACCACACCACTCACACACGTGGGGGCACTCGCCCGCGTTGTCTCACTCATACATGCGGGGGCACTCACACCTTGCACCACACACACCGGGACAACCACACTGGGGATTCGTGTCCCCACAAGGGTCTCCGGGGCCTCGATACCCCCCAAGCTCTCCGTGCACCTGTTCGCAGCACTCCTCCTCTCAACCTCGCAAAGCACGACCGAACTCACCTGGTCGTGACTCGCCTCAAGGGGGCATACTCCCTCCCCTCGTTCCTGGAGGAGGCTATCCCGCTGCTCGCACCGGGTCCCTGCACGGTCCGCCAGCTCACCCTCACGGTCCTCCACTACCTCTGTGTGTGTGTGCGCGTCACTAACCTTGTCCAATTCACCCTCTATCTCCCGTGTCTCTATACATTTTTATTCTTTCTGTCGTCTCCTCGTGTCTATTGGTCTCTGCTTCTTTCTGGCGTCTTTCCCTTATCTTTATGTAGGTCAACCTTGCTTTCTCCTTAAGTCGCTCCCGTCCTTCCCTGTTTTTCACTCCTTGCTCTTTCACGATCTCTGCGTACCTCCTCCTTGCTTTCCGTCTTAATTGTTCTTTTTCTCTCCCTCCCAATTACTTTCACCTCGTCTCGTGTCTCTATACATTTTCTCTCCTTGTTCCTTATTTCTGTCTCTTCCTGGTTCCTTTTTCCTTCCCATCTGAGTCGTTCTTTCTCTCTGAGCCCCATTAGCTGTTCGTTCTCCCTCCGGAGCTCCTCAATCTCCGTTGACTCCAATCTCGCTCTCCATTTTAGTTGTTCAATTTCACACTCATATAGTTGTTGTTTTCTCTCCCACTGTTCCTCCTGCTCTTTGTTTTCCAATCTCATTGTTTCTTTCAATTGGCTCATTTCCTTCCTGTGTTTCATTCGCTGTTCTCTCACTACTCTTCCTCGTTTCCTCACCTGTCCTTCCTTCTCCAGTTTCATTTGGTTAATCTCCTTTTTGTGTTTCATTCGCTGCTGTCTCATTACTCTTCCTTGTTTCCTCTCCTGTGTTTCCTTATCCAGTTTCATGGTTTTCTTCATTTGGTTAATCTCCTTTTTGTGTTTCATTCGCTGCTGTCTCATTACTCTTCTGCGTTTCCTCTCCTGTCTTTCCTTATCCAGTTTCATGGTTTTCTTCATTTGGTTCATCTCCATTTTGTGTTTCATTCGCTGTTCTTTGTCTATCTCCTCGTACTCCAGCCTCAGCTTTTCTTTCAATTGGTCAACCTCAGATTCATGTTCTTTTTGTTTTCTATTCCATTGTTCCTCTCGTTCTTCCCTCTCCAATCTCCTTGTGTCCTTCAATCTCCTGATTTCCCCTTCCTGCTTCATTCCTTGCTCCTTCAACTTCAGCTCGTATTCCAACCTATTTTTTTTCCTTTTGTCGTTCAGTTTCAAATTCATACTCTTTCAGTTTTTTATTCCACTGTCTCTCTTGTTCTTCATTCTGCAATCTCATAGTTTCCTTTAATTGATGGATTTCTTTCTCCTGTCTCATTCCTTGTTCTTTGTATATCCTATTCCACTGTCTCTCTTGTTCCTCGTTCTGCAATCTCGTTATTTCTTTCATTTGGCTGACTTCCTTCTCCTGTCTGATTCGTTCTTCCTTCATTACTCTTTTTTGCATCTCATTCTGCAATCTCGTGGTTTCCTTTAATTGATGGATTTCTTTCTCCTGTCTCATTCCTTGTTCTTTCAGTACTCTTTCTTGTTCCTCATTCTGCAATCTCGTCATTTCTTTCAGTTGGCTGACTTCCTTCTCCTGTCTTATTCCTTGTTCTTTCAGCACTCTTTCTTGTTCCTCATTCTGCAATCTCGTTATTTCTTTCAGTTGGCTGACTTCCTTCTCCTGTCTGATTCGTTCTTCCATCATTACTCTTTCTTGCATCTCATTCTTTAATCTGGCCTTCGCTTCCAGCTGTTCGATCTGTACAGTGTGGTTCCTTAACGTTTCATTCTCTGTTGTCGTTCTTTCTTCTCTCACCATCCTCAACTCGTTTTGTAATTCCCTCTCTTTGTTTTGGTGTTTCTGTAACTCAGAAGCTTTCTTTTCCAATTCCTTTCTCATCTCTGCACACTCCGACTTTGCTTTGGCTTCGAATTGTTCAATCTGCTCAGTGTGGTTCCTCAACGTTTCATTCTCTGTTCTCTTCCTTTCCTCTTTTAACATCCTCAGTTCGTCCCTTTTTTTACTCTATTCATTTAGTTTTTTCTGCCATTCCTTTCCCATTCTAATCTCCCCTTCCAGGATTTCTCTTTTAAACTGGCTTGCCCTTACCTCTCGCTTCAGTAGTTCCAATTCTCCATCTTGTTCGCGTTTTTCCTTTTCGAGCTTTGTTTTCCTTTCTCCTTCCTTCCTCAATTCTCCCTGCAGTTCTTCGAACTGTTCTGACTTTTCCAGCAATTCCTCCGCCCTTTCCTCGAGCTGTCTCTCTCCTCTTTTTATCTTCCATTCTAGGCTTTCTCTTTCCTGATTGCCTGTTCTTATCTCTTCTTTCAATTGTTCCAACTCCCCATCGTGTTCACATTTTTTCTCTTCCAACTGTATTTCCCTCACTCTCCCCTCTAGTTCTTTGAACCGCCTTGCTTCCTCCAATAATTTTTCCATTAATTGTTTTACTTCCAAGTCGTGCTCCTTTTGTTTCTTTTCAAGCTCGGTTTTCCATTCTTCCTCCCATTGTTTCCTTTCCTGGGAGATACCAATCTGCTGTTCCTCTATTCTTTTGTTCAGTTTGCTCTTTGCATATTCCAACTGACGGGTATAAAACACTACCAAATTATTTTTCCCACGTAATTTGTCGACTCTATTGGCCAAGTCATGTTTTTGCCACCGAATTCGTTCCAGTAAATCGTCCAATCGCTGTGTCCCCCCGTACACGTAATTTTTCTGAAGCACGTCTGCGTGCCGTTGTGACTCGTCCACTCCACGTTGCACCTCCTCGATATATTCTTCATAACGCTTCACCTTTTCCAAGACATCCCCCAATTGTGCCTGAAGCCTGCCAATGCTCGCATAGTCATCCTGCCACGCCTGCCATGGCACATGCCGTGACCACGTGCCTTGAACCGGTGACTGGGAGCTCACGCCTCGTGCTGTGCCATTAATATCAGCCCGCTCCATGCTGCCATTGTGCGACTCCGTTTGCCGGCAAAGTTCGTGCTCAAGCCGCTCCCACTGACCACAGTTAGTGGTGGGGTTATAATTATAAAAAAGAACCGACCTGGGCCATGGATCCTACATGACGACACATACCTAATACCCCCGGCTACCGCTCGCCTTGAGACGCCATCTTATTTCTCGAAAAGGGTTAATTTGAATCGCTCGTAATTTGGAGGGAATCGGGGGTCGCTCCTCTCACCCCTGGACCGATTCCCGTGAATTTAGCTGGAGACAGGAGAGCCCGTTTTCCCGTTCTCCGATACCAGTGCCACGAGGAGGGCGATGAGTTTATATCGCACGACCTGACACGAGTGTTGCGGATTCGCGCCCGCCGGCGTGCGGACGGCCACGTAACTCGAATCGCGGCACGTCGCCCACCGGACGGACAATCCCGTCGTGACCCTCTCGGACTAACGCTGGGAACTAGTCACGGGTGGGCCCTTTCGGCCTCACCACGATCGTGCCAATCGGCCCCCCGCGTGGGATAGGGTTGCTCGCCAAATTCGACCTACCTAAGTACCCACACGGAGGGTAGACCGGGCGATCGCACCTCGCCGCAGGTCGACTTCGGACACGGGCCACTTTAAGCGACCCGTTCCGTACTATCGGGATAACCGAGCGGTGTTATCGTCAACCTGGACGGTTCGATTAATTATCGGGCGTTTTAGCCCACGACCAACCCTTTACGTGAAGTAAGATGGAGATTCAATTAGAGAAAAGACGAAGCGAAACGGGAAAACAGTTCAACATAATTCACATTTATTTCGCGATGGCACACGGATAGCACACATATACAATTATACACCAAAAGCAAATGTAAAAGAAGAAGAAACACACAATAATGCACAAAAAGCAAATGTAAAAGTGAGACACAATGCAGAGCTAACCGACTACCGAGCACACGGCAACACTTATACAGTTTTACTTCACAGACGGCGCCGACAACACATATACTCAGAGCAAAAGAAAAAGGGACCACCCTCCACGATGATGGGGGCAGACGAGCCTGGGGCCGAGACCACGTTGAGCCTACCCGTCTGGTGATGAGCTGCAAAATGGCGGTGGCGCCCCGACTCCGCGGGCCTCGCTGGGACTGCCTGGTATGGGGTGGGAACGGGGCCCCCTTCTCGCATTATCTCAGCGCCGGGGGAAACAGGAGGGGGTTGTTGATGCTCGGGGGAAGGAGGATATCTCCCTGG
>NC_140978.1:14017849-14042849 GCF_056783735.1 Eptatretus burgeri
GCCTAAAAAATTATCTCCAAAACTAGGCAAGCTTTTTGAATTCTGTTTGTGGAAATCAAACAGGGCATTAGCAGAGATGAATTACCGCACATATGATACATCACTATGACGTCATATCAATTTTTATGAAGTCGTTCCTATTTTTTGACATTTTTTGTTTCATAACCCAGAGTTTTCATCGGATCTTCATGAAACTTGCCCTGTATATGCAGAAAGCACACGCGCAGGTAGTAACCATCTCGGATTTTGGAAATTCTTCCGAGAAAAAAAGTTGACGTCATAATATCGGCGCTAAAGGAAATCACCTATACCATTATCTCGGAAACTAGGCAAGCTGTTTGAATTTTGTTTGCGGGAATCAAGCCGGGCATTAGCACAGATAATAATTTATCGCAAATCTGATACATCACAATGACGTCATATTCGTTTTTATGATGTCATCATTAAGAGGATGAGGATCTTAGCTCATTTGAGCTTGTTTCAACAAGACCTTCAACTGGGGTATAAATCACCAAACAAATAAACATCAACAAAGAATTATCATGTGGAGCTTACAGTACTGATGGAATAAAATTTCATTTTAGTGATTTTTTTTTTCTCTTTTATTGAGAGGATCTTAGCTTTTTGTGTATAGTACTCCATTGGCAAGTAGATACTTATGCCTTCCACAGAATTGCTTCAATGCAATTCACAATTCTGCAACAATCAATTTTCAATGTGTTAGAATAATTAACCTGAATAGACCCCAAAAACACCACCAGCCATTGTTTGAAAGAATTCCTTGTGCACAGTCACCTGTTTGAAAAAATTTGCTGCAATAATTTTTGATTTGATAAATTCCCATCAGAAATATTTAATTATCTTTGGTCCAGAATAGCCCACATAACAGACATTATGGGCCACAACAGGACACGCAGACCCATTTACTGCATTGATTGGCCCACTGCATGGCTAATAGACTGCATACAGCCAACAAAGCCAGGCCATTTTGAAACCGAAATATGGCCCTTGATAGCATTCTTTCAAACTACTACACCATTATCTTCTGATTCGTTTTTGAAACAAAAAAAAATCCGATGAGTGAACAAACTATGATGGCCCCTTAATTCCTTAACCAAGAGGATATGTCTGATGAAGAGCATGTGTTCACACGTCCCAGTGCCCATTCATATGGACAATCTAATCTTACGCTTCGGATCTTCAGCAAACGTTTCAAAAGGGGTAAGATTGAAGCGAACCAAAGGGGAAATAAAATCTGTCAGTTGAAGAAGCATAGTGAAATTCACTGCCATCAAGGACAATTTCAAATTTTAAACTACATACAGCTATATTCTGGCCACTATGGCCACTATATCGAAGAAACAGTTACTGTATGGTTTAAATATACATTATTTGCAAATAATAGCTTCAATTATATAACTTAATTAGCCTTGTACAAAGGCAAACATGGAAAATCACCCCCCCCCCCCATGGAAAGAGTAGTAAATTCATGGAAAGGCCTCCCAGGAAAGATAGTGGCAGCAGAAAGTCGATACGATTAAATTAGAATTGGATAGGTACCTGGAAATTATGGAGATAGAGGGGTATAGGGAAGTTGGCAGGACTTTTTGGTAGCTTGAGCATTGATGGGTGAATCTGTGCATGTGGAGGGAGTGTTTGGAGGGGTCTTGTCAAGGGGTGTTGCATGGTTAATATTGTGTTTTTTTACCAAGTCCATGCCCCCTCCCCTGAGGAGGAAAATAAATAAATATATGATGCAAAAACGACAAAGAGTTCAAATAAATAAGTACAATCAACACTATTATTCAACACTATTCAAAAACCCACAAAAACACTATTAAAAATAATAATAATGATAATTTTGCATTTTCTTCTTTGGATCTTGTGTTGATAAATTAATGTGGTGTTGATGTCGTGCAAGCATGATGGCTGAATGGCTTCCACCTGTGTTTGATTTCCTTGAGTTTATTTGTATAATGATAATTATGACATTATAGGTCATGTGGTGTGGCAGCCATGTTAGAAAAATTGAAAAAAATTTGGACCTCGGTATTTCTGAAACCTCATGCAGGAAAAAATTGAAACTTGGCACAAAGCAAGGACTCTCCATGAGGAATGAGTGTGATTTTTTTATGATGTCAGAGGTGCTTTTGTTATGACGTCATAATTGCATATGTAGAATGCTACATCTGATCAGTATGAAAAATTTTGAGGGCCATCTAGAGATAAAATGATCCAAATAATTTCTTGATGATGTCACCAGTCACTTGATTTGGCAGCCATGTGATTTTTTTGTTTTTTTTTTACCTTCAAAAATCTTCAACTCTGAAATTGCTGAACAAATTGACGTGAAACTTTACAAGTATGACCGCATATCCATGAGGAACAAAAGATTCGCACATATGACATCATATGTCACATGGTTTGGCAGCCATATTGGATTTACCCAAAACGTAAAAATATTCTTCTTCAGAACAGCTGCACAGATCGAGGGGAATCTTCACCTAAATGTTCACCAAGGCATGCGTGTGCAAGGTTGTTAAGGAAAAATTGATGTCACATGGTTTTGCAGCTATATTGGATATACAAAAAATATTAAATAATGTTTTCTCTGGAACTGCTTAATCATTCGACGTGCAACTTCAGAATTGTGAACGATTAGTGATGCGGAATACATGTTTTAAATTTCAACTTGATCGGGCACATAGTCTGGCAGCCAGAAATATTTAATTTTTTGATGTGGGTTTTTGTCTCCATTTTTTTTTTTTTGAATAAGGTTCACTTGGCTGTGCCTGGATGGGTTAGAGCAGCGTTTCTCAACCTTTTTACCCTTGTGGAACCCTTGAAATAGTTTTCATGTCTCAGCGAACCCCTGCATAAAAATTATTATATACCATTATTAATATCTAGCTCTTTTATATTTTTATCATAGTTCACATGGTAAATATAATATTTTTTTTTTTCGGATACCTGGTTTAAGGAAAAAATGACCCCCTTTTTGTCAAATTTATTGGCAATGCAAAACAAATCTGATTGAATTGGGCCAATCTGCTTGCTTTGTAATTGGGTTGTGCTGCTTCGTCAATTAAAAAAACGTCATTTTTGAAAGCGTTTGTCAACCCCGAGTCTGTTTGACAATTAAAAAACACACCTCATGGAACTTGATAAAAAAACTTAAACAAATAAAGCTGAAACAATAAAGGTAAACAGAAGAACTAACACAGAGAGAGGAGAGAGGAGAGAGGAGAGAGGAGAGAGGAGAGAGGAGAGAGGAGAGAGGAGAGAGGAGAGAGAGAGACTTCACGCTAAGAAGCACAGAGAAGATAGATGGACACCATGCATGCGTCCCATACTTGAGTCAGTCACTCAATGAAAAACTTATCCGCCACGTACAGGACATCCACTAACCAGTGAGGGCGGTTTCACACTGGCACCATATAGACATCGTTAAATACATTCCCTATGGTTGTTATAATTGTAAATAATATGAGGTTGAAGCCTCTATTATAATAACCAAGGAGTTTCCAACAATATTACGTACGTGCATAGTAAAATTTCGAATATTGAATCAAACAAAAACTACTCAAAAATACATTAGCCTATTTAGTACTGTTTCTCACGGAACCCCGAGCGACCTCTTGTGGAACCCAAGGGCTCCGGGGAACCCCGGGTGAGAAACACTGGGTTAGAGGATAGAGGAGTAGCAGCTGAAATGCGAATACTATCCAGGTTCCTCCTGATGACTTCATCTTTGCTTTTTGCTCACTTGGGTTCCTTCTGATTACTCCAATGCAGGACTGTACTAATTTGGTCTTCCATTTGATTTGAATCCAATTTATCTTCTTCCCATTCTAAATTCAATTGAATAATAATTAATTAACCTCATTGGTCAGGGCAGGTGTCAAATCAAAGTGGGACATCTTTGTACCTGGTCATCACTGCCAGCAGATATAAAGTGGCAGTTCTAGTTATGTCTCTTATTAATTACATAACACACCAGTACACAAGCACCACAGGAAATACACTGCACAAAACTACACAACACACCACACAACACACCACACAAAATAAGTCCTGGAAAGGGTCTGTAATCTCTGATTGCTCTTTTTCATGTTAGAACTGTTTTCCAGTGGATCATTAACCCATCTCCCACCCAGCAGGATATGTGGGTTTTGCAATTGCTGCTGTGTTTGTGTGTCTGTCCATCCATCTGTCCTGGCCATAACTTTTTTGTACCATTTGAACTTTTGTCATCAAATTTTTTTCAAACCTTCACGATGAGAATATGGAGAAGATAATTAATTTAAAAATTTGGTCAAAATATGAAAGGGCAAAGTCATAATAACTACAAGTAGCCCTTATTAGCCCTGGTGCAGCACGTAAAGTGCGAGACACCCCGTTTATTTATATTGGTTCCAATTTATTTATTTATTTAACATTGCGCTTCAGTGTGTCTGTCCAGGCCATACATTTTTATCAATAGAGCTTTTGTCATCAAATCTTCAACAAATCTTTATTATGAGAATATGGAAAACACAAATTAATAAAATGTACAATCGTTTTCAGTTTGCATTTTCGTTAAGTTTAGTTTTCGTACAAAGCAGACGTCTACAGGCTTTGCATTTTGAGATCCTTTTGATTTGGATATTGTTATTGCCTTTATGCCAGGTAGGAATGTTTTTTTTGATGTTGTTTACCAATATTATTTGTGCAAAAATATCGGAAGCCTCCAAAAAGCATGCTGCTTATGATTTCCCCCCCCCCCCACCTCCGGATGGAGGGAGCGGGATATTGTAATCGTCCGGTTTGTTTGTCTGTTTGTCTGTTAGCAACTTTACGGCAAAACGGCTTTAGCAAACACTATCGGATTTAATCCACAGGTGGGCAATTAACCTTGGACGACCCCATTAACTTTTGGGTCCAATTGGATCAAAGGTCAAGGTCACGAAAATATCAAAATCGTTTTTCGCTCATAACTTCGTCAAAAATGATCTTATTTACTTAAAACTAAGCTTGTAGTGAACCTTATTCTATTTGTCACTTATAATCCTACCAATTCCTATCGTGAAAAATGCATATTTGTGAAGATCGGTCGGGTCCAAAGTTTTGGGGGTCATGGTCATCGGTCAAAATTACAAATTTTCCATTAAAAGTAAAACATGGTTACGAAAATACAACTTTACGGGAAAACAGCTGGCTCAAACACTGTCAAATTGTATCCACAGGTGGGTAATGAACCTCAGACGACCCCAATAACTTTTGGATCCAATTAGGTCAAAGGTCAAGGTCAGGTCACGAAAAGGTCAAAATCGTTTTTCGCTCATAACTTCGTCAAAAATGGTTTAATTGACTTCAAACTAAGACTAAATATTCCTTATTCTGTTCTTTATAATCAACATTCAGGTTAAGGATGTATCAAATTTAAATTTGATCCCCAAAATAACTTTATCGATCTATAATTCCAGCAATCTGTGTGTGTGTGTGTGTGTGTGTGTGTCTGTGACTGCTGTTTCTCGACAACCACTGGTCTGATCTAATTGAAACTTGCCAGATATATTGCTGGGGACCTGAGTATGTGCCTTTTCAAGGTTTGATATTAATCGGACAAGTGCTTCCCAAGTTATGGCCATTTATTTACCAAACCAATGACAAGACACGTTGTTGAGTGGGCGTGGCCGATGGGGGAAGGGAAGCTCAGCCGCGTTCCCCATTACAGGTTACAACTTTGGGCTTCCGGAGAGTGATGACTTCGTGTATTCTAATAATTTCTCGATTTCTTATGCGCATTTCTAGATAAACACAATGCCCCAAGTTATGATCGTTTTCATATTAGACGGTGCATAAATTTCGGTTACATCAGAGTGCTGGTATGCTCCGAACCACGAAGTAAATTTTTTTCTCTCTCTTCTCTTCTCTTTTTGTTTTTCCTTGCCATGACATTGCGAAAAGGTAAAATACGTTGGCGCTAATTGAATAATTGGGTATTAAAACTAAATTGTGAATAATCGTAACTGCGAATATGCGATCTTTCGGGCCACGCACATACGGGCACGCGAGAGCAAAGAAACGGCCTGTGTGGTTGTCGTTTGTTGCTCGTGGTTTTAATATTTATTTCGTAATTTTATATATATATTTTTTTTTACCGGCATGTACTGGTGCCTTAAATGGGCGGGATTTGTTGTGCCTGGCATCACTTGTCTGTTTTTGTTTTCAGGGGTTGTACGACTGTGGGGGTGATGGTAAAGAAGTAAAGCACACTAAAGATGCAGTTTGAATTATTGAAGACATGAAGGGAAAAGATATTTACATGGTTAGACAGGTATTGCACTGCATCAAGACTCTTAGAGCACTTCAGGAGTCGACAGTGATGCATAGGGCATTAAAATGGTTGCTTGACATCTGAAAGTGCAACTTCAACCAGACCTTGGAAATCCTGGAGGGCAGTTGAACCTTCCTAATAGGGTAGTAATCAGTCTCTTTCATGTTTCTTCTATTATCCTGGACAGAGTAAATGATGCAATCACTGTGATAGTAGTGATCAGCTGAGCAGAGCATGCAATGGTCAAGTGCTCGAGTGTTATTGATGTTGAATTTGTGATATGTAGTGAAAGATTGCTCTGAAGTGAGAGCGCGACCTTTGTGGAGGAGGAAGGAATGAGGAAGGAAGAGGAAGGAAGGAAGGAATGAGGAGGAAGCAAAGGAAGGAGAGAGAGAAAGAGAGAAAGAGAGAAAGAGAGAAAGAGAGAAAGAGAGAAAGAGAGAAAGAGAGAAAGAGAGAAAGAGAGAAAGAGAGAAAGAGAGAAAGAGAGAAAGAGAGAAAGAGAGAAAGAGAGAAAGAAAGAGAGAAAGAGAAAGATATAATATGGTGTTAGTGAAAGAGAATGATATGTTATGCTTTATGACCAAACACACACACACACACACACACACACACACACACACACACACACACACACACACACACACACACACACACACACACACACACACCGACCTCAATTGGTGTGGATGGGGTCAACATCAAACATATTGCACCAGAATGTCTCTCAACTGTTTTATACTCAGTTGAGTGCCCTCTATGACTTAACAAAAATGTTAAGCATTCCAATAAGGCCAAAGAAAAAAAAAAATACCAGTTGATTGTGTGGATATATTTTTAAATGAAAGGAGGGCCTTTATATTTGTTATTTGTTAATTTTTTCAAAATGGCTGCCAGCTTTTAGTACCCGCCAAATAATGTACCTGACAAGCCAGTTTTTGTACCCCCCCCATCCCCCCAAAAAAGACATGAGTTATGTACCAGACATGTCACTTTTCCATCCCCAAACAAATATGACATGGGTCATAGACCTGACACCTCACATATGCACTCACTAAGCCTATTAAATATACAATTCACAGTTCTAAACAAACATTGAATAAATGCATGGCGAAATTCAAGAAACTTCACACTTAATGCATATTAAAATGATTGGTTATGTTATTCTGCTATATAGATCTACAGTAAACATTTCATACACATTTACATATGTTGGATGTGGACTCACCAGCACTCCTTGGTCTAACTCGGTAGAAGTTATAAAAATCAGCAAAGACATGGGGAAAATGATCGATTTAAAGAAAGGTGTAAGAGTCATACATGAAGATATGGATATTAAGTGGTGAAAACCACTGCGATATACGATATGTCCTTCCTTAAATCCATCCGTCAAAAATGAAGAAGAAGAAACTCTCTAAATTACCGTGTTTCTTCGTTTCTAGTTTGTTGTTGTTTAGTTTTTCTTGTGTTGTTTAGTTTTTTTGTGTTGACATTGTTTAGTTTGGGGTTTATTGTTGAGCCTGTTTGGGAAGTAACCGTCAGTCCCCCACGGGGCTAATTTTTTCAGCAAGCGATGCAGCTGCTTCATTGCAGCTCTTGCTTTTTACTCAGGTGTAATTGTTTTTGGGATGCTTGACAAAATAAATGATAATAAATAAGGAGGCTTCAAGAAAAAAAAACCTCCTTCAAAAAAGGAAGTGGGTGGGGATTATCAACTGGGATATTTTTTTTTTGGGCCTAAGCGGGAAGTTCTGAAAATCAGTCAAAACGTTCAGAGGGGGACAAAATCGGTCAAAATCCCATCCCTGTAAAATATCAATCCGAGTTAAAAACAATCAAAATATTATGTCGATTGTTTTTTAAGTCAGATTTCCACACTCAGAACAGATTTAAAGATTTTTTTCGAAGGGGACAGGGTTGGAGGGCACAAATTTATATGCTGATAGTTAATGATACTTTTAAATTCTAGTTTATACCTTTAATCATCATTTTATATGCAGGCTGTAGTTGCTAATTGCATCAATGCTGGGAGTCCAGCTGTGCCACTGATGCAGTGGCCCTTGTTTACAATAATTTAGTACTCATTTTGCTGACCTCGGAAGGATGACAGGCTAAATCAACCCACCTGGTGTTGTTCACCAGCATAGTCCAAGTGTTGGCCAGAAAAGCATGCCTTAGGGTCCGCACAATGTTTTTCTGCATTTTTGTGATCACCAGACCATCTGAATGAATATTCCGATTGATGCCACTCTGGCACCCTTGAGCATTTTTGTAGAATCCCATTAATATGCAAATTAGCGATGGCCATTGTCGAAATTCTATTTTTCTTCATATTTCTAAAAGTAAGCATCCAAATAGCGTGGTTGAGGTGTCCACACCTATGTTTTTAGGGTCACTGGTCATGATATACCCACTTAAAATTTAATAACATCTAAATTTAGCTCATTTATATGCAAATTAGCAGTCGCCGTTATCAAAATAACAATTTTTTTTAATATCTCCAGAAGTAAGCATTCAAACAGCCTGGTTGAGGTGTCCAAACCCATGTTTTTTGGGTCACTGGTCATGATAAATCCACTTACAATTTGATAACATTGAAATTTAGCTAATTAATATGCAAATTAGCATAACCCTAAACCCTGAATTTGTTCGCGCTGATCGGCGTTTTTGCAGTACAGTTATACAACAACAAAACTGTTTGAAAATAACTTGCGCAGAGCCGTTTATCCCCAGTACAGTTGTGAAGAAATGGCTGACCTCAGAAGATCAACAACATGAACAGTTTCTGATAAAGTAAGTTGAGGCTTGTAATGTAATGAAAGAAACATGGAGAACTGAGTTTTAAGTAAGAGTAATGTCTTCTGATACAGTAGAATGATCGATAATATTTGCAAGCAAGTTTTTTTTATTTATTATTTAACATGATCTGTCTGAAAGCAACTGTGTATTTTATTGATTTTTAAAAGTACACAGGGTGGAACCTGTTTCCTGAGAATTTTTTAAAATACGAACAAAGAAATGAAATGTTTACTGATGTTTATAATTACCTCTATTGTTACAGGTTGAGGCTCCATCACCATGAGAGACTGTTTCTTCAGTCCCTGTGATGCAACTAAAGCTGGAAAACCTCTGGTAACAGTTGGTCCAGACAGAGTGCAAAGTATCATCCGGTCAAGCAAAGCAAGACAAGATGGTATACATGAAGAGCTTGAACAGAGATTACAGGCAGACAAATCTATCGAGCTCAAATGCCATAGAGACTGTGTGTCAACGTACACATCACGCTCACACATAGAAAGACACTTGAAACGAATGAGTATTGTCTGTTTGGAAGATGCTTCAACAAGCAAAAGAAGACGCTGTTCAAAGACGACAGTATTTGACTTTAAAGAACATTGCATTTTTTGCAGAGAAAAGTGCATCATGGACTTTGATAAGAAGAATCCTAATCGTTGGTGGCGAGTTCTCCTTTGCAGAACTGTAAATCGTGTTGCTCGGACAACTTTCAAACAAACTATTCTAGATGTTATTGATTCCCACCAGGATGAAGAAGGACGCCAGGACAAGATACGATTAATGGGCGCAATCAGTGATCTTCATGCTGCTGATGCGAGATATCACGATGACTGCAGAAAGTTCTTCATGGCACCCCGTTCTGTTGCAGCAGCAGCACACAGTGGCAGTGAAACTCAGGACATTGAGCCAACTGTCAGTTCTACCATCATATCAATGAAAAACGACATGTTGTGCATGTGGAATTCAGTAGACGTCTACAATAAGTACAAGGATCATGGAGGAAAGCTATACTCCCGACGAACCCTGTTATCCAAATTGTTGGATATACTTGGCTCTGAGCTTCTGGTTCTGTCTGGTGAAGGTGTCGCTAGTTTAATCTTGTTTTGCAGCAGAGCGTATACTGCGACCAATTTAGTAGCATCAGATGAAGATGACGCCATTGATGTTTCCATAGAACAAATTGCCAAGAAGGTTGCACAGGAATGTAAGCAGTTGTCGTCCGACCCCAGTTCCTATCAGACTAGAATTAATACAGATATTGCTCATGAAGCAGTGAGTTCAACCCTTCAATTGCAAACTCTCCAAAATATCAGCTAAACTGGACTACACACTTCCAGGAGCTCTGATAGGAAACATCACAACGAATTTGATCACCAACCGACCAACTACACTCCAAATATCACTGGGAGTTCCAGTCAGTCATTAAAGCCTCATCAAGCAGTTGTACAATTATCATGTGACCTGTTTCTATGAAGAGTTTCAGCGTTTCAAGGGATCAGCAGCAAAGGCTGCAACTGTTCACTCCAGGATTAGGGGAACCACCAATGCTGAATGTGGCCTCGTTCAGGTTGTTGCTGACAACTTCGACACAATATCTCATCCTAGAATGGACTCGTTTCAACACATTCTCTTGCAGTATTACTTACCATAAAAGATCAGGAGATATCTTCCACATCTGAAGATGAAGCCATCATCAGACGATTGACCCGTGATGAAATGAAGACACCTGTGACAGAAGACATTTCGGTTCAAAGGTACAAGGGACCTGAGAAACCAGCGATGCCAGTTGAAGAAGCCACACGTGTGGTTTTACCTCTCCGCGTATTGGCTCATCAAGCTATACAACTTAGGAGAGTTTAAGATATGGATTTCTCTTTTCTAAAGCAAATCACTTCTGATCAGAACACACCAGACTTTGGTGGCTTTAATACAAAGCACAGCAGAGAGCAAGGACAATCCATCCAACCTACAACGAGGCCCATTTATACACCACACATAAATATGGATCCAGATGATCCGGACACGATGCTTACAGCAATGGAGGAGGGAGAACGCTTGACTGCAGAGTGTGGAGAAACGTAACCATCTTCACAAACGCCCAACAGCTGTATCGAGTGGCTGTTAATGTTAAATGGGTTTATCCCGAGTGATTTACCCAGTACAGTTTTCTGTACGTGCCATGGAGATACTGGCTGCAGGAATGAGCACACCAAGACAGCTGCTGCATTTGCCCTTGATGATGACTGACACTGAATGAGACACCAAGCACTGAAGTAGCCTTCATGAGGTTTACAAACCTATTATAAATATGAACATTTGATTTAAACAGGAATGTCTTTTTTTGTTCATGTTGTTAGCTGCTTTCATTGCATACTGTCGAATTGTTGAATCTGTATGAATAATAAAGTGATCTATATTTACAAAGACTGAAGTGTTTTTTTTTCTATCTATATGTCTATTTATCTACATTTTCAATAATGGCGACTGCTAATATGCATATTAATGAGCTAAATTTCAATGTTATCAAATTGTAAGTGGGTTTATCATGACCAGTGACCCCAAAAACATGGGTTTGGACACCTCAACCAGGCTGTTTGGATGCTTACTTCTTGAGATATTCAGAAAAATTGTTATTTTGACAATGGCGACTGCTAATTTGTATATTAATGAGCTAAATTTAAATGTTATTAAATTTTAAGTGGGTTTACCATGACCAGTGACCCTAAAAACATGGGTGTAGACACCTCAACCAGGCTATTTGGATGCTTACTTTTGGAGATATTAAGAAAAATAGTAATTTCGACAATGGCCACCGCTAATTTGCATATTAATGTGTTTCTACAAAAATGCTCAAGGGTGCCAGAGTGGCATCAATCGGAATATTCATTCAGATGGTCTGGTGATCACAAAAATGCAGAAAAACATTGTGCGGACCCTAATGCAAGGTCATCTTGAAAAATGGTGTTTGACATCCGGACTAGCATGACAGGAGCTCAAACTCAAGACCATCGGATCTTAAGCCAGCTGCTTTAACTGTTAAGCCAACACCAGGCTTATATTTAAATTAAATCTTCATCAAAATCAAAAGTTCATCAAATGGACAAAAAGTACAAAAGAGCTAAGCTGAGTCAGCCACAAGATGAAGAAAGAACAGATGCATTCCTGGAGGTTGCTAAATATCTTGAAGAAAATTATGATGAACAGATCACCCTCAATTATCTAATTGGCGATATGGAAGATAACCTGTCCAACTCAGAACATCATGCATACAGATACCTGCACATGAGGCTCAAACTCTCAGAACATTTCAGAGATAGCATCATCCAAACTGAGACTAATGGCAAGCATAATGTGGTCACATTCAGGAAAATGGCAAAAGTTGTGCTCCAAGACTTTGCAGTCATTAGAAGCGGGATCCCAACACAGATAAGATGAGGATAATACAAACCGCTGCCAAACATATCAGGGGATGACATCAAAGCAGTGTAAACCGCTCAGAAAGTATATCCTGATTGTGATAAGCTGGAATCTAAAGATGCAGACACCCAGTTCTTACCTGAAACCCTGATAATGTTATTGGAAGGACTGTTTGAGAGAAAAGCTGCCCGCATCAAAATCGCCTCCGTTAGACAAGCAATAATGCAGAAAACTCGACCACAAGTGCTGCTGGAACCAATGCAGCTTGGTCTGGGTGGACATCTGCATCATCATTTCACATCATGCCTTCTCATCAACTCGCTTCACCATCATGGTTTGTGCTGCTCATAACAAGAAGTACATCCACCAGTTTGAACAAAGTACTATTCTATCCCACGGAAATGACATACCCATCTTAACATCCCAGGTTGTCCAGTATGCTGTGGACAACATTGACCACAGCATCCGAATCCTGGATGGTCATGATACCTTCCATGATAAAGGGATGATTGCTGCCATAAGCCCTGTAACCAAAACAAGTAACCCGATTCTTCGGGTAAAGGTCACACCCAGTGACATATCCATTGGGGGCCGAATTAAGATTCAATTTCACAGTAAAGAAAGTCATGGGATGACTTTAGTCAGGTCAGGTCAGGTATGGGAGCATGCGCCAGAGCAGCGCGTCACTTCCTCCACTTTCCGCCGGTACTCCATGGGCCTCCGTCTGGCCATCCCCCAGGCAGATTCCTGGCCCATCCCCATCTCCTTGAGACGCCGATCAACCTGCTGCAACCATGAGCCACGTGTTCGGCCCATTAGCCTCCTCCACTCAGGAGACTCACTCGCTGAGAGAATATGGTGAGCAGGATCAGCGTCAGAAAAACAAGCCACATGTCCATACAGCCGCAGCTGACGCTCACGGACTATGCAGGTAACAAATCTCATTTGAGTCTCTCTCAGCAACCGCTCGTTGGACACAAAGTCCGACCAGTGATAGCCAAGGATTCTCCAAAGAGACCTGGTACCAAAGGAATAAAGACTCCATCTCATATCCTTGGTCAGAGTCCAAGTCTCACATCCATAGATCAAGTCTGGAAGCACGAGGACATGAGGACTCGGCCTTTCGTCCTCCCGCACAGGTACCAGCGGCGCCACACCCCATTATCCAGTGAATCCATGACTCCCCAGGCCCGACCCAGACGTCTGTTGACCTCTGACTCACAGCCAGCAGAGACATGAATATCACTGCCAAGGTAAGTGAATCTCTCCATGACCGCAACATGCTCACCACAAACATACCAAACATACCAAAATGACCAAACATACAAAAAATGATGACTTTAGTGACATACCAAAAGCTGTCCAATATGAAAATCGATGACCCTGCATCACATCTCAATATTATCGAGAAGACTTCCTGGAATGATGCACTTTGTGCATCACAGTGACGACCCTGGGAAATCATCTCTGATGTTTCTTCCAATGATTGACATGAATCCCAATGATACAATTTGCATCTATCTACTCGACACTGAAGTTTGTCTGTGAACATGCACAGTCACAATATCATACTGGTCATCACTTTTGATTAACCACTTTGGTGGAAAAGCTCTGATGAGCATTGTCACTGAGCCTGTAGGAAGCGATTTGAGTGAAAGAGTCCTTCAACTTGGTGGTTTTCACAGAGAGAGGAGCTTTCTCACTTGCATTGGACATCTCATGGTTGCAACAACTGCAGGAATTTATCTACGCATCCATTGCAATAGTATACATTACCACGTCAAGGTGATTCCCTGAGCAATACGAGAACATCTCATCGTCGATGCAGCATCCAATGGCTTTTTCTGTCCAGCACATTTAATGTGCCTCCACCACGATAACATGGAGATTCAGGTGACACAGGATCCGGTGATATGGAAGCAGAGGAAGCCATGGAAGCCACAACATCATCACATGAAAAGAGTTCAACAAATGTGAGTGGAAACCCTGACCTGGATAAGCTTGGTCTCTTCCATGAGAAGCTCTTGGATGGCTCAATGTCTACAGATGAAGATTGCCAGGCTAATGTGTTGAGAGGTGCACATCCAGGAAGCATGTGGCAACTGCGGAGGCTCTTGATGCACAAACTAAACCCAACTGACATATGACAATGATGAATTTGACGAGAACAGTGACTAATCAGATATGCTGTTGTATGCAATATGTCTCTGATAATTTGTTGTACTAAAAACCTTTTCATATACTCTCTTTTCTATTGGTTCAATTGCTTTATTTTAAAGTATTATTATATAATTTTACAAATACAGGAAATATTTTCATTTTTCCATTTTGAATTCAATGTTCTTTCCCACTGTGGAAGATATGTACTGCAAAATTTAGTAATTATAAATAACTGAAGGAAATACGAGGGAGTCGAGCAGTGCTTTTCAATGTTTCATGCAATGTGTATGTACTGTATACTTTGTTTTGCTCTTTCGGTAAACTGCTAGATCGGCTTGGGGTGGATCCCGAGTGGGCATTCAATCACTCCCAACCACACTTCCTCTTTCAAAAGAAAATCTTTAGTCATGCTTCGAGTGAGATGACCCGAATATGATGTATAAAATGATCTGTGTGAGATGTTTCATTTCGAGATTTTGGGGGGATTTTGACTGATTTCCCCCCTTCAGAAATAGGAATTTAGGTGGGGTAATATTTGACTGATTTTCAAAACTACGCCTTTTCTGGATTCCTTAAGACTTTTTAGGAGTCATAGAGGACACCTTTCCGAGTATGAAATGGTTGAGAGAGTTTCTGTTGCAATTTTTTTGAGGTCAAGCTGTGCCATGCTTGGACTATAATTACCTCTGCCACCGAAGGTGGAAGAAGGTTATGTTTTCACCCCTCTCTGTGTGTTTGTCTGCTTGTTACTGAGCGAAAAAGTTTTGTTGCCAAGTATGCTGGTCTGTAGCGTTTGTCTGTCTGTCTGTCTGTCTGTCTGTCTCTTTGTTACTTGGCGAAAAAAAAAATTCTGCCAAGTATGTTGGTCTGTCGTGTTTGTCTGTCTGTTTATCGCACGATTTTTGGCCAAAGTTTTGAAGCAATCGTTCGGAAACTTTTTTTGTGTGTGAAGGTGGCTGTCCAACGACAGCAACGCTTAATTTTGGTGAAGATCCGAATCCGGATCTGGATCTGAGAATTTTTTCAGTGATGCTTCACCATTGAGCGATAGGGCGAAAAATGATATGTAGCACAACATCTCAAAAAGTTATGGATGGATTCACACGGAAATTGGTGGACAGGTTGGGAATACCACCTGGAAGAGTTGATTCAATTTTGGTGACGATCTGAATCCAGATCTTTATACGAGAAATATTTAATTTTTAACTGATTCTTCACCATTGAGAGATGGGGCTAAAAACGACATTGCATGTTATATCAAAAAGTTGTAGACAGGTTGTGTGTGTGAAGAGGACTAAATTATTCGATTTTGGTGAGGATCTTAATCCGGATCCACATTCGAGAATTTTTCAAGTGATTCTTCACCAATGAGAAATCGGGTCAAAAATGATATATAGTACAATATCTCAAAATGTTATGGATGTATTTCGCAGAAACTTTTTGGACAAGTTGGGTGTGTGACAAGAACTAATTGATTCGATTTTGGTGAAGATCCGAATCCGGATCCAGATACGAAATGTTTTTAAGTGATTCTTAACCATTGACCGGGCGTAGTGGCATGCGCCTGTAATCCGGCTACTCGGAAGCTTGGGTTGGAGGATCGCTTGAGGACGGGAGATCTGCGCTGGGCCACGCTATGAGAGGGTGTAGGGCAGCCCGGAATCATAGCGAAACCCAATCCTTATCCCTGTGTCGTAAGAGGCGACCAGGGTTGCGTCAGGAAGGGCATCTGGCATAAAACCTGTGCCAAATCAGTATGCGGATCAATACAGATGATCCGCTGTGGCGACCCCGAACGGGAGCAGCCGAAAGACCAACAACAACATTCTTCACCATTGAGAGATGGGGCCAAATACTATGTTTCCCATGATATCTCAAAAATTTTACGACAAGTTATGACAAAACTATGTGGATGAGTTGGTTCGGTGATGACAACAAACCTATTCGATTTTTGTTAAGGTCTGGATTCACATCCGACCCATCAGTGGGATACAAAAAGTGAACTATTCAGCCTGGCGGAGGAATGGTGTCGACCGAGTGCCATTCCATTTTGCCAAGTTGTCGCTCTTCGAGTGATATTTATATGGCGAAATGTTTTTTTTTGCCAAGTATGTTGGACTGTAGCGTTTGTCTGACTGTTTGTCTGTCTGTTTGTTTGTTTGTCACATGATTTTTTGCCACAGTTTTCAAGTAATGGTTTTGAAATCTTTTTTTTTGGGTGAAGGTGACCGGCCAAGAACAGCAACGCTAACTATTGGTGAAGATCCAAATCCAGATGCGGATCTGAGAATTTTTAAAGTGATTCTTCACTGTTGAGAGATATGGCCGAAAACGATATATAGTATAATATCTCAAAACGTTACGGATGGATTCATATGTAACTTGGTGGACAGGTTTGGAGTGCCACTAGGAAGAACTGATTCAATTTTGGTGATGATCCGATTCCTGATCTGGATACGAGATTTACTTAATTATAAAATGATTGTTCCCAATTGAGAGACAGGGCTAAAAACGATATTGCATGATATTTCAAAAAGTTGTGGACAGGTTCTGTGTGTGAAGAGGACTAAATGATTCGATTTTAGTGAGGATCTGAATCCGGATCGAGATTCGAGATTTTTCAAGTGATTATTCACCATTGAGAAACAGTGCCAAAAACGATATATAGCACAATATCTCAAAAGGTTATGGATGTATTCACATGAAACTTGGTGGACATGATACGAAAATTATTTAATATTTAAAGTGATTCTTCACGATTGAGGTATTGGGCCAAAAACGACATATAGCACGATATCTCAAAACTTTGTGGGCGGATTTGGACAAAGCTTGGTGGATATGTTAGATGTTGGACAAGGAAGAGTTTGTTCAATTTTTGTGAAGATACAAGTCCGGATCTGGATCTGATCATTTTTTCATTGATTCTTCACCATTGAGAGATCAGGCTAAACTGGTATATAGCACGATGTCTCAAAAAGTTATGGACAGATTCATCTGAAACTAGGTGGACAGGTTGGGTTTGTGACATGGACGAATTGATTAAATTTTGGTGAAGATCTGAAACCGGATCTGGATCCGAGAATTATTTAATTTTAAAAGTGATTCTTCACCATTGAGAGATCCGGCTAAAAACGATATATAGCATGATATTTCAAAAAATTATTGGGCCCACTATGTTTTTGTGGATCAGTTATTGTGTGGCAGGGGTTTGCACTCCACCGAGTGCCCTTCTAGTCTCTTCTTAGACTGGCCTTTATTGAAAACCATCTCATACGAGTTCCCTTACAATGGTCTTCAATGCAGGAGGAGGCCATCAGGCTCATCAAGCATGCACAATGGTACCAACCTATGGTTGCTTGTCCATGCTCGACCATCTATAAATACTGAGCATTAAGCAGGGAAGCTGCACATAACGTTTTAAAATTATTTTATACGACTTTGCCAGTGTCGGGTTCAAACTGCATACCTCCCAGATTCCGAGTGGATACTATAACCATTATGCAACCAACTCTGGTGAATATTTCAAGATGTCGCACTAGTAAAATAAAGCTTGCTGAATCAAAGAACTGCTTCAGATTTTCACATCGTGGTTTTGTTCACGTAAACTAGGTATTCGAGTTTCTTTGGCTGCAGAGCTGCCCTGTGTTGGCACACATCACTGATACTAGTCTTCAAACAATACAGACAGAATGTAGTCTCTGTCAAATTATTCTATACAGAAGACCTTTTCCGAAATCACAATCCCAAAATCTGAAGATGATCCTTTGAAAGCTCTCTCAACTAATTATTTGAAAATTTTTCGTGATAATGGTGGCATCAAACGCTTTCTCTCATCACAAGGTAGCAAATGTTCAACCAAAGGTATCTGTATCACAGGTAGATCATGAGGCTTATTGGTCAGGACCTCCAATAAAAGTGATGGTGAATCTACCTCTGTCTTGCCTTTATCACAGCCTTGAGGGTAGTTGTTGCACTACTTATTTCCACTGTCTAAAAATATATTGGGCACTTCACAACATTTACAAAAGACTCGAAGCACTGTTGGAAAACATTCCCTCCTCCTCCACAAAGGTTGCGCTCTCACCTCAGAGCAATCTTTCACTACATATCACAAATTCAACATCAATAACACTTGAGCGCTTGACCATTGCCTGCCCTGCTCAGCTGATCACTACTATCACAGTGATTGCCTCATTTACTCTGTCCAGGATAATAGAAGAAACATGAAAGAGACTGATTACTACCCTATTTGGAAGGTTCAACTGCCCCCCAGGATTTCCAAGGTCTGGTTGAAGCTGCACTTTCAGATGTCAGGCAACCATTTTAATGCCCTTTGCATCACTGTCGAGTCCTGAAGTGCTCTAAGAGTCTTGATGCAGTGCAATACCTGTCTAACCATGTAAAATATCTTTACCCTTCATGTCTTCAATAATTCAAACTGCATCTTTATTGTGCTTTCCTTCACCCCACAGTCGTACAACCCGTGAAAACAAAAAAAAAAAAAAAAAAATGAAAAGCAGCATGCTTTTTGGAGGCTTCCAATATTTTTGCAAAAATAATATTGGTAAACAACATAAAAAAAAACATTTCTACCTGGCATAAAGGCAATAACAATATCCAACTCAAAAGGATCTCAAAATGCAAAGCCCGTAGACGTCTGCTTTGTACGAAAACGAAACAACGAAAATGCAAACTGAAAATGATTGTACATTTTATTCATTTGTGTTTTCCATATTCTCATAATAAAGATTTGTTGAATATTTGATGACAAAAGCTCTATTGATAAAATTGTATGGCCTGGACATACACACTGAAGCGCAATGGTAAATAAATAAAGAAATATGGAACCAATATAAATAAACGAGGTGTCTAGCACTTTACATGCTGCACCAGGGCTAGTAAGGGCTACTTGTCGTTACTATGACTTTGCCCTTTCATATTTTGACCAAATTTTTATTATTTTCTCCATATTCTCATAGTGCAGGTTTGATAAAAATTTGATGACAAAAGTTCAAATGGTACAAAAAAAGTTATGGCCAGGACAGATGGATGGAGAGACACAGACAAACACAGCAGCAATTGCAAAACCCGCATCTCCTGCTGTGTGGGAGAAGGGTTAATGATCCACTGGAAAACAGTTCTAACAATAAAAAGAGCAATCAGAGATTACAGACCCTTTCCAGGACTTATGTTGTGTGGTGTGTTGTGTGGTGTTTTGTGTGGTGTGGTGTTGTGTAGTTTTGTGCAGTGTATTTCGTGTGGTGCTTGTGTACTGCTGTGTTATGTAATTAATGAGACATAACTAGAACTGCCACTTTATAACTGCTGGCAGTGATGAGCATTGAGCAGGTACCAAGATGTCCTGCTTTGATTGGACACCTGACCCCGACCAATGAGGTTAATTATTATTCAATTGAATTTAGAATGGGAAGAAGATAAATTCAATTCAAATCAAATGGAAGACCAAATAGGTACAGTGCTGCATTGGAGTAATCAGAAGGAACCCAAGCGAGCAAAAAGCAAAGATGAAGTCATCAGGAGGAACTTGGATAGGATTCACATTTCAGCTGCTACTCCTCTATCCACAAACCCATCCAGGCACAGCCAAGTGAGCCTTACTCAAAAATAAAAAGAAAAAAGAAAAAAGAGAAGAAAAAGAACCCATATCAAAAAATAAATAATTCTGACTGCCAGACCACGTGACTGATCAGGATGAAATTTTAAACATGTATTTCATCAACATTTAATCAACATCAACATTTCATCATAATTCTGAAGTTCCAGGTCGATTGATTAACTTGTTCCAGAGAAAATGTGATTTAATATTTTTCTTCAAACCAATATGGCTGCGAAACCAGTTGACCTATCAATTATTCCTTCACAAACTTGTACAACCAAATCTTGGGGAACATTTGTGTGAAGTTTCCCATAGATCTGTACAGCCATTCTCGAGAAGATTTTTTTTATAGGTTTTAGGGTAAATCCAATATGGCTGCAAAAGCATGTGACCTATGACGAAATATGTGTGAACCTTTTGTTCCTCACGGATAGGCAGTACTACCTGTAAAGTATCGACTCAATCTGTTCAGCCACTTCAGAGAAGAAGATTTTTGAAGGGTTTATTTTTAAACAATATGGCTGTTGAATCACGTGACTATTGACATCATCAATTTTTTGTTATGTGGACCATTTTATCCCAAGATGATCGACCATAAAAAATGTTCATTCAGATCAGATGTAGCGTTCCACATATGCAATTATGACCTCATAATGAAGGCACCTATGAGATCATAAAAAAAAAATCGTACATATTTCCCATGAGGATTACTTGCCGTGTGCCAAGTTTCATTTTTTCCTTGGCGCGGTTTCAGAAATACAGAGGTCCAAAGGTTTTCCTTTTTCTCCAACATGGCTGCCACATCACGTGATCGATGATGTCATAAATATCAAAATAATATTCTGCAGGAGTAGTTGCTCCTTGTTGAAAATGTTGTTTCAATCTAACAAGTGGTTGTGGAGAAAACACTAAAGTTCTGTGCGGACAAACAAGCAAACAGAGACAGACAGACAGACAGACAAACAAATGAAAAATCACTCATAGAGAGACGTAATATTCCATTTTGGGAGGTTTCTTTTAACTATGAAGCACCTGCAATACTTTCCAGAAGTGATCTATATTTCAAAAACACTGGTTTGGCATTGAACAATTTTTTTTAGCAAAGTATCCCTTTGAGCCAACACCAGACATAACCAATGACTCACTGACTGATATTAAATATTGCCACCTTCTGGGTGACTTTGAAAACTGAAATTTTGCAGGCTGATGGACATTGCAGCTTTACATGGAGAAAAATCACAGAACCTTTGGAAAGTATCCATCAATGAAAATATAAACAAATGAAAATAAATAAATGGGAAAAAAAGAAATATAAATGCAGGTGAAAAATAAATGAAAAAAAAAATAAATGTAGCACACACACACAAGCATTTAAAGGCCATTTTCCCCACTAAAGCAGGGGTCAGCCTTGCAGGCCCCATGACAATCTTCTCCACTTTACACTATTTTCTGCATCTCCCCTTCTTAATCCCCTTGCCCACATTTCCTCTTCCACCACCTTTAGCCAAGTTTTTCTCGGTCTTCCCCGTCCTCTACTTCCGACTACACTCATTTCCAACACTCCTCTCACCCAGTCACTTTCATCCTTCCTCAACACATGACCCAACCATCTCAACCTGTTTCTCTTCACAACATCCATCACAGACTCTATTCCCATCATCTTCCGCAAGTCATCATTTGTCTTCCTCTCTCTCAACGACACTCCACACATCCACCGAACCATTCGCATTTCCACCCTTTCCAGCCTTTGTTGCTGCTCCATGTTCAGTACCCATGTCTCACTCCCATAAATCATCGTACTCCTCACATATGTAGCATATACCTTTCCCTTCAGCTTCAACGACAATCCCCTCTTCGTCAGCACGCCACTCAGTTCCCGAAACTTCTTCCATGCACATCTCACTCTAGCAACCGTCGAAGAGTCTGATCCACCTTCTCCATTCAGCATGTCTCCGAGATAGCAAAATGTTTTCACACCTTCCAGCTTCACACCATCTCCAAGATCCAACTCAACAATTCCTTCATCTGCAGCTCCCTCTACGCACACCTTACACTTGAATGTAGCTGCCACACTGGTTAATGACCCTCTCACCCCACTACATTTTCGATGAACCCATTCAGCACGCATTGTACACTGAAGGGAGTTCACTCCGACACCCTTCCTGCACACAGCACACGGCCACTTCCCAGTCCTTTCCACCTCACCACATGCTTTACCACTTGCCATTACCTTCGTCTTTCTGATATTCACCTTCAAACCTTTTGCCTCCATACATTCCTTCCACTTGTTCATCTTCTCCTTCAGTCCATCCATACTCTCTGCAATCAACACCAGATCATCTGCATACAGCAGCTCCCACGGTAAACCCTCCTTTACCCTCCGAGCCAGCACCTTCATCACAACTACAAATAGAAGTGGACTTAGTACCGACCCCTGGTGAACTCCGACCCTCACCTCAAACTCACCACTGTTCCCATCGTTCGTCCTTACAGCTGTGCATACTCTCTCGTACATTGCCATGACTACTCTGATCAACCATTCCTCCACTCCTAACTTCCTCAATGCCCATGTCATGACTTCACGTGGAACCCTATCAAACGCTTTCTCCAGATCAACAAACCCAAAAAACAACTTCTTCCTCTTCTCCATGTACTTCTCCTGCAATTGCCTTCCAATAAAAATTGCATCTGTCGTTCCTCTTCTTGGCTTAAATCCAAACTGCATTTCTTCAATCTTTACCTTCTTCCTTATCCTCTTCTCCAACACCCTTTCCAATAAATTCATTCCATGCTCCAATAACTTTATTGCTCTATAGGAGCCACAGTCCAGAGGGTCACCTTCCCCCTTGTACAAAGGGACGAGGGTACTCAGTTCCCAATCCACTGGAATGCGGCCTTCTTTCACCACCAGATTACAGATCTCTGTCATTCTCTTCACACCCCAACTTCCCGCTGCCTTCAACATATCTCCCACAACTCCCGTCGGCCCTCTTGCTTTTCTACTCTTCATTGCTCTTATAGCTTCCTCAACTTCCTTCTCAGTTATCTTCTCTGCTGGTCCTAAAACTGGGTTACTCTCAATGTTGCTATCCCATTCATTTTCTACATTCAACAGCCTTTCCATATCTCTTCCATCTTCCTTTAATTCCATCTGAGTCCACAACGGTTTGTCCCATTTCATCCTTCAAGCAACTCACCCCCATCAAATCTCTATCTCTATCTCTATCTCTATCTCTATCTCTATCTCTATCTCTATCTCTATCTCTCTCTCTATATATCTCTCTCTCTATATATCTCTCTCTCTATCTGCTTTGCAATCCTGAATACCGCTCTCTTACCCTCCTCCGAATCCAAGCGTTCTCCGAACATTTCCCTATAGGCCTCCTGCGCCTTTGTTACCTCTTTCTTTGCAGCCTTCTTGGCTACCTTATAACTTTCATGTGCTGCCTCTTCTTCCACCGTATCCTTTGCCTTTTACCATTCCTTGAACTTCTTCTTCTTCTCTTCAATCGTCTTTTCAACTTCATCACCCCACCACCATATTTCCAAGTGCCTCCGTGGTCCTTTTGTCCACCCACATACCTCACTAACGGCTCCCAATAGACTATCTTTCATTGACATCCAACCACATCATCCTCAACCATACTCAGCCTCTCTCTTAATGCTTCCTTCACTGTCACCTCTTTCAACCTATACACCTTCATCCTCGGTTGGTACTTCACCCGCTGAATTCTCCGCGCACCTTTCACCCTTATATCGCAGACAACCAGGTGGTGCTGTGAAACAGTCTCCTCCCCTGGGATCACCTTTGTGTCCCGGAGGTTTCCCCTATCTCGCCGACGCACCATCAGGTAGTCAATGGTTGTCGTCGACCCACCTGACGTGTACGTAATAAGCTTATTATCCACTTTCTGGAATTGAGTATTACAATTCAACAAATCAGCTCCATCAGCAAACTCCATGATCCTTTCACCTTCTCCATTTCTCACACCATATTCATAACCCAGATGGACTCCCTCAAAACCGTCTGGACTTCTTCCAACCTGTCCATTCAAGTCTCCTCCAACCACAACAACTTCCTCATCTTTCACATTCTCCATCAACTTCTCTATCGCACACCAGAACATGTTCTTCTCTTCATCGCTTCGACCTACCTGCGGGGCAAATCCCGAGATGACGTTCACCAAGAGTTTTCCGATCACGATTCTTACCCATCATCAACCTTTCACTCACTCTAGTCACACTCACTACACTGTCTAGAAACTCCTCAGAAATCATGACACCAACATCATGCACGCCTTCCGGGCACCCTTGCCACATAAACTTGTACTTCAGCCCCTGCCTACCCTTCACCATTCTCACACCACTTCTCTTCCACCATGTCTCCTGCACACAACATATGTCCACTCTTCTTCTGACCAATGTTTCAACCACTTCTCCAGATTTCCGTGTCATTGTCCCTACATTCCATGTACCAAACCTCAGAAACCGATCTCCACGTGGGGCATCAGACGATTGGTCATCATAAATGGAAAAATTTCCTCCCTTGCTTCGATCGGGTTCTGAGTTTTAACGACCCCCACGGTGAGGGGTGAGGTGAGGTGAGGACCAGTGAAGGTGAGGTGAGGTGAGGACCCCCACGGGGTACTTCAGGCTGTATCCTGCCCATCAGTTGAACTCATCATGGTTTC
>NC_140978.1:14045349-14065000 GCF_056783735.1 Eptatretus burgeri
TTACTGCAGGGAGGATGGTAAAGCACACAACAAACTGAAAGTGGTTGTGGAAGGAAAAGTGCAGAGAAAGGTATCCCTGTGGTTTTGGGTGGTGAGAGCAGAACAAAGACAGTGCGAAATAGAGTTACTTGAGTAAACTGCAACACCACCACTGGGACAGGGTTCAGGCCTGTCAAACCAGAGGAAACAATATCCAGGGGCATCAGAGACATCCTGTGGGAGAAAGAAGAGTTTGACTATATTTGTGAATTGCAGTGATATTGGCTGACCTCAATGGAGAGTTTTCAACAATCACCAGGAGAATCAAAGACATCGCACAGGAGTATGGAGAGTTTGACTAATCAATGGAGAGTTTTCTCCAATCATTAGAGATAGAAAACCTGCACCAAACTGAACTTGCAAGCCTGAGAGAGTTATTTTCTTTAACTAACAAAGATAAGAATCACTCATGAGAAATTTACAAGCCAGCATTTCAATCATCAGTCTTGGACCTGTTTCTGCCTTAAGATTTCAGCATTAATGTAAAATTACCATAAAATACATGGTTGCTATATTTATGCGAAGAGAGAACTTGCAGTTCTAGCTCGGGAAGTGAGAAAGTAACTTGGATGAAGGGAATTTTATCTCATAAGACAAGCATAAATATAGACACTTTCAGCAAGAAGTAAAGAAAATAATATCATGCAATCTTTCTTGAATGCAGCCTCTAATCAAACACAACAAGCATACCGATTGTCACCAAAATTGAGAGTCGGCTTGGGCCTAAATAATGAACTGCTTCAACAAGATACTGTTCACTCTGCTCTTTCAGACAATGTTTCATTTGTTTTGTATTTCTTCAGTTTCACCTTCCTGACCTGAAGTGGTCTCGGAAACATTTGGAGCTCATAAAAAGTCACCATCAGCACAAAAAAGTATTTTGAACATGGCCCTGCCACTTCAGTTTGACTCATTGGAAAATAATATTTAAAACCAAGGCTTTGGCCTCAGGGTGTATGGCTTTGTCCATTGGGCCAGACATATATGTGTGGCCTTTTTGTCCCACATCTGCCTTTCCTGCCTGGCCTGCAGTGCTTCCTGGATCAGAATACTCATGGCGACACTTAGCCCTGGCCTCAAAGTGACTCAAGCATTTTTTTTTTCTTTCCTTTTCTAAGTCTCTGGAGACTCCAAGGTTTGAGCTGTGAGTCTTGATGGGTGGCAATGTGCCTTACATACGACAGACACTCCTTTTTCATTTTTTTTTCTTTTCTTTTCCAGGCCCAAGGCATTTCGCTTCCACTCCACTCCTCAGTCTTTGGCTTGCTGTCGTATCAAAAATAATTGAGATACTAAAAAACTTCAGGGGATAACAGCAACTTTATATGCATTATTTATCTTCCTGGGTTATGGGGAACTTTGCCAAGGGGACATTAAAATAATTGTTTATGATGCTTGAAGCAAAGTTCACTGTATTAACATAGATGAGTGTGAGGGTCATTTTTAGTCTTGTATTGGGAACAGTTTTCCTTCACCTTCACATAAAGTGGTTTTATTTCAGGAGAGAAAAGGATTTGGTCAAGGAATAAAAGTGTATTTCAGAACGTGTTAGAACATTTTCATTCCACCTTATATTAAGGGTCATTGGCTAAGCACCTTCTTCATGAGATTGTGCAACGTTGAGAGCTGCACTGTACATCTGTGTATGATTTGGTTTCTTAAATGTTCCATGTGAGAATATAATGAGCTACACTATAGAGCAATGAATACTATTTCCTCATTCTTATTATAGTTCCAGCCATGCATATTCAGAAGCATGACCCACTGATGGGTGAGGCCTGTAGGAGAGTAACATTTGATTTGGAAAATTGGTCAATTTTCGAGTACAAAAGCAGGTTTTCAAAAACATTCACAAACAATGATTATACTTTCAGATCAATATGTGTGTGGCTAATGGTAGCTTTCAAAATGTGCCCTGAATATTAAATGCAAACTAAATGTGACTCTAAGGACAGGATTTTAGCCCTGACATGTATTTGCTCTTCAGTCCAATTAACTGAACAATAAACCACAGCATCCTAAAACTGTCTGCTTCAAATGGCTTTTGTACATAAGAAGAGCTGAAAGCCTTGTTGGGAAATCTGATATCCTGTGTTGAAGGCATGCACTATATACATTAAAACACATTTAGTTGGGATTGCACCAAAGAAAACACAGATCGATGAACAATCATTATGACTTTTATGATGGATCTGTTGAATATTTGCAATAAAACTGTTCGATTGTGGAACTCTTCAGTTATTGCAAAAACTATTCATTTCAAATATAGTCTGAATCATCAGTTAATGTCGATTTTTTATTATTATTGTTTTAGAGCATGGCTCTTGAGTCTGGTAACCTGAATTAAACAGGAAATAGTTATTTTTGAGTACGATGCCAATGAAATTTTGGCTGCCATCTCCTAAAGTTGTCATAGATTAGATCGCCTGACAAAAATCATCTCGTGTTTCAATGCAATTCAAGCATTACAGTAGCAAAACCTGTTGGTATAGATACACTGGTGTTATTAACAGTAAATGTCCAGCTAGTTATTGTCTGAGGTTTTTGAAGTACAGCTTCTTTCAGATTGAGATTTTATTACATGGGAGGAACCTTTAAATGCTGACCAAGATTTGTCTCTCCTTGCAACAGGGTACTTGCATTTATAAACATGAATCTTGCTGTTGGCAGGTGGCTGAAGCCTCCTGTGGTTTACCTGTAAATTGAAAGCTGGATGGTAATGACACTGAAGAAATGTAATCTGCACGAGAATCTCATTAGGCCTACATACATCCGGCACTTTTAGAACAAGTTTTATCCAAAATAGATGTTTGCAACTCCCTTGCTCAAATCCCCAGGCCTTTCACAACCACCTTTTACTTGCCCTTTATGTCCTTTTTACCTTCTGCTTCATTCCTTGTCTTCAGAGGTCAAAGTACACTAAGGTAATTGAGATCGTTAATGGGATGGACAATTATAATTCCGTATTAAGCTTCCACCCAGCTTCTGGCCACTTGTGGTTGCTGCTGGAGGGACCATGCCCTGAGCAACTCTTCCATCATTGTATGCTCTCAGGTCACTTACCCTCCTCAGCCAACGCCATCAAGCTGACGGCCATTTCATCATGGAAGGCATGTGTAGAGATAACATCTCCCTTTCTCGGCTCACCTTGTTGTCAAAAGTGTTTTATAAATATAACTCTAGCTCATATCAACTGATGTTCATGCTTTTTGGAAGAAATGTTCAACAGAGAAGTGGATATTTGCTCGACTCCAAACATTTTTTTTTTAAACTCAGCAGTACTTCAAAATGGTGAATGCTGAAGTTTAACGTGCCACTGCAGTATAAACCAAAGACGAATGTTGTTTGATGCAATCTTGGAAAGAGCACAATTAAAAGTCAAGGCAAAAAGACTCTTGAGGAATGCTGTTGATTTACCACTAATTGAAGGCTGGTCAGATGGCTTTTTGCAGGCTATAGCCTATGCAGAGCAACCCTGGATTTCTTCTCCACAGCAAGTAATGCCAATGATGTGTGCTCTGTTCTTGCCAAGCCCACAGACATCCCTTGGCTTTGCTGTAATGCATGGTGTAAATCTCCCTTCGTCTCAGCTCGCTCACTGTCCATGGCTCGCTGCACCCTCCTGAAGCATCGGGGTTTGGGTGAGTGGAGCAAGCAGCTGCCGGGTAATGGTCATGAAATTCCTGGTCGATAAGAGACGGAAGCTTGAGGGCAATTTTTTTTCTTGCCACGCCTGCTCAAAACTCATGAAAATGCATGCTGCACTGGTTGGACAGCGCTTCTTAACTTCACACAACAGTTGGCCCTGGTGTGCTCTTTGGTGAGTTCAACAGCTGTGAAGGCACGTTTTCATCTGGCCACAACTCACGTTCCATGTCGCTGTCCCTTGTTGATAGAGCATTAATGTTTTCGAACTGGAGACGTCTGTCTAACTGGTTTATATCCCTGATACCTAAAGTTACTTTGATTTATGTTGACATTGTTAGGCATCAATACACCTCCATATGTTTTCCCAAGTTTCGAGAATATAAAACTATTGACAACCTAAATTGAAATATCATCTTTCTTTATTTTAATAATTTTGCAGAGGTGTAGCAAAACAAAACTAGAGCGAAGTTGATGGTGCGCCAGCACAAATCCCCACACTTTACCCCTAAAAAAAAGTTGAAAGATGGCAAAAAGTTCCACCAGGAATGACCCAATATCAAATTGAGTTATAATTTTTTTCCCTGTTTTGACCCCTGTGGCTCTACATCCCAACCCTGTGGGGAATGAACTGTGGGTCAAATCCAAAATATCGTTAAATATTTTATGTGTCTCCCAATGCTGATTACAGACACAACATTTCATTGAAAAATGTTATTTAAATGTGTCTGTAATTGCGTTTTTCAGTACTTGACCTTTTGACGCCACCCCAGGGTGGCAAGCTAAAACTGACACTGCTCTTGTACATTCTTTCCATGTGATGATCATCACTACTAAGTTTGGTGAATTGTTGCCCAGCCGCTGAGGATGAGATAGTGTGACAGACAGACAGACAGACAGACAGACATATAGACAGAGCCGATTACAATATCCCCTGTTTTTTTTTTCAAAAAGTGCGGGGATAGAAATTGACATGTGAAAAACGTCCAAAAAATGGAATATTTTTAAGGTTGGTATCTGAATTATTACCCTTCCCAGGATTTCAGTGCTGCTGAAGCAGTCTCATGGAATGGGATACAATGAGTAGTTGATATTGCTTTCCCAGTGGTAAACGTCATGGTTGGGATTTGGAATTTCATTGTATATTTTAAAGTTAGACACCTATGTGGTGTGTTGTGTCACACCGTAAAGCCCATTAAGAAAACAATTTCCAACTGAATTTTATGTGTTACACATGTTGCACACTACAACACTGTGTTCCTTGCAAAATCACTTCAACATTTGACTCAGACGCCCCAACATTTTGTTTCTTTCTCAGTGGACACATCGTACATCTCTTTCTTTTCCAAATTTCATTCAAAATGTCAGCTGCCAAAAAAACAAATGCCTGTCGTGTGACTGGGGTGGTACTGTGGATTAAGCCGACAGAAAAAGTGTACGTTCAATGCATTATAACATGACCGAGACAAGGCATAGGGAAGCTCCGGCCACGACATATTTTGATCCGGCCAATGTGGTGACATAGTGCTGAATATTTCAGGAAGCTATTATTCAGTCATATTCAGTCATAAACAACTTACGAATAGCAATGACAAGTATTCTCCCCAACATGGATGGACACTCTCATCAAAAGGAAGCAAACTCTGAAGCCACATGAGGAAAAGTTACTTTAAAATTGTTATTACTATTGTGACTGTATAATTAAAATGCATTTGATTTTCTTCTTACTTTTGTTTATGCCATATCAAAAATCAGGATGTTTAGCTACAGTATATTACAATAATTTCTACATATGCAGTCAGAATGATTTGTTTCATTGCTTATCTGCATATGTGATGTTTAAATTACTAACACAACGAGGCATATATCTGGCATGCAGAAACTTTAACAATAGCTGTTATAGCCCTATGATGAGGAAAGGTTCCCCCAGCCTGTCCTCGACACTGATTCACATTATAACATGCCACATTCCAATGAAGTATCACATGTGTATGGAGATTAATGGTGAAATTTAAACTGTTATTTGTCCTCCTAGAGACATCAATTTAATGATTATATATTATAATATATGTATATTTCGAGCATCTCCGGGAGGTGTATGATTAATGTGATAATCGTGTGCCAAACTATCCGTTTCTGAACAACCCTTTCGTTGGAGTGCTTGCTCTCATGCTTAAGCCACTTGGCGAGTGCTCTCCAAGCTGCTTGGTTGTTCGTTTCAGTAAAAGTATCCGTGCTCTCAAGGGAACATTGGTTATACAGACATACGTTTCCTCTTTCCACCTGTGTTGGGTCCTGCGGTGCCGTGCGGTTGCTGTCTCATCCACTGAAAATGTGCAATTATATTTTTACATGATACCGTTTTGTTTAACCTTTTGTGCGATCACCGAATATAATCAACCCCTCACTTCGACATCTACAAATATAAAAAATAGCACCGCAAAGCGGGCGCAACTCCTCAGCCCCTTGACGCAAACCAATTAAAAGATGGTGGCCATATTAAAAATCGCAGCACGCCCATTTTCGAAAGGAACCTTCCTCTACTCAACCCCAACACACCCAGCAAAAAAGCATTTAATCGGACAAGGCGTTCTCGAAATTGACGGAAACCAATTTCAAGATGGCTGCCGTGGCGGCCACAGTGAAAATCGCAGCATGCCCATTTTGGAAAGGAACCTTCCTCTACTCAACCCCATTATACCTCGCCAGAATAAAATCAATGTGTGAAGCCGTTCTTAAGTTATTGTCCGGAAACCAAATTCAAGATGGCTGCCATGGAGGCCACATTGAAAATCGCAGCATGCCCATTTTCAAAAGGAACCTTCCACTATTAAACCCCAACACACCCTGCAAAAATGGATTTAATCGCACAAGGCGTTCTCCTCGAAATCGACAGAACCAATTTCAAGATGGCTGCCATGGAGGCCATATTAAAAATCGCAGCAAGCCCATTTTCGAAAGGAACCTTCCTCTACTAAACCCCAACACACCCTGCAAAAATGGATTTAATCGCACAAGGCGTTCTCCTCAAAATTGACAGAAACCAAAAGTTGACAGACGGACGGACGCCCGGATGGACGCCCGGACAACGCCTATGACGACAATACCCCTTTTTCAGCCCAATTCGGGCTGAGGGGTAAAAACCATAAGGTCAATATGACCATGTGTTTACCGTGATCGAGTTATGAAGGCAGAGAACAGAGATCGACATTTTGAGTTCTGGGCCTTGATATATTTTTCAATTGAATTTTGCTAATTTCCCACTGTGTATATAAACTGTATTACCATAACAGAACGTGTGTGTGTGTGTGTGTGTGTGTGTGTGTGTGTGTGTGTGTGTGTGTGTGTGTGTGTGTGTATGTGTGTGTGTGTGTGTACCTGCAAGTTGTTATCTGCTATCTCCACATGTTGGTGGGTTTCAGGAGGTGAAACAGAGACTTGCCAGGTCTCAAAATGTGTGTGTGTCTATGTATGGGGTTTCAGAATGTGGAATTGATCCTCCCAGGTGTGTGTGTGTGTGTGTGTGTGTGTGTGTGTGTGTGTGTGTGTGTGTGTGTGTGTGTGTGTGTGTGTGTGTGTGTGTACCTGCACGTTGTTGTTGTCTGCTTTCTCCACATGTTGGTGTGTTTCAGGAGGTGAAACATAGACCTGCCAGGTCTCAAAATGTGTATGTGTGTGTCTATGTATGGGGTTTCACAAAGTGGAATGGAGTCCTCTCAAGGTGGACTCAAAGTATCCACCTTCATTTCGGTAAGGGGTCACGATTCACAGACCAAGCTGTGAAGTTTTCTGTTTTCATAGTTTTGTGTCAAGGGCTCTCTTCAGGATCGTTACTGAGCCCAAGACGGTTTTCAACTGTAGTTAGTGTGCAGTGATATTCCCAGGGACGGTTTTTAATATCTCTGAGTTTCTTCCTCATAATTTTCATGAGGTTCTTTGTCATCACTGGTACAACTTTGGCATTCTTCAGCTTCCAGGATCATTTCACTTCACGCTTGAGGTCTTGGTATTTGGTCATTTTCTTGATTTCTGCATCGTCAGTCCAAAATCATTGGTATTAACACCTCAATTAGCAATGTCTTCTTCTCTTAATTTTGCACCTATGTATAATATCTGGTCGCAATGCTTTGTTTTCGATGTCCACACCCCATGGCATCATAAGTTTGTACGTGAGTGGTACTTCAATGTTTTCAGTGATTCCTTTTGGTTCATTTTCTCACAAATTTCCTGGAATTGGAATTTCAAAGTTTCTGCAGATGTGCCAGTGGATTATTTTACAAACACAGTTGTGTCGTTGTGTGTACAGCTGTTCTGACACTTTTTGTTTTTTGTGTTCAGTCATTAAACATCACATCATTCTCTTTTCTAACCCCACATCCACCCCTCACCTGTCTGTTTTTTTTCCTCCTCTGCTCTCTCTCTGTCACCTCGTCACTTCCCCCTCCTCATAAAATGCAGCACTCTCCTCCCACACCTCTGTCGCTCTCTCAGTGTGTGTAGGTGTGTGTGTGTGTGTGTGTGTGTATCTCTGTCTTCCTATCTCTCTCTCTCATGCACCCTTCCCTCTTGCAGTGACTAGCAACTGTTCATGACGTGTCATTCTCCCTAACTCAACTCTTCTCTTCTCTTCTCTCTCTCTCCCCTGAACTTTATTGACCTGTCAGCGAAGCGACGGCTTGTATTTGCTGGTATGATTATCTATGAAGTGATAAACACTTTCCCTTGCAGACATGTCCATTACACAGCACCTTCATCAAATCAGACTCAAACTATGATTCAAATATTCAAACTGTCATTAACAACCGATTTTAACATTCTGCACAGCATAACCATAACCTAGCAACCACCAACAAATTATGTTCATGGATATTTATAATGTATTTTATAAATAATATTGATTTATTTTAGTTTTTATCTAAATACCTCCATTATTTAATACTATATATATATATATATATATATATATATATATATATATATATATATATATATATATATATATATATACATATACATATAGAATCAATAACATAAATAAAGGAATTTACCTCACTAAAATAATTAATTTATTATTATTATGATATCAAATGCAATGCAAAAGGAACTTGCTGACATGAAAACCAACCAAACTTAAAGAATAGATGATGATGGCATTTAAAGACATTCTCACAAGACTCGATCAAACAATCAACTAAATACCCCCTGTTTAACATGATGGAAAACAAGCTCAAATGGGCTAAGATCCTCGTGCTCTTAATGATGACGTCATAAGAACGAATACGACCTCATTGTGATGTATCAGGTTTGCGATAAATTATCTGTGCTAATGCCCAGCTTGATTCCCGCAAACAAAATTCAAACAGCTTTCCTAGTTTTGGAGATAATGGAATAGGCAATTTCCATTAGCGGCAATATTATAACATCAACTTTTTTTCTAGGAAGAATTTCCAAAATCGGAGATGGTTACTGCCTGCGTGTGGGCTTTCTGCATATACATGTAATGGCAAGTTTCATGAAGATCCGATGAAAACTCTGGGTTGTGAAACAAAAAACGTCAAAAAATAGGAATGACGTCATAAAAATTGATATGACGTCATAGTGATGTATCATATGTACGGTAATTCATCTCTGCTAATGCCCTGTTCCATTCCCGCAAACAGAATTCAAAAAGCTTGTATTGCCTAGTTTTGGAGATAATGTTTTAGGCCATTTCCATTCGCGGAGACATTTTGACGTCATAACTTTTTTTTCTAGGAGAAATTTTCAAAATCGGAGATAGTTGCTGTCTGCGCAGGGTATTTTTACATATATTTGCCAAGTTTCAGGAAGTTTCGATGAAAACTGTAGGCTGTGAAACAACAAGCTCAAATGAGCTAAGATCCTTGCCCTCTGAGTGATGACGTCATAGTTATCAGTTATGTAACAGGTGTGCGGTAAATTATCTCGAATGCCCTATTCGATTCCATCTGAAGTATTCAAAGGGCTTGCTTTGTTTCGGAGATAATAGTTTATGCGATTTCCATTGCGATATTATGACGTCATAACTTTTTTATTGGAAGAATTTCCTCAATCTGAGATGGTTACTGTCTGCGTGTGAGCTTTCTGCATGAACAGGACAAGTTTCAAGATGTTCTGATGTAAACTCTTGGTTGTGAAACAAAAAATTTCAGAAAAGAGTGATGACATCATAAAACGAATATGACGTCATTGTGATGTATCAGATTTGCGTCAAATCATCTGTTCTAATGCCCTGTTTGATTTCTGTAAACAGAATTAATAAAGCTTCCCTAGTTACGGAGATAATGGTATAGGCGATTTCCATCAGCGGTGATATTATAACGTCATAACTTTTTTTTCTAGGAAGAATTTTCTAAATCGGAGATAGTTACTGCCTGTGCAGGGTATTTTTGCATATGCATGCCACTTTTCAAGAAGATCCGATGAAAACTCTGGACTGTGAAACAAAAAATGTGAAAACATAGGAATGACGTCATAAAAACGGATATGACGTCATAATGATGTATTATTTGTGCGTTAAATTATCTCTGCTAATGCCCTGTTCCATTCCCACAAACAGAATTCAAAAAGCTTTCCTAGTTTCAGAGATAATTGTTTGGGGCGATTTCAATTAGCGGAGACATTATGACGTCATAACTTTTTTTAGGATGAATTTTCACAATCGGATATGGTTACTGTCTGTGCTGGGTCTTTTTACATATATATGCCAAGTTTCAGGAAGTTTCGATGAAAACTGTGGGCTGTGAAACAAAAAAGTCCACAACAAGAAAAACAAGAACAACAACGTGAGTAAGATGTAGAGATCCTCAGACGAGGATCGAAAAATTAGAGTTAACCACACAAATGTCATTTATATAATGACATGTATGAGATGATATTTTGGCTAATCCTAATTTTTTGTTAATCAGTTTCTGCATGAATGAAAATTCACAGAAAATTAGAAAAATATCCGCTGGGTGGGGGCTGCAATTCCAACCCATGGGAATACCCGTAACCTGTTGAATCATAATCCCACAAAAGACACAAAAGTATTAAATAAGAGAAATATATTAAATAAGATCTGCTTATCAAAACAATGAAAACTTGAATGTTTATTTTTAGAAAATAATACTGTATCAAACCTGACACACAAAAACTTATTAAAAGAGTTAAAAACCTTGTCAATCACTTTGAAGAGTGAACCCCTCACTAGTTAGGGTTAGAAGTGAAGAGTAAATCCTTCACAAGTTAGGGTTAGAAGTGAAGAGTGAATCCCTCACTATTATTAAATCCAAATTTGTATATAAAGTTGAAAAATCAAAAACTTCAACTCACTTGATATTGAGGCATCTAATTCTATCTAATTATATTTAAGAACTCCAAAGAAGAACTAATATTCCAGAAAGTGTTAATAGCAGAATTCTTCTCAATTGCTGAACAATATTTCCTGAACTGTTCCTGAACAACTTGTAAACCTGAGTTAACTATAAACAATAACTGTTTGGTGGAACACTGCCTGGCACTCGCTGTAAACCTATACTTGTACGGGTTCTTTTGAAGCTTAGGGATCCAGAAAACTCGAGGAATACAAATATTTACCTCTTTACATTTAATACTGAAATTATCAACTAAAACTTCCTGATGCTCAGAGGTAATATCTTGGAGTGACTTAGACAAGGAACATATGTGCTATTTCCTATACGAGTGAAAGTTACCATATCAATGCCTAACTCTTAATAAAAACCTCACCATAAAACTTTTTACAAACCACAACAAAATTATTAGCAGCGCAATCCGCTGGAACTATTACATAGCTGTCATGTATATCATGTACTATGTAGTTAACACCATTTAGACCACATGCAGCCTTCAGTCAGATTAGATGACTTAGACCCTTGACCATTTAGACCACTTGGGCCTTCATATATCACAAATAAATTTCAAATAAATATAATATCACCAATATTACCAATACATTTGTAGAGAAGAAATGTTTGTATTATTAATGGTGGAAATCATGCCAACACAGCAAAAGTATGACATCAATCTCTGCACCGACATGTGGAGAGATGAGCGGAGAGAGCCGAACGATGCTCGTCTAATATATAAAGCTCTTTCTAACCACTGATTCACTGACTCATGTCTAACTAATGTTAAAGATTGGGACTTTCCGGGTGACAGAAAGCTGAAGTTTTGAGTGCTGGTGGACATTGAAGCCAGTACACTGGAAAAAAAAAATCACAGAATCGTCGGACAACATCAATAAATGAAAATATCTCTGTGTGTGTGTGTGTGTTGAATAAATGAAAAAAAAATGAAAAAAATGCAGATGAGTGACATGAGACAATGGGGAAGCAAAGTAATTTTGTGTTCCGATAGCCATTGAAGCTGATACACCAAGAAAAATCACAGAACCGTTGGAAAGCATTCATAAATGAAAATATAAATAAATGAAAAAAAGAAATGAAAATAAATAAATGAAAAATCAAACACAGGTGAGCGACCCGAGACAATGGAGAAGCACGGTTTGTTATTGTTTATAATATGTAAGCATACCCAGCGAGAACATATATAATACATAAAGCTCATTCTAAACATTGGCTCACTGACTTACTCACTGACTGATATAAAAGATCAGTACCTTCCTGGTTGACAGAGAAAGCTGGAATTTTGTGTGCCGATGGACATCAAAGCCTGCACACTGGAAAAAAAAAGAACCTTTGAAATCATCCGCAAGTGAAAATATGTACAAATGAACATAAATAAATGAAAAAACAATACATGCAGGTGAGCGACCCGAGACAATGAAGAAGCATGGTAATTTTGCCTGCTGGTGGACTTTGAAGCCAATACACCAAGAACAATCACAGAACAATCAGAAAGTATCTGTATCTTAAAATATAAAGAAATGAAAAAAATAAAATAAAAAATTTATGAAAAGTCAAATACACGTGAGCAACCCAAGACAATGGGGAAGCACGGTCTATTATTGCTTACAATGTGTAAGCAACCTCCACTATAACATGTGTATGTATATATATATATATATATATATATATATATATATATATATATATATATATATATATATATATATATATAGATAGATAGATAAAGCTCATTCTCACCACTGACTCACTGACTCAATGACTGATATTAAAGATCGGTACCTTCCTGGTGATGTAGAAAGCAGAAATTTTGTGCACTGGTGTCCATCAAAGGGGAAAATATTTACAGAACCAGTGGAAAGTATGCATCAATGAAAATATCAATAAATGGAAAAATAATTAAAAAAACAAAAATGAAAAAAAAATGAAGGTGAGTGACCCAAGAGAATGGGGAAGCATGGTAATTTTGTGTGCCAAAAAGTATTCATCCCCTCCAAAGTTTTCACTTTTTCATTCCAGATGCGTTATTTTCATGATGCTTTCAAATCAAAAAATATATACATTCTTCACAAACTACTATGAAGTGATGACACAAAATAAAGTGCAGATACAATGTGAATAGGTTAGATTAACAGAGAAAATCAGATGATTCGCAGTTGCATTAGTATTCAAACCCTTGAAGTATTCAAAAAATTATTCAAAGTATGCTTAATTAACCCTAAATCACTTCAGGAGCAAATTATTTGTTTGAAGGGTTATAAATTAAGTGTAATTGGTTTCACCTGTATGTAATCATTGATTTAACTTCAAAATTAAGCTCCCCCAATTTTCTAAGGATATTTAAGGTGCATCTCACTTGTTCAACAAACAAAGCAAACCTGATGAAGACCATAGAGCTTTCCAAAGAAGTCACACATGAAGTGGTGGAGAAGCACCATTCAGGAGAGGGTTATAAGAAGATTTCAAAATAATGTATTATCCCTTTCAGTATGGTGAAATCCATCATTAAGAAGTGGAAGACATATCATAGCAGCCTGACTCCACCCACATCAGGTTGCCCATCCAAATTCAGCAGCTGGGTAAGCAGGAAATTTATTCAGGATGTCACTGAAAATCCAACAATGACTTTGAAAGATCTGCAAAGCTTTTTGTCCAAGATAGAGATCAGTGTTCATCAATCAACAAGATCAGTTTCCCTTCATAAAGCTGGCCCCTATGGACAGGCAGCAAGAAAGAGGCCATTACTGAAAAATACACATCTAAAAGCTCATATGGAGTTTGAATAAAAGCATCTAAATGATACTACTGCATGTGGAGAAAGGTTTTTTTGGTCAGGCGAGACAAAAATTTGAACATTTTAGACTAAATTCAAAGTGATACATCTGGAGCAAGCCTAACAATGCACATCAGCTGGTCAACAGCATCCCTACTGTCAAGCTTGGTGGTGGCAGCATCATGTCATGGGGCTGCTTTTCATCAGCAGGGACTGGCAAGCTTGTCAGGATACAAGGGGCAATGGATGGTGCAAAGTACAGGAGAATCCTTGATGAAAACCTGCTCGAGTCAGCCAGGAAACTGAAACTGAGATTCACATTTCAGCAGGACAATGATATGCACAAAGCAAAAGCCACACTGGAGTAGTTGAGTAACGAAGAAAATAAACGTTTCTTGAGTGGCCAGTCAAAGTCCTGACTTGCATCAAATTGAACATTTATGGTGAGACTTGAAGATTGCAGTCCATCGATGATTCCCATTAAACTTGGCAGAACTTGAGCAATTTTCACGTGAAGAATGAGCAAAGATGTCACCATCTCTCTGTGCAATGCTGGTGGAGACCTACTCAAAAACACTCATAGCAGTCATTGCTGCGAAAGTTACTTCCATGAAGTACTGAGATGAGGGGCTGAATACTTTTTCCACCAGTAAATTTTGAAGTTTTTGCAGGTATTCCTGATATGTAAACTTCAACTATAACAGTGCTTAGTTTGATCTCCTCAGTAATGGATAAAAAAGTTCATTTGGAAAAATCGTTTCAGCAAAAGTCGTAATTCATCTAAATGTGGCATTATTGGTAGTCGGTGAATACTTTTGCAGGCCACGGTATATCTGAAATCAAACACATAATCCAGCAAATTTAACTATGACCTCTCACTGGGCCACTGTTCCTTCAAAAGCTTCAATGTTCATCGCATAGTGCGTCTAAAAACTAGTTCAAGGGATTGATTTCCAACGACTTCTCAACTGACTCCCTGAGACAAACAACAATAAGTGCACACCTTTATCCCAATCCTTGTCAAACTCAAAGCAGTAAGTTGTAATCATGGTTTTCAAAGTCTCGTGGGACCTTTCCAAGCACGTTTTGACCCAGGATGGTATAAGTACTCGACTTATCCTGTTTCACTCCCAACTCATGCAAAACCTGATGAAAAAGTTTTGACATGAAATTTTACCCTTGATCAGACTGCATGACTAGGTAGGCCAACAAGACTAAATAATTAAATAATGCTTTGGCAATATTTGGGGCCACAATTTTTCTGAGAGGTATCATCTCTGGGAGCCTCAGGGAAGCACACATAGTCAACATGTATGATTATTTGACTTAGTCTTTGGTAAGGGACTTACACCATCAATGATAACCCATCTGAAAGGTTCATTAAAAGTCAGAATGGGTTTTAATGGTGCCGAAGGAATTTTTTGATTTGGTTACCCTACCATCTGGCAAGAGTGACAGGATTTACAAAACTCTGAAATATTACGTTGCAAATTTGGCCAAAAGAAAAGTGTCAAAATTTTGTCATGTTTTGTTCACTCCTAGGTGACCTGCCAATGGTATCTCATGTGCGAAGCTCAATATCTCATTCTGTTGCAGTTGTGGAAACATAATTTGATAATGAACCTTCTATTCATCATCTGCTGGTACATCAGGTGGTCTCCACTTCCTCATTAAGACCCCATGTTTCTTAAAGTACCAAAACAGATACTTTGATAACATCATCCTCTGTGAGGACTCAATTAGCGAGAAATCTGAGCTCAGCCTCTTTCATAAGTGTCTTTCTTAGGAGAACAGACTTTTCTGATTGGTTATCGGATTTGTTTTCTGGTCCAAGAATGTGACCACCAATAGTTTCACTCACATCAAAATCATCACTGCCCTGGCCCTTTAAAAGTATTCCCTAAAGTGTATGTGGGTTCCAAGTCAATTTCTTTTTTCACTGTACTCTCTTCAGAGGGCTTGTGAGACTTCGAACGAGTCACAACACATGCCGGACAAACATCAGGAATCTCCTGGTCCAGCTGCTCCATGTTAGATTCAGCACTCGGTTCCTCCACCAATTGAAGGTTAACCAAGATGCTACCACCTGCTAAGTCATTTCTGATAATGAAAGAACACACACCAGATTTATTCACAGACAGAGAAAGGGAATGTGAAAACCCTGATGAGGGCTTAGTTGCTGGTGAACAAGCAGGCGGTGAGGAGATGAGCAGGTGATGAGGATCTGGGCAGGAGAGAGGAAGGCACACAGCAGGACCCAGATATAATGAACAGGCAGCAGGCACGACAAAACAGGGAGCAGACAATGGAGCAGGGCAAAGGCAGGAACAGGAGAAGGCAGGCAGGCATGCAGGACAAACAGAACAATAGTTTTCTCCTCCGCGATCTCTTTTCCTTTTATTGTGCAATTTCCACTCTGGTCAGACACAACTACAACTCTTGGCAAAATCTCTTCCTTTTTCTTGGTGCAATGTCCTTATTGTCAGACATGACTGCGACTCTCCTCAGGGACTACTCCAACCTTCCTCGCTATCTCGAGAGATCTCCAAAAACTCTACCCCTCCAGGAGGTGATCCAACGCTCCGCCCCTCGGGAGGTGATGGAAAGCTCTTCCTCTCACTCCAGAGGTGATCCAAACTCTGCCTCTGTCTCTGTCTCTTTGCTTCGGACTCACCTCGGTTTCCTCATCCGCTGGGACATACAAGAGGTTATATGGACAATTGTTTTAAGGTTAAACACTAATTATTATGACACACCACATGGAGGGGGAGACCCTCTCATGGATAGACCCTCGCTGCTCCTATGGTTGGCAGTGAGAGTCCTGCAAGCAGCGGGGGAAAGAGAGTGGCATTTCTATACATGGGAGAATTGCATGCTCAGCCAGTGGGTTGCACAGATACCCTTAAGCCAACACCAGACTTGTATAGATGCCAATAGTAACAATTGTATGAGGATGTCTATTTTCGAGGTAGTTGTACATCTGTAGTATGGGTTGGTGTTAATGTATATTTGTTGTGGGATTGAGACAGAAAAATGTCAACAGATGTTGTGATGGCAATCCATAAAAGGATTGCTGTTAGTCCTACATTCTCATTCCTTCCTACCTTGTTTGGTTGGTTTTTGGGGATCACAACCATACATATTTTTTTTTCATTTTTATAAAGTGTTTTTTCTGATTTGTTATTATTTAAAATTAGATAAAAAAAATTGTTTTATTGGTCAAAATGATGCATTGTAAAAATGATTTTTAAAAAAAATGTTTTTTTTGTGAATACTGCATATCATTCCAGGAACATTTCGAACAATCCACTTACATGCACAATTAATTGATGAAGGGATTCTGAAGAACCAACAATCCAATTTGATCGAAGACCCACTGCAACTCCAGAGGATTGCTTCAGAATATCATCAACATAATTGTATTTAACTTATCGCTTGAAGCATTCCACTCTTAAATAATTGATTAAGTTCATGTTGTTTGTATTTTCTGAAATTCTCTTTTGCAATACCGTCATGTTGTTTATGAAACTAATATCTGATATCCTGGACGTTTCGGTCTTGGGCAGTCACACCTCGCTCAAATTTCCCAAGTGTGCTTCTTTCCAATGTCCAATGCATTCCCAATGAAAGCACATGCATTTCCAATATTGAGTTTCAAGGCCGGTTTTGCCTATGCGTATCTGCTTCACAGTTCTACTGCCCATATTATGCAATTTTCAAAGCTCCACTGACCATGTTTACCTGAACGCTCAAGGCATAGGGCCAGTGCAGGTCTGAGACCAACCATTGGCTTTTACTTTAAAACCGATGCTATTAAGAACTCGTGAAACTCACGTTTATTGCAGAATAATTCAGTCTTAAAGCAGAAGCTTTCTGCCTCTGCGTTCATTACTAATGCAAAGCTAAGCTACGATTTTACATTATTTTGTGACTTCTTTGACAACTTCATGGCCTGAGTCTTGATTTGCCCCCCAGACTGTGAATGATAGGGGTAGACCATACAACTTGTTGCAAAGCCACTTCACGGTGCATATGTCACTTGGTGGAAGTATTTCAGTGCAAGTACATGATTGAATGTGAAAGCTCAAAATCATGAAAAAAAAAACCGTTTGAGATTTGCATTTCAATTTTTGCATAATACGATCATTTGCCTTGCCATTTTTTGCATAATACAGCCATTCCTCTTTTGTATGTCTAAAATATATAAATGAATCATGGAAATGTGATAGGTTTGTTATATTTTGATTCATGACTTTCATTTTTGATGAGATAAGTAGGAGAGAGAAAGAATGTCAGTTGAAGGTCCTAAAAACAATGGCAAGCAAATATGTTGAAATTTTGCTGACTGAAATTTTTTAAAAAGAGTCATGTTATTATTCTACATCACTTGTTCCTCTTGATTCATCACAGCGCTACTCTTGGAAGTTCGAATGAGCTTGTATATATGCATGTTTCAATTACATTCAAAGTGTGCTGATGACATCATTCATATTATATTATGTGATGTCAAATGAGGTCATTTGTACTCCGTTGCGTGACGTAGAATGGCGTCAGAATGTACCTGGGTGCATCAGTGTGGAGGGAAATAGAATTACAGTGCTTGTAATTCACAATTGCAGAATCGTTTTTTTATTAGAAAAACAAGGCTCATACAAAAACTATTACATTTGGAAGTAGAAATTTCAAAGAACATGAGACCATGCACAGTGTTCAAGCATAGGACTTCAATATTTTAATTAATTAATCCTTTAATCATCGTCTAAAAAAACATCCGAAGTTCAGCACGACTGAAGCAGCAGGGGTGCAAATTAACATTTTTAATCCACCAGCCAGCAGGGCCGGTGACTAGAAAAAGTTACCGGCCCAGCAGAATTTCTACCGGCCCGATAAAATAAAGACAAAAGTCACAAATTTGATATGAAACACTTTTAATATACTCACATGAGTGAGTTTGATGAGTGAGGTTGGTTGGATGAGTGAGTTTGATGAGTGGGGTTGGTTGGATGAGTGAGGTTGGTTGGATGAGTGAGTTTAATGGAGGAGGTTTGCAGAATGAGTGAGTTTGATGGAGGAGGTTGGGTGGATGAGTGAGTTGGATGGATGGATGAGTGAGTTTGATGAGTGGGGTGGGGTGGGAGGATGATGCAGGGAGGAGGAGGTTGTGGGTGATGGGGGGGGGACCTTTTTTGTGTGGGTGATGAGGGCAGGGGGGTTGTGAGTAGTGCTGGGGGGGATTTTTGTGGGTGATGTACAATGGGGTAGAGGGGGGGGTTGGGTGATGGACAATGGTGGGGGTACTACTCGTCCACCCAACATCACATATAAAAACTCACTCATCCACCTAACCTCACCCATCAAACTCACTCATTCACCCAACCTCACCCATCAAATTCACTCATTCATCTAACTCACTCATTAACCCAAAATCCTCATCAAACTCACTCATTTCCCTAACCTCACCCATGAAACTCACTCATTCACCCAAATTCACTCATTTAACCAACCTGGGCATAGTGTTGGGCACCGATAACCAAAAAGTTAACTTCGATAATGATAATCAGATAACCCCAATTTTTAAGTTCGATAACGATAATTATAATACAAAGTTATCGGAAGTTAACGATAACTACTTTTTAACAAGGATTCAAAAAAAAAAAAGGAAAAACCTTCAAAACCCATAGAAAAGGCTTATTTATGCTAAACCCAAGGATAAAATAAGCATTTTGCGTCTTTTTAGAGTCTACGAGTCGTCACACACAGCACGGTTAACCGGACGGAGTCCAACATGCACTGGGAGGTTAACGGGACG
>NC_140978.1:14065500-14094500 GCF_056783735.1 Eptatretus burgeri
AGGAACTCCAGCCTGCACAGGAAGAGGGGATGAAAGAACTCCATTTAGGGCCACACGTTGACTGCGACAAGAGAGAGGAAGTCTGCGAGCCATGAGTGGAGATGGCCTTGAATACCATGGGAAGAGAGTTTGGTGAGTAGGGCAGGGTGCCAGACTGTGTCAAAAGCACGTGATATGTCCAGGGATACGGCTCGGATTTCCTGTCTGGCATTGAGGACCTCCATCCATTGATGGGAGAGCAGTAGCAGCATATCTAGGGTAGAGTGACCTGGTCTGAAACCAAATTGATGATTGGAAATCAAGCCATTGGAGAAGAGGAAGGATTTCATGTCTGAAGCGATGATGGATTCCATAACCTTGCTGATGATTGGGAGAAGGCTGATTGGTCTATAGTTACAGGGATCTGTTTTTGCACCTTTTTATGCAGGGCAGTGATGTTAGCAGATTTCCAAGCAGATGGCAGATGACCTTGGGAAAATGAGAGGGTGAATAGAACAGAGAGAGGGTGAGCAAGAGCAGAAGAGCAGGCTTTGAGGACACGTGGGCTGATGCCGTCTGGACCGGTTGCACAATCTGACTTGAGGTTTGAAAGCAAGCTCTCCACCTTGTCAGGAGAAAAGGATACAGAGTCCAGGGACAGTTGGGTGCGACTGGGTAAAGTGGGTAGAGATAGTGATGGGTTTGGGACACAAGATTTAGCTGCAAACACCGAGTTTAGACATTCAGCTTTATCACGTGTGGAATCAGCAGTGCGGCCATTTGAGGTAAGGGAGGGGATGGAGGGGGAACATACACCAGAAACAGATTTGATTAAACGCCACCAGGATTTTGAGGAGGGAGAGAGGTTTGAGAGTTCAGACTTGAGATGAGAAAGATGTTGTTTTCTGGCTCTCCTGAGGGTAGCTACACACTTGTTCCGAGCTTTGTGGAAAGAACTGAGATTGCCCTCAGTTGGGTTTGCTTTCCATGAGGCAAAGGCAAGTTGTTTCAGGACAACTGCCTCGCCACAAGCTTCAGGAAACCAAGGGCGGGAGGAAGGGTAAGACAACTGAACACGAGAGGGGATAAATCTGTGCATGAGGGAGAGCAAGTTTCTTTGAAAGAATTCCCAGGATGAGTTGATGTTTGAGAAAGTAGTGATAGGAGACCAGTCTGTAAGTTTAATGGCTGCTCGGAGACCCTGCCAGTCGGCTTGAGTGAAATGCCAGACTCGACGGCGGTGAGGTGGTTCTCTGATAACAGCCAGAGAGATGTCCACTTTAACAAGGACGTGGTCAGAAGAACCAATTGGAGCGAAGGAAGAGCAGCAGATATTGTCAGGGAAATTTGTCAAAATCAGATCCAGAAGAGATGGAGTACCATTGGTTGAGATCCGGGTCGGGAAGTTGACCGATTGAGTCAGTCCCAATGAGTCACAGAAAGCTTTTGCTGATGTCCCATGGCAGGTGAGAGAGGTACCCACACCTAGCCAACTGGCGTGATGACAATTGAAGTCGCCACATAAGAGGAAGAGAGAGTTTGGATGAGAAGATAGAAGATGGTCCATGTTTTCGGAGAGTGAGGTGTAGATGGAGTCATCACTGTTCGGTGGACGGTACAGTACACATATAAACATGAGGTGGGAGTGGAGGGGAAGCCGAAGCCAGAGGTATTCCTGGGGGTGTGGGGGAGTGAGAGCAGTGCAGGGAGAGTGAGGAATAGAGTCTTTGATGAAGAGAGCAACACCTCCACCAGGACGAGGCTCAGGTCTGTCATACCGTAAGAGGGAGTAACCAGGGAGAGATACTTGGGAGTCAGACACGTCTTGGGAGAGGAAAGTTTCTGTTAGGCAGATAATGTCTGGTTTGACAGTGGCAACCTGCATGGAAAGATCTGAAAGGTTTGAGCGAAGGCCCCGGATATTTGAGGTCCACACTTTTAATGAAGAGGTAGGGGAGGAGGCTTTGGGTGCAGGAGGTGGAGGGGCGGGGGAGGGTAGGACGAGGGACGAGGGGGGAGGTAAGGAGGGTTGCTGAAGGAGTGTGGGGTATTGCAGAATAGCGAGGGGAGGGGGCCGAATGAGGAGGAGAAAAGGCTCTGTGGTGCTGGGAGAGAGGGGGGACAAGAGACAAGGAAGATGGCAGTTGAGTATTTGAGGAGGTGGAGTGAAGAGATGGAGGTGAGAGGGCAGTGGAGGGAGGCAGGTTGGTGGATGAGAGGGGGGCAACTTAGAGAAGGAAGAGTGAGGGGGATGAAAGGTGGGAGAAAGGTGAGGGGGAATTTTTGAAAGAGGTGAGAGGGAGGCTTGGAGGGACAAGAGTGGGAGGGTTGCTTTGAGAGTGAGAGTGAGGGGTGAGGGGGGTGAGTTGGCACTGAAGTTGGAAAAAAAGAATGGTTGATGGAAAGCGAGCATCCATGGCAAACTGTGGTTTTTAAAAGTTTTAGGTCAGAGATGCGATTTAACACAATTCTTGATGGATGCAATGAAGGCGAATTCAGAGCATGGAGAGAAGAAGCGCTGTAATAGTTGGATTTTTTAGGCAAGGAATGAAGGAGAGGTTGAAATGAGAGCAGTCTGTTAAAATAGCAGAAGAGTAGTGCATTGTGAAACAGTAAAGAGTACCACATGTGTGAGAGAGGAAGATGAAGCATTATAAGATCGTTTTTGTTGTTAATATTAATGTATGAGAGATTGTTATGTGTTATGTTAACATTAATATGTTAATATTAATGCATTAACTTTCAAGCCTTAATTTACTTCCATTGCTGCAGAACAGCTGCAGTTACTCACCCATTACTTGTTTCCTGAAAAGGGCCTTTTTAACGACTCTGAAATTTACATTATTTTTCCATTTTTGGTAACCGAAACTACTTTTTAACCTCTGGTAGTTTACCGATTAGCTTTGTAGCATTTCCAGTTATTCACTGGATTTGAACTGCTTAAATTTCAGTTAAAACTGGAAAAATGGTGGTGTTCTAAAACTCCTGACCAGTCGTGTATATATAAATACTGTTTTCAGATATATATATATATATATATATATATATATATATATATATATATATATATATATATATATATATATATATATATATATATATATATTTGTAACATTGGGGGGGTGGGTTAGGATTACACATTTTTAAAGAAGAAGTTCTTCCAACCAAAAGTAAAAAAAACTTGATTGACTCCACGAAATTGAGCAAGAAAGCGAGATTGCCTGAGACCAGGTCTGCTCTCACTTTTTTGCTAGCCTGAGACTGGGTCTGCTCTTGCTTTTTTGCTAGCCTGAGACTGGGTCTGCTCTCGCTTTTTTGCTAGCCTGAGACCGGATCTGCTCCCCTCTTTTTTGCTAGCCTGAGACTGGGTCTGCTCTTGCTTTTTTGCTCGCCTGAGACTGGGTCTGCTCTCGCTTTTTTGCTATCCTGAGACCGGGTCTGCTCCCCTCTTTTTTGCTAGCCTGAGACCGGGTCTGCTCCCCTCTTTTTTGCTAGCCTGAGACTGGGTCTGCTCTCGCTTTTTTGCTAGCCTGAGACTGGGTCTGCTCTCGCTTTTTTGCTCAAATTAGTGGAGTCAATCTAGTTTTTTACTTTTGTTTGGAAGTGCCTTCATATATATATATATATATATATATATATATATATATATATATATATATATATATATATATATATATATATATATATATACATATATATATACATATACATATACATATATACATATATACATATATACATATACATATATATATATATATATATATATATATATATATATATATATATATTGTTGTGGTTGAGGAAATTCACAAACCACCATTCAGGTCCCGTAGGTGAGATATCTCTGTAAGTATATGTGTAGTTAGCCCCAAACCCGTTGTTTAGAGAGAATAAATGTGATTCATTTGGGCTGCGACCTTTTAAGATAGCCGTTTTTCTGTTCTATCTTTATTTTGAACCAACCATGTCTCAGCCGCCATCACACAACAACCACCAACCGCAACGCCGCTTCACAAAAACCACCAACCACAACGCCGCTTCACAACAACAACAACGCCAACAGCCACGACCTTTACCTTCACAGCACACCATCCCGCAACCATCGCATCACCGCCATTCCAAGAGTCACCGTGGCCAGGGACTGCCACTTTAGACCCTCCACCACCTTCTCCCTCTCCTTCTGCGGCCATTCCCGCACCGCTTGTGGGCACCGAGCGTCAGGCTGTCCTGGACTCGTACAAGGCGCGCGCCGAGCATCGGGTGCAAAAAGCGGCCTTTTGGAGGAAAAGTCGGATCAGGAATGATACACGCCCACTTCTGATCCGTCCTATCAGCAAGCGCGGGGCAATTTGGCCCCGCCTCCAGGCGCATCGGAGTAGAATCGATATATGCAAATTCGAGGATCAGGGGAGGTTCACGCCCACTTTTCCTCCGTCCAATGGGAGAGCCTGGCTCCGCCCCCGAGCTCATCCTGATCCGGAAATTTGCATATGGGTTCTCCTGCCGTACTATAAAGCGCCGAGCGCGGGGCGAATTCAGAGTTTTTTGGGCTTGGGCGAGTTGGAGAGGTGTGACGGCGGCGGAGTGTGGCAGGAGCAGTCAAGACGGGTCTGGAGGAGAGTCAGTCTGTCGGGGTTCGGAGTCTGTCGGGGAGCTGCAAAGAGGGGAAGACGGGAGCGCGGTCGAGGTCGCAGTGGAGTCGCTCGTCGCGGGACCCAAGCAAGCCAGCTATCCTCTTTCCCCAGAGAATCAACAATTCCCCCCTTCCCCCCCCCCCCCCCCGCGATGAGATAGTGCGAAAAGGGGGCCCCGTTCCCACCCCAATCCAAGCAGTGCCAACGAAACCCGCGAAGGAGCACGGAGTCGGGGCACCGCCGCGACATTTGCGGCTCATCACAAGACGGGTAGGCTCCATCCGGTCACGCGCCCCAGGCCCGTCTGTCCCCTTGTATTCAAGGGTGGCCCTTTTCTTTTACTTTTGAGTATATGTGTTGTCGGCGCTGTCTGTAAAGTAAAACTGTGTAAGTGTTGCCGTGTGCTCGTGTAGTCGGTAGTAGATCTGCATTGTTGTGTTTCTTTTGCAATTGCTTTTGGTGCATAATTGTTGAAATTGTATATGTGTGCTATCCGTGTGCCGCGGAATAAATGTGCCTCATGTTGAACTGTTTTTCCCATTTCGCTTCGTCTTTTCTTTAATTGAATCTCCATCTTACTTCACATAAAGGGTTGGTAGTGGGCTAAATACGCCCGATAATTAATCGGAACCGTCGAGGTTGAGGATAACACCGCTCGGTTATCCTGATAGTACGGGATGGGTCGCTTAAAGTGGCCCGAGTCAGGAGTCGACCTGCGGCGAGGTGCGATCGCCCGGTCTACCCTCCGTGTGGGTACTTAGGTAGGTCGAATTTGGCGAACAACCTTATCCCATGCGGGGGGCCGATTGGCACGATCGTGGTGAGGCCGAAAGGCCCACCCGTGACTAGTTCCCGGCGTTAGTCTGAGAGGGTCACGACGGGATTGGCCGTCCGGTGGGTGACGTGCCGCGATTCGAGTTACGTCGCCGCTCGCACGCCGGCGGGTGCGAATTCGCAACAATGTGTGTATATATATATATATATATATATATATATATATATATATATATATATATATATATATATATATATATATATATATATATATATATATATATATATATATGTATATACATATATATACAGTATGTGTGTAAATATATGTGTGTGTTTGTATATATATATATATATATATATATATATATATATATATATATATATATATATATATATATATATATATATATATATATATATATATATATATATATATATATATATATATATATATATATATATATATATATATATGCCTGGTGTTGGCGCAGTGGTTAGGGCAGCGGCTTGGGATCCAAGAGGTCCTAAGTTCAAGTCCCGTTGGGCCACTGAATTAATACACCAGAGGGTTGACTCAGCCTGTCATCCTTCTGAGGTCGGCAAAATGAGTACCAGTATACTGGGCTGGTGTATACCCCGGTTAAAATAGGTGTACCATATCCCTGTGTCGTAAGAGGCGACCAGGGTTGCGTCAGGAAGGGCATCCGGCGTAAAACATGTGCCAAATCACGATGTGGATCATATGGATGATCCGCTGTGGCGACCCCGAACGAGAGCAGCTGAAAGAAGAAGAAGAAGAAGAAGATATATATATGTATCTGTGTGTGTGTGGTCATAAAGCAGAACATGACATTATCTTTGCCAACTCCACCTTGACACCTCACCTTTCTCTCTCTTTTTCTCCCCCCCCCCCCACCTTCCACCTCTGCCTTCTATCCTCCCTCTTCCTCCTCTCTCTCTCTCTCTCTCTCTCTCTCTCTCTCTCTCTCTCTCTCTCTCTCTCTCTCTCTCTCTCTCTCTCTCTCTCTCTCTCTCTCTCTCTCTCTCTCTCTCTCTCTCTCTCTCTCTCTCTCTCTCTCTCTCTCTCTCTCTCTCTCTCTCTCTCTCTCTCTCTCTCTCTCTCTCTCTCTCTCTCTCTCTCTCTCTCTCTCTCTCTCTCTCTCTCTCTCTCTCTCTCTCTCTCTCTCTCTCTCTCTCTCTCTCTCTCTCTCTCTCTCTCTCTCTCTCTCTCTCTCTCTCTCTCTCTCTCTCTCTCTCTCTCTCTCTCTCTCTCTCTCTCTCTCTCTCTCTCTCTCTCTCTCTCTCTCTCTCTCTCTCTCTCTCTCTCTCTCTTATTCTTTCTCTCTTCTCCCCTTCTTTCTCTCTTCTCCCCTTCTTTCTCTCCCCACACCCTCTCTTGGTATTCCGACAGCGATGCGATATGTGGTATTTGCTCATTTAGAATAAAAAACAAATTATCATGTGGTGACAGCAATGTGTGTCATGTCTTGGTATATATTTCTTTTTGTAAGCTTATGGAAGAGCTTCCAAATCAATTCAGGACAGAAAATAATATTCACAGACTCATTAGCATAATTTTTAGAAACTCCATTCTGAGTCTGGGAAGTCATCAGTTTGATTCCGGGCATGGCAAAGTCATATCAAAGACTTTAAATATGGTAATCATTAAGCAGCATTGCATTTGGAGGATAGAGCACTGACAAACAGCCATCGGTTGATATACATGGAGAGATAGCATAAGTAGGAATTTTTCCGTATTTACCCCATTAAGTGTGGGGAGAAAAACGACATCATAAAACATCACTTCTTCCCCCAAGATCAGTTAGGATGTTTGGCTGGTCAAGCCTAGTTTTGTCTCATATATTTGTCTACATGTGTGTGCATGATTTGTATTGCAGCTCCTCCACCAGCACTATACCACTTAAATCAATCAATATACATTTCTGGGAATCATAATTCGGCCACAACGAGCAACAAAAACGTATATTAGCTGTAGTATATCTGAAGCTGAAGTTGAACATCCAACGGGCTTTGGAAAGTGTTCCCAAGGACTTGATATGGCATTTAAATATAGCATCTCTCCTTAATTTCCAGATAATTCGATTTGTGGAGAGCATGCCTCTTGCCTTCACTGTATAAATATCTGGCAACTGTTGATAGGTTGTAACCCATGTGGTTGTAGCTTGTTATTTTAAGTTCGACAAGAAGACTTGCATTTTTTTTCTCATTACCTGATAGGTTGCTCTCCAAATCTGCAGATAAACAAGACATCAAATAATGGCAATACCTAAGTATGGAGCTTATCATTGAATATAGTTAAGGTGTGGGGCTATCTATATATTGCATATGTAAAAATGCTGGAATAGTTTTCCAGAATTTTGGCATATGCAATACTTTGACAATATGAAATTCACACCTTTTTTTCTTTAAAGGTAACTAGCAAATACCACCTGTCACTTCGCTGAGGGGAATACGAGCAAGGTAGTGTGCTTTGTAAACAGTCGTTAGTACAAAGTAAAATACGATCGCTCGTACGCTGCTGAGGTTGAAAGTTAAGACCTACTGTTTGTCTGTGCTCCTTCTTGGCCATACTAAGGTATTGCGTTACCTGAGCAGTACTTCTTGACCTCATACGTTGCAACATATAGCTGTCTTCAAAATACAGCACAGTTTATTATCTTCAAAATAGCTGTTTAACTTTACCAAAAACCAAGTTTTCATTCATGCACTCCCTTGGAGTTCCATTTGTATGCCTACAAAGTTTCAGGCCGCTCGGGTTCATGGTTATTTTTATAGTTATATGGAGAGTCCTACACTCCACACCTTTCCACTTTATATTTAACTTGTGTAAAGCCCATGAAAAATGATGAGACCATGAGCATCACCACCACAATTTCACAGTTATAAATAATATAACACACACTTGTGGATTTACTTTTGTTTCATAGAGAATATTATGATTATTTTAGAAATATATTTATTAACAAAGTGAGAACGGAATTTCAAATGATTGAGTAAAATTACTGATCAATATTTTTACTGCAAAAAGAAATTACTAACGTCTCATCTCTAGTTTTATAGTTGTGAAAACAACCAGAATGGTCATGCAATCACCCTTGATTCAGATGTATGTTGTAAAAGTTTTGGACGACATAAATTCATCTGTCCTGAGTATAAACAAAATGGCGAATGGTGCGAACACTGCTATTGTGTTCCCTTTCAGTGATGAACGAAACGTCATTCTGTGAACGTTTGGTCACTTCCTGCATGACAGAGAAATAAATACACAGGACTGTTATATATATATATATATATATATATATATATATATATATATATATATATATATATATATATATATATATATATATATATGTTACGAATTTGGGTCCGTCCGGCATGCGATCGGCCACGTAACTCGAATCGCGACTGCGTCGCCCACCGGAATGGACAATTCAGTCGTGACCCTCCTTGGAACTACCACCAGGAGCTAGTCACGGGTGTGTCTTTCGACCCCACCACAATCGTGCCAATTGGCCAACCACGCAGGATAGGGTTGTTCGCCAAACTCGACCTACCTAAGTACCTGCGCCGGTAGTTAACCGGGCGATCATACCTCGCCGCTGGCCAGCCGAGGACACGAACCGCTTAAGCAGTCTGTTCCGTGCTTCAGTGATAACCGAGCAGTGTTATCGCCGGCCCCGACGGACGTGATTATTTACTGCGTGCTTACACCCCTCTACCAATTCCTTCCGTGATGCAAGATGGAACTTTCAAACAAGGGAAAGGACACAACGAAACGGGGAACAGTTCGACAAGCACATTTATTGCACACGGATGCATTTATTATATAAGCACATATGCAGTCAGGAATGCAAGACACTAACATGCACGTATACAGAACAAAAGCAAAGCAAAAGGTGCTACGACCATCTATAAGCAATTATGTACAGTCACTTATACGATTTTACTTACGGGACTCGGCGCCACAACACGCATTCAAAGAAAAAGCAAGAAAAGACCCCCGCATAGACAAGGGAGTCAGAATGGGCCCGTGGGCCTAATGCACGTGGAACCTGGAGGAGCGGCCAGGTCCACGAGACCGAAGGGTCTTACCCGCACCCTCGTGGCGCGATGGCGGGCAAGCCACGATGTCAGCGTAGCTGCGCCTGGCTTCGTGCCCCTGGCGTGGTCGGAGAGCTCTATCCAGTGCTCCCCATCTGCCTTTCCCGTCGGCTTCGAGCTCCATCTCCCGATTTGACTGCTCCGCCGACACTGCACTCGACTTGACTGCCCCGCCGACACTGCACTCGACTTGACTGCCCCGTCTCCCGATTCTCCAGACTGACGACACCGACACATTGCAGACTTGACTGCCCCGTCTCATGCTTCTCCAGACTGCCACTCCACCGACTCCAGACTTGACTGCCGCAACCGACACACTTGACTGCCGACGCACTGCTGCTGACGCACTGCTGCTGCCACTCCACTGCTCCCACTTGACGATTGACTCTTCGAGCTGCGTCGTGCTCATGCTTATATAGGCCGGGGGAGGAGCGTCTATGCAAATTTCTGGATCATAGCGGGTTTGGAGGCGGGGCCACACAACGCGATGCTCAGCCATTGGATGGATGAAAAGGGGGCGTGAAACATTCTTGATCCGCTTTTCGAGGCGAAAGGAACGCATTCACAGCCCATGGCACGACATGTGGTAGAAAGGCGGAGGTGGTGGGAGTTTGCTGCGGTGGTTTGGGAAGGGTGTTGGTGGTGGCGATTTGGTTGCTGGCGGGCATCGTTTGAGAATGGCAGTGAAGCGATGTTTACAGGGTGGAGTTGTGGAGGTAAAGAGGTGAAGGTGGTGGTGTTTGAGTTTTAGTTGTTTGGGAATGATGTTGGTGGTGGCGATTTCGTTGTTGGGGGATGATTGGTCCAAAATAATGATAGAGAAAAGAAAAACAGCTAACTCAAAGGATCACAGCCCTGTGAACACGCAAATTCCCTCTAAACAACGGTGGGGAAATCTAACTACACAATTACTTATCGTCATAACTGAGCTAAGGACCCTTTATGGTTTATTGCGAATTTCCACAGCTGTAACAATATATATATATATATATATATATATATATATATATATATATATATATATATATATATATATATATATATATATACATACATACTAGGGTGTACCACTTTTGCAAAAGTAGTTGCTGGAATGAAGCACTATGTGCCTATCAATTCCACGAGTGAAGTTAGGTGATCGACCAAAGTTTGAAAATTTTTCCGCATTTTTTGTCCGCGGGCCACCATTTTGAAATTTCAGGGAAAATCCATATTTTTGGAAATAATATTGATTTTTGAATATTTTAAAATTTTATATTTATCTGTGTTTAGATGGCTGAATGCACTTCAGTAGGCACCAGTATGATAGTAAGTACCCATAAATATTATTCACAACTTGTACCAACATTTTGAGAAGGGGTTGCCATTTGGAATTTCACTGAAAATCCCATATTTTGACAATTATTGCATGACACATTGTTAGGCATTTACAGAATATCAGTAGGAGCGTTTTCAAAAAGACATTATTAATGACAAATGAGAGCATGATCAATTAATTATGAGAACAACCAAATATGTTTTAAGCGACATGGTTTTCATATATGACAACATAACAATCGAGCAAGCAAGCAACCACACAGATATCTTATAGAGAACATAGCGTTTGTTTTGTATAGTTTGGGAAAAGCTTCCTGTGCTCTTCCACGCACTGTAGCAATGCTTGACGTTGTTTCTCATCATTGCACATATGAATAAAGTCAGACACCAGCTTAATTCCCCTTTCAGCTCGATAATTTACGACACGCAAAGAATTGGCACTTTCGCAAAATTTCCTGTAACTAGCGAACTTGTCCCACATAGCCACAGGTGTCTGCAGCCACTCCTGATCATCATCTATTCCTAGGAGGTCATACATCAAGCCGCCGCGTGAAGAAAAATGGAATAAGAAGAGAGGGCGGGAATAATAGAAGAAGAAGAAGAAGAAGAAGCCTTGCAATGGCGACTTCCTCAGCCATGCGGCTGCCAGGCTCTGCAGGTACTGGGTTCGGTCAAGGTTGGGAAACGTACAGATCGGTTAATTCAAACACAAGGACGGTCTAACCTTTGGCAGAGCGACGGACAATCGGACATGAGTGTCGAGGCGTGGAGATACGGTTGTCGGGGATTGTATGTACTCTAACAGCAACCAAACATGTCTACTAGTGTTTGGTTAAAACTCTTTAGTTTCAATTGGAAAGAGGGAAAGGATAAATCTTCCCATTAGTTTATCTGTGCACTGTCAAGAAACTTGTTTTGACATTGTTACAACACAGCTGGCCTTGTCGACCGTTCGAATGACCTTGCTAATCGGGCAGCTGAGCTACCTGGAATCTGTTGGACTACTGCCCAGAACTGTTAAGGCCTAAAAACATGTAGGAGGCTACCTTTTAAAATTCCTTAAGGAATCAAGGGTGTTGTTTCTGCACTCTCTGCGCTCTCTTATCAGCAGTACTGACAGAAGAATGCAATAGATTAATGAATGGTAATAAATCCTCTTTGACACGCAGTCATTCAAAGGTCGCAGTAAATTGAATATAAGGCAGTACCGAAAGACCGCTCACCAGAGGATTAGGCTGGGTGGACTATTGTGTTCAAAGCCTGTTGTCTCCATATGCATATGTCTGGTGTGAAATAAACCCCTTCTCTTGGTCTACCAAGATCGGTGATGAACAAAGCTTGACCTTAATACGCTGTGGACCTCACCTGGATCTCAACAATTGGCGTAGTCGGCGAGGGGGCAAGCCGGATCGAGGAGGAGCTCGAGAACCCTGGTGAGACAAAGGAGGAAAGAGCCGGCCAGCTTAAGGAAAAGGTAAGAAAGCTGCCTCCTTTCTCACACTGGGGATACTCGTTGCTCTCTGAGATCTGTCCTTGCCCTTTCAAAACGAACCAGGGGAGAAGGAGGTTTATTTGCACATCGGAAAGGGGTACCCGGGAAGGTAAGGGCCCATTGGAAGGTTGAGGGAACCCCAGGACACTCCTTTGGGAGACCGTGGGGAGACCCAAGAATACGCCAGGGCCAGGATCCGAACAGGGAGATTGAGAGGAGGGAAAGGTGTGAAAACCCCGTTGGGAGGGTGAGGAGCGGGAAGTGTGCATTGGGAGTGTGAAGAAACACCCCAGGCGGAGAACACTAACCCGGCCCAAGAAAACTCTAGGAAGGATCAGTGAAATAAGGAAATATGGGAAATAAGACGTCAAAATCAATAGTGGATAAAGATGCCCCACCCCCGAATACAGCTGCGGGATTAATGTATGAAAAATATGGACCTAAGTCATGCACTCAATTGGCATTGTGGGAAAGGTGGACAAAAGGGAATCCACACCCATTCCCAAGCTGGGGTTCTCTAAGATCAGAAATCGTAGATAATCTATCAAGCCGGCTAGAACATCAGATGAATGATAAAATAAAACCTGAGCCAGACATGCGAGCGTATGATATGTGGGAAGAAGAAGCCTTACAGGTAAATGAGGTGGCTAGAAAATTAGTGGAACAAAAAGTCGAGAAAATTGGAGCACAAACTAAGGGGATGCAAGTAAAAGGAAATCTTCCCGCCCCTGTAACTGCAGTGCAGAGGTGGGAAGACCAGGGAAACAATGCAGGTGTTCCACCTGCGTGTGTGAATAGCACACTAAGTCTGTATCCGGACCTGGGAGCCATGGGACTGCTGGCCACAGCCTCTGCCTACCCGGTCCAAGAAATAATTCCCAGCGGGCCCAGGAGGGCCAGCTCAATCCGTGTACAGACCGTTTAGAGAGAGTGAATTGAGATCGATGAAGGAGCGAGTACTAGAACTGAGAGGGAATGTGGGAGCAACAAAGGAATTGATAATGCAGTGGGTTGAGGCACACCGTTGCTCGCATAGAGACATTGGAGTATTGTGCCATGCAGTGCTGTCCCCATTTGTGTGGAAAAGGGCTAAACAGGATGGTAATTGGCCAGAGGAGGAGCCACAGGGAGCAGCGGCATGGACTGCCGCACAGAGGCAGACTGCACGTCAGCTCCTCTATGATGCAATTGAGGCGCAATGCCGCCCGCAACGTTAGATTGGGATAAGATCTATGAAACAAAGCAACGCCAGGGGGAGCGCGCGACTGAATTCATGCATACATTAGTGCAGGCATTCTTGCAATATGGGGGTTTCCAAGTTGAACAAGAAATACCACAACGGCGTTGACGAACTTCCTAATGGAAGGACTCAGACCCCAGATTAAGAAGCAGTTAAAGTATGTAATGCTCGGCTGGCAGGCAAGACCAGCAACTGAGATTTGTACAGCTGCCGACCAATGTTCATCCCGGTCAGAAGAAAAGGAGAGCGCGAAAACAAAAATTAAAGAGGAGGTGTTCCAAATGGTATTATTAGACAAAGTGGCAGAGCAAAGGAAGAATAAAGATTGGAGAAAGTGGGAGCTAGAGGAAGATGACACAGACTCAGAAGACGAAGAAACGGCTAGACAGTGGGATCGCCGAATGAGAATCCAACAAAGGCCTCGCCGGCGGCACCGAGAAGAGGGAAACCCAAGAAACAGGTAGGGAAAGGTCAAGGTTGGACACGATCGCCTCTACAAACACGCTCAAAAACTGCAGCAGGCCAAAACCGAGCACAACCAACAGCGCCACCGCAGGAATGCTTCCAGTGCGGGAAGGAAGGGCATTGGCGAAGGAATTGCCCTCAAGGACAGCCAGGGTTTCAAGACGGTGGATCAAGACGGCTGCAGGGTCGTAAGTCATATTGACACCCGGCTGGTGGACCCGTGTTGCAGGGAGCTATGCTGACACTAACACCAACAGAGGAGCCGACCTTCACTCTGGATGTTTCGGGTAAGAAGCTTCCTTTCTTAGTCGACACGGGAGCCACCCATTCCACTATCGCAGCGAAGGAACTGCCAGGAGTTGAAAAATCAAACACCGAAGTACAAATAGTAGGATTAGGGGGTAAGGTACAGACTTTAAAAGCAACAACACAATTACCAGTACGGTGCGGACCTTTGCAAGAGAAACATGCTTTCCTTCTCACAACCACTACGCCAGTTAATCTGCTAGGTAGAGATTTGTTGTGTAAACTAGGATGCACGATAGCATGTACAAAGGGAGGGTTTATGTTGATATTCCCAGGGACAAGACACATTTGGCAATGATGATCCTGATGACACCGCATCCGATTGTTTATTGGTGGAGACTGCCGGAGGAACCAATTAGAAATGCTTGGTCATGCCTAAACCTTATCTCAGACGAAAATAAGGAAATGCAAACGTGGTTAGACAATGCACAAGTGACAATGCACACATACTATAACCCTCCACATTGTACAATCTATTATGATCCTTGACCTGATGACATTGAATTTGCGGAGAAAATTGCTCCGCACTTGGAAACACGTAATGATTTATTGCTTTGCCGCCTAATGGTTGGTAAGGAAGGTGTCGCAATGGAGGTTAAGCTCACAGACGAGCAAAGGCAGTTGACAAAGTATCCGCCGGGAGTAACCTCACATACAACAATGACTACAGCAAAGGGATATCACCCAAAGGATTTGGGATTTATGGTTTACCGCCTACAGGAGGCAGCAGTGAGCTGCACAGAAACAATAGTGCACTGGGAAGTGCATAAGTTGAAGAATAACGAAGGATGGATCTGTGACCTTATGGAAAAAGAAATACACGGACTGGTGGAAGAGGTTAATTTACCACCAAAGCGGGAAAAGGCATTGGAAATGATGAACACGATAGAAAAGGTGGAAAATCTGATGGGAGAGGTCCCACCACAATTGTGGACAAAACATGATAATGATGTGGGTCGAATCATTGGGGCAACGCCTCCTAGTGGTTAAACTCAAACCAGGAATGCCTTTGCCAAATGTGCGCCAGTACCCTCTCCGTAAAGAGGCAGAGGCTGGCATTGCACCCGTAATCAAATCCTTGAAGGAACAGGGTATAATTGTGGAAACTACAAGTCCGTGTAACACACCTATATTGCCAGTGAAAAAACCACAGAAAGATAAATGGAGATTTGTCCAAGATTTGCGAGAAGTGAATGAGATAATCCAAGGTGTTCACCCCGTGGTACCTAGTGCAGAGGGACTGATAACATCTATTCCGCTAACTCCACTCATTTCTCAGTCATCGATCTATGCTCTGCGTTTTTAGTGTACCCATCGATAAGGAATCGCAGTTTTTATTTGCCTTTACGTACAAAGGCCGTCAGTACACATGGACTGTATTGCCTCAGGGGTTCGCAGACAGTCCAACTTTATTCTCGCGGGCTCTACACAAAGATCTAGAAGATGTTGTTTTCAAAAGTAATTCAGTCCTGCTACAGTATGTGGATGACCTGCTAATTTGCTCCCCAAATAAAGCAGCGTGTACAAACGATACGCTGCAGCTGCGGGCGTTAGCAACAAAAGGCCACAAGGTAAACAAAGACAAACTGCAAATGGTCCAAGAAAGGGTCAAGTATCTGGGACACTACATCTCCCACGGAAAGAGGGAGTTGGACAAAGGGAGGATAACCTCGATCACGGAGGTCCCCCGCCCTCGCACGAAGAAGGAGATGATGCGATTCCTAGGTATGGCAACTTACTGTAGACAATGGGTTGTTGATTATGCAATCCTAACCAAGGAACTGTATGTTGTGGTCGGGAGAAACCAGCCACATAAAATCGTGTGGAATGAGCAGATGGGGGAATGCTTTACAAAATTAAAAGCAGCACTTTCGGTGGCTCCCGCTTCTGGGGCTACCGGATTATGACAAAACGTTCTTCCTTTACTCTCATGAAACAAAGGGATTTGCACAGGCTGTGCTAACACAATGACGGTGACCACCAACGACCAATCGCATACTTCAGTCGAAGGCTGGACCCGGTCGAACGCGGCCTACCTTTTTGTTTACAAGCAGTGGCTGCAGCCAGTTATGCAGTAAAACGCACGGCGGAAATTGTAATGGGGCACCCGCTGGTTTTAAGGGTTCCCCACTGTGTTGCGGCTTTGCTCACACAAAAACAAACACAGCATTTAACCAATACACGTCTGATGCAGTATGAGACGACTCTCCTACACCAACCGAACCTACAGATTGAAAGATGCAACGTTCTTAATCCAGCCTCTTTGCTGCCAACGGAGCGACGGCGACCCACACGATTGCACGGAGGCGATCCAGGAAGTATCCACTGTACGCCCGGATCTAAAGGATCAACCACTAGAGCGACCGGACCTCACCTTGTTTGTTGATGGTTCGGCATACCGAGGACTAGATGGCTCGGGGCATGCAGGATACGCTGTGTGTACGATTGACGAATTAATGGAAGCGTCCCGTCTGCCTTCTCATTTCTCCGCCCAGCAGGCGGAATTGTGTGCCCTTATCAGGGCCTGCGAGCTGTCTGCCGATTCGCGGTGAACATATATACTGACTCTAGCTATGCTTTTGGTGTTGTACATGACAAAGGTGCAATATGGAAAATGAGAGGGTTTCTTACCTCAGCAGGAACACCAATAAAGAATGGCAGTTTGGTGTCCGAGCTGTTGACAAGCATTACACTGCCAGCGGAAATTGCAGTCATTAAATGCCGTGCACACCAGAAACTGACAACTGACATTGACAAAGGTAATAATAAAGCAGACAAAGCTGCAAAAGAGGCGGCTAGTCTGCCTTTGCCTTCGATAATGCAGGCACGATTAGCGAAAAGAGCAAATCAAGCTGCACCAATACAGCTTGTCAGACATTATTGCAATTCAAGCTGCTGCAACACAGAAGGACCATGATAAGTGGCAAGCAGCGGGAGGAGTAGCGGATGACAATGGACTTTGGTCAAACAAGGGGAAGGTAATAGCACCTGTTGAAATCCTTCCATGGCTTGCACGCATGGCCCATTTGAATGGACATGTGTGCAAGAGGGGACTGTGAGACAAATACAAGAATCATGGTATGCCCCAGGAATTGGGAAAATAGCAGAAGGGGTCTGTAAAACTTGCCAGATATGTCAACAACACAACCAACACAAAATTGATAAGATAGGGCAGCCGGGAGCCCACCCGCCCCCATGGGGTCCTTTTGTGCACCTACAAATAGACTTTATAAATATGCCACCATCATGCGGATATGGAAATATCTTGGTAGTGGTAGACATGTTCACTAAATGGGTAGAGGCATAGCCACGTACAAGGCAGATGCTGCCACCGTTGTGAAGCACTTGTTAAAAGCTTCTTCTGCCGATTTGGCATCCCTCACAAAATATCACATGATCAAGGGGGCACTTTTACGGGGGAACTAACACAGGCAGCGTGTAAAGCACTGGGAATAAAACAGGCATTTCACTGTGTTTATCACCCACAGTCAGCGGGCGCCGTGGAAAGGCAGAACGGTATCCTAAAGAACAAGCTGGCGAAACTAACAACGGAAACAGGGTTGAAGTGGCCAGATGCATTACCCTTGGCACTAATGAGCATGCGATCCACAGTGAACCGGAAGACAGGGTTATCCCCTCATGAAATACTAATGGGAAGGCCGATGCGACTTCCCGTAACTGCCCCCACCGACATAAACAAATTGAGTATTGCAATGATGGATGAAAACATGCTGACATTCTGTAAACAGCTCTCCAGGATCGCGAGGACGATACACACGAGAGTGAAGGAGGCCTTACCCGAGCCGGTGGAAAGGCCGTATCACACCTTCCAGCCAGGAGACTACGTACTGATAAAGCACTTTACAAGGAAAACGGCCTTGGAACCACGGTGGAAGGGACCGTTTCAGGTATTGCTGACCACCCCAACTGCCGTAAAGTGCGAAGGTAAGCCTGCTTGGATACACTTTTCACACTGCAAACTTGCCATCCCAACAGAGGAGGAGATTGTGCAAGAATGAACCCATTACAACAAATCCTAGTTGCCATATAATTGCCTCATGGATGGGAAGCTGGGAAGTGGAAGGGCAAATTGATAACTGGACAATCCAACCCATCCAACAGAGGGGGAAAAGAGCAATTGGGAACCACACTGAACATTTACACGAGTTGGGAGTACATGGGATAAATACATTCTTACTTTTGTCGCACAAATATGCTACATTAAGTAATGAGACTAAGTGCTGGGTGTGTGCTTATCTCCCGCACTCCTCACAAACGGGTTTGCCATTATCTGTGATCCCATTTGAGGAAATAGACTACTGTGGTGCTGCTTGGTACAACAATTTTAATTTGACAAAAAAAAAACAGTAACTCATCATGTGTAGACTTTACAGGTGCGTGGTACCCTCCTTTTAATTTAAAAGAAAAGACCTCCGTACTTCAGAATCACATATAAGCGTATGGGGTTTATCTGCCTTACTTGGACAAAGCCTCATGCCAGATTTCAGGCAGGGAACTCCACTTGTAATATATCAATAGAGATAAGTGACTTACCAGCCAACAGGAAGGGAGAGAATGGAACATATCCGAAGGTTGCATCTAATGGCACATATTTTGTGTGTGGGTATAGAGCCTACCCATGGCTGCCAAACAAATGGGGCGGTTCATGTTATCTTGCGTACGTCGTACCGCACATGCGTTTGATCACTGACCCATTCTCTGAGATAGATCGGACATGACGTAAGAGAGCTATATCAGATGGAGCATATGCAGCAATGATAATTTTCCCCCGATATGGGGCCTGGGTTGCAGGTAGGGAACTTATCAGCATGGCATCAACATTGGAAATAATGGGAAATGATACCGCTGATGGTTTTGAGAAAATTAGCGCTGGAGCTGGTCGCATTAAGGACTACTGTAATGCAAAATAGAATAGCTTTAGACATGATTCTAGCTGAAAAAGGGGGAACATGTGCTGTAATTGGCAAAGAGTGTTGTACGTACATCCCAGATAATTCAGAAAACATTAATGACCTCGCGGGTCACATAAGGAAAGAGGCGAGCAAATATAAAGACTACAGTGGTGATAACATGAGTAGCTGGTTAAAGGGATTGTTTGGGGGTTGGGGAGGAAGTGTTTTGAGATTTTTTATAACAATCCTGATAATCATCGTGGCAGCCTTTATATTACTGATGGTTTTCAAGGTAATTGCCCAAAAGGCCATTGGAAAGTGTTTTCAGGATGGACAACAAAGCCCAGTACCCAGCTAGTACAGACGGAGATGGCCCCGGTGAACACCGCTGGACTGCTGCCCTCCCTCAAACCTCCCTGCACTTACACCTACCCCCCACTCCAATACTCTGTACCCCACCCATGTCACCCCAACCCATGAACAATGAAACATATTGTAACCTTGCAGTAGTCGCCGATCCATTACTTTGGCTTCCTCCGAGTGATGAACAATTGCTTCAACTCACATTGGACGAATGTCTTTCGTTGCTTGCACCAATTGAAGGGCTAGGTAGAAATACCATTTGATTTGCCTTGTTGGTAATTGCTGGCAAGTTGTGCCTTCATTATACTCTGGCTTGTAGTTTATCAAATATTATTTTGCTTTGTTCATAAAGAACATTACATTTATATACTTTAACACTGCCGTACTTGTTGTTCATGAAGTCCATTAAGCGGCAATATATATATATATATATATAATCAAATATTTAATGGAACGTATATTCCTGTATAACTTCATTCTTGTTTAGCCATGAGCAATTCTTGTACGAACAGCTTTTGGGAGTGCTTGGTTTCCTTATATTCTATGTTTAAATGTTGCGATATTTCCCGATTTCCCTTGTTGAAGACTTGGGGTGTTAGTGGACCGGTTGGAAAGTGGGTAGGAACCCCTTTGGGCTAGGGGCGCAGCTGGAACTCCCGATCGTTTTGGTCCATCTGGAGCTAAACCTAAGGATGGCCACCCACTGGAGGTTGCTGTCTGCTGACCTGCCGGCCTGCGGATGCTCCTTTTCTTCATTTGTAGTTTCTTTTGCAAATGTTTCAAAGAAACAAGAGGAGGGAAATGTCGGGGATTGTATGTACTCTCAACAGCAACCAAACATGTCTACTAGTGTTTGGTTAAAACTCTTTAGTTTCAATTGGAAAGAGGGAAAGGATAAATCTTCCCATTAGTTTATCTGTGCACTGTCAAGAAACTTGTTTTGACATTGTTACAACACAGCTGGCCTTGTCGACCGTTCGAATGACCTTGCTAATCGGGCAGCTGAGCTACCTGGAATCTGTTGGACTACTGCCCAGAACTGTTAAGGCCTAAAAACATGTAGGAGGCTACCTTTTAAAATTCCTTAAGGAATCAAGGGTGTTGTTTCTGCACTCTCTGCGCTCTCTTATCAGCAGTACTGACAGAAGAATGCAATAGATTAATGAATGGTAATAAATCCTCTTTGACACGCAGTCATTCAAAGGTCGCAGTAAATTGAATATAAGGCAGTACCGAAAGACCGCTCACCAGAGGATTAGGCTGGGTGGACTATTGTGTTCAAAGCCTGTTGTCTCCATATGCATATGTCTGGTGTGTAATAAACCCTTCTCTTGGTCTACCAAGATCGGTGATGAACAAAGCTTGACCTTAATCGCTGTGGACCTCACCTGGATCTCAACAATTGGCGTAGTCGGCGGGGGGCAAGCCGGATCGAGGAGGAGCTCGAGAACCCTGGTGAGACAAAGGAGGAAAGAGCCGGCCAGCTTAAGGAAAAGGTAAGAAAGCTGCCTCCTTTCTCACACTGGGGATACTCGTTGCTCTCTGAGATCTGTCCTTGCCCTTTCAAAACGAACCAGGGGAGAAGGAGGTTTATTTGCACATCGGAAAGGGGTACCCGGGAAGGTAAGGGCCCATTGGAAGGTTGAGGGGAACCCCAGGACACTCCTTTGGAGACCGTGGGGGAGACCCAAGAATACGCCAGGGCCAGGATCCGAACGGGAGATTGAGAGGAGGGAAAGGTGTGAAAACCCCGTTGGGAGGGTGAGGAGCGGGAAGTGTGCATTGGGAGTGTGAAGAAACACCCCAGGCGGAGAACACTAACCCGGCCCAAGAAAACTCTAGGAAGGATCAGTGAAATAAGGAAATATGGGAAATAAGACGTCAAAATCAATAGTGGATAAAGATGCCCCACCCCCGAATACAGCTGCGGGATTAATGTATGAAAATATGGACCTAAGTCATGCACTCAATTGGCATTGTGGGAAAGGTGGACAAAGGGGATCCACACCCATTCCCAAGGTGGGGTTCTCTAAGATCAGAAATCGTAGATAATCTATCAAGCCGGCTAGAACATCGAATGAATGATAAAATAAAACCTGAGCCAGACATGCGAGCGTATGATATGTGGGAAGAAGAAGCCTTACAGGTAAATGAGGTGGCTAGAAAATTAGTGGAACAAAAAGTCGAGAAAATTGGAGCACAAACTAAGGGGATGCAAGTAAAGGAAATCTTCCCGCCCCTGTAACTGCAGTGCAGAGGTGGGAAGACCAGGAAACAATGCAGGTGTTCCACCTGCGTGTGTGAATAGCACACTAAGTCTGTATCCGGACCTGGGAGCCATGGGACTGCTGGCCACAGCCTCTGCCTACCGGTCCAAGAAATAATTCTCCAGCGGGCCCAGGAGGGCCAGCTCAATCGGTGTACAGACCGTTTAGAGAGAGTGAATTGAGATCGATGAAGGAGCGAGTACTAGAACTGAGAGGGAATGTGGGAGCAACAAAGGAATTGATAATGCAGTGGGTTGAGGCACACCGTTGCTCGCATAGAGACATTGGAGTATTGTGCCATGCAGTGCTGTCCCCATTTGTGTGGAAAAGGGCTAAACAGGATGGTAATTGGCCAGAGGAGGAGCCACAGGGAGCAGCGGCATGGACTGCCGCACAGAGGCAGACTGCACGTCAGCTCCTCTATGATGCAATTGAGAGCGCAATGCGGCCGGCAACGTTAGATTGGGATAAGATCTATGAAACAAAGCAACGCCAGGGGGAGCGCGCGACTGAATTCATGCATAGATTAGTGCAGGCATTCTTGCAATATTGGGGTTTCCAAGTTGAACAAGAAATACCACAACGGCGTTGACGAGACTTCCTAATGGAAGGACTCAGACCCCAGATTAAGAAGCAGTTAAAGTATGTAATGCTCGGCTGGCAGGCAAGACCAGCAACTGAGATTTGTACAGCTGCCGACCAATGTTCATCCCGGTCAGAAGAAAAGGAGAGCGCGAAAACAAAAATTAAAGAGGAGGTGTTCCAAATGGTATTATTAGACAAAGTGGCAGAGCAAAGGAAGAATAAAGATTGGAGAAAGTGGGAGCTAGAGGAAGATGACACAGACTCAGAAGACGAAGAAACGGCTAGACAGTGGGATCGCCGAATGAGAATCCAACAAAGGCCCCCGCCGGCGGCACCGAGAAGAGGGAAACCCAAGAAACAGGTAGGGAAAGGTCAAGGTTGGACACGATCGCCTCTACAAACACGCTCAAAAACTGCAGCAGGCCAAAACCGAGCACAACCAACAGCGCCACCGCAGGAATGCTTCCAGTGCGGGAAGGAAGGGCATTGGCGAAGGAATTGCCCTCAAGGACAGCCAGGGTTTCAAGACGGTGGATCAAGACGGCTGCAGGGTCGTAAGTCATATTGACACACCGCTGGTGGACCCGTGTTGCAGGGAGCTATGCTGACACTAACACCAACAGAGGAGCCGACCTTCACTCTGGATGTTTCGGGTAAGAAGCTTCCTTTCTTAGTCGACACGGGAGCCACCCATTCCACTATCGCAGCGAAGGAACTGCCAGGAGTTGAAAAATCAAACACCGAAGTACAAATAGTAGGATTAGGGGTAAGGTACAGACTTTAAAAGCAACAACACAATTACCAGTACGGTGCGGACCTTTGCAAGAGAAACATGCTTTCCTTCTACAAACCACTACGCCAGTTAATCTGCTAGGTAGAGATTTGTTGTGTAAACTAGGATGCACGATAGCATGTACAAAGGGAGGGTTTATGTTGATATTCCCAGGGACAAGACACATTTGGCAATGATGATCCTGATGACACCGCATCCGATTGTTTATTGGTGGAGACTGCCGGAGGAACCAATTAGAAATGCTTGGTCATGCCTAAACCTTATCTCAGACGAAAAATAAGGAAATGCAAACGTGGTTAGACAATGCACAAGTGACAATGCACACATACTATAACCCTCCACATTGTACAATCTATTATGATGCGGGGAGGGGATGACATTGAATTTGCGGAGAAAATTGCTCCGCACTTGGAAACACGTAATGATTTATTGCTTTGCCGCCTAATGGTTGGTAAGGAAGGTGTCGCAATGGAGGTTAAGCTCACAGACGAGCAAAGGCAGTTGACAAAGTATCCGCCGGGAGTAACCTCACATACAACAATGACTACAGCAAAGGGATATCACCCAAACGATTTGGGATTTATGGTTTACCGCCTACCACAGGAGGCAGCAGTGAGCTGCACAGAAACAATAGTGCACTGGGAAGTGCATAAGTTGAAGAATAACGAAGAATGGATCTGTGACCTTATGGAAAAAGAAATACACGTACTGGTGGAAGAGGTTAATTTACCACCAAAGCGGAAAAAGGCATTGGAAATGATGAACACGATAGAAAAGGTGGAAAATCTGATGGGAGAGGTCCCACCACAATTGTGGACAAAACATGATAATGATGTGGGTCGAATCATTGGGGCAACGCCTCTAGTGGTTAAACTCAAACCAGGAATGCCTTTGCCAAATGTGCGCCAGTACCCTCTCCGTAAAGAGGCAGAGGCTGGCATTGCACCCGTAATCAAATCCTTGAAGGAACAGGGTATAATTGTGGAAACTACAAGTCCGTGTAACACACCTATATTGCCAGTGAAAAAACCACAGAAAGATAAATGGAGATTTGTCCAAGATTTGCGAGAAGTGAATGAGATAATCCAAGGTGTTCACCCCGTGGTACCTAGTGCAGAGGGACTGATAACATCTATTCCCGCTAACTCCACTCATTTCTCAGTCATCGATCTATGCTCTGCGTTTTTAGTGTACCCATCGATAAGGAATCGCAGTTTTTATTTGCCTTTACGTACAAAGGCCGTCAGTACACATGGACTGTATTGCCTCAGGGGTTCGCAGACAGTCCAACTTTATTCTCGCGGGCTCTACACAAAGATCTAGAAGATGTTGTTTTCAAAAGTAATTCAGTCCTGCTACAGTATGTGGATGACCTGCTAATTTGCTCCCCAAATAAAGCAGCGTGTACAAACGATACGCTGCAGCTGCTACGGGCGTTAGCAACAAAAGGCCACAAGGTAAACAAAGACAAACTGCAAATGGTCCAAGAAAGGGTCAAGTATCTGGGACACTACATCTCCCACGGAAAGAGGGAGTTGGACAAAGGGAGGATAACCTCGATCACGGAGGTCCCCCGCCCTCGCACGAAGAAGGAGATGATGCGATTCCTAGGTATGGCAACTTACTGTAGACAATGGGTTGTTGATTATGCAATCCTAACCAAGGAACTGTATGTTGTGGTCGGGAGAAACCAGCCACATAAAATCGTGTGGAATGAGCAGATGGGGGAATGCTTTACAAAATTAAAAGCAGCACTTTCGGTGGCTCCCGCTCTGGGGCTACCGGATTATGACAAAACGTTCTTCCTTTACTCTCATGAAACAAAGGGATTTGCACAGGCTGTGCTAACACAATCGCACGGTGACCACCAACGACCAATCGCATACTTCAGTCGAAGGCTGGACCCGGTCGAACGCGGCCTACCTTTTTGTTTACAAGCAGTGGCTGCAGCCAGTTATGCAGTAAACGCACGGCGGAAATTGTAATGGGGCACCCGCTGGTTTTAAGGGTTCCCCACTGTGTTGCGGCTTTGCTCACACAAAAACAAACACAGCATTTAACCAATACACGTCTGATGCAGTATGAGACGACTCTCCTACACCAACCGAACCTACAGATTGAAAGATGCAACGTTCTTAATCCAGCCTCTTTGCTGCCAACGGAGGACGACGGCGACCCACACGATTGCACGGAGGCGATCCAGGAAGTATCCACTGTACGCCCGGATCTAAAGGATCAACCACTAGAGCGACCGGACCTCACCTTGTTTGTTGATGGTTCGGCATACCGAGGACTAGATGGCTCGGGGCATGCAGGATACGCTGTGTGTACGATTGACGAATTAATGGAAGCGTCCCGTCTGCCTTCTCATTTCTCCGCCCAGCAGGCGGAATTGTGTGCCCTTATCAGGGCCTGCGAGCTGTCTGCCGATTCCGCGGTGAACATATATACTGACTCTAGCTATGCTTTTGGTGTTGTACATGACAAAGGTGCAATATGGAAAATGAGAGGGTTTCTTACCTCAGCAGGAACACCAATAAAGAATGGCAGTTTGGTGTCCGAGCTGTTGACAAGCATTACACTGCCAGCGGAAATTGCAGTCATTAAATGCCGTGCACACCAGAAACTGACAACTGACATTGACAAAGGTAATAATAAAGCAGACAAAGCTGCAAAAGAGGCGGCTAGTCTGCCTTTGCCTTCGATAATGCAGGCACGATTGGCGAAAAGAGCAAATCAAGCTGCACCAATACAGCTTGTCAGACATTATTGCAATTCAAGCTGCTGCAACACAGAAGGACCATGATAAGTGGCAAGCAGCGGGAGGAGTAAGCGGATGACAATGGACTTTGGTCAAACAAGGAGAAGGTAATAGCACCTGTTGAAATCCTTCCATGGCTTGCACGCATGGCCCATTTGAATGGACATGTGTGCAAGAGGGGGACTGTGAGACAAATACAAGAATCATGGTATGCCCCAGGAATTGGGAAAATAGCAGAAGGGGTCTGTAAAACTTGCCAGATATGTCAACAACACAACCAACACAAAATTGATAAGATAGGGCAGCCGGGAGCCCACCCGCCCCCATGGGGTCCTTTTGTGCACCTACAAATAGACTTTATAAATATGCCACCATCATGCGGATATGGAAATATCTTGGTAGTGGTAGACATGTTCACTAAATGGGTAGAGGCATACCCATGTACAAAGGCAGATGCTGCCACCGTTGTGAAGCACTTGTTAAAAAGCTTCTTCTGCCGATTTGGCATCCCTCACAAAATATCACATGATCAAGGGGGGCACTTTACGGGGGAACTAACACAGGCAGCGTGTAAAGCACTGGGAATAAAACAGGCATTTCACTGTGTTTATCACCCACAGTCAGCGGGCGCCGTGGAAAGGCAGAACGGTATCCTAAAGAACAAGCTGGCGAAACTAACAACGGAAACAGGGTTGAAGTGGCCAGATGCATTACCCTTGGCACTAATGAGCATGCGATCCACAGTGAACCGGAAGACAGGGTTATCCCCTCATGAAATACTAATGGGAAGGCCGATGCGACTTCCCGTAACTGCCCCCACCGACATAAACAAATTGAGTATTGCAATGATGGATGAAAACATGCTGACATTCTGTAAACAGCTCTCCAGGATCGCGAGGACGATACACACGAGAGTGAAGGAGGCCTTACCCGAGCCGGTGGAAAGGCCGTATCACACCTTCCAGCCAGGAGACTACGTACTGATAAAGCACTTTACAAGGAAAACGGCCTTGGAACCACGGTGGAAGGGACCGTTTCAGGTATTGCTGACCACCCCAACTGCCGTAAAGTGCGAAGGTAAGCCTGCTTGGATACACTTTTCACACTGCAAACTTGCCATCCCAACAGAGGAGGAGATTGTGCAAGAATGAACCCATTACAGCAAATCCTAGTTGCCATAATTGCCTCATGGATGGGAAGCTGGGAAGTGGAAGGGCAAATTGATAACTGGACAATCCAACCCATCCAACAGAGGGGGAAAAGAGCAGTGGGAACCACACTGAACATTTACACGAGTTGGGAGTACATGGGATAAATACATTCTTACTTTTGTCGCACAAATATGCTACATTAAGTAATGAGACTAAGTGCTGGGTGTGTGCTTATCTCCCGCACTCCTCACAAACGGGTTTGCCATTATCTGTGATCCCATTTGAGGAAATAGACTACTGTGGTGCTGCTTGGTACAACAATTTTAATTTGACAAAAAAACCAGTAACTCATCATGTGTAGACTTTACAGGTGCGTGGTACCCTCCTTTTAATTTAAAGAAAAGACCTCCGTACTTCAGAATCACATATAAGCGTATGGGGTTTATCTGCCTTACTTGGACAAAGCCTCATGCCAGATTTCAGGCAGGGAACTCCACTTGTAATATATCAATAGAGATAAGTGACTTACCAGCCAACAGGAAGGGAGAGAATGGAACATATCCGAAGGTTGCATCTAATGGCACATATTTTGTGTGTGGGTATAGAGCCTACCCATGGCTGCCAAACAAATGGGGCGGTTCATGTTATCTTGCGTACGTCGTACCGCACATGCGTTTGATCACTGACCCATTCTCTGAGATAGATCGGACATGACGTAAGAGAGCTATATCAGATGGAGCATATGCAGCAATGATAATTTTCCCCCGATATGGGGCCTGGGTTGCAGGTAGGGAACTTATCAGCATGGCATCAACATTGGAAATAATGGGAAATGATACCGCTGATGGTTTTGAGAAAATTAGCGCGGAGCTGGTCGCATTAAGGACTACTGTAATGCAAAATAGAATAGCTTTAGACATGATTCTAGCTGAAAAAGGGGGAACATGTGCTGTAATTGGCAAAGAGTGTTGTACGTACATCCCAGATAATTCAGAAAACATTAATGACCTCAAGGGTCACATAAGGAAAAGAGGCGAGCAAATATAAAGACTACAGTGGTGATAACATGAGTAGCTGGTTAAAGGGATTGTTTGGGGGTTGGGGAGGAAGTGTTTTGAGATTTTTTATAACAATCCTGATAATCATCGTGGCAGCCTTTATATTACTGATGGTTTTCAAGGTAATTGCCCAAAAGGCCATTGGAAAGTGTTTTTCAGGATGGACAACAAAGCCCAGTACCCAGCTAGTACAGACGGAGATGGCCCCGGTGAACACCGCTGGACTGCTGCCCTCCTCAAACCTCCCTGCACTTACACCTACCCCCCCACTCCAATACTCTGTACCCCACCCATGTCACCCCAACCCATGAACAATGAAACATATTGTAACCTTGCAGTAGTCGCCGATCCATTACTTTGGCTTCCTCCGAGTGATGAACAATTGCTTCAACTCACATTGGACGAATGTCTTTCGTTGCTTGCACCAATTGAAGGGCTAGGTAGAAATACCATTTGATTTGCCTTGTTGGTAATTGCTGGCAAGTTGTGCCTTCATTATACTCTGGCTTGTAGTTTATCAAATATTATTTTGCTTTGTTCATAAAGAACATTACATTTATATACTTTAACACTGCCGTACTTGTTGTTCATGAAGTCCATTAAGCGGCAATATATATATATATATATAATCAAATATTTAATGGAACGTATATTCCTGTATAACTTCATTCTTGTTTAGCCATGAGCAATTCTTGTACGAACAGCTTTTGGGAGTGCTTGGTTTCCTTATATTCTATGTTTAAATGTTGCGATATTTCCCGATTTCCCTTG
>NC_140978.1:14095000-14147500 GCF_056783735.1 Eptatretus burgeri
TGCCATGCAATACCCACTGGTCGAAGCCTAGTTGGGCAGGGTTCATCCTACAGTAAGATAACGACCCAAAACATATCTCCAGGCTATGTCAGAACTACTGAAGAAGAAAAGAATAAGATGGTAGGCTTCAAATCATGGAATAGCCAGCACAGTCTCCAGACTTAAACTCCATTGAGCTGGTTTGGGATGAACTGGACTGAAGGGTGAAAGCAAAGCAACTTTAGTGCAGCACATTTATGGGAATGTCTGCAACAGTCTTGGAAAGAACTTTCCAAACAATATTTGATTTCCATTGCAGAAAGAATTCCACAAGTATGTTCAGCCGTTATATCTGCAAAAGGTGGTTACTTTGATGAGTCAAAAATTTAGATTAAATTTTGTTCAACAAAATGATTCCATGATTTCTTTATTTATCTGCAATTTTTATTTGTACTCTGCTTTAATTTTCGAGTACATTGAAACATTAAACTGCTTAAATTGCATTAAAAACTGGAAAAATGTGGGTGTTCTAAAACTTTCGACCGGTCGTGTACATATATATATATATATATATATATATATATATATATATATATATATATATATATATATATATATATATATATATATATATATATATATATATATATATATATATATATATATATATATATATATATATATATATATATATATACACCTGGTGTTGTCGCAGTGGTTAGAGCAGCGGCTTGAGATCCAAAAGGTCCTGAGTTCAATCCCCGTTGGGCCACTGAATTAATACAACAGGGGGTTCACTCAGCCTGTCATCCTTCCGAGGTCGGTGAAATGAGTACCAGTGTACTGGGCCGGTGTATACCCCGGTTAAAATAGGTGTACCATATCCCTGTGTCGTAAGAGGCGACCAGGGTTGCGTCAGGAAGGGCATCCGGCGTAAAACATGTGCCAAATCACAATGCGGATCATACGGATGATCCGCTGTGGCAACCCCGAACGGGAGCAGCTGAAAGAAGCTGCTCTTTATATACTGTATATGTATATATATATATATATATATACTGTATATGTATATATATATATATATATATATATATATATATATATATATATATATATATATATATATATATATTCTACAGTATATATACCAGGTCTGTCTAAAAAGTAACGGGACTGAGCCTGCTGTGTGCTCCACTTACACACCTTGAATGAACGGGTTGTGTCACAGTCTTTCACAACATTCCAGCAATATATATGATTGGTGATGATGGACTGCGCTCATTGTGTGATTTTTTGCAGGTCGTGCTTTACACGTTTTCCAGTCTGAGTCATCGCGCTATGAGTCGTGAGCAGAGAGCCAATCTGAAGTTTCTTGCCAAGCTTGGCAAAGCACCTTCCAAATCCTTCGCGATGCTGCAGCAAGTATACAGGGAAGAAATGATGTCACGTACACATGCATTTGAATGGCACAAGAGGTTCAAAGAGGGACGGGAGGAGGTTGAAGATGAGCCCCGGTCTCGAAGACCTTCAACGAGAAGAACGGCAGACAACATCGAGCATGTGAAGCAGATGGTGCACGCAGATTGTCGACTCACGACGAAAGGGATGTTCTCAATTTGCCTTTGGTAAGGCAATTTGAGTGGAAGGGAGCGGGAGGCTCTCAATTTGTATTTTGTCGGGGACTTGAGGGGAAGAAAAGGAGGGGTTCTCAAGTTGTGTTTGGTAGTGGGACTTGAGGGGAAGTGGGAGGGAGTTTTGACTTGCATTAGGTAGGGGAAATTAAGGGGAAGTGTTATTTCCTAGACTATAGGTTTGGGTTTACCCAGAGTCTTGCTTTACCCCCTTACACCTCATGGAGGCTGAGGAGGATTCACCAAGAAACGGACTTGAGGGAGGGTAGGGTTAACCTCCTTCAGTTTCATCAGCAGGCCGATTCATCAATGTGTTTTCCATCCCTGGGATGGATGTAAAGCTGGACGTCCCATTTGCTGGCATTAGTACACGAAATGGAGTACGTTCAAAAAGGTTCCTACAGCCAGGCTTTAAATAGCACGTACTATTTTTAAAGATATTATAGGATGGGCTTCCCATGAGGGATGAGACTCGTACTGCAGCTGTCACCCTGTGTTCCCGCTATGGAACTGGAACTCTCCAACGTGGTAATTCCTCTTACTGTGAAGGTTAATTGTCTTATCTTACATTTTAAACTTTTATCAGATTTAACAAAGACAACTGAACTCATGTTTATATTTGTATATTCTTGTGTATATACGGAAAAGGAAGTCGCATACCCTTGCTTAAAGTAAATACACTTAGTGAAAACAATCGCTATTTTATTTAAATTTTCAGATTTAATTCCGACAGATTTCAACACTTATTTAGTCCGTGAGCTCGGTTCATCAAAACCAAAGACAAATTTCGAATATATACTTTAATTCGTCCATTAGAGTCCAGCATGGAATATTGCATCTGGTTAGGTCAGGACAGGTGTGGGAGCATGCTCTGGAGCAGCGCGTCGTTGCGTCCACCTTCCATGGGTACTCCAGGGGCTTCTTCCTGGCCATGTCCCAGGCAGATGCCTGGCCCAGCCCCATCTCCTTGAGATGCTGATCAACCTGCTGCAAACACGAGGCACGTGGTCGGCACATTGGTCTCCTCCACTCACGAGGCTCCCTCACTGAGATAATCTGGTGAGCAGGATCAGCCTTAGGAAAATGAGCCACATGTCCATGTAGCTGCAGCTGACGCTCACGGATATTCAGGTAACAAATCTCATTTGAGTCTCTCTCAGCAACTGCTCATTGGACACAAAGTCTAGGCAGCGATAGCCAAGGATTCTCTGAAGAGAGCTGGTCCAAAAGGAAATAAGTCTCCGTCTCAGATCCCTAGTCAGAGTCCAAGTCTCACATCCATAGAGCAAGACTTGAAAGCACCAAGGACCTGAAGACTTGGACTTTCCTCCCCTCGCATAGGTACCTGCAGCACCACACCCCATGATCCAGTGAATCCATGACTCCCCAGGCCCGACCCAGATGTCTGTTGACCTCTAACTCACAGCCAGCAGAGACATGAATGTCATTGCCAAGGTAAATTAATCTTTCCATGACCTCAACATCCTCGCCAGAAATAAGTACAGACACAATAGCAGCATCCAAGATGTCATTGAAAGCCTGGATTTTAGTTTTGACCCAGGAAACCCGTAATCCCAGTGGCTACAACTCCTCATTCAGCACCTTGATGGCCTCCAGAAGGATATCTTGAGTCCCCGCAAAGATTACTGCATCATCTGCGAAATCAATGTCAAGATCTTGGCATTCCCAAATGAAGGACTGCAGCATGATCTCCCCAACTTTTCCCCAGAATCCAGTTCATACAAGCACTGAAGAGTGTGAGGGCCAGTCCACACCCCTGACAAACTCCAGTAACAACTGCAAATGAGTCAGATATGGTATCACCACATCTCACAGCACTCTCAGTACCAGAGTATAGATCAGACCTCAGATTGTTCAGTTTTGGTGGCACCCCGCAAAGACCAAAAATCCTCCAGAGGGCCTCCCAAATCACTGAATTAAACAATTTACAGAGATCAATAGGCTGCAAGCAGCCCCTGCTGAAACTCTCATCTGTGTTCGGTGAGGACTCAAAGAATAAGGATACGGTCAATTGCTAACAACTTTAGTGTAAAGCTAGACTGCTCTGGACACTGGTTCTCAAGCAGATAGTGGCGAACCCTATCAAGAATTATCTGAGCAAAGACCTTGACCGGCACTGAGAGCAGTGTCACCCATCTGTAGCTGTTGCAGTTCTGGCAATCATCCTTGCCTTTCTAGAGAGGGACAACAAGGCCCCTGAATGCCTGTGATGATCGAGGAAGTTGGGATGATGCTGGTGTTCCAGGCAGAGCACAAAATTGCATGCAATGACAGGAGTGCATCATTTTCACCAGTCTTGAGAAGTTCAGCATGGATGCCACAGATCCCTGGAGCTTTACTCCATTTCAACCGGTTCACCGCAGCCTGTATTTCCACAAAAGAAGGCGGACCACAGTTGATTGGAGTGTCCACAAGTGCGATAGTAACACCCCTGACTTCCAAATTGACAGCTGGTGGATTAAGCTGGTACAGCCGCTCAAAGTCACTGGCCCTGTAGGCCTTCACTTCGGATTCCTCTCTCAAGAGACCACCACCATCCACTCTCAATGCGATACACCGAGGTACAGGCTTGGAGGAATGCAATGCGCAAATTGCCCTGTAAGCAGGACGAGAATCACTTGACGACAGTTGATACTCTACCCCCTCACAGATTCCTCGCACTCGGCCTCCTTGTCCACCATTAGTGCACATGCAGTTTTATGCCTCAGCTCCCTGAACAGCTCAGCTCTGTCATTCAGCCTGGCTCTGTGACCCTGGTCAATGGTGACCAGTGTCGCTTGAGAGATAAAATTATTCTTCGCCCTTCGGTGAGTTCCAAGACATCCACCGGCAACATTAAGGATGGTAGTCTTGAAGGCACTCCACAACTCTTCACGATTCCCCAAAACACCCAGACCCACCAAATCCCCACTCATCCTTGAGCTTGCCAACATCCAGCCGAGGCTGGGATGGTACTATTCTCCCAGGTTTAAGCTGCAACTTCAGAGTTGCTGCAAGCCTGTGGTCAGTATTGAGGAATTGCGCAGTCCAGTTGACCCTGCATTTCTGGATCATCCTCCAATGACCCTCAACAAGCACATGTTCAATCCCCTTTGCCACGCCACCGGCATTGGAATACCAAGTCCAGCGATGATACTGTGGGCACTGAAACCATGATCCAGCCACCCAAAGTCCATTACTTCTTGCAAAGTCAAGGAACTTAGTGCTATTCTAGTTCACAGCTCCAGACCTGTGGGGCCAATCACATGTCTCATAACCATCCCTTTTGGTTCCAGTTGAGTTATTGAATTCCCCTAAGACTATCAGAGTATCTCGCCTGGGGCACTGATCATCCACACACTCGAGCATGGCACAGAATGTGTTGTTCACGGTAAGATCACTCGCCTCAGTTTTGAGCATGTACAGAGTTCAGGGAAACGACACCCAAGGAGTGGCCAATCCTTCACCTCATAATACGATCATTGACTGGTGTTACCTCAATTATCATTGGAGTCAGCTTGTTGGACACAGCTACTGCAACTCCTTGGGAATGGTACCCATCAGAGCAACCAGACTAATAGTAGGTGCAACCACCCACCATGATCTCACCACAATCCAGTCTCCGAACCTCAGAGAGTGCTGCAATACAGATGTCCAAACACTTGAGCTCAGATGAAAACAGAGACAGGTGATCATCCTCTCTTTGGGACAAGACATTCCAGGCACCCACCCGAAGGGACTGCCTCAGGTTAAACCAAGGAGACTGCTGTCTGGTGGACAACACCTCAGCACGACTCAGCCACACACCACTGCAATCTGACCTGGGAAGGTTACCCCATGGTTTTCCTGCTATTATCAAGGATTGGGGGTCGCAATGGCTTTGCCCCAATCCTATCATCGGGTGAGCTACCCTTTGGAGCGCAGCTGCACAGGATGTACTCCCATTGAGTGGGTTTTGAGATTTCTTTGTGCTTTTGGTACATTTTGCGGAATGAAGGGTTTGATGGTGGCCTGAGTGCAAATCCTGCCACCAACCTCAGAATAAAAAGTAACCCAACTGCAGGAGGATGTCCGCAAACACAGTTTGACACTAGATATGGATGGCCGTTGGCTCACAAGTTGATCCTCCGCCCTTTGACAGGTTTTGTTTTCCATCCTGCTGGGTGTCCGTATCATACACCCTCCTCACCAGGAAACTTGGTGGGGGAGACTGTTTAGTTGCTGACAACCCAATCATGAAACAGGTTCGTACAGGTTTCCATGGTACCTGTATCCAGTCACAGATGTAATCTGCGCTGAATGACAATTTGAAAAGTACAGCATAACAGGACTGATAAAAATGATGTATCCAGCAATTTGTAGCTCTGAAGTTCAGGCGATCGATATGAGTAAGGAAAGTGTGAAAATAAATTTTGAGCGTTTTTTCATGCGGAATCCACCGTGGCCTGTTCCAAGTCAAGACATTTTTGAGCATCCCAAAATAAAATGGTACCTTTAAGACCCCTGTGAGGTGACAGTGGTCTAACCGTGATTGGCATCGCCAACTTGGCTCAGCTTTTTTCGGTTTTTGATGATGAGCACCACCTTAATTATCTTCAAAATGGGTGTTTACATCTTCCCAAATACCCAGTTTTCCTTAATGCACTCTCTTGGAGTTACCTTCAGTATGCTTGCCAAGTTTCGGGCCACTCGGTTTCATCATTTTGGAGATATGGAGGAGACATGTTGACACACATCCTGATAAACGAGCTCTTATTCTTACAGATAAACTCTTCAATGTGGGAATGGCCTGACATGATGGCCTTGAGGTACACTCACTTCTAAGCTGTCTTGCCTAGGTTCGAATCTTTACTCAGCTATAAACTGTCATCCTGGTGTTTCACAGGCAGGGTGATTCATCAATGTGTGTGCTGCCCCTCGGATGGATGTTAAACTGGTGTCCCATCTGCCAGCATTTGTTGGTGGACGTTAAATATCCCACAATGTCCTTTGCAAACAGTTGGTGAGCTATCGAGCATGTGAAGAGTCAATGTGTTGGCACCATGGCCAAATCCCAAATTCCTGCCCGAACCAGCAGAGGGCATTACATCAGTTGCTCAGCCTTGCCCTCAGCCAATTATGCTTCCCCTGCAGCCTTTTGCTGCATATGAATGAAGAATGAAGAACAATATGGGAATATGATTGTCAATACAAGCATGCCCATAACAAAGGTATAGCTATGTATTTACTCTAAGTAGTGTTATAACAGGCCTACAAAATTATGGCATCTGTTTTGCTTCTGTCTTTCAAACTGTAGATTTGTAAATTTGTCTGTCATTATGCTCCAAGAGAGCTTGAGATTTAATAAATGGTTAAAATAATTAAAATTAAACACAAGGGTATACAAAGACACGATTAGGAATTTCCATTTTGCCCATCATATCTGTGCTTTATCCATACTATTACATGACAGCAGTTTAATTTATCAATTTTATTTATATTAGATGCATTTACCCCATCTTTTCATTATAATTTCTGGAACTGTATCAGGTCGGATATTTAAGTCGGAACACATTGTACAGGATGTCGGATGGCAGTATAACTTAAAAGTACAGCTTTGTCGTCAGGGTTTCAATGTTGACCGAGCTATAAACTGTCATCGTGGTGTTTTCCATGGAGGATGATACATAAATGTGTGTACCATCTCTGGAAAGAATGCTGCCAGCACGAGTTGTTGCTAGATGTTAAAGATCCCATCGTGTCTTTCACAAAGAACCAGTCAACACTGGCACTCTTAATACACTCCAACATTGTGGTCAAACCTACAGGGGGCACTGCATCAGTGGCACCACTGCGCCACAGCAATGATACAATCTAACAGCAAATCAGCAGCCAAGTGTTGCACTCAAATGAATGACTGCACAAGAGAATAAATTCAGGCCGACAGCTCAGAGGCTGCCATTTGAGCTAGCAAGACATCCGTCACCCCACAAAATCCAGCCTTCCAAGAGGGTCTTCCAGCCAAGTATGAACCAGGCTTGACTCTGCTAATAAAGCTTCAAAATCTGATGCATTCAAGCCGATAAGACGTAGGCAGGCTCGGAATTATTGTATGCATTTCCACTTGCCCTGAGGGTGCTTATGATGACGTAGGCATACCCGATGTCGTCACATATTGGCCAAGCGGAACTCGCACTGCACGCTTTGTCTGTTGCAAATTGCCAACTGACCCATGAACTCTCACTGCTCATCACAGTATCATGTTGTGTTAATTGCCAAGGTTATGCAAGACACACACCTGCTGACATGTCATACCTATAATTTGTCATGGTAAGCAGCCTGTCTCAACAAGACTTCAAGGTGTAATCTTGGCATAAAAAGAAAAATACACCACCATGAAACTGTTTGAACTTATTTATTATCATGAGTATGTTATTGAAGATATCTTAACACACTCTAATTTGGGTTGTGTTTCATAAATTTTGGTAAAAACATTTGCTCTCAATTAACAGACATTAATGTGAATTCATTAACAATTTCGCAGCAGCAAATTGCAATAAGCTCTCTCGCTGTTAATTGGATAATTTAATTAATCCACACATCTTTCCTCTCAATGCTTTGCAACTTAAAAAGGAGCTCAACAGAACTGCTCGCCGTGTCCTATTAGGAAGGAGACAGCAAATTAGTGGCAAGGAAATATAGAAGAGCCCATGATGCAAGGTCTGCAGAAATGATGAGCATCTTTCTGTCACAAAGTTCCCGACAATATTTCCCCCATGGTGCCTTTACGACTTTCATGTGATGGCAACGAGCGCCGTTGGTTTCAATGGGCAGAAGACTTGGATGTTATATCTCCACCACCCTTCCCCCTACTCCCCTTGAGGTCACTCAGGCTCACGATTCAACATCTTGAGAGTCTCTGGGCAAGAGGCTAACGCACTGCCCTTGTGGCTGGCTTTTATGTGGCCCTAAAAGCTTCTGTAACACTCTGAGCTGGTACAATGATGCATTTGAAATGTTCCGTAAAAAGATGACAGTGGATTGACTTTGTGCCAATCTTGCGTTTTAATGGTGCAACCGAATGTGCGTGTAAAGGTTTTATGATGCATATTTAACACGACTATTTCAAAAGCCAAAACCATTTTCATGTGAAATCGAACATGTCCCATCAAATGGAAGTAGTGCTCCTTTACAAAGTGCTGGAAGCATTTACATTCAGCATAAATTAGAAATGTTTGTACAAAGGACATCACCAAATGATGTTTGTCATCCATTGTGTTAACTGATTAAATAATTCCGTTGACATAATGCTTTTGGTGGCGTTTTCCGTTGAGTATCTGTTTGGTTGTTCAGGCAACGGAAGGTCAGGTTAGGGTGGAATGATCCTGACCCTGTTTTTGCTTTTGCTATCTGTTATTCTTTGTATGCTTCTCAAAAGCTTTGCAGCAACATCTCCTCGACATTTCCAAAAGTAATGTCTCGTTTTATTTTATTGTATATTGCTGGGAGAAATTGCACAAAGCTGCAAGGTTGGCCAATTTAATGTTTCCATTTGAACTTGCAGCTCGTGATCCCCGGGTTGATATCCTACATACTATATAAATGTGTCCATTGGCGACCGATGTCCTTGTAATTCATGTAAAAGTGCACGGGTGTCTCCTAATGTTCTTGTCCTGCATATGCTAATCAATGCAAAGGTTACAGTTGGTAGTTTCCGTGTGTGGAACATGAATGACCGCGCTGTGGTCACAATATGTGACATATGTGCAATACAGTAGCAAATGTGACAATTTTCCTCAATTTATTTTACTACGTCTTTATTATACAAGATATGAATGCAAAAACTATGACTATTATAAAGGCAAACAAAATAGTCAAATGGTTAATGGCGTTATGCAACACCTCTGGAAACCCCCATGCAATGCTCCCCAACGTTTGGACATACACTCGACCTCAACAAAGTCGATGTAAATCTGATGCAACAAACTCGGGCAGTGTGTAATCAACAGAGGCCTACATGCCTGATGTCTTCAGCCGAACAGAAAACCAAGATGGTGGCCATATTCGTTTGTCTGGGTGCCATGGTGGGTGGAGTCAAGCGACAAATGTGGTTGGGGACCGGCAACCGTCCGACCAATGGGTGCACATTAAAAAAATCGACACCTGACAACCACAACAACACCAACAACAACAGCCATGCAGAGCTCTTGACGACCTGCCACACTGGCAGGTAAAAATAAGGAAGCTCCAAATTCAATACGACATGGAGCATCGAATGTAGAATATGGATCCAAGTTTTTTTTTACACATCTATATGCAGGTAAATCTGCGGAGAAGTTCATGTTGAAAGCAATTAAAGACCTTTTTGACGATATTGGAAGCAGGTTTTAAAGTAATTAAAAAGGAAGCATGAATTTTCTGGTCTCCACACAATTCAAAGAGCATTTATAACTTGTCGACAAGTTGTGGGAGAGTCACATTACTTTGGAGAAAATGGCGAGGATGATTTAATAAGGAATACGAGAAGGGCACTTGGTGGAGCGCATACTTCCACCACATAATGGCTGATCCATGAGAACATATCGGGCCCAATACATTTTTGAGATATCGTGCTATATATCAGTTTCGCCCTATCTCTGAATGGTGAAGAATCACTTAAAAATTACAAGATCCGGATCCAGATTAAGATCTTCAACAAAGTTGAATCAATTCTTCCTTGTCACACAACCAACGTGTTCACCAAGTTTCATTCGAATCCGTCTGCAACTTTTTGAGACACCATGTTATGTATCATTTTTGGTCCGATCTCTCAATGGTGAAGAATCACTTTAAAAATTGGAGTATTTGGATCAGGATCCGGATCTTCACCAAAATCGAATCAGTTCGTCCTTGACACACACCCAAACTGTCCAGAATATTTCATCCGAATACATTCACAACCTTTTGAGATGTCCTGCACACAAACAGACAAACAAACAGACAGACAGGAAGGGGTGAAAAGATAACTTTCATCTTGGGTGGCAGAGGTAATAACATGATGTGCTACAATTATGTGCTAATGGATAGCACAATCAGGTTGATGAGAACTCTATGAACAATCCACTTGTATGGATAAAACAATAATTCATGCTCAACATATGAAACTCTGTAGACTTCCCTCTTGTTAACTGAGATGGCAAAAGGCAGGTATACGTGGCAGGAGAAGTTTTTCGGAACTGATTATGTCACTCCAAGAGTTACTTCCTTTATGTACACATTCTCATTTTTACTTCTCTCTGCTGTGAACGAATAAAAATCCATCCATGTAACCATTTGAAACTGCCCCTCTTTGGAGGTGATCTTCTGGCAATGGTCTGTGGAGTTCTCAGCATCTTGTGGTACGCCCATCTCGGAGGACTGTCCAGATGACATCTACCTTCATATGTCACAAGGATATACAAGGTACGTTTGTGCAAATGGAGGCCATTTGGACCATCAATCCTCTGCACAGCGATGTACATATTGTCCTTCCAGCATAGTATTTAAGGGTTCTGCTTCTTTATCGCTCAATAAGCATCCCTATGTGAAGGGGGTAGAATAAATTCATTTTTAAGGTGTCGAATAACCTTAAATTATCCATGGTGTGACTATTGTTGACCAGCCAATGCATCAGCAGCTTCCTCTCTTTTGAGGAAAGTGGTAATAAATAATTACTTTACTTTGGCAATGTAGTATTTTATACATTTGCTGTTGCATTCAAATGCAGAACAATGTTGCATCGTCGCTTGTAGCAACACATTTCTATCTTTGCTGAAGCAGTCTTACAAAGTGAGTGAGGGTGAAAGTGATGTCACAATCTCAGCTTTCACTCTCACAATAATCTGAAAATACAAAGCAGAGTACACTGAACAAAGTATTTCAGATCAGATCATGAACCATGCTCTATTCAGTCAGTGCTACTGAGCCAGTTTATATGGCTCAGGTTACAATCCCGGGTGGGTCGCCATTCCGACACAGGAACGAAGTAGAAGCAAGAAGTGAAAAAAATATTTTCGAAAAATCTGCTCAATGGTTTGATGAAATTCTACCCATGAAATGTCTGACTTCTTCATCTTCTTTCATACAGTATGCAGCACATGGCTGCAGATGGCATTATTCGCTGGTGGAGGGGTGGGGATGGTGTGGATCTGCTGTGCCACTGATGCACCCTGTAGGTTAAAGTTGAAATTTGGAATTTGTTCAGGGTGTCCAAGATAGCTTGCCATTCTTCAGGAAGGACACAGTGGGATATTCAACATCTACCAACTAATGCCGGCCGACGGGATGCCGAGTTCATTGTCCATCCGAGGGAGAACACATTGATGCCTCTCCCTGCATGTGTGCTGGGAGACAGATCCGGCAACTTATCATCCATCCATTAGATGGTACACATATTGTTAAACGCCCTGAATGTGAAATACTAAGTTGACAGCTTATAACTGGGTTGATATTCAAATCCAAGTTAAACAGCTCAAAGGTCAGCACAATTACTTTTAAGCGACCTCAGTTCATCTCCTGGTGTAATACAAGACAACATAATTGCTTGATGCATCTTCAAGGATATCCTTTGGTCAATGGCAGGAGAAGCTCTGCAGTACACTGACAGGTTTAAGAATATAAATTCCTGGGGATGTCACAAATTTCACATTGACCTTCTTCCATCAGGAAAATGTGGAGATGTTTCCATAAGTCTAACTCCATTTCATTGGGACCATACTCTGTGCAGAGCATTGGTGCTCCTAAATAGTCTCCTGGGCTGTTGGGCACAATCTTGGACAGGTCAACACACTGACGCAGGATACTCAAATGGCTCAATCATCCCAGCAAGCTGGTACTCAAGATGCCCACTTCGGAAGGATGCTGACCTCGGAAGGATGCCAGGCTGATTAAACCACACCTGGTATTAATTCAACAGCCAAGCAGGATTTGAACTCAGGAACTGAGGATCCCAAGCCTACCACCCTAACCATTCTGCCAACACCAGGCATATAAGTCTAAATGCTGGATATTATTCATGTTTTAAAGATTTATTTCAACCTTTTGGCATGTCCTATCTAACTTTGCATGTTTGTCAATAGTCCACGTCATTAATAAGAGGTTACCTGGTGATCCCTCCCTCCAAAAAGGACAGCTGCCTAACCATATTGGGTTATTTGGCTTGAAGATGCAGATTCTAAGCTTCTATTATTTTAATCCTTCAACCTATGCAAGAAGAATATACATCACATCTGTGTTATGCATATGGATATGCACAAAATGGATATGTTATGCATATGGATATGTTATGTTATGCATATGCACAAAACATTTTATCGTCTCATGGCCACTTTATCGATGCAAGAATTGTCAGCCAATCTTGATGAATGGCATTCGCCAATGTGGATGGCTTTGACAAATGGCGACATCTAGGCCAAACAGGTCAACCTCAGCTAAACTAGTTATGATGTTGAACAGTAAGTTGCTGATGCTTCATCAACACCCCAATGCACCAGAAAGGTGACTGATGTTCTTTCATTGAACCAACCAATCTTGATTGAGGTATCCGATGGGAGGTATATTTACTGTTTTCCATTTTGTTTGGCTGTTTCTCCAGCAAAAATAAAGCTTAGAAACAAAACGATGATATTGTATATTTTGAGAGGTTCGATGGATAAATCTTTGGGTTTCAAAATTGATATGAATACCATAAATCGAAATAAAGTAGCAATTAAAGCTGATTAATGGATTTTTGGGAGATTGAATATGATATAATAGGGAAGGATCTGATATACTGGATCACCTATCCATCCATGACCAGACTCAGCTTTCAGAACTTCAGTTCAACAATAAGTTTTGAACGTTTCTGTGCCTAAGAACTAAAGCTGGACAGGTTGCCACTCGATAACAGGGTACTTGCTGTAGGTTAGTGAAAGGAATTCAGACATTTGCTAGGTTACTGAAACACAATAGCCAACTCTTTATTGAACATACTATGGAATCCTTAACATCGCCAGGTAAATGCTAACAGATGTGACAACCAGCTTAATGCCCCTCGGAAGGATGATGCAGTTGTTGATGCTATGTCCTTCCTGCGAAGCAACAGGCTGCCATTTTGGCATCGACTTGGGGATAAAACCCAGACTCGGCAGCTCAAAAGGTGAGTACTGTACTCCACTTCTTAGCTCTCCTGTCAGTCCATATTCGACTATGAATACCAGAGTAATGCAGCATTGAGCTTTCTATTTTGAATTCACTTCCCACCATGGTTGGATTAAGAGAAAAATAAAAAATAAATAATTGCCATTATGATGCAGCAGCAGCCGATGCAGTTGCATCTTTGGATGAGAAGATAAAGATGCCTGTCCTGCATTTACATTGTTGGCAGTACATTATCTCTCAAAAATATAATATATATATATATATATATATATATATAAATATATTATAATATTTATATGTTATCATGTGCTGTTAACCTGGCCTGTGTCTGGATCTGTATGAACAGCACTACTTGCAGGAGTTTGGAATGCCACAATATGATCAACATGGGCCAAATGGCTTCCAATACATCATTTTCACTGTATAGTAATGTAAAGTTTCAGGACAAATAGTCAATATTCACATCACATGCTTAAATCTTCCACATAACTTGCTCATGAAGCATGAAAAAGTAACAGTGATTTTCTTTTTCAAGTCCCATGTTTACCTCAATGATGACAAACCTATAATTTGATAATTATTACAGAGAGTTGCAGTTAAAATGAAATCCGTTGAACTCAAACTGTCAAACGTGTGATTATTATTTTTTTCTTATTATTTTGTGATATGAAAATGAAGCGTGCACAAAAGCTTTACATTTGAAATAATCATGACAGCATTACCCCACCAATATTTTTCAGATTTGAGCATTTGCAGAGAGACATTTGGCCATGCCTTTGCTGAGGAGGTCAATGTATTGTGCTTTGTTGGTGAAGCCTCAGAAAACATTTAGCTTCTAATTGAAGCGGGATATTCAAAGCAATGACAGCAATTATAATTGAAAATTCAGGGCTGATAGTAATACAAAGAAGTCCATAAAACTTCATGTTTTCATCCATCTTTTGCATGAAGCTTCAACAACACAGGTTTGTTGTTTGGATGTCTGAGGCACATTTTATCATCAGCCTTGATTGGGCAGTTTTAATTTTGTGCCATCTCTTTTCAGGAGCTTTCAGAATAGCTTAAAGGTGCATTCACACTTGGCTTGGGCTATGTAACCTCTGTTTGAATCTCGACACAGCTATAAACAGACACCTTGGTGTTTTGCATGCAAGACTTAGCATCAATGTGTCGTATGAGTATGTGCAGTCCATTGGATGAACTTTAAGATGGAGGACTCGTCTGCTGGCAATGGTTGTTGGTGGACATTGAAAATCCAACTGTCTTTCACAAAGAGTAGGTGAGTTATCACAAGCACACAAGCAAATTATAAATTCCTGCCCAAATTATCTTGCAATTCTGCACTTGTCAAGTGAGCATTGTTACGGACCTGTATTTTCATGTAATTGCAATTTGGTGAAGGAATTGTTTTGGCTGTTGAATGTCCTGTTGGGTCTCAATGACACCAGCCATGACTGCAGTGGCCTCAGAAATGAAAACAGCTTGATATGTGAGAGACACCGGCAGTTTGCCGAAGATATATAAAGTACCCACCGTTTGTGTCAACAGAGGAGAGGAAAAATGTAGAGAAGGAATGAATGAGACAGAGGAGAAAGGCATGGTCTCCTGAGCTGCTCGTTTTTTATGTGATGAAAAAAATTAAGTAAAGTAAAGTAAAGGAGGACAAACCCAGTAAAGGAGGAATCGGGGATCTTCTGTGGATGAACCTGGAATAATTTTGCGACTCCCCCATTCCCTGACTAAAATGGACCAATTTCATCCCACTGTACATTGGTTGGTGGATATTCAGCTTCACTTCTCAAACCATACCAGGTGAGGTATCATTTGCTGAACTCCCTTCACTCATCAAATCTATTGGTCATACATTGCACTGTTGTTGGTTTGGAGATAACTTCAAAGCAGGCATATCCTCGCTGGCACATAATCAGGAAGGCAGCTTTCCCATTCTTCCACTCTGTCCTCTTCATCAAGTACCCATTCTCCTTAACAGCTTGAAGTTCCCATAACCAACGTCTCACACAACTGTTGACTCAGGTTCTTCTGCATACTTCGGTGATACAAGCTTTCACCTTCTGAGGACTTTTATGATGCGACTGGCCTGTTGGATTCATCCTGTGTGCACCCTCTGGACTAGATATTTTTAAAAGTGCTCACCTCCAGCCCTTCACCCATTTATAACCCTCTGGAGTTTATTTTATGAACTGTTTGCTTGAGATAAGTTGCCACCTCGAGAGTCATCAGTTAACCTCGAGCTGCATTGTTGTCTGTGACGTTTGTACTTGTTTAATTTGAGGATTCTTCGGAAAGTCATTAAATATTTTATTTAATCAGTATTATTGTGTTTAACGGAGAGAGTAGGGATTCATAAATATTCCTTAAAACGTTATCCTTCTGTCTTCTGTCACATGCAGGTTTCACCCATAAACCCCACAAAAGGCACATTAGAGTATTTTTTTCTGCTGTGACATCCCCTGGGTTACCGGTACACTCACTGCGATGCCTCGAGGTGGACATGCAAGAGTATATCAATGCTCTCAACTTGAATTGAGGGAGGCCTTCATTCTGCTGTGGAATGAAAATAGGCTGATTATGATGATGATAATGATGATGACGATGACGATGACGATAACGATGACGATGATTACATAATTTTTCAAATGTAAGGCTCCATTATTCTTCTTTTAATGCAGTATTTTACTGTTGGTTGAAATATCTCTACTCAATATGAAAAACAATATTATGACCATTAGTCAAATAATTATTGTTTATATTATGATAATTTCTTGTTCAGCAGTGTTGTCACAGTCTGTTTTTTTCAAAATATGGTGAATAATGGTGAAAGAGTATTCTATGACTGGTAACACTGCATTAAGTCCCTAACTGATAAAATAAATCCCTTCTTTGTGAAGGTTGGGTGTTATCCTTTTGAGAGATGCTCGCACTTCATTGTTACAATATGTATTATTCACTGAAAAACGACCTTCTGGGAAAATTTCAGAAGCACAATTCTTCATATAGTGACATGTTCAAGTAATACAACGAGTTGTGTCATTGCCATCCCAGCAGAAATTCAGGGAAGGAATTTTAATTTTTTTCACAGAACAGGTTTACTCAGCACACAGATAACTGCTCTTTTTGAAAGAGATACTGTAATAGGAAATTTGATGTCCACCAAAGCAAGGGGTTAGCAGATGTAGGAAATTCATCTTGGATTGTGTCCTCTATTACAAGAATATTTGCCTGCAGGGCATGAGAATGGTCGTTTGCAACCAAATCTTATTTAATCCCGAATCAAAACCAGACATGTCAAAAAGGAAAGGTGCAAGAGACAGTTAACATTCGATAATATATAGTACACCAACCTTTCAAGCATTTATGTGGAATGGCTGGATAGGCTAGAGTGATGCACACTTGCCTCTTAGCTGTCTTGCCTGTGTTTGAATCTGGACCCAGCTGTAAACCTTCATTCTGGTGTTTGATCACAGGCAGGTTGATTCATCGATGCGTGTGTGTCTTCTACCCAGGGGGAAAGAGTGGTCAACCAGACACGGTCGGCTATAAAAGGTTGGATTCCTTAGACCCCCAGCAACGACTTCTGGATAGACAACCTTTCCAACAGGCGACTGTAACTCCATTTCAAGATGGCGTCCAAGATGGCCCCCATATTTTTTAATCACCATAACGTTTTCAATTGTTATAGATGGGGTCAATTTTCAAAGAATCTTAACCCGGTATGTATGCAAATGGTGTTAATTTATGGCATACAAGCCTTTTAGGGGTATTGAAGGGTGCTGAACTCAAATCTGCTGTATGCCCAGCTCAAAAATGGCCCATAATGCCTCAAAATTAAGAAATCCAAGATGGCCGCCACCGACAGGTGAAATGTATTTATGTACAAATCTTTTTGACTAAACAAGGTATAAACTTGAATGAAATGTGCTTTTGTAGGTTTTCATATATGAGGAATCCAACGCCATATTCAGTTTTGAGATAAAATGTGAAAAAAACTGCTTGAAACTCATATTTATTGCCAAAATTGTCTTTTTTGAAGATGAATAATTTGCCGACCAGATAAGATCCACAAGTAGGTTGATCAGATAAGATCCACAAGTAGGTTGATCCTATGTGCCCAATAATAAATTACTTAGTTTGCAGGTTTTTTTTCCAGTTAGGATCATCTGCATTCATTGTTACTGTAGATCATCGCCGCAGCCGGTCACGTCACAGGAGGAGTGACGTCACGGAACAGTCTTGCAACTCTAGTAACATCACATTTAGCACAAGCGCAATAACGTCAAAAGGAAACAGCGCCATGGGCTGTGGTGCGCGCTGTCTGGTTTATGCCTATTTATTCTCGCTTATCTGTTTCTAAATTGTTACCAAGCCTCGAAGTTGTAAGTATTCATGTACCAGCTATTCGATCGTTTTCTTATTGACTGATATTCCTGGTCATTGTTCCTCTGTTTTTAGTGAAACCATCACGTCAACCTTTCTATTATCGTCACGTCAATGGTCTCCGTCAATCGCTCATTTCATTCCTTAACGTCTATCGTCATCCAAATCATACCACTCTCCTCAATCGTCAATCATCATCGTGATATGTATAGTCATTCGTAGTCGTCTTAACCGCATGTGGATCTTAATTGTCTAGTGTCCCATCTTTCTATCGTCAACGTCCTTTCATTGCTGAAAACATAGCTGAAGGCACAGAACGTACTCGAAAAAGACCAGTGTCGCTGGAGCCACAGTCATAAAAATCATGTGGGCAGAAACGTCCAAAACTGTGTGATTTGTAGTGGTGTGGGCATTGTGTAGTGTTCATGTTGTCTAGTATATCAGAAGTTTGCATGTAAGTGTAGCGTATCAATAGTTTGCATGTACTCTAGTTGCTGGTATGCATAACATGGTGGTAGTTTTGTTGCAAGTGATTGCATGAGCGGTACGATGATGACACAGGTAGAGAAATGGGTGCTGGAGGGAAGCTTGTCACTGAAAAAGGAACCCAAGAGGAGATGCCAGGACACTGACATTGACTACAGAAAGTGCATCATATGTCAAGGACTTGGTGCAAAGGGACTATATAATATCACAAGAACAGACAAACTAGTGTTGGCCATGAAGGCTCGACAAGATGAGACATTTGAGAGACTCAAACATGACTTGGCTACTGGTATATGGCTGACAGACAAGATACCCAAATGGCACAGTAAGTGTAGAAACTGGTACAAGAATGAGAAGAGTTACAAACTTCCTGAAAAGAAGAACCAAGGAAGAAGTGATGCTGAAGACTTGAACCAGCCTGGGTGCAGCACCTCTTCCCAGCATTCAAGGTTAATCAGGACCAACACAACAACATTTGAAGCGAAGAATGCATGCCTCATCTGCAACAAACGGTGGATGCGTGGCAAAGAGCCAACATGCAGAGTATCTACAGAAAACAGTCAGCAGAACATCATACAAAAGGCAAAGCAACTAAAAAGAGTAGACATTCTCTTCAGACTGGTTGGTAAAGGACATGACAAGCCAACAAAAGTAGCGCTGCTCATGTTGATCGTTGTGACAGATGAATTTTTTTTAGCATTTATGCCTTGGCAAAGCATACGTTTCCCACTTGACAGCATGTATATTAGTTCGCAGCAGTGTAGAGGGTCTGATTGGACCTGTAGCCTGGTAACTTGAGCTCACCTTGCTTGATGAACTCTTGTGTGACATATCAAACCTTGAAATGTAGACTTTGCTTGAAAAACGTTGCATAACAAGATCTACGGTGGAGGATTTGATGATCTGGTTCTGAAGCAAAAGTGGCATTGAGCCTTACAATTGCACTTCTGTTCTCTGGATATCTAAGTGTAGTTCTTGCATGTGCTGCTGCTTGCAAAATGGATTTATCCTTTTCAGTGCATTTGAACTTGACAGAGAACACATAGTTCCAAGGTCTTTGTCCTATCCCTTTTAAGGCTACATACAGCTTCCATTATGAGGTTGTGTTGATGTCAGAGGTTTCAGCAATCTGCAACAGAAGCAACACACGAAAGGCGAAAGGGGGTGTTCGTGGTGCTTCCACTCGTGTCGCATTTATGTGCTCTTTAGATCAAATTTTTGCATTATCTCCATATATAGTGACTAAATATTAACAATGATATTGCTTTGATGTTTTTTTTTCAAAAAGTTTGTTTACTTCAGTTCTTACAGTTAATCTTTTCTTAAAAAACGAGCTATTTATATCGAAACTTTTGATTTTCTGTCTTCATGGCGGTCATGTTTGTTTTCTGGTTGTCATGGGAAACTAAGGCCAAATTAAGCTTGTCATATTCTGGAAAAGGATTCAGCACATTCTAATCCTTCACAAAAGCCTGTTTGACAATTTGTTCTCCAAAATGTCTGTACGAGTAAAAAAAATCTCAATATTTTCTCTCGTCGAGACGGTCTGCTCCGCTTTTTTTAAAATTTATTTACTTGTGATCTGGTATTGTGTTATAGGGATGAGTGTGTGTGTCTGTGTGTGCTAGTTCTTGTTCTTGTGTTTGTGTTTTCAGGGCATTGACTTGGCTGGGATCGCGTCTGGGTTGGATATGGTGATGTGTGGGATGTGTGACGAGTGGAGTTTCTGTTGTGTGTTGGACACGTGTGGGCATGGTGTTAGGGATCGAGTGTTGTTGTTTGTATCTCTCCTTATCCATCTTCTTGCACCATCAAGTTTTTGCCATTCATATCAGAGGTATGGGCGTCGATTGGTGGGGCACGGGGGGGGACATCCCCCCCACTTTTTATCAAGGGGGGGGGGACAACATATCGATTGTCCCCCCCCGCCCCCCACTTTTTTCATTGAACCTAAGTTACATAACACAAAACGAGCTGATCTAGTACAACCAGGCCGAGATGCTCCTCAAATACAAGAATAAATTTTTAAATCTCTCTATAATTCCAGCAATCTCTGTGTGCATGTTTGTCTGTGGGCATGTTTTTTTGCGACTGCTGTTTCTCGACAACCACTGGTCCGATCTACTTGAAACTTTCCAGGTATATTTCTGGGAACCCGAGGATGTGCCTTTTCAAGGTTTGATATTAATCAGACAAGTGCTTCCCAAGTTATGGTCTCCGTACTCACAAGCCGTTCGCGTCTGCTTTGGCTTTGGGAGTTGGACCAAACCATTTCACATAAATAGAGGGGGGGTTCCCAATACAGAGCCTCTCTGGATCTTTACTTTATGCCAAAAACAACAAAAGAAAAAGAACCGTTAGTTTTATTGGTCTATTATAGTTCTATTAAAGATGATAGGTTAACAATTCAACATTGACAATCCGTGCTTCCCAAGACATGGTCTCCCACCGGCCAAGCGTCCATACGACGTCGCTTTTTGATCCTTCGATGTCGGCTCTTCCTATCATTGCGAAGCAGAATTCGCCAACCGTTGGATTGTTCACCCACTAACAGGGAACGTGACCTGGACATTTTGAGGTATGTCGGGACGTTTTCGTACTTTTTATCGTCATTTTATGAGTGTTTAAAGAAATCACGGCTTCATGGCCCAGAGCGCCACACCTCGGAAAGTGTTAGGCCGCAACGGCTCGGGGCTCCTTTAGCGACCAAAATAGTTTATTTCACCTTTCTAACTTATATCGCCGGATGCCTGATGTTATTACCTGCACGATGATGTGTGTGTTTAATTTTTGTGACTTTGCACCGTCGAGTTATAAGCCAATAAAAGATTTCGCGGCCTGGTATGCTGATTGAGATTGTGGAGCTTGTGCAGGATGACGCGGTTTCACTCTACCGGCTCGCACAAACGAACGGAAAGATATTTTGTAATTCTGTTTTCATATTTCGCAGTTGATAACAGTGGTCTAAATCCCAACGTTGAAAACCGGGTGAAAATCGAAGGAAAGTGCGTATTTTGGCGACTAAATTAGCTTTGAATACTTGGGAAACATAAAGTAAAATGGGCTGATTCACTCGCTTTTGCGGCGGTTAATGTAAATAATGTTTTCATCGGTACTTGGACTTAGGGGAGGTATAGACCTACAAAACGAGAGGTATAATTCGGTCGTCAGACTTATGAGGATTAAATTATAGATTTTAAAAGGTAGCTGTTGAAAAAAAATGCAAAATTCACCTAAGCGGTTCGGACAAACGAACGGAAAATTATTTTTGAATTCTGTTCTCGGATTATACAGTATCTATAGGGTCGTAAACAGATTACCTCGAAAATCCGATTAAAAAAAGGCTTAAGCTAAGTAGCTTAGCCGCGGCTTGCAATTTTTACTTGGAAAAAGAAAGTTCCGGAAGGAATTTCTCTTCCGCCATCATCCGAATAATTTTACGTTTGCACGAGGACAAAGAGGAAGGATAGACCAACAGAATAAGGTGTCTCATTAAACTGTGTGATTTAGAATTATTAAATTAGAGATTTTAAATGCAGCGTCAAAAATAAAATAAAGAGGATTGTCAGCAGCTTCTTCACCATGTCGACCCCGCAACGGTTGTGGGCCCCTTTAGCGACCAAAATGGTTTATTTCACCTTTCTAACTTATATCGCACTATACTTAAACAAAACGTAAGGGCACGCACTATAGTTAAACAGAACGTACGGGAACGCACTATATTAAACAAAACGTACGGGAACGCACTATACTTAAACAAAACGTACGGGCACGCACTAGTGGAAATGATGAACGTATTTACAAATCAACAAACTATGTACAATAATTGGAAAGAAGAGAGTGCACGTCCGGACGGCAACAGATCTTAATCCCTCGTCTCCTGGTCTCGTGGTGTGTGAGAGGTAAAGAATTACATTAATGTTCACATTACAACTGATTTTGCCTCATTCCTTTGGTGAACCCTTTTGATGGCATGCAAATCAAGAACACAATCTTTAACGACGACGCTAACTATGAACCAATAATATCATAATCATCTCACTCAACTTTAGCTCATTGGTTAATTAAATGCAGATTAAATAAAATTATGAATATTAATAAACCCAGGTAATAAAATACCAGGGTATCTGACCCTAACCAAAAGTAATAAGTGCGTAGCCAGGAACTAAGCGAGTAATGGAATGCTAAATTGGGAGCTCAGATGATAAATTAAGAACTGAACTCGTATTGGCGCTCTTTTAGTAATACATGTGCTACGCAAAGCTTATCACATGTCAACATTGTGCCTGGAGGTATAGTGACCTAGCCAAAAGTATGTTGACCTTTAAAAATGCCCTGTTACGCAAAAATAACCCTTATAATTCACATGTCAAAAGTTATTCAACTGAAATGTAATTCCTTTCTTGTTTTAAAGAGGATATGGATATCAGAAAGTTTTTCACGACAGCATCAAGTAGCACATCCCCGACCACTCCCCTGGAGCAATCAAGTTCCCAGAAAGAGGTGGACGATTCAAAGGAGAAGATAGCAGAAAAGGGTGTTTGTGCGAGTACTCGGCCTATTTTGCCAGATCAGCCTTTTCAACCTATGATGTCAGTTGTTTCCCAGTCCAAATACTGCCAAACCGAAAGTTGAAGTTTCAACAACAGTTGTTCAAAGATTTTCCGTGGCTTCATTTTGATCAGAGCATCGGCGGTGTACTCTGTCACACCTGTGCGGACGCTTCTCGTGAAAAACTTACCAAACTTGCCCACTGTGCAGAAGACGCATTTGTCTCAAAGGGCTTTCGGAACTGGAAAAAGGCTACAGAAAAATTCAGACAACACAAACGATCAAACACACATAGGCTTGCCTTTGAAAATCTGAAATGTCGCAGAAGTCAACCTGGTGTCCATGTGCAGCTGAGCAGCAAACTGCTAGAAGAGCAAAGATCTACACGGTCAGCACTTCTGAAGATTATCACCTCACTGCAATATTTAGCCTGACAAGGTTTTGCAATTCGTGGGAAGGATGCCTCTAAAGGGAGTTTCAAAATGCTCTTACAGTTGTGGGCCGAGGATGATGTAAACCTCAAGACATGGCTGTCAAGGAACGACGTTCACAAGTGGAGAAATTCAGAACGAAATTCTACAGTTGATGAGTCATGCCATCCTCAGAAATATCTGCAGTAACATGAATGAAATGTCCACTCAGTTCGGACTCTTAACTGATGGAACACAAGATATTCAGGGTAATGAGCAGGAGTCGACGGTGTGTGTGCGCTATGTGATGGATTCCTTTGATGTTCAAGAAAATCTCATCGACCTCTACCAAGTATCGTCAACAACAGGAGTATCACTTTGTAAGATGCTTCAGGATGTCCTAATTTGGTGTCAAGTCCCTATTGAACACCTTAGAGCGCAGACTTACCATGGGGCAAGCAACATATCCGGAAAGTACAAGGGCTGTCAAGCACAGCTAAAAAAACTCCAACCGCTGGCCAATTATGTTCACTGTGGAGCTCATGTCACCCAACTCATTACATCCAAAGCCCTACAAACTGCACGATTCATAAGAGACGCCCTTGATTATGTCCAGGTACTCAGCAACATCTACAACAACTCTGGAAAATTCAAGCATCTGTACTTTGAATATCCACGCTGACGATGCTGACACTCCTTGCCCTACAGGCCTGAGGCCAATTTGCCCGACGCGTTGGTTAACTCGTTCTCCTGCCGTGAAATCGATATTGGATAACTATGAAGCGGCCCGACCAGACTGTTAAGGAGGTTTTCGAAGCAGCACAACAGAAGCTCCAGCAGTGCCAACTAGATCCAGTGACCCTCCATCATACGCGCAAGCTTCCGAAGAGACTTGATGGAGGCACGCAGGAATACACTGCCAATTCTGCAGAGGAGGTATACAGAGTTGAATTTTTCAAAGTCATCGACAGCGCATCCGAGAACTTGAATGAGTACTTCACATCAACCGACCTCATGGCGTACAGGGACTTGGGTGAAATGCTCCTGTCTGGGTCATTCAAACCACAAATAGTCCGCAAATATCCCGAACTGTCAGATTCCCGAGAGCAAGAACTTGGCTTCTTTCGTAACCAGTTCAGTGGTTCATCTGTTGAGGATTACCGTAAGATATTTGTAGACATGGTGCAGGAAGTCCGTCGAATGTTCCCACAGGTAGAACGTTTGCTTAGGCTTCTATTGGTTTCCCCAGCAAGATCATGCGAAGCTGAATGGTCATTCAGCGCACTCAGATGTATGAAGACTTGGTTACGTTCCACAATGACCCAACAACGCCTCAACCATACCATGATCTGTCATGTTCACCGAGATCGTCTGACTGCCGTTGACCCCCAAGACATTGCTACAAAGTTTTTAACTGGATCGGCAGACAAGTGGGTTCATATTTTTGGCAAGTTTTAAGGTAAGTTGACCGTACTCGTGTAATATCAATTTGTATGTCAGTCTAGTTTTCAGTTTATGTTTAGTGAATCAGGTCAAGGGTCATGATAAGGAGGCTTGATAAACAATTTTATATATGTATATGTGTATATATATATATATATATATATATATATATATATATATATATATATATATATATATATATATATATATATATATATATATATATATATATATATTGTTACGGATTCGCGCCCGCCGGCGTGCTGACGGCCACGTAACTCGAATCGCGGCACGTCGCCCACCGGACGGACAATCCAGTCGTGACCCTCTCGGACTAACGCCGGGAATCAGTCACGGGTGGACCTTTCGGTCTCACCGCGATCGAGCCAATCAGCCCCCGCGTGGGATAGGGTTGCTCGCCAAATTCGACCTACCTAAGTACCCACACGGAGGGTAGACCGGGCAGTCGCACCTCGCCGCAGGTCGACTTCGGACACGGGCCACTTAAGCGACCCGTTCCGTACTATCGGGATAACCGAGCGGTGTTATTCGTCGACCTCGACGGTTCGATTAATTATCGGGCGTATTCAGCCCACTACCAACCCTTTACGTGAAGCAAGATGAGGATTCAATGAGAGAAATGACGAAGCGAAGCGGGAAACAGTTCAACACAAAGCACATTTATTTGCGACGAACGGAAAGCACACATATTCAATTCCACCAAAAGCACACAGAAAAGAAAAACACAATGCAATTTACACAAAAAGCAAATGCGACAATGCAGATCTACTACCGATTACGCGAGCACATGGCAACACTTATACAATTTTACTTCACAGACGGCGCCGACAACACATACCCAAAACCAAGGAAAAGAATACCCTCAAGGATGAGGCCGGCCTGAGGCCGAGACCGGGTCGGGCCTACCCGTCTGGTGATGAGACGCGGAGCGGCGATGGTGCCTCAACTCCGCGGGCCTCGTGGGCAGTGTCTGGTAGGGGGTGGGAAAGGGGCCCCCTTGGTCGCACTATCTCAGCGCGGGGGGAAACAGGAGGGGGTTGCTGATGCTCGGGGTATAGAGGATTCCTACTCTGCCTCGAGTCCCGCGACGAGCGTCTCCACCTCGGCCAGGTCGCGCTGTCGGCCTCCCTGGGGTGCAGCTCCCTGCACGACGTGAGCACCCCCTCGTCTGCCCTCGCCGCCTCTCCACAGCTCCGTCCCCTCCGACTCCAACGCACACGACGGCGACCAGCTCCTTCTTGCCAACTTCACCGCCCGCGAAGTCTTAATTCTCTGTTCTTTGACTGACGAACGTGGTCGCTTTTATAAGCCCCGTGGCTTCGCTCTCTCAGCTTTGACCCCCTCCCTTCGACCTTTCACCTCGCTCCCCATTGGCCCGAGAAAAAGTGGGCGTGAATGCTTTTTGATCCATAAATTTGCATATATCGATCGCCCTCCAACGCCCTGGGGGCGGGGCCAAATCGCCCCTCGCTCACCGATTGGACGGAACAAAAGTGGGCGTGTGTCGTTTTTGATCCGTTTTTGAAGCAGAAAATCCGTGGTTTTGTACACGCTGTTCGGCGCGCGCCCTGCACGAGTCCAACACCGGTACCCACAAGCGGCGCAAGAACGGTGGCGATGCGACGGTTGCAAGGTGTGACGTGAAGCGGCGCCGCGGTGGGTGGTTGATGTGGTTGGTGGTGGTAACAATGGCGGTTGGTCCAAAATAAAGATAGTAAAAGAAAAACGGCTATCCTGAAGAGTCGCAGCACGCATAAATGACATGTATTCCCACTAGACAACGGGTTTGGGCCTAACTACACATGTACTTACCGAGATATCTCACCTAAGGGACCTGAATGGTGGTTTGCGAATTTGGTAACCACAACACTACCCCCTCCCCTTTTTACAGACTCGTCCCGAGTCGTCAAATTTTCGTGTGCCATCATGTGTAGTTTTCCCCTAGTACATTTTACCTACGGATCCCTGAGTGCGACATTCATGGTATTCGTGTCCCCAAAATAAATAACCTGAGGGCTGCGTAACTATCTAAACAAACTCACTCACACGGACGACTTAAATAAAATTGCCGGCGCTAGGACAGACATGCCGGGGGCGCACTCATATGTACAGTACATCTTAACCTTAACTTACAAATTTTACACTAAACCATGGCCCAGGATCATTGAACTCTGCAAAAAGAAAGCAGTTAGCAGGGAGCCAGGCTGCCCACATGCAGTCTCTGGCTCAAAACAATGCAGGTGACAGGGAACGTGGCTGGCTGCTCACACGCAGTCCAAGGCCTTCCTTTTTGACTGAACGCAGTGAACCACAACGGTGCATGGGCTGCACAAACGCAGTCTCCGTGCCAGCTCAAGTGGCACACGCAATGAGCACAACGAATGGATGGGTGAACACAAACACGGTGCACGGGCCGCCACTGCAGGCCCGTGTTGTAGCTGTCAACAGGGCAGTTCTCACAGCTTGCAAACTGTTGCTTTCTGATCCTGGCGCACATGGCAATGAACAGGGGGGGGGGGCAAAGCAAAAATTGAACGGGGCTGGTGAACAGGGGCAGTGGGCATGGCATGGCAAAGGTAGCAGGCAAACACAGCCCGCAGAAGAAGGCCGCCGCAGGCAAACACAGCCGGCAGATGAACTGGCCGGCACAGGCCTTGAAAAAAAACAGCCAGCAGATGAAGTGGCCGGCACAGGCCTTGAAGCAAAACACGGCCAGCTGATGGCACAGACCTTGCAGCAAAACAACAGCTGCCGATGAAGTTGGCCGGCCTCCGCCTTGAAGCAAAACACGGCCAGCCGATGAAGTTGGCCAGCCTTTGCCGTTCAGTGGAGGTTGGTGGAGGGAGTGCGGTGGTGCTGGCCACTTGGAAGTCGGGCTCGGACCTACCTACCTGTCTCCCTCCCAACCTATCGCCTTTGCCTGTCACTGTACATACCCACTCCCTTAATTTGTGAAAAACCAATTTAGCCCCAACTCATTTTTTTGTTGTTTTTATTTTTACTTCCCCACTATAAATCGTCCCCTAACCCCCTTTATCGTGCTTGTTCGGCTAACCTATCCTGTCACCGAGCCTACTCCCAACCCCCACGTTCCCTTCCCGGAGGGGAACAAGGGAGAGCTAACGCCCTGTGCCGAGGCCCAACGAAGCCTCAGAATGGCCTCCCCAGAGTTCGGCGATCTAACGTCCTGTGCCGAGGCCTAACGAAGCCTCAGAATGGCCTCCCCAGAGTTCGGCGATCTAACCCACAGTGGGTCCAGCGGCCCACAACAAGAGCGAGGGGATGGATGGTGCGGAGGGGTACATCTCCTAATCTACCCTATCCATTTAACTGTTAAACTACCCCGGGGCTTTCAACAAGCGCCTCTCGCTTAAACTATTGGTTCTAACAACCCAGATTCCCGTCGCCTGTGTTGGTGTCCTCACAATTTCGGGCCTCGCCCCCCAATTTTCTCTCCGTGCCCTCACACGGTCTCCTGGCTGGGACACGTGGCTCCCTTTGGCAGGCACGACCCTCTGCCGATTCTCCCGCTATGGCACCCCCGGGCACTACACTGCCTCCGAGCCTACCAGCTCCCTAACACCGGGGAGTGCCCCCCATGGCACCTCCCCTGAAACGCACACGTGGCAGGCTGGCTTCCCGGGCCCCTTTCCGAGGGTCACCCTTGCCCACAACACTGCCCACGCGGCTAATGGCGCCCCGGGCCCCCGCACCAAGCAGGCGCACCCGTGCCCACTACTCTATCCCGGCCCCCCATGGGCCCATGGCCTACTGTGGCCGACTAGCCTGGTGCCCGGGGTACCCACTCAGCGATACGCACCTTTCGCAGCCACGCTCCCAAGCCCGTCAACAGGGCTCCTGCACCCCTCCAAATGGGTCTCGAGCCTACTTTCCCACCAACAGCAAAACGACCTCCATTTTTCAATTTGACTAACCCAGCTAACTCACTCTACACTGACCCCGGGGTCCCTTGGGCGGGAGTCACTCCTCCCCCCAATCACTCATCGCACCATGCATTCCCCATTCACTCCACACACACAGACCCGCTGGCCTCACTCACTCAACAAGTACTCACCTCACAACTCACCAACTCTTCAACACACACACCGCTGAACTCTGCCATACTCCTAACTACATCCCCGAACTAACTCGTGCTCCCACGTCGTCCCTTAAACTATAGCACGTTCCTTTTAACACCACGTAGCTAAACTACGTCCCCTCTACACATCCACAAGTCTGTCACTGTTCCCAAAATAATCCCATTTTATTTCCCAACCTAAATCTGGCTACAATCCCTCTAACTAATCCATTCCACGGACTCCATGAGGACTTACCCCTGCCCCATGAAGTCGGTCTAACTAAGCTAACCCTTCCCCCTAACTAGTTTCCATCCTGTGCCCCGGGTTAGGGGGTCTTCCACCCCTTGCCGAGGAATCCTTTGCACCTGAAAGTGAGGCTTGCTTTTTTTTTTTTTTTTTTTCATGCGCAGCACCTGCGCGGCAACTCGCGCCCTTTACACCTGCCCGTGACGTCATGCAGCTGCACGTGTTCCTCGTCCCCCCTTGGACGGTACCATCCGGCGGGGATACCCCTCCTGCCGGATTCCAACCCCACGTACAGCCATGACGTCACCGTGCGCATAAAAAAAAACACAAGCCCCACGTCTCGAGGGGTTCCCCACGCGAACACATGTGCTTTGCCCGTTGGAGCTTAACACACACGATCGCGTGGAGAACCCATCCGGTCCAAATCCATTATCCTGCCTAAACTTTGTCCGTCCGCGGGATCGGCAAATCCACCGCGTGCGTTTCCGGACCGGGACTTCACTCTCGCAAGCGAGCACGTGGCGGTCTCGTGCGTTGCACAGCACGGACCGCGTGCTCACTGCTGGGTGAACCCGGCACGGTCCCCGAAACAGCTACAGCCGCTACTCGGCTTTCGTTCCTCTGTCGTCGTCGTCGCCATTCGACCCACGCACACCTGCGTGTTACGACGCTCACAGTCCACACCATTAAACTCACACCGGGAGACGCGGCTGCGTGCTCCCGCATGCCAACCGACATCTACCTCACATACCGCTCTCTCACACACACGGTCTCCCTTGCACTCGGCCGTTCACTCACGCATGCCTCACTACTCACACAAACCATACTACTCACACACGCGGGGGCACTCAACCGCTGTGCCTCATCCACACACCGTGCCTCACTCATACACGCGGGGGCACTCAACCGCGGTGCCTCATCCACACACGCGGGGGCACTCAACCGCGGTGTCTCATCCATACTCCGTGCCTCACTCACACACGCGGGGGCACACACCCGCGGTTCCTCACTCATACTGGCCGTTTCATCCACACACACGGCCTCTTCCACACACGGTACCTCATCCACACACGGCGTGCTGGGAAGCACACACTCCGGCACACTCGCCACCACACCACTCACACACGGGGTCGCTTCCCTTCCCGGCTACCGTCACTGCCAACTCTTCACCCTTTACCTCCCTTGTCTCCACTATTATTTCCATTGTCGTCACCTCGTGTCTCGTCTCACACGTTTTAGTCTCCCCATTTAATTTTTCCCTTTTGGTCACCGTCGATTCCTCTGTCACGACCCTCGCCCAACACGCCCCCCGAATTATTTTTTTACCCGCCTCCACCGCGGGCCTGTCAGCCGTTGTACCCCCTTCCAGCTCGTTTGCTCCCACACGTGGAGTCGCCATTCCCAACTCCCTGGTCACGGCCTTCATGCCCGCCTGCAGGCATCGGCCCATATTCTGCGTCTCACCCCGCAGCTCTTTCATTTCTTCCCTCATGTTTGCTTCCATTCCGTTTATTTGCTTGTTCATTTCGTTTTTCATTTCATTTGTGTTTGTATACATCTTTTCGTTCATGCCTTTCATTTCGTTTTTCATATTCGCATCCATCTTTTCGATCATTTCCGCATTCATCTTTGCCAGCATGCTGAATAGCTGGGCCATGTCGGGTGCGCTTGGGTGAGCCGTTTCGGCAGGGATCGGGGAAGGGTTTTGGTGGAGAGGGGGAGGGGAGGTGTCATACACCGCGGCCGCTGCTGCACCTATTTCGGGCTCTGGGTTCAGTTGGGCGAGTCCGTGTTCCTGCACAACCAACATTTACTGCACGGGGATTTCATCCTGAGCCATGGATTCTACACATTCTACATCCATTTCTAATACCCCCGGCTCCCGCTCGCCTTGAGACGCCATCTTGCTTCTCTTAAAGGGTTAATTTGAATCGCTCGTAATTTGGAGGGAATCGGGGGTCGCTTCTCTCACCCCTGGACCGATTCCCGTGAATTTAGCCGGAGACAGGAGAGCCCGTTTTCCTGTTCTCCGATACCAGTGCCGCGAGGAGGGCGATGGATTTGTATCGCACGACCTGACACCAGTGTTGCGGTATTCGCGCCCGTCGGCGTGCTGACGGCCACGTAACTCGAATCGCGGCACGTCGCCCACCGGACGAACAATCCAGTCGTGACCCTCTTGGACTAACGCCGGGAATCAGTCACGGGTGGACCTTTCGGTCTCACCGCGATCGAGTCAATCAGCCCCCGCGTGGGATAGGGTTGCTCGCCAAATTCGACCTACCTAAGTACCCACACGGAGGGTAGACCGGGCGGTCGCACCTCGCCGCAGGTCGACTTCGGACACGGGCCACTTAAGCGACCCGTTCCGTACTATCGGGATAACCGAGCGGTGTTGTTCGTCGACCTCGACGGTTCGATTAATTATCGGGCGTATTCAGCCCACTACCAACCCTTTACGTGAAGCAAGATGAGGATTCAATGAGAGAAATGACGAAGCGAAGCGGGAAACAGTTCAACACAAAGCACATTTATTCGCGACGAACGGAAAGCACACATTCAATTCCACCAAAAGCACACAGAAAAGAAAAACACAATGCAATTTACACAAAGAGCAAATGCGACAATGCAGATCTACTACCGATTACGCGAGCACACGGCAACACTTATACAATTTTACTTCACAGACGGCGCCGACAACACATACCCAAAACCAAGGAAAAGAATACCCTCAAGGATGAGGCGGGCCTGAGGCCGAGACCGGGTCGGGCCTACCCGTCTGGTGATGAGACGCGGAGCGGCGATGGTGCCTCAACTCCGCGGGCCTCGCGGGCAGTGTCTGGTAGGGGGTGGGAAAGGGGCCCCCTTGGTCGCACTATCTCAGCGCGGGGGGAAACAGGAGGGGGTTGCTGATGCTCGGGGTATAGAGGATTCCTACTCTGCCTCGAGTCCCGCGACGAGCGTCTCCACCTCGGCCAGGTCGCGCTGTCATCCTCCCTGGGGTGCAGCTCCCTGCACGACGCGAGCACCCCCTCGTCTGCCCTCGCCGCCTCTCCACAGCTCCGTCCCCTCCGCTCCGACTCCAACGCACACGACGGCGACCAGCTCCTTCTTGCCAACTCCACCGCCCGTGAAGTCTTAACTCTCTGTTCTTTGACTGACGAACGCGGTCGCTTTTATAAGCCCCGTGGCTTCGCTCTCTCAGCTTTGACCCCCTCCCTTCGACCTTTCACCTCGCTCCCCATTGGCCCGAGAAAAAGTGGGCGTGAATGCTTTTTGATCCATAAATTTGCATATATCGATCGCCCTCCAACGCCCTGGGGGCGGGGCCAAATCGCCCCTCGCTCACCGATTGGACGGAACAAAAGTGGGCGTGTGTCGTTTTTGATCCGTTTTTGAAGTGGAAAATCCGTGGTTTTGTACACGCTGTTCGGCGCGCGCCCTGCACGAGTCCAACACCGGTACCCACAAGCGGCGCAAGAACGGTGGCGATGCGACGGTTGCTAGGTGTGACGTGAAGCGGCGCCGCGGTGGGTGGTTGATGTGGTTGGTGGTGGTAACAATGGCGGTTGGTCCAAAATAAAGATAGTTAAAGAAAAACGGCTATCCTGAAGAGTCGCAGCACGCATAAATGACATGTATTCCCACGAGACAACGGGTTTGGGCCTAACCACATGTACTTACCGAGATATCTCACCTAAGGGACCTGAATGGTGGTTTGCGAATTTGGTAACCACAACAATATATATATATATATATATATATATATATATATATATATATATATATATATATATATATATATATATATATATATATATATATGTGTATATGTATATATATGTGTATATATATGTGTATATATATATATATATATATATATATATATATATATATATATATATATATATATATATATATATATATATATATATATATATATATATATATATATATATATATATATATATATATATATATATATATATATGTATATATATGTATATATATGTATTTCTTTGATGACACTTAAAAGTTTGAAATGTGTATGATTAATGTTTAATTAATTTCGCTCTGTCTGCTTACATTTGATAAAAAGATGGTCGATAGATGGTCAGATTAATTTCAGTGATTTGTGTGATCAGAAGGCAGCATGTCAACGAGCGTATAAAATCAAGAATTTGCAATGGTAGATTTTCTGTGTCCACGCCGTCACGGAGTGGGCTTCGTGGTCTGGACATGCAATGTCCCCCCCCACCCCCCACTTTTCAAAAGCAATGGACGCCCATGATCAGAGGTGTGTATTTTGTGGGTATGAACTACAGCATCAATCTGTGTCGATTGTCGGATGTTATGTTCAGGACATGGGTACCATCCAAGTCAAATTTGTAGCCAAATTGCACCAATTACAACATGCTAAGTTTAGTACCTGTTGTCTCAGAGAGGTGTGATGTGTACACATTGAACAGCGGTGGTGCCAAGACTGAGCATTGCGGAACTCCGTTCTTGAGGCTGTGGGTTCTGCTGACTTATTCGTTAAGATTGACTCTAAATCAGCAGTTGGAGATGAAGACTTGGATAAAGTGGACTCGGTGGTGGTCCTGTAGTATCTCAGCAGCTTCAGCAGCAGGCCACATTGCCAAACTGTCATATGCTGAAGACAAGTCAAACAAGACAGCCGAACATTTCTGGTTTGATTCAAAGGCAGTCTCAATAATTTCATTTGCGGCTAACCTGGTCTTGTGTTGTGATTCTTTCTGAAGCCTGCTAGTTCAAGTGGGAGTGCTACTTCAATAAGTGGTTCTATCCTGTTAAGCATGAATCCCTGTTCTGTTCTTGCGTATGGCAACTTGGCTGCTGGGTAGCTATCATTTCTTGGAAGTGCAGCTGTACCGCTGATGCTGTGCCTCTCTACCAGTACAATGGTACTCATTCCGCCGACCTCGGAAGGATGACAGGCTGAGTCAACCCCGCCGGGTGGTAATTCAGTGGCAAACGGGGCTCGGACTCAGGACCCGAAGATCCCAAGCCAGCCACCCTGACCAGTAAGCAAACACCAGGCTGAGGATGAACCCCGCAAAGACCTTGAATGGGATAGATATCAGCAATATCAGCCGGTAACTCATTGAGATGTCTCTGGGCCTGTTTGGTTTTAAGGTGGCCACAACATTGTCCCTCTTCCTGAGCTTTGAAATTCTAAGTAAGGTGAGGCAGTAGGACATGAAACACTACAGCCAGTGGAGTAGATGAGTGCTGGTGATATTCAACGATTTTGCATGAAAGTTATCAGCTCCAGTTGCTTTCCCACATTTGAGGCTTTATCGGGCAAACTTGAAATACTCTTTATTGAAGTCCACAGCCAAACCACGGTCAGCAGATAATGCTGTCCGGAAGTGCTCCAGCTTGGCATTCAGTTTTCAGGAAAATACTCTGTCGAGGTTGTGGCAGTGGCGATTGCGGATGGGGGTTTTGCTACATAGCCAGGGAGAATATTCATTGAAGAAAACGATTCTTTATGCTTCCTTAGAAAGGCTTTTAAAGCATTTTAAATTGCTTCACTTTCCTTATTTCTCCAGCAAGAGTACCCCACATGTTCTTCTTTTTCCTCATTAAGATCTATTCCCCTCTTATTTTTCTCTGTGAGAAGACCGAATGCCTCAATTATGTGTTTGCCTCCAAATCTTGTGTCCCCAACACCTCACTTTCTGAATCCACACGACCCAGCTTTTTTTTTGTACTTTTCTGTACTTTGCACGACTCTGTACTTTTCACTCTATCATTTGCCATTCGGCATCTTCCATCTGCTTGGAAATCAGCCAACACCACCACATCACATGAAGAGGTGTGAAACGATCCCCTTAACGACAGACCTATTAACTTACTTCCAATCATCAACAAGGTCATGGAATCCATCATCACAGTTCATATGAATCCTTTCTTTTTCTCCAATGGCCTCACCTCAGTTCACCAATTTGGATTCAGACCAGGTCACTCCACCTTGGACATGCTGCTTCTACTCTCCCAATAATGGATTGAGGTCCTCAATATCAGACATTACATCAGGGGCATCTCTCCAGACATATGTAGTGCTTTTGATACAGTTTGGCACCCCTCCTTGCTTTCCAAACTCTATTTCTGGCATCAGAGGCCAGCTTCATACATGGCTTACTGATGTCCTCTACTCTTATAATCAATGTGTGGCACTCAACGGAATCCTTTCATCTCCTCTCCATGTTTGGGCCAGAGTGCCCATGGCAGTGCTCAAGTCCTCATCCAATTTCTATTCTTCATCCTATTCCTAATCTTAATCAACAATCTAAGCCTGATGTTGGCTTTGTGGTTATGGTGGCTGGCTTCGGATCTTAGGGTCCTGTGTTCGAGCTCCGTTGGCTACTGAATTAACACCAGGTGAGGTTGACTCAGCCTGTCATCCTTCTGAGGCCAGTGAAATGAGAACTAGTGTACTGTTGTAGGGGCGCAGATAGCTACCTGGCAGCCAGGCTGCGAAATGCAAGAAGAAGATCAACGATCTCTCTGACTGAAAAATCCTCTTTATCCATTTGCTAATGGCTACGTGACATCTGTCATCCTTCAGATTGGCAGGCAACAGCCTCTCCCCTCTTTTCAGATCTGATACAATCCTAAGCTGGTCAAAAACTTTGAAATATGTCTTTCAATCCTGACAAATCTCTCTCTCTCTCTCTCTCTCTCTCTCTCTCTCTCTGAAAGGACCATATGGCAAACACTCCCATCCACTTTCTTAACAATCCTCTTTAGGTAGTTCAGTCACTCAAACTCCTGGGTCTCACAATTAGCCATGGTATTTTTTATGCAAACAACATTTCAAAGTCAAAGTTGGTTGACAAACCAGTCACCGACTAGGCATCCTCCATCATGCAAAGTTCTTCTTTGGCACACCTGAACTCCTATCCACCTATAAGGCCTTCTTCAGCAGCTTTATGGAGTAGCACTCTCCCCTCTGTGTGGTGCCCCTGCTTCAGACCTTGTTCAGCTTATGCCTTGGAAGCCAAGGCCTTCAAGATCATTGGAATATATTCTGATTCGGCCGAATCTATTGGCCCGCTTACTTTCCCCATCGTAGACAGGATGGTGGTCTCTTTGTCTTCTACCACCTCCTTTCTGATCTTTCACACTTTGCTTTGTCCGTGCTTTTCCCCTCCCCCCTCTACCCCTACCACCCTTGCCCCCACCGGGGTTTTGCTTGGCACATGTAGTTCACCATCAACCCTTTCTGGTGACCCTTCCAAAATCGAGAATCACCGCTCACCTCCACTCATTCGTTCCTTCTTTTTTTATGAGAAATTTTTTCCACCTATGCAATCAACTTCCACATTCCCTTCAATCTGATTCTTCCCTCCAGGTTTTCAAGACAGATATTTTCCACAATGTCAGTTCACCCCTCAATCCAAAACCATGATCTTTTCTACCCCTGTTAATTCCACCACCCCCAAGGACAAATCCTTCCAAATTTCGTTTTTCCTTCTTGAGAGCTTTATTCTGTATCCATCTTGTCCACACCGTGCATCCTCCCCCTACCCCTCATTCCTCCCCACATCCTTTATTTGTCCAAGTCTGCTCATAATTTATCCTTCAACCCTGTTGTTGGTTGGTGTTTCTCCCCTTATATTTTATGTTGCTTTTGTTATTTTGCATCCTGATCTCTTCAGGTCTTTGGGATCCAAAGGGTCGAAAATATCTGAAAAGGTCTGAAGGTTATAAAAGGGTCTTTAAGTTATTTGGGGTTTAAGGGGGGTCTATAGGGTCATTGGGGGTCTACATGCTCTTCCATGAGCCTTGATCCTGTCTACAAAAAAAGAAATAAAAATAGATTCAATGTCATTTGACGTCTTCACCTTTCACACCACACACATTTTATGTCAGTCACCTTAAGCATGACAGCAGCTCTTTGATGGGGTTAGTGAGCTTGTTGAATGGAAAAACGCATTGCCATGACTGAGTTTGATTTGCTCAAACAGGTGTTCTGTCACAAGCTCGTTTCAGGCTTCATAAGACCTAAACATCCAGCAGTCTGTGTCCTTCAATACCAATACAACATTCTCTCTACAGGATGTGATAACTCCCATTGGACAATCGACACAAGATCCAGTTTTGCTTACAGTGAAATGTTCATAAAATGTGTCACATTTCATATATATATATATATATATATATATATATATATATATATATATATATATATATATATATATATATATATATATATATATATATATATATATATATATATATATATATATATATATATATTTCAAGCATTTAGAATTCCATTCTGCTTTGCAAAGGCAGTGTAAAGTGAGGTCTGCATTTTCACAATGGGAGACATTTCTCGACCTCCTGCTCATAAATGTTAAAGACTACGTTGGGCTAATACTTACCAACCAAGGACATTGTGAAAGATGTTTCTGCCTCCCACTGGCACTGAAACCGTTATCTAATGAATTGACATGACCATGGGAACTTTGATTTAGAAACCGATGTGAGACAAATGGCAGCACCATTGAAGGCTTTGGCTCAGGATCGAGCTGGAAGGCACAACCTTGTAGGTGAATGCTTTAAAAATTTGCCAGAATGAAGAGTGCTCTTTAATAATGGTACTTTTATCCCCAAGCGTTTGTGATGTCACATCTATTCGTTTCCCTATCATAAGTGAATTGCTTTTTGAATGATCAGAAAAAAATGAAATAAGCAGTGTCCCTTTTTCGCCCTCTGTCGGTTCTTAATGGGAAGATTATGCTGAAATTTATATTCACAACTTTACCTGCGAAAAACAATGGATACTCTTCGGTAATTTACATGTGCCCGAGAGGTTACACTTTGGCCTCTCACTAACTGCACTGTCTATATTTGCATTTTTTTCAATAATTGTATGTAACATATATTTTAATACAACATGGAAACATCTTCATGTCTCTTTACAGAAGAACACACCAGGAAATTCGACGCAGGTGGAGGTCATTCGGCCCATCGTGCCTGCGCCACATTTTGTACAAAACCGAAGAATGCAAAATGTTATTTTTTTTTGTAATTTTTTTATGTTTGTTTGTTTCTGGGGGTGTGGGGTGGAGTGGGTGAAGGTGGTTCCTGGGTGAGAAACACAGAACATCAAGCACACACCGCCCCTTGATGACACCACCATAGGCAGCACTCTGCAACCATACACATGCACACAATCACCTATCTATACTCGAGCAACCTAAAAATCCTGCCTACATCCCCACACCCCTCCGTGTCCAATACTTCCAGGTACATATTCTAATTCCAATTTAAACGTAGCTGCTGTTTCTGTTGCCACTACCTTGCCATTAACTACTCCCTGAGTGGAAGACTCCTTCCTTACAATTGTTTTAACTCTCCTCTTCTTCACTCGCTTTGCCTTATTGTTTCTTCCTATCATTTATGTATTTTCACTGTTATGTACGAAGCAGTCATTCCTGCAGCATGACGTAACAGGGTTGTCAATGACAGTAAGATACATTTGGCCGATAACTTATGTGTGGCGTGCTAATATAGTACTGCTGATTCTAAGCAATAAATTTTGCCAGAACATTGGCACATCATAACCTACACTTCTTTATTTGAGATGCTCTCCGGCTCATGTGGAAACGTGTACATATAAGACGAGGAGATTAGGAGACTTTGCTGTGTTGTACTTTCATATGGATTACAAAGCCATGAGGAGACAATGGATAAATCAACATGGCATATGGAATTTGAACCTGGGATCCCAACATCATGTACTAAGTTCTAAAACAGGAACAGCAAACAAGCCAATGTAAAATATAGTGTGTTTTTTTAAATTAACTTCCACAACTCAAATATGGATGGGAAAGCCAGTTTTACTTTTCTCATATAAAGGACAATGCAATGTCTCCTGCTGTCACTACACTAGAACGAGTTATCCGCAAATACATTTTACTGTGTTGCGGACAGCAACCTGGCCTATTAAAATGAGACAATTGTTAGGAGAGAATCCACCAAATGAGTTGTTCTTCCACCCAAATACCACCAGTCTGCCTGTTTTTAAACACCGAATAATTTGTTTAGTTTGCATTTTAACAAATATATAAAATAAGAAAGATGCCATGCTTAGCACCAAATCTGCGCAATGCAAAGAAAGAATAGTTGCCATGGAAAGAGCAAATTGGCAATTTCGAAAATTTCACCGATCAAGTGGTTTACGTGATTGAATGTTGTGCAAAACAAATTTGGCTGGTAAATAATATAACTGTGGCCTAATAGGTGTTTCACATGTTTTACATGACCTTGATCTTGATACTTGACGAATTTTGACCTGATTTTGCATACAAATAAGCTGTCTTTGTTTCAATCTGATATCTTGAAAAATTATTGAGGTTTGGCAATAATTACATCACAAAAATTGTCAGGAACACCGTTTTCTCTTTGCCACGTGGGATTTTTCTATAATATGTGGGACTTTTCCTAATGACACTAACCAAGGTGAGCAGAACCAGAAAAATGAAAACATTTAATTGCCTAATTCCATTGTGCACCCTCTCAGCTTGGTGCAGAGGTGGTTTACAAATGAGGGGCCTTTTGATTATCAGGTCAGGTAAAATCAGGTCAGATTAGGTCTATGACTTGCCACAAGTACCATGTAAACCTGCACTGACCTGTCTCATGGTCAGGTTGGCGGTGACGAAACCATCATCTCCACCAAGTTTCTTGGTGTGGAGGGTGTATGATATGGACACCGAGCAGGATTAAAAACAAAACCCATCAAAGGGCTGAGGAGCTCCTTGTGAGCCAACGGCCATCCATATCTAGTGCCAAACTGTGTCTGCAGACATCTTCCTGCAGTTGGGTTACATTTTTATTCCGAGGTTGGTGGCAGGATTTGTACTCCGGCCACCGTAAAACACTTCTTCCCACAAAACATACGAAAAGCATTAAAAGAAATCTGAAAACCCATTCCATGGAAGTACCTCCTGTGCAGTTGCCCCAGAGGGCAGCTCATCGAATGACGGGATTGGGGCAAAGCCTTCAGGACCCCCAATCTTTGATGATAGGAGTGAAACCATAGGGTAACCTTCCAGGGTTAGATGACGATAGTGTGTGTCTGGGTGGTCCTGAGGTGTCGTCTACCAGACGGCGGTCTCCTTTTGTTTCCCTGAGGTGGTCCCTTTGGGTGGGTGCCTGGAATGTAGTACCCCGAAGAGAGGATGATCACCTGTCTCTGTTATCATCTGAGCTCAATCGTTTGGACATCAGTATTGCAGCACTCTCTGAGGTTCGGAGACTGGATTGCGGCGAGATCATGGTGGGTGGTTACACCTACTATTGGTCTGGTGGCTCTGATGGTTACCATGCCCAAGGAGTTGCTGTTGCTGTGTCCAATAAGCTGACTCCAATGATAATTGAGGTAACACCGGTCAACAAGCATGGTATGACACGAAGGATTCGTCACTCCTTGGGTGTCATGTCCCTGGTCTCTGTATATGCTCCGACTGAGGCAAGTGATCTCACCATGAAGGACGCATTCTATGCCACGCTCGAGTCTGTGGTTGATCAGTGCACCAAGCGAGATACTCTTCTAATCTTGGGGGTTTTCAATGCATCAATTGGAACTGATATGGATGGTTATGAGACATATGCTTGGGGCCAGGCATCTTCCTGAGAGATGGCCAGACAGAGGCCCTTGGAGTAATGGCGGAAAGTGGATGCAGCAACACGCTGCTCCTGCTCATGCTCCAATTCCTGACCTGACCTGGCCTTTTGATTGTGACTGGTGACCCTCAAGTGTTTTTGCAGAAGGCCCTTAGCAAAACGTCTTATGGGACTAAGGGTTCTAATGGGGTCTATAGGGTCTACATGGTCTTAGTCTTTGAAGTTTAAAGAGTCTTAGGGGTCTTGAGAGTCTTAAAGGGTCTTGTGTTTGTAAAGCATATTGGGTTTATAAAGGGCCTAAAGAGTCTACAAGGTCTGAAAAGGCCTGAAGGTTACAAAGGGTCTTAAGGTTCTTTGGGTCTAAAGGTTACTGGGGATCTGAAGGGTCTTCAGGGGTCTAAATGGTTTTGGGGTCTTAAAGGGGATTAGGGTTATAAATGGACCTGAGGGTTTTAGGGGTCTTAAAGGGTCTTGGGGTTCTGAAGGGTCTTAAGGGTTGAAGAGGTCTAAAACGTGTAAATGTTTAAAGGGTCTTAAAAGGTCCAACGGGTATAAAAAGGTTTAAAATGGTCTAAACGAAACCAAAAAGTCGAAAAGGTAGAATGGCTCTCAAGGTCTACATGTCTAAAAGGTATGTGAGTTCCAATACTCTGGAGTTTATAGACATAGTCAAGGTCCAATAATAAGTAATTAATAAACGTACTCATGGTCCAACTTATGTTCAAACAGTTTGTAATTAATCGACATACTCCCAGGAGTTGACCTGCACATGCTCTGATCTTCATGAAACTTCCCCACGTGGTAGAGGTAGTGACAAACTTGAAGCCTATTGTTTTTGAGGTCAACAGGTAGCTTCACTGTGGTGTGAGAAGCATGTTGCTTCACCTCGTTCACCGTCCTCCAATTTTTCAGTTTCAAACACAGTATATACATAGAAATCAAGTGAATTTGTTGAAATTGACAATTATGTGACCTTGACCTTTGACCTGTTGACCTGTTGACCTCAAAAACAATAGGCTTCAAGTTTGTCACAACCTCTACCACGTGGGGAAGTTTCATGAAGATCAGAGTAAAAATATAACCTGTGGGAAATTGACATATAAACAGACAGTCAAACAGCCAAAGAGACAAACAGAACAACAGACCAGACCAACCAATATACTTGTGGATCTTTAATTTCGTAAGTAATGCATGACAAGTCAAGACCCAAGGTGATATTGAAAGCTTATGTTATAACGCCAAAAAAACATGTACACTAAAAGAGGAAAATAAAAAGGAGATAATTAAACAGGGAATGGAGCAAAATATGAAGCCTTAATAACACAATCAAAAATACAGAAAAATGTTCAAATGACAAAAAAGTCAGAAAAAGATTGTAACGTTTGACCATTTCATGAGGATATGTCCATAATATCTCTATATCCAAGAGATCTGGAATATATCTTTAGGATGTTAATCATTCCAGTCATTAATAATTTATCTGAAAGATTTAGAATGAAGGGCAGATGATTGCAATGAAGAATGAGTCAGTCATTTATGTTCATCTGTAATATTAGTTGGCACAGTTAGTTTGAAGTCTTGAGATGCCACTGTGAATATATTATTCGTGAGAAAAAGGGGCTTCTTCATTTTCCTCACCTTTACAACCTATATTACTAACTTGTAGGTAAAGCCCTCACTCTCTGCTTTGAGGACACAATAAATTCTAGTGTCTTCCCTCGGGAGCCATCTTGTGTATGCAGGAATGGCAGAATTTTTTACCCTTCGCTCCTTCTTCATATACTGTATTACTTTACGTCCCAATTGCTCTTGATACCTTTACTCCCAATCTTCTTGCGCTTTCCTCATTCTTCCTCCAACAATCCCATCTTCCTTCTCTCTTGTTCATCCTCTAATTTTGACACTGCGCTCACTTAGTGGAAGGCGGGGCAAGCGATCGGTTGCGTCGTATGTGTGCCATACGTACGTGCATACGGCACATGTATGACGCGACTGATCACTTAGCCACGAGTGTACGTACGTGTCTGCATTTTTAAAACTCATTTTCTCAGCAACCGTTATGCTGCTTGTCACGAAATTTTCCAAATAGGTGCGTGGCCTCCTGTAGAAATTTGTAGTCATAATTGAGATGTTACAGGTCACGTGGTACAGGCGCCGTCTTGGAAAACTCGAAAAACTTTGCACCTCTACATCTCTGAAACCACTCCATGGGGAAAAAAAAATTACACATGGCTCAATGTACTCCCCATAGGGAATAAGATGTGTTAATGATGATGGTATCGCTTTTTTCCTTGTGACGTCATAATTCGACAAGCACAATGCTTGATTCGATAAGTAATGAAAAAAAATTTCCTTTGCAACTGTCGGTCCAATTGCCACAATTTTTTTTCACCATAGGTACATCTCCTCCTGTAGGGATTTACTGTTATCATTATGACATCATAGGTCACTTGGTACAGGCGCCATCTTTGAAAAACCGAAAAATTTGGCACCTCGATATCTCCAAAACTGCTCCATGGAAAACATTGAAATATGTCTCATTGTCAAGTACTCCCCATGTGGAATAAAACTTGGTAATAATGACATCATCGGTACCTTCACTATGACGTCATTTGACAAGTGCAATGCTTGATCCGGTCAATATGAACAAAAAATTTCTCTGCAATTGTTGATCCGATTGACACAAAATTTTCCACCGAGGTGAGCCTCCTGTTTAATTTTTTGTCATAATTCTGATGTCATATCTCATGTGGTACAGGTGCCATCTTGGAAAAAACAAAAAACTTTTCACCTCTATATCTCCGAAACAGGCCAAAGGAAAAAAATTACACATGGCTCATTTCTCCCCATGGGGAATAAGATTTGTTAATGATGATGTCATCAGTGCTTTCATTATGATGTCATATTTCAATGTGTGCAACGCTTGATCCGGTCAGTATGAAAACATTTTTCTCTGCAATCGTTGTTTGAATGGACACAATTTTCACCATTGGAGTGCCTCCTCCTGGATAATTTTTCATGACAATTACGATGTCATAAATCATGTAGTACAGGTGCCATTTTGGAAAAAGAGAAAACTTTGCCCCTCTATATCTCCGAAACCGCTCAATGAAAAAAATTGAAATATGACTCATTGTCAAGTACTCCCCATGGGGAATAGGATATGTTAATGATGATGTTATCGTTGCCTTCATTATGACATCCTAATTCGACAAGTGCAATGTTTGATCCGGTTAGTATGAAAAAAAAATTCTGCAATTGTTGAAACCGCTCACCGATCAATGCAAAACTTTAACTAATTGATCAACTACCCATGGTAAATATAGCTTGATAAAAGTGACATCATTGGTCACTGGTCTGGCACCATATTGAATCAAAGAAAAAAAAAAACCTTCAAAAAAGTGAAAAGTTTGACTTGCATCAAGTCCTTCTCAAGACTGCGCAGGGTAAGTATTCTATGAATACCAATGAGTTCTCAATTGTGTTTTTTCACAATTTACACCACACGTTTTGCGCATTAATCATAAATATGATTGAGAGCAGTGCAGGGAGAGTGAGGAATAGAGTCTTTGATGAAGAGAGCAACACTTCCACCAGGACGAGGCTCAGGTCTGTCATACCGTAAGAGGGAGTAACCAGGGAGAGATACTTGGGAGTCAGACACGTCTTCTGTCACTCAATCACCGCAGGTTAGTCGGTGGTCTTTCTGTCTTCTACCGACTCCTCTCCAGCCTTGCCCCCCCTGCTCTCTCTGCGATTTGTCCCAACCACATTTCCACAGGGCGCTCAAGGTCCGCCAACAACCCCCTTCTGGTAAAACTACCAAAATCACGAATCACTGCTCATCTTCACTCTTTCATTCCTCTTTTTTCCCGCCTTTGGAATAAACTTCCTCACTCTATTCTTTCCCATTCTTCCCTCCAGGCTTTCAAAACAGCTGTTCACCACCACCTCTTATCTTCCCCCATCCAAATCCTCGATCTTTTCTACCCCCGATAATCCACCCAAGCCCACTTCCTTCAATTCTCCTGCTTTCCTTCCTGAAAGTTCCTGTAATGTCCATCTTCTCCTCGCCATGTTCCCCGTCCCATCCCCATCCCTCTCCCTTCCACAGTTCACCTGTGTCTGTTCCCCAATGTTTTGTCCCTTCCACTCCCGCCCCTCTTGTCTCATGCCTCCTTGCTGTGAGTTGTGTGTTCGCTCTTATACGAGCCTCAACCAAGGTATACAAAAAAAAAAAAAAAAAAAAAAATGCAATCCTGTCCAGGGCCAATGTCATGCATCCTCTTAAATTATAAATTTAATGGCAATCACCTCTCATGCCCCCTTGATTTCTTTCTTTGTTACATAAACAGCTCTGGCCAACAACTGAGACTTATTGACAACTACCATACTGCCATCATGGCTGAGAAACATGATTAATATCGAGCCCCCTTGCACGATTTTCGATGAGGTGGTGCACATAGCTTCAATGTGGATGTAATTGAAATGTGGTGCATTGTGGATGCTTTAGCGTGGAAAGTGAAAGTGTTGAAAATATAGAGCTCAGTGGGTTATCATTTTGGGGTTTTTTTCTGGCCATATATCGGTGTGACATCAACATGGCAGCATGTAGAATACTATTTCATTGATTGAAGACGTCGAATACTGATCGGAGTTATAGTTTAAGTTCAATGCACCAAGCGACTCGTGACAAACACCACATTACAAGTCTCCACTATTTACAGTGCAGTGACGTGTTTTGAATTATGAGCAGTAGATATGTTTTTGCTTCATGCACGTAACCCAGGCCTATACACTGCCCAAATAAAGGTATGCATCAGAAGAACATGTTGTATACTTGGAACAAGATCGCCCAAAGGGTTCGTACTCTGCTAGTGTGGTATAACTTGTAGAACCCTTTATTGGTGTCAGCTAATAAGATAAAAGGCAATGTCGCAATTTTTAAAAGGGGTGACAAGACATTGTGACCACCCTATATTTTTCTTTGTATTATATCACAAGTAAGTTCATCATTAAAGTTTGTTGAAGTAATGTTTGTGGTCCATACTCATGAGGGAGTGGGGGGAGAGGTGGAGGGAAGAAAAGATGAAAAACAATGTATTGTACACAAATTAGATGAGCAAAAAAGCATGATTTTTCAATTACATTCTCACAGGTAAACATAGGTCTTATACAGCATAATGAGAGGATCTGATGAAATTTTAAAAATCCATCCAGGCAGGTACTTACCGCTCGCTTGGTCTTTCAACAGCGTTCCAAGTTCCCACCTTAGAGGATGCTTCCTGGTAAACTGATCCACCATCCATAGCTGGGCCGAGCAGGCATTTCAATCAGTTGTCATCACCAAGGTCCTCAACAATTGGCACCATATGTCTAATACATTGGGCCGAGCTTCCAAATAGCCACGACTTATGGGTTTAGCCTATAAATTGAGCGACAATCTCAAAGATCCATGAGCAGGACTGAAAAGCCCACAAATCCAAAATATGACTGAACAAAAGGAAAAATACAGACAATTCACAAGCGAAACACCCTACTTTGTTGAAAAAGAAAATTAATTTAATCAAGGAAAATTAATGGATTCTCTGTTTGGCCAGTTTATTTCCCATGTGCTACGACGTTTTCTTCCTCTCACGGTTCCTGCATGCAGATGTAGATATAATCATGGGCACACGTGTAGACTACATGCATGTCGGCCTTACTTGGAGCCTATATGAACATGAGCTTGTTTTATATGATGAGATCTATATAGCGATAGGGTTCTTCCAAGTTTAAAAGACCACATAATAATCACCATTCCTTTATCTCTGGGCTTCATTTGAAAACGTTGACTCCTCTGATGGCTTTCGATACTCTTACATGATCACGCGTCTAACCCGCAATCCCAATGGCAGTTTGGTTTCTCGCTACCTCGGGACTGGGTTGGACTTGATGGTCTGGCCCACATACAGCCCAGGTAGAAAAACCTTCATATACGGGCAATGAAAGGGTCCATGGAGTTAGCACCCTTTACCCCTTACCCATACCCGGTTCAAAGGATGGATTGAACCTTTACAAAAAAGTGGAAGTTGTGGATTGTACCATTACAACAAAGGGGCACACTTTAGACTGGTATCATCAGATGTCATTCATGCCCACAGTATAAAAACTTGAATGGGATTGGCTTAGACATTAATTTCGCATTAACAAAAGTGTTCAGTGAAACACAGTAACCAAGAAGGAGACATGGTTAAGTTATATCAAGATTACACAGATTGTGCAGGTTACAAGGCAGACGTGATTAAGGACGGTCTATGTTAATGCGATTTTTTTTGTTGTTGTTGTTTTCTTTCGAATTCACCTGACTAAAACCAAAGCTTCTAAAAATGTGGACCTTTGTGTGATTTTTTGTTTGGGGGGGGGGTGCATAATAATGTGAAGAGACAGGGCCAAAGGGTACAGGCGGGTCTGAATATGGAGTTTTAATGTGGTAGCAGGTAAGGAAGGAGGAGTGGTATGCCTTTGCTTTTTTTTTAATTATGGAAGTCACCAGTGCACACATCCAGTCTCAAGACTGCACATGCACTGACTGCACACTCCAGTAAAGGTAAAATGGTAGGCCAATTGACTTGGGGTATCAGCAGGTCCATGATTGTTTGCTAATTCCTTATGCAATCCCTTTAACAAATGCTAAACCTGCTTCTGGTAGAACTGCACTGAGATTGGTATGCAACCTTAGTAAATGTAAAGGTTGCGATTTGCTCCAAACAAGCATGGGAAACTTTTTAAAACTTCAGAAGGAGCTCCTATAGGAGATATATATATATATATATATATATATATATATATATATATATATATATATATATATATATATATATATACACACACACAGACATATCTCAATCTTCAGAATTAGGGCCTGTCACACCTTGACGTTTTAGCCAGCAATGGCAACGTATAAAAATGTTTGTAAAACGTTGGCGTACGCTGAAATTTTGATGGTTTTTTTTTGAAGATTTAGGCATATTCATAAGGTGTTGGTCTTGTGCATAACATATTAGTAACGGGCACAGAACGTTTCGTTGTGTTATTGATAACTTTTACCAACGAATGCTTAGCCTGTTGTTGGTGTTCACAACCTATGCCCAAGGATAGTTTAACTTACGCATAGCGCGCTAAACGTATCGCCGGCGAACTCGTGGCGTAGCCTGTTAAGAACCTGCCGGACGCCGATTTTAATCATAACCGCCTGAGAATTTGAAGTGTCAACATCGCAGTCACACCTTGACGATTTTGCCTGCGTATGCTGGCCTATGAAAAATGTGTCTAAAACGCTAGGCACACGACAAATACGGTATAGGTAAGTTGTGTATACGTTAAGAATAGGCTGGAAAACAATGAAGTACACTGTCATATTACGTGGTGCGTGTAATACGTCATGAAATTTCAAGCATGCTGAAAATTTTATGACGTACTCGGCATATGGCTAACACGTTCCGCATGCATTCTCATATGTTCCTGGCACGCTCCGCGATCGTTTACACACGACGGACACACGTTAATTCTAGGTTACTCATAAGTCGAAACACGTCAAGGTAATATTTAACATATCCGCAACCTAATTTTCAACCAATGGGTAACGTCCTTTTAACCTATGAGTAGCGTGCTCTGAACCTATGTTTAACGTGCTTGGAAGCTATGAGTAACGTGCATTGAACCTATTTGTAACTTGCCTTGAACCAATGACTAGCGTGCTATGAACCTATGAGTAACATGTGTTTAACCTATGTGTAGCATGCTTTGAACCTAAGTATAACGTGCTTCTAACCTTTGAGTAACATGCTATGAACCTATGTGTAACGTATCTAAAACGCACATTGTCGTATGTAGACGAATTAGATTGACGTCTTCTGGACGACCACAGCACTTACTGAACGTGTTTCTAACTTACATCTACCGTGTAATGGCGTATTGTTAGCGTTAAGGGGAATTGGTATATACAAATGGGCTTCACAAGAGGAACCCATCATTGTTCCAGACTCCATGTTGAGTAGATGGCAATGCCAGTAGTATCAGTAGTAGTAATACTATTAGTAGTAGTTCGTGTGCGTGACAGTAGTAATAGTAGTAGTAGTTGTAGTAGTAGTATGTCTACGTCAGTAGTAGTATGTGAGCGTGATGGGGAGGGTGTGGGTGATGATGGATCCTTTTATCGTCCACCAATAGGAGACTACTTTGCACCATTGTTCGATGTTCTTTTTGGATAATTTTTTTTCCTCATTCCCACGATGAAATATTTCTTTGTTTTACTTTTTAAAGTATTAAAAACGACTTTGGCAAATTCATAATGTACTAGTAATGAAAACAGAATGCTTCGATAACTTATGGATAAGTTATACCAACGATTGTTTATCGTGTTTTAGTCGTTCACAACCTATGCCCAACGATAGTCTAGCGTATGCATTGCGTAATAATTCCCAAGCACGTTATTCTTAGGTTATAAATAAGTCACGGGTACCCTAAACATTACTTTGATGTGTTTCGACGTATGAGAAACTTTCAAAAGCGTGTTGCGAAGTGTGAACAACGTTCGTGTAGCGTGCTTACAAAACGTTACTCATAGGTTAGAAATAAGTTTTGGGTACGCGAATGTTACCTCTACGTGTTTCGACTTATGAGTACCATACAATTAACGTGTGTCAACGATCACATAACGTGCCTACAACTTATGGCCAGTGTAGCGGAACGTGTGAGCCAAACGCCGAGTACGTCGTAAAATTTCAAGCATGCAAAATTTTTTGGACAACCAAAATGTACAACGTTTTAAACCAGCGTAATACGACCTATGGTAGTGTTTTTCAGCGTGCACCTAACGTACACATAAGGTTCCCATCACGTATTCGACGTGTGCCAGCGTTTTAGACAATTTTTTTTCATAAATCGGCATACGCTGGCTAAATCGTCAAGGTGTGACAGCCCCTTTAGCAACAACAACGACGACTTCATTGGTGATTAAAAGTAAAAGCATAAGAGGCAGATAGTAATCTTAGATTTGGGGATGGTATGTTACAAAGTATGAATTGCTGGGTCATCATTGTGACTACTGTATATGACTCAAGCCAGAGATGACTACTCTTGCTTGTAAAACTAAGTTGGTCCTCAAATTCATGACGTGAAATATTATTAAGATGCGAGTTGTAATTTTACAACTTTCTCGAAAGGAAACGTCCTAATAAAGCCCAGCTCAACCCACCGACATGACATTAGCTACTTTGGCTGATAGTATAAATTAATACTCTTGCCAATCAAAACTGGGTTGGACATTATAAGCAGGAAAATTATTACTATTGGTCATTCAATAACAACAGCAATGTTTCAAATAAGACAACAATATTATAGAGCTGGGAATAGAAATAAACATGTTGTGAAGCTACATGTATTAAAATTATTGGATTGGTTGCGTTTTGTTGTATTTGTATTTTTGTTTTGTTGTATTTGTTTTGTTTTGTTTTGTTGTATTTGTAATACAACATGTATTTGTTGCGTTTAAATGCAAAACGACATTTTTGCTTTTTGAGCAGGTTTGATTGTAACTTGCATGCTGAACGTTTTCGTAATGCCTGACAACCTCATTCTTTGCATTTGGCCAACTTCCATCATTGTTTTAAATCGCTTCCTGCAATTGTTCCTGCCAATTAACAGCAGCTCCGCTAAACAAAGGATGCTTTGTAGAAGCACAGTCAGGCTTTTGTGTTCTGGAAAGGAAAAAATTCTGAACAGTCCAGGGTTTTGCACCAATCTAGTTCTATTGGTTTGGTAACACAGGTTACAAGTCCCATTATGGTTTGGTTACAAGGTTTGGTTACAAGTCCTATTATGCGAGCTTCTCTTCAATGTTTCATCCAACTCAAAGATTTATGCATTTTCAAATGCTCAACTTTTGCAACTTTCCTACTTTTATGTCAGAGATTTTCATTTCCATACATCCACATGAGGAGAGTAGCTGGTACATCTAGATAAAGGGACAGAAACTGCATCTGAACTCCAAAGTGTTACTTATTTATTGTTGCTTCATACTCACAACTCCCAAAATGTTATCCCTCCGAAAAATTTCACAACAACCTCACATACGATGCTGTGTATATCCCCACATCAGTGAGAATAACAATCACCTGACCTTGTCCAGTAACTCGTGTGACAGCAACCGTAGGAAGGGTGTCATATTTAAGGGTACAGATGACATTAAAACTGCATCCCAAATTACTATTCAAGCAACACAACATCCCCAGAGGTCACGAAGTCCCTAAGGGAACTAAGATGCTGACTTATTCACAAAGGATGTTTGTTGCATGGGCACCATTGGGAAGTGAGCTCCTATCTCATGGTGGTGCACAGATTTTCTGTGATATCATGCTACCAGCTAGATTGATTTAAAATGTGATTGAATATCAAGAAGAGACAATCTCCGTAATTTGTTGGCATGCCACAAAACCTCTCTTTTGGCTGAAAGGTTGCTGGTCCCAAGGGTTGGCTGAAATCGAGCAAAGATCACGATAAAGACTGAAATGTATCACCTCAGTATGACTGCATGACTTCATCCCAAATCCAATATCTGGTCCACAGTATATTTTGGAATTATCCCCTCAGTACTGCAGGCAGACTTGTTCTGTGGATACTGCAAAACATCTTTTTTTTAACGTCATTGAGGTTGATGGACCAAAGTGTGAACTGTGGGGTGAGAATGGCATGGCTTTGAGGGCTGAAGCCATTCCAATATGGTTTGTAGCTCATGTCCTGTAATTAAAAATGTTGGTTCGGCCTCTGTAGTGGCATGCTTGGTTGTCCTGTAGTCCAGAATGTTCTGAAAGAGAACCATCTACAATGACCAGCCTTGAGCATGCTGAACTTGAATGTCATTCTTCAATGTCAGATTGAATCTTTCTCGTCTCCCATCGGCTTGGGTCAAGTAGACAGCAATACAAATATATTTAATGCCATTTTCACTAGGAATAGTGGAAATATTGTCCAAAATATACTGTGGACCATTATCTGTGGTAATAGTGCATGCCAATCCCCAGTGGGCATTGGTGTGCCCATTATGTGAATGATTGTCTGGGTCATCCCAAAGGAAAAATCTCAGGCCATTTTGAGTGCCAATTGCAAATAACTAAAAGATGGCACTGGTGGTGAGACATTCCATGGATTTTCCCACAGACACCTAATTGCAGTTGTCCCCAAGGTTTAGAAGACCAAATAATGGGCTGTCTGGTGCTGGGACAGGCTGTCTGAATTTGCCACTGACCAGACAAGCTTTACAGACTCTGACTAGCAGTTTGATGTCTTTATCAATGCCAGGCCACCACAATAGGTTTCAAGAGCACTCTTTCAGCTTTATGATATCCATCTGACCCTCACATGACATATTGAGCAACTTTATTTTACAGCATACTTGGCAGAACTGTGCAATGTCAA